>NC_092718.1:21636944-22326493 GCF_047496885.1 Scyliorhinus torazame | reverse complement strand
ATATTAAGAAAGAAAGAAATGGTAAAAGACAGTTAAAATGAAATGGGATGAAAACAAATGGGTCGAGGTGGGGTAGAGCTGATCATCTGAAGTTGTTGAATTCGATGTTCAGGCCTGAAGGCTGTAGCCTGCCTAACTGGAAGATGAGATGTTGTTTCTCCAGTTTGCGTTGAGATTCACTGGAACATTGCAGCAGGCCGAGAACAGACATGTGGGCATGGGAGCAGGGTCTTTTGTTAAAATGGCAAGCAACAGGAAGGTCAGGGTCCTGAATGCGCACAGACCGAAGATGCTCAGCAAAGCGATCACCCAGTCTGCGTTTAGTCTCTCCGATATAGAGGAGTCCACAACGTAGATATGTCTACGTTGGATTATCCCAAGGCTCAGGATCGAAGGCGTGTGCCCGAGAGACCTCACAGTTTGCCGTTTAGTACTGATCCACACAAACGTGGACCAGGTGTAACGGCACCTGTGGGATCTCCCAGGACACTGGACGCCCCCAGGTGGCCAGGGTCCGGACAGGGTGGTACCCTGACATTGTTGCTGTCACCTGGGCAACCTGGCAGTGCCACTCGGGCACCCTGGCAGTGCCACCTGGGTATTGCTAGAGTGCCAGGCCAGCAGTGCCCTGGCGCCAGGTTGCTTGGGCCCGGGGGTGCCCTGCCCTTATGAGGTGGGTTGAGGGAGCTTTGAGGACCCCCTAAGAAGTAAATTGGGGCATTGGGGGAGTCCGGAAGCCATGGTGGGAGATTGAGAGTTCTGGGTGGCATTTAGAAGTGATGCCCCAATCTCTTCCTGTACTGGCGAGCTTATTGAATGTAAGTGAGGCCTTGGTGGGGTGTTCCTCACAGAAGCCCAAATAAAAACAAAGTGCTGTTTGATAGCAGGGTTGTTCTCAACGCTGCAGGTGCCCAAGGGTTCAAATCCCAGCAAAGCATGTGCTGGAATTTAACTTCAGTTAATAAACCTGGAATATAAAACTAGTCTCAATAATAGTCATCTTTAAACTATCATCAATTGTCATTTAAAAAAAAATTAAACTCAGTTTCACTAATGTCCTTTAGGGAAGGAAATCTGCCACCCTTACCCGGTCTGGCCTACATGTGACTCCAGATCCACAGCAATGTGGTTGACTCTTAACTACCCTCTGAAATGGCCCAGTAACCCACTTAGTTCAAGGGTAATTAAGGATGGGCCATAATGCGGGCCTTGCCATTGACTCTCACAACGCAAGTTTTTTTAAAAATGAGTTGTGTAGCTCAGATCTGGAGTTTGAAAATGGAGAATTGGTCAGTGAGAGAAAGGTTTAAGATGAATGTTGCGACCGAACAATACAAAGTAAGTGGGCTAGAAGAATTAACATTTCACCAGCTCATGATGCTATGAAGAGGTTCAGACAGCACATTCACCCATCATTGGTGATACCCCATTCAAGCGCACTGGTTTTTCGATTCATATATGAGGCATTAACCGGTTATCAATCACATTTACTGTTTGTGGGACCTTGTTGTGTAAATTGACTGCCATATTTTGTGATATTAAAAACAATGGCTGTGCTTCAGTGGTATTTCCAATGGGACAACTGGACAATATGGAAAGTATTATATAAATGCCAGTCTTTCTTAATGATCAAAACTGTTCATATTTCCGTATAAAGCAGATCTCCCGCCCCATCATTACAATTGCCAAATCCGGACGGAGGCTGGGAATTTCTGCCTTCCTCATCCCACGGGGTGGGTTTTCTGCTGTTGGAAGCAGGTCACCATTGGCCATTGGGGTCCCCAGGGCCCAGCCGATGGGCCACGGAAAGTGTCATCCTTTTCAGCGAGACCGGAAGATTCCGATGGTGCCGACCGGAGTAACCGGGGAGCCAGAAAATCCCGGCTAGAGTCGTTAATCTCAGAAGCTGAAAAATAAATATTTCACAGAACCCAGATTCCCTAGAGTTGACTTAGATGATTTTTTTCCCTGACATATATCGCTTTGCATTTGTCAAACTTGCAACAGAACCGTGAGCCCTCGCATGTCAATGTGAAAAATCATCTTGCAGGGCTGCTGTTCTTTCAAATGATAATCGTTTGCATTGGGCTCAATTCCAGTTCGACGTGGCACCCAGATAGAATTATGTTGCCGCTTCTCACTCTCTCCGCCCTCCCTTTATTCAAGATTCTTGACACCATTTCTGACTCTAGTTCTTCCCCAAGACCTGGACAGAGTGAAACTCCTCAACTCCTCTGTTCTCTCTCCTGTGCCATGCAGGCTTTCAATACCCAAGCCTGGTGTCACTCAATCGAGGTGGAATTTATTAATGATCTCCCCCAAGGAGAGTTTGGAGACGGGGGGTGTTTAATCGTGTGGTGGGGAAGCCACCAGTTTTCCACGTCTGCCTCGACTAAATCCAAGGCGGGGGTGGGGGGAGGTTCATGACCTGCCACCATTTGAGGCCCGTAAGTGGGCAAGTAATTGAAGGATCTCATCTACTGCCGCTGGTATTGAACCAATGTGTTTGCTTGTTGGTTCCTGGGGAGGGTGTTCCTCAGTGCTGGGTGGGATGAGGCATCAGGAAGTGGGAAGGCCCACTGACAGCCACAATGCTACCTTTGCCTCTGACCCTGCCCTCTCCAATGACCCCCAAACCACAACCCCGACCTGCTCTGACTCACCTGAGGCCTGGTTCCCATGGTGATCCTTTGCCTCTGGTGGACGCTTTTCCAGCAGCTATCATGGGTCCCCTGGCAGTGCTAATGGCGTTGCACAGCTGGCAGCTCTCAGTGGGCAGGATTTCCATTCCCAGTGTCCTTGACTGCAAGGGAGGCACAATGTTGACTGCTGAACCTGCCTGACTGGTGCTTAATACGGCAGGCCTTTCCCTCCCAGCTATTGGACAAGACTCTTGTTGCCTGAATTCAATTAACTAATAGATAGAATTTACATCCTACACACCCCCTATTCTTTCCCTACTTATTAATGTCCTGCACTGTGACAGCCATGGCTCATTCAGTAGCTCCCTTGCCTAGAAGCTGGTGGGTTCTCGGCCCAATACAAAAACTGTAATCCGGGCGAAAGCTCCAGTGCGGTACTGATGGAATGCTGCACTCAGGAAGTGCTGTATTTTGGAAAAGATATTAAACTGAGGCTCCATCTGCCCTATCAGGTGGATATAAAAGGACCCATGCCATTATTTCAAAGAGCAGGGAGTTATTCCCAATGTTCTGAACAATATTTATTCTTCAGCCAACTTCACAAAAAAAAAATTTGTGGGAGCTTGCTGTGCACAAATTAGTTATCACGTTTACTAACTTACAACAGCAATTCATAGGTTGCAAAGTATTTTGGGGGCATCCTGAAATCAGGAAAGGTGTTACAGAAATGCAAGTCTCGCTTTGCCTTTGCTGGAATTCTCATCAACAAATTTTCTGTCAACATCTCCGAGCAGAATTCTCCCAAGTGGGTCTAACTCCTGTGGTGGGGGCGGGGCATGAGGAATATTTCCACTGCAGAGGCCAATAGGAAAGTATGCCATTTCTTCCAGCCCCCGACCTCATTAATTATGCAGCCGGAGAGTTTAGAGGCGGATTCCGTGGTGGGGCGGGTTTGATTGCACGCGTCACGCCATCATATCTGGGTGTCATATTTAACAGGCACACAATGTCACTGAACCACCGCTGAAGAAAGAAGATGGACCTCTTGAAGAAGAAGACGGATCTCCTGGAACACTCTGAGGCTGCAAGTTGACCTCCTCGATGAAGCTGAAAGTTCCACCCGATGGATGCTCCCCTGACCCGCTGCTGTGGCATTTCACGAACCTGGGTCACTGGCAGCCTCGATCCCAAACTCCAGAGGCAGCCCCAGGCATTCTTCAGGTAAGAAACAAAAACAGAAAATACTGGCCAATCTCAGCAGGTCTGACAGCATCTGTGGAGAGAGAAGGGAGCTAACGTTTCGAGACTGGGTGATTCTTTATCAAAGATGGAGAGAACTGGAAATACAATGCAATTTATACTGTTGTGAGTTGGAGGGGTGGGGGGGGGGAGCATGGAACAGTGGGGCTGGATAGAGTGCCAGCGATAGGTGGAGATTGACAAAGATGTTGTGGACAAAAGGACAAAGGGAATGTGAATGGTGGTGACAATGACTAAGAAGAAGAGGGCTGATAGTGGTACATTAAGAGATCAGAATGTGTTAATGGCAGAATAGAGGTAAGCGGTGTGTCAAAGGACAACTTGGAACTGGGAACAGATGGCCCCAGTGGGGTTGGGTGGGATGGAGGGAAAGGGAGACAATGGTGAGGGAAAAACGGGTCAGTGGGAGAAATGAAAATATATTGATAGAAATAAAAATGGGGTGAAGGTGGAGGAGAGAGTTCACAGTCTGAAGTTGTTGAACTCAAAATCCGGAAGGCTGCAGTATGCCTAATTGGAAGATGAGGTGCTGTTCCTCTAGTTTGCTCTGGGCTTCACTGGAACATTGCAGCAGGACAAGGACGGACATGTGGATATGAGAGCAGGCCGGTGAGTTGAAATGGCAAGTAACAGGAAGGTTTGGATCCTACTTGTGGACGGAGCAAAGATGTTCTGCAAAGTGGTCACCCAGCACTTCAGTAAATCCACATAGCTTCTCAATGAGTTGAGGATTTCGGTCTCAACCATCAACTTACGTAGTGAATTCCAGACACCCACCACCCTCTGGTGAAAAAGTTGTTCCTCATGTTCCCTCTAATCCTTCTGCCAATCACCTAAAATGTATGTCCCATAGTAATTGATCACTCAGTTTGCGGAAACAAGTCTTCCCTGTCTACTCTGTCTAGGCCCCTCATAATTGTGTACACTGCAATTAAGTCACCCTCTAACCTTCTCTGTTTTAGGGAAAAAGACCTAGCCTATCCAATCTCTCCTCTTGCTGCAATTTTCAAGGTCAGACAACATTCTTGTAAATCTCCTCTGCACTCTCTCCAGAGCAATGGTGTCCTTCTGTAATGTGGTGACCAGAACATAGAACATAGAACATAGAAAATACAGCACAGAACAGGCCCTTCGGCCCACGATGTTGTGCCGAACCTTTGTCCTAGATTAATCATAGATTATCATTGAATTTACAGTGCAGAACTGTACACAATTCCAGCTGTGGCCTAACCACCATTTTATATAGTTCCATCATTACATCCCTGCTTTGGTATCCAATGCCCAGTAAGGGAAAGAATTCCATATGCTTTCCTGACCACCTTGTCCACCTGTCCTGCCATCTTCATGGACCTTTGGAGATGCACTTGAAGATCACTCACTTCTTCAACCCCTGTCAATATCCTCCCGTTTATTGGGTATTCCCTTGGTTTGTTTGCAAACCCCCCCCCCCCCCCCCCCACCTACCACCGCCACCAAGGCATCATCTCACACTTTTCCAGGGTGAATTCCATTTGCCATTTCTCTGCCCACCAGACCAAAGCATTGAAACTCTGGCGTCAACAGCTACCTTCTTCACTATCAATTGCACAACCAATTTTTCCCAATTATGCCATTCACATTTAAGCCTAAATCCTTAATATATACAATAAACAGCAAGAGCCCCAAGACTGAGCCATGTGGACCACCACTGTTTTCCCTTTGCAAAAACATCAGTTGACCATTCCCCTTTGATTCCTGTCACTGAGCCAATTTTCGATCCAACCAGCCAGTTGTGTCCCATGAGATCTCACTTTTCTGACCAGTCTGCCATATGGGACCTTGTCAAATGCCTTACTGAAATCCATGTTGACAACAGCCACTGCACTTCCCTCATCATTCCTCCTTGTTACTTCCTCAAAAAACTCTCTTAAGTTAGTAAGACCCAATCTTCCCCTAACAAAACCATGTTGGCTATCCCTGATCAATCCGTACCCTTCTAAGTGACAATTTATCCTGTCTCGCTGAATTGTTTCCAATAATTTGCCCACAATTGAAGTCAGACTGACTGGCCTATAGATTTATGGTCTGTCCCTCGCACCCTTTTAAAATAATGATTTGCTCTTATAGCCGCAGTATTTATATGGCTAGTCCAGTCCAGTTTCTGGTCAATGGTAGCCCCTAGGATGTTGACATTGATGATAATGCCACTGATGTCAAGGAGGGATGGTCAGATTATCTTTGTTGGAGATGGTTCTTTACCTGGCACTTGTGTGGCACAAATGTTACTTGCTATTCATCAACCTAAACCTGAATGTTGACAAAGTCTTGCTGCTCATGGACATGGACGACTTTGGTATCTGACGAGTTGGGAATGGTGCTGAACATCATTCAGTCAATAGTAAACATGCCCACTTCCAGTGTTGAGGTCAGAGGCCGTAGAGGGAAGGTCATTAATTTTTTTAATTATTCATTCCTGGAATGTGGGCATCACTCGCATGGTCACCATCTCTTCCCCATTCCTAATGGTCCTTGAAAGCAGTTAAGAGTCAACCACATTGCCATGGGTCTGGAATCACATGTAGGCCAGCTATGGATGGCAGATTTCCTTCCCTAAAGAACATTAGTGAACCAGATGGGCTTTTAAAACAATTGCTGAATGTTTTCATGCTTACCATTACTGAGACAAGCTTTATAATCCACTTTTACGAATTGAGTTTACATTCCACCAGCTACCGTTGTGAGATTGGAACCCATGTCCCACAGAGCATTCGCCTCGCCTCTGGACTCTCGTCCAATGACAATAATCAAACTGTTTCCCCCAAGATGAAGCAGCTGATGATGGTTGGGCCAGGGACACCACCCCGAGGAACTTGATCTGCAACAATAACCTAGGACTTATGTTTATACATAAGCAGCAGTGTTTCCGACATTACAAACAGTGACCACACTTCAGATGTAATTCATTGGCTAGAGACAATTTTGGAGTTCCTGAGGTTGTGGCAGGTGAAATGCAAATCTATCTTGCTTTACTCCTTATCATATTGAAACCAAATAGGGTTAGGGTTAGTAGTAATACCCCTTACAGGACCCACAGGGTGGGTATGATTATCTTCCCCATGCTCCTTGTAGAGGATGAGCTCTCCGCTAGGGGTGGGGTATGTTGTTAATCACTAATAAGAGGTCGGCCAGTAAGGGGAGATCTACCCAATTCCATACATATCGTTCTTGTAAATGAACTTTGTTCCTTATTTTACTCAGCGTGGATTCCCTGTCCTTATTAAAGTTGGCCTAATTTGGTGTGAAGGGCTTTGCTCCCATTTCCTCCAAGATGTACGCTTATTGGAGCCAGTTTCAAAAAGGTCTGAAAATGAAAGCTTTACAGTTTTTACACTCAGACACATCAGCTAATGTTTGTAGCTGGTCATGTGAGAGTACCTTTAAGAAATGGGTGTTTATAAATGGGTGTGTATATACATATCTGTAGTGAGAGTACCTTTAAGAAATGGGTGTTTATTACTGCAGTGATGTCAGAGAGTGGGTGGAGCTGGGCTGTCTGTCAGCTTTTTACTTTCGTTTTAGGCTGTTTGCTGCAGGGTGTGTTTTAGTTTCGTTTTCAGAGCTGGATAGCTGCAGTCACAGCCACAAGGTGTATGAATCTCTCTCTGTAATCTAAAGACTGTAAATCGATCCTGGTGATTTAAAACTAATAACAGTAGTGACTTTAACCTGATGTGCTTCTGGTAAAAGGTGTTTTAAGTTGTATGGATGTTAAAAGGAAAGCTTAAAGGATTACTTAGTGTTGTATTCTTTGGGGGTTGTATTGGAATTAATGGTTGCTAAGATGTTCACTGTATGTTTTAAAAAGGTTAACTTGAGTTCATAGAATAAACATTGTTTTGCTTTAAAAAATACTTTTCCATTTCTGCTGTACCACACCTGTAGAGTGGGCCGTGTGCTCCCCATACCACAATCTATTAAAAGTTGCGGGTCAGGTGAACTCCATGATACACTTTGGGGTTCTCTAAACCCTAGCCCATAATAAGCCCCACAGGCCTGTACTTGTAGGAGGAGCTCCACAGACAGCACATGGGAACTGCTTCTTGTCTGTCCATCTATTTCTACTACAGGTTCCATTCTCCCAATGACTGATTGCAAAATCCCGTTTTCAAGGGCGACTCCATCAGTCCCAGTGCAAGCTGGTTTTGATTACTTCCTGAAGCATAGCTATTGGAGGAAGACCTCAGGGCTTGAATTTCCTTCAAGCTGCTGCCACTCCACCAATGAGGGAGATAGAGAACCTAGTGGAGTGGTGCAATGACAACAATCTATCCCTCAATGCCAGCAAAACTAAAGAGCTGGTCATTGACTTCAGGAAGCAAAGTACTGTCTGCACCCCTGTCTGCATCAACAGGGCCGAGGTGAAGATGGTTAACAGTTTCAAATTCCGAGGGGTGCACATCACCAAAAATCTGCCCTGGTCCACCCACGTCGATGCTACCACCAAGAAAGCACAACAGCGCATATACTCCCGCAGGAAACTAAGGAAATTCAGCATGTCCATATTGACTCTTACCAACTTTTACAGTTGCACCATAGAAAGCATCCTATCTGGCCTGCATCACAGCCTGGTATGGTAACTGCTTGGCCCAAGACGCCAAGAAACTTCAGAGAGTCGTGAACACAGCCCAGTCCATCACACAAACCTGCCTCCCATCCATTGACTCCATCTACACCTCCCGCTGCCTGTGGAAAGCGGGCAGCATAATCAAAGACCCCTCCCACCCGGCTTACTCACTCTTCCAACTTCTTCCATCGGGCAGGAAATACAAAAGTCTCAGAACACGCACACAAAAGTCTGAGAACACGCACGAATGTTAATGTATTAAATTGTGTACCTTGTGTTGCCCTATTATGTATTTTCTTTTCATGTACTTAATGACCTGTTGAGCTGCTCACAGAAAAATACTTTTCACTGTACCTCGGTACACCATTCCCCTTTGGGCCAGGGGCTGGTTTAGCACAGGGCTAAATCGCTGGCTTTGAAAGCAGACCAAGGCAGGCCAGCAGCACGGTTCAATTCCCGTAGCAGCCTCCCGAACAGGCGCCGGAATGTGGCGATTAGGGGCTTTTCACAGTAACTTCATTTGAAGTCTACTTGTGACAATAAGTGATTTTCATTTCATTTCATTTCACATGACAATAAACAAATCCAAATCCAAAATGTTAGGGTCATCCATCATTATGTCAAAATTATGTTGTCTGTGGATTGGGCATGTAGATCAGTAGTTAGCGGTGTTCAGTGAGTTAAAGCATCTTGAGTTTGGGAAACAAAGAGTTAATGGGGTCTCGCATTGAAGTGATACCACTGGTCACCCGAGTAACAGATTTAGATGTGGGCAGTGATTGGTTAGACATTGATGCGTCATTGAAAGCATTGGACTGGCACAGGGGCAGATACGAACGTTCAGTTGCTTAAATGGTGCAATGCAGTCAAATGTTGAGAACAGCAAAGTCACCTGAATGGAATTTGTCTGCATCAAGTACCTCATGGTAATGCAAGACGTTTTCTTTGAGCTTGAGGGCTGGCACTCGTGGGCCAGAATCTGAGCGGATAGAACTTTGGGTAAAGATCAGTATTTGTGGGGAAATAGTTTCTGTAAAATACTGATTTTAGCATATATGCCAGTAAACTAAGGGTTAATATATTTATACAGAGAGCCACTAGAGGGAGCTAGTCTCAGAGGTATATAAGAGAAGATGCAGAGCCTTGTGGGACAGAAGGTTGGAGCAAGTGGCAGGAGCTGAGCTAGGAGTATTGAAGATAGTGAGAGAAGTTAATGAGTTAGATGTTAGATGAGTATAGTTTATGTGTGTTTAATCAACTGCTAGTTCTTAGGGATATGTGTCAAATCCAATTGTAGTGTTAAATAAATAGTTTTGTTAGTTTACAAGACTCGTTGTTCTCTGATCAACACTACACATCAAAGTCATCTGGATAGAGCAAGACAGCGAACAACACTCAGGTGGTAATCAGAGACTGGAATGAACAAATCAGCTAAACGTTTTTTCGTGTCAACCCTCACAGTCATATCTTACCAAGCGTAATTTTGATGAATTCATAAGTGCAGATTCCTTGACTATGCTAATAGTCAGGAATATATCGTAGAATATGATTCCCTCCTCTCCTGAAGATGGAGACTCATTTTAGATTGGTGTTCCGGGGCACCAGCAATCCTGTAGTATTTCCCTTCAGTGTTTATTCTTGACCGGAGTCTAAATGTAAGCATTGGCATATGGAGGCACCAGGGCAGAGCTGAATATTGGGCGATGGTTTTCTCTGTAACAGATTAGTAAATCCACATATAAAGTAAAAACAAGGCATAATGAGAAAAATTAAATCTCCCCATTGACTTTCCCAATATCCACAGGTATACCTGCTAACAGAATTAGATTGCACTGTAATAATCTAAAGTTCGAGCCTCAGTTGACTTGATTTCTCTTGTATCTGGAGAACACGGAGGCCAACCTTGTTTCATGTTGTCGTCAGCTACCTCAGTGCAGAGATTGTACATGGGAGAACTGGGAGTTTTGAAAGTATGAAGAGGCCCTTTTCTCCAGAAAGGAGAAGGCCGAGTGGTGACCTGATAAGAGATCGTTAAGATTATGAAAGGGCTTGATCTAGAAAAATGCCCCACTCATGGAGCAAAGCAAAACATCGAGCCACAGATATAAGATAGCCAGTGGTAAATCTATTAGAGAATTCACGATCAGGAATTAAAGAAAGGCAGAGTTTCATGAAGGGAAGGCAGATGCTACATGTCCTCATCGGAATGTGAAGTGGAATTGTGATCACTGGTTTACTCATTAGTTGCTTCCTCAAGGGGTCCCACCGGGGCGTCCCGTTGCCTTAATTATCTGCTCTGTGGCCAGTTCGTCAAACTTAATTATGAATCTCCATGTTTAACCTGCTTTCTTTACCCAGAGAGTGGTTAGAATGTGGAACTCATCATGCCAAAGAGTGGTTGAGGTGAATAGCATAGATACGTTAAAGGAATGCTGGGTTAACGCATCAGATAGAAAGGAAGAAAGGTTAGTGGCGATACATTAAAATGAAGTTGGCTGGGAAGGGACTTGTATGGTGTCGCAACATCATCATGGTGGAATAGCCTGTTTTCTGTGTTGTAAATTCTATGTAACATTACGATCCCAGTTGATGTTATAACTAAACAGGAAGATCCAAAAATGACTCCAAAGACTGTATTTGACTTTTTTTTAGGAATCGTGGAGGAACAGAATCACAGTCTTAACAACAAGTAAAAAAACATTTAAACGTGAAAAGTTGGGTTATTATACAATACTCCTTCACTCCCACCTTAGTTTAACAAATACATGCCGATTTTATGTTTAATATGTATACGGACTTCCGGTTGCGGCCATGCCCGGGTAGGTCGCACGTTCGACAGCTCCCGCCGAGATCGGACATGTGGGCCCGTTAACGGACCTTTAGTGGCACTTTGGCGGCGATCCCCAGGGGGGACAGCAAACGCTGGTGAGGCTCCCCCCAGCGCTGTATGGAGTGGACCAGGAGTTGGGCAGCAAAGAAGGCTGGATCGGTGAAACGAGGGGAACGGACGCGAAACAACAAAATGGCGGCCGCGCGGACCAGGAGGCATGGGCTCAGTGGTCGCGGGAGCAGCAGGAGTTCCTGAGAAACTGCTTCACAGAGCTCAAGATGGAGATGCTGGCCCCCATGAAGGCTTCCATGGAAAGGATGGTGGAGACTCAGAAGATGCAGGAGAAGGCGATCAAAGAGGTGGAAAAAAAGGTCTCTGAAAGTGAGGATGAGATCTTGGGCTTGGCGGTCAGGGTGGAGGCGCACGAGGCCCTGCTCAAAAGATGGCAGGAGAAACTGGAAGACCTTGAAAATAGGTCGAGGAGGCAGAACCTGCGAATCCTGGGCCTCCCCGAAGGAGTGGAGGGGTCGGATGCGAGCGCATTTGTGACCACGATGCTGGGGTCGCTGATGGGCGCGGGGGCCTTCCCGCGGCCCCTGGAACTGGACAGAGTTCTGGCAAGGAAGCCTAGAGCGAACGAACCACCGAGGGCTATGGTGATAAGATTCCACCGCTTCATAGACAAGGAACGTGTCCTGCGGTGGGCAAAGAAGGAGCGAAGCAGTAAACGGGAGAACTGTGAGATTCGAATTTACCAGTACTGGGGAGCAGATCTGGCGAAGAGGCTTGCGGGGTTCAACCGGGCCAAGACAGCCCCCCACAACAAAGGGGTGAAGTTCTGGCTGCTACATCCGGCGAGGCTGAGGGTCACGTACCAAGGCCGGCACCACTATTTTGATACGCCGGACGAGGCGTGGACATTCATTAGGAATGAGAAGTTGGACTTGAACTAATGGGCAGCTGCACGTTGTTGGAATGCCCGGGTGAAGAGGTGTAACCGGGTGCTGTCCTAATGTAAGATTGGAAGCAGAGTGTAAGTTGTATGGGGGTTGGGGAGGCGGCTGGAGGGGGCTATGTTATGTTGGTTTGTCCCGTTCTCTTTTTGTTTTTGCCCTCGGGGTCCTTTGCCAGTTCTCTGCTTTCGCGGAGCCACGCCGCAGAAGGGGGAGATTGGCCCGTCAGTTAGGGCAGCTCGCCAGGTGGGGGGGGGGGGGGGATCGTTCGTTGTTCGGGGCAATGCCCGGAGTTTGTTCGTTGTTTTCCTTTTTTTTTTTCCTTTTGTTTTCTTTGTCTTGTTACACGGGAAGAATGAGGTGGATCTCTCTCTCTTACCCTGTGGAGAGGGCAGGTTGGGGGCCCGAAGAGGGAGACAACAGTAGGATTGGAGGTAGAGGCGGGAGCGGCTGGGGTCAGCATGGGTCAGCTGACTTGCGGAAGTGCAATGGGGGGAGAGTTAGTGTTAAGCGGGGGCTTGACATGGGGGATTGGGATTGAGGGGTTGGGTGGAGGGGGGGGGAGGGGGGGATGCTGCTTTGCTGGCTGAAGGGGAGCCAACTTTCGGGAACAGACGGAGAGCCTCCGGCGGGAGGGCTTGAGTGAGTGGGGGAAAAAGGAGATGGCTAGTCGGCAGGGGGGGGGGGGGGGTGGTCAACTCCCCAACGAGGCTGATCACGTGGAATGTAAGGGGCCTAAACGGGCCGGTCAAAAGGGCCCGCGTGTTCTCGCACTTAAAGGGATTAAAGGCAAACGTAGCCATGCTACAGGAGACGCACTTAAAACTCGCTGACCAAACTAGACTGAGGAAGGGATGGGTGGGCCAAGTGTTCCACTCGGGGTTGGGCGCAAAGACCAGGGGGGTCGCAATCCTGGTAAGCAAACGGGTGGCATTTGAGGCGGGAAGTATTGTGGCGGACAAAGGGGGCAGGTACATTATGGTGAGTGGTAAGCTACAGGGGGCCCGGGTGGTGCTAGTGAACGTTTATGCCCCAAATTGGAATGTCGCGGAATTCATGAGGCGCATGCTGAGTAAAATACCGGACTTGGAGTCAAACAATTTGATAATGGGCGGGGACTTCAACACAGTCCTGGACCCGGCTCTGGACCGGTCTAAGTCCAGGTCGGGGAGGAGGCCGGAAGCGGCCAAGGTCCTGAGGGGTTTCATGGACCAGATGGGGGGGAGTGGATCCGTGGAGATTCGCTCGGCCAAGGGCGAAGGAGTTCTCTTTCTTCTCCCACGTCCACAAGGTGTACTCTCGGATTGATTTTTTCGTGTTGAGCAGGGCGCTAATCCCAGGAGTGGAGGGGGTAGAGTGCTCGGCCATTGCGGTCTCGGATCATGCTCCGCACTGGGCGGACTTGAGACTGGGGGTGGAGAGAGGGCAGAACCCTCTCTGGAGATTGGACGTGGGACTGTTGGCGGACGAGGAGGTCTGTGGGCGGATTAGGAGGACCATCCAAAACTATGTGACAACAAACGATACGGGAGAAGTAACAGTGAGTACGGTCTGGGGGGCCTTGAAGGCAGTTATCAGAGGGGAGTTAATCTCTATCAGGTCCCACAGAGAGAAGAAGGATAGGGCGGAGAGGGAGAGGTTAAGGGGAGAGATACTCAGGGTAGACAGGAGGTACGCGGAGACCCCCAAAGAGGGGCTGCTAAAGGAGCGCCGGAGTTTGCAGGCGGAGTTTGACCTGCTGACCACAGGGAAAGCAGAGGCACAGCTGAGGAAGGTGAAAGGAGCAATATATGAGTATGGGGAGAAAGCAAGTAGGATGTTGACGCACCAACTTCGAAAGAGGGAGGCGGCCAGGGAAATTGGGGGAGTTAGGAATAAGGGGGGTAACATGGTCCTGAGCCCGGAAGAGATCAACAAAGTCTTCAAGGAGTTCTACTGTAAGCTGTATGAGTCAGAGCCCCCGGAGGGGAGGGAAGGGGTGAAGCAATTTATAGACCGATTGAGGTTCCCAAGGGTGGACGAGGAGCTGGTGGAGGGATTGGGGGCCCCGATTGAGCTGGAGGAGATAGTTAAGGGCTTGGAGAATATGCAGTCGGGCAAGGCCCCGGGACCGGACGGCTACCCTGTAGAATTCTACAAGAAATTCTCAGAGCTGCTGAGCCCACTCCTACTAAAAACCTTTAACAAGACCAAGGGGAGGGGAACCCTCCCCCCCCCCCGTCGATGTCGCGGGCTTCGATCTCGCTCATCCTTAAGCGGGACAAGGATCCGTTGCAGTGTGCGTCCTACAGGCCGATATCGCTCCTAAATGTGGATGCCAAACTGCTGGCTAAGATCTTGGCCACCAGAATAGAGGACTGTGTCCCGGGGGTGATTGACTAGGATCAGACAGGGTTCGTCAAGGGCAGGCAATTGAACATGAACGTGCGGAGGCTCCTAAATATTATTATGATGCCCTCAGAAGGAGGGGATGCAGAAGTAGTAGCTACAATGGATGCATGAGAAAGCCTTTGATCAGGTGGAGTGGGAGTACCTGTGGGAAGCGTTAAGTAGATTTGGATTTGGTGAGGAATACATAGGGTGGGTCAAGCAACTGTACCAGGCCCCCGTAGAAAGCGTGTCCACGAACCGACTGAGGTCGGTGTATTTTTGGCTGCACCGAGGGACAAGGCAGGGGTGCCCCCTGTCCCCGCTGCTATTTGCCCTGGCAATTGAGCCGTTGGCCATGGCGTTGAGGACGTCAAGAAACTGAAAGGGGCTGGTTCGGGGCGGGGGGGGGGGGAAGAGGAGCATCGTGTTTCGCTCTACGCAGACGACCTGCTCCTGTATATTTCGGACCCACTAGAGGGGATGGGGGAGATCATGCGCATCCTAAAGGACTTCGGGAGTTTCTCGGGGTACAAGTTGAACGTGGGGAAAAGTGAGCTATTTGTGATCCTTGCGAGGGGCCAGGAGGAGAGACTGGGGGAGCTCCCGCTCAAGAGGGTGGCGAGGAGCTTTCGGTACCTGGGTATACAGGTGGCTAGGAATTGGGATGCCCTACACAAGCTCAATCTATCTTGGCTGGTAGTGCAGATGGAGGGAGACTTCAATAGGTGGGACATGCTCCCGCTTTCCCTGGCGGGTAGGGTGCAGGCCGTGAAAATGACGGTCCTTCCCAGGTTTCTGTTCGTCTTCCAGTGCCTTCCCATCTTCATCCCCAAATCTTTCTTCAAGCGGGTGAACAGGATTATCACGGGATTTGTGTGGGCAAACAAGATCCCGCGAGTTAAAAGGCTGTTCTTATTGCGCAGCCGGGGGGAGGAGGGCTGGCACTGCCGAACTTCTGCAGTTATCACGGGGCGGCTAATACAGCGATGATTAGGAAATGGGTCATGAACGAGGGAACGGCATGGAAGCGGCTAGAGGTGGCGTCATGCGAGGACACCAGCTTAGGGGCACTGATAATGGCACCGCTGCCGTTCTCGCCGGCACGGTACGCTACAAGTCCGGTGATGACGGCAGCGGTGGGCAAGATAGACGGAGGGTTTCAAAGTTGGCATAGGGTGGGTATCAAAAGGATGGGGGACCTGTTTATAGATGGGACTTTTCCTAGCCTGAATGCGCTAGAGGAGAAATTTCGTCTGCCCCCTGTTGCTAACTTTGCCTTAGTTTAATTACTCTGTTTTATCACCTTTGCTCTTGAGTCGCCAGGTATCTTTATGATACAGCCACGTGGTTCAAGTCCGAGTAATGATCAATAATCCAATACACCGCTTAGTAAGATTTAAATCAAAGCACATTTATTATACACAGTAATCGCTACTCATGCACAAATTCTACGTCTAAGCTACTTCTACAGCTAACAGGCGAATACTTAACTTGGAACTGGCCCACCAGGTCAGGGAAACAAATGGCCTTTCTATCGGGTTCTGAGCCTGCGGGATTCGAAGTTGGTACAGATTGGTAGCTAGGAGCGCCTATCTCGTAGCGAGCGTTGAAGTAAGACTTACAGTTTTGATCGGCTGCTGAAGAGTGAAGAGAGCTGGAAAAGAGCGCCTTGAACTTGGGGCTCAATTCTTATAGTCCCCAGGGGCTTCCCGCCTTTCTGGGTGGACCATGTACCTGGTCCCAAGTGATTGGACTTTGTCCCAATCACTTGGTTCGATTTTCTCCAATGCTGGAGCGGTTCCCTGATCGATGGGTGGTCTTGAGGTGGTCGTTCACCTCCCTTTGTGTAGGCTTCTGCTGGCGCCGAGGAGTCTGGTTTTGCTTTATGTGTCTAAATGTTGCTTATTGTTCCTGGGGATTGCTCATTAGTATGCAGATGGCTGGTGTTTTGTTATGCTGATGGTTGCTGGTATCGATCTTGTCTGGCCTTTCCAGAGGTAAATACACAGCCAACCTGCAGCTGCTCATTTTTGTCCTGTTGGCTGACTTTCCCATCAGCCTTTGCCGTTCAGCATTTTGAATCGGGAGTTGGCCATTTTAAGTGGCTACACCCCGGGTAATGCCTTTAGATACCTCCAAGTCCGAGCTTTTCTGAAGAAACGGGTGGTGGCATTCCTGCTACTCCCCCCCCCCCCCCCCCCGCTACACCCCCCTGCTACTCCCCCCCCTCCGCTACTCCCCCCCCCCCCCGCTACTCCCCCCCCCCTCGGCTACACCCCCCCCCCCTCGGCTACACCCCCCCCCTCTACTCCCCACCCCTCCCGCAGGATACAGGACAGGATGGTCTCTGGCATCTGGGTAGGGGAGGGGAAGGTGTCAGACATATACCAAGAACTGCAGGAGACAGAGGAAGTCTCGGCGGAGGAGCTGAAGGACAAGTGGGAGGAGGAGCTGGGCGAGGAGCTGGATGAGTGCCAGTGGGCTGATGCCGTAGGCAGTGTTAATTCCTCCTCATCTTGTGCCAGGCTTAGCTTAATTCAGTTTAAGGTGGTCCAGCGGGCACACATGACGACAGCGAGAATGAGCAAGTTCTTTGGGGTGGAGGACAGGTCTGCAAGATGCTCAGGGAGCCCAGCAAACCATGTCCATATGTTCTGGGCATGCCCGGCGCTTAAAGAATTCTGGCAGGGCTTTGCAAAGGCAATGTCCAAGGTTTTGGACGCTTGGGTAAAGCTGAGTCCGGAGATTGCGATACTTGGTGTGTCGGAAGATCCGGGAGTGCAGGAAGCGAAGGAGGCCGATGTCCTGGCCTTTGCCTCCTTGGTAGCCCGGAGACGGATCTTGTTAATGTGGAGGGACTCAAAGCCCCCGAGTGCAGAGACCTGGGTTAGTGACATGGCTGGGTTTCTCAGTCTTGAGAGGTTAAAATTTGCCTTGAGAGGGTCCTTGCTGGGGTTCTCCAGGCCGTGGCAGCCATTCCTTGACTTTCTGGCAGAACGTTGAGCAATCCGGGGGGGGGGGGGGGGAGACAGGTGGGGGGGGACAGGTGGGAACAGTGTATGGAATGTGTACTCTTCTTTTGTAAATGGACTATAACCACCTGTTTGTTAAATTTTCTCCTTTTTGATATTGGCTATCATAGAATCAAGAATCATAGAATTTACAGTGCAGAAGGAGGCCATTCGGCCCATCGAGTCTGCACCAGCTCTTGGAAAGAGCACCCTACCCAAGGTCAACACCTCCACCCTATCCCCATAACCCAGTAACCCCACCCAACACTAAGGGCAATTTTGGACACTAAGGGAAATTTATCATGGCCAATCCACCTAACCTGCACATCTTTGGACTGTGGGAGGAAACCGGAGCACCCGGAGGAAACCCACGCACACACGGGGAGGATGTGCAGACTCCACACAGACACTGGCCCAAACGGAATCGAACCTGAGACCCTGGAGCTGTGAAGCAATTGTGCTATCCAAAATGCTACTGTGCTGCCCCCCAAAATTTATGTAAAATTTTGTTTAAGAAATACTTGAATAAAAACAATTTTAATAAAAAAATATGTATACGAAATGCATCTGAAGCTGCAGTGGTCTCATGAAAACAAAAAATCCCTTTTAAACACACAAGATTACTGTGGTCAAATACACACATTCCACTCTGAACCCAAATTATTGTCTTTGGATTTCTCCACAGAATTCCCTCAGATGATGATCACATGGCAGTTTCCAAACTTCACTCCCCAAAACACACTTTAAAATCTTCTCTTACTTTTTTCCCTTAGCGGTTTGCATTCCGAAACCAGGTTTTACAAATGGCACTTTTAAACAAAGCTTCAGCCCCACTTTTAACAGGGAACCCAGACCAGGATTTTACACCAACCCCATTATGCCTTCTTTGTCTTGACTGCTGTGCAAGCTGCTCACAATTGCATTAACTCCAGGTTCCCAGACTGTATTAAAATGGCATCAGACATTTGATTTACCTTTGAAGGCTGCTATCCCACTTTAATTCTGGTTACTGCAATTGTCTTTTTAACTCAGAAAATTTTGTTTAGTCTTCCTCGAGTTATTTTGAACCATACCTTGGTCTCTGATCACTTAACTCCAGACTTCTTGGACACTTCTCTAGTTTTCATAACCAATTGAACTTTAGATTTTCAGAATCTGTTTTCTTTACCATTATTCCATAGTATGGATTTTCTTCCAGCGAAGCTGAAAGAGATGCTCCCTCTGTAAAATTCTAAACCAACTGCTTCTTGCAGAGCTGTGAGGGCTGCATTGTCTCTCACTACCGATCTCCAGCTTCCCACAAATTAGTTAAACTAAGACTTAAAAGCTTCTCTACCTTACAAGGCACCAGTTCCTAAGCAACTTCAACTGATTTATTTATTTTTCACACTGTAGCCCTCTCTAAGCACAGTAGAAACACAGTTGGAACTTAAGCAACCCCCATACATACGTTTGTCTAGCATGAATCTACCTATAGGTTTTACCCTTCCAGCCACCGAAACATTAAATTAAACCCACTTAAAACTATACCTTATTTTTAATTGGTATCAATACAAATATAAATCCCTTAAAACTACCTATATTTTCCTAACAGTGACTTGGAATGACTTGGTCAGTCTAACTGACAGTGGAGTGGTTACAATGTATTTATCTGCTGAACCACTAATTGTATGACTTTATTTTTCATATAATTGGATAAGATTATAACAAAATTGATTTCATAGCACTGCAGCCAGTAACTACATACGATGCACTTTTTAAATGCATCCTGTCGACAACTATATAGATTACAATTAATTTTGCAGAGATGCTCTGTAGCTTTCCACTGTGTCAAGAATTAAATGCAAAATTCAGTAAAACCTTTTAAAACAAAGATGTTCTCCCAGTGTGGTGAATTGAAAGGTCAGGGAAAACTGATATGTTTTATTCATGATGGAATAAATCAGTTCCATACGCAGAAGCTGTGTCTACTTCACTGGATTGGACCAGTATAATTGTTGGGATGAAGACACACTTGATGCTAACCAATGGGAAAGGGTCAGATAATAAGGTTGTTATGCATACTGAGAGGTGATTATTTCTATGAAACTCCATTCAAAGCATTATCTCCTTGATAACTATGTTAACGTTTTGGTTGGCTCTTTCACAACGGGTAGTCCTGATCATCAGGGCAGTGTTTATCACTGAGCTGAACCCTATTCTCCCACTCTTCAAAACGTTATGGCATGCTAAGCTTATTTTGTCTTACCTTTTCCATAAGACCATAAGACATAGGAGAAGAAGTAGACCATTCGGCCCATCGAGTCTGCTCTGCCATTCAATCATGGCTGATATGTTTCTCATTCCCATTCTCCTGCCTTCTCCCCCAACCCCTGATCCCCTCATTAATCAAAAACTATCTATCTCTGTTTTAAAGACACTCAGTGATTTGGCCTCCACAACCTTCTGCGGCAAAAAGTTCCACAGATTCACCACCCTCTGGCAGAAGAAATTCCTCCTCATCTCAGTTTTGAAGGATCGTCCCTTCATAGAACATACAGTGCAGAAGGAGGCCATTCGGCCCATCGAGTCTGCACCGACCCACTTAAGCCCTCGCTTCCACCCTATCCCCGTAACCCAATAACTCCTCCTAAACTTTTTGGTCACTAAGGGAAATTTATCATGGCCAATCCACCTAACTAGCATGCCCTTGGACTGTGGGAGGAAACTGGAGCACCCGGAAGAAACCCACGCAGACACGGGGAGAACGTGCATACTCCGCACAGACAGACAGTGACCCAGCGGGGAATCGAACCTGGGACCCTGGTGCTGTGAAGCCACAGTGCTAGCCACTTGTGCTACTTCAGTCTGGGGCTCTGGCCTCAGGTTCTAGTTTTTCCTACTAGAGTAAACATCTTCTCCATTTCCACTCTATCCAGGCCTCTCAGTATCCTATAAATTTCAATAAGATCCCCCCCCCCTCATCCTTCTAAACTCCAATGAGTACTCAATCGCTCCTCAAATGACAAGCTCTTCATTCCAGGGATCATTCTTGTGAACCTCCTCTGGATCCTTTCCAAGGCCAGCACATCCTTCCTTAGATATGGGGCCCAAAACCGCTCACAATACTACAAATGAAGTTGGACCAGAGCCTTATACAGCCTCATAAATACATCCCTGCTCTTATATTCTAACCCACGCAACATGAATGCTAACATTGCATTTGCCTTCCTAACTGTCAACTGAACCTGAGCCTTAAGAGAATCTTGAACGAGGACTCCTAAGTTCCTTTGTGCCTCTGATTTCCAAAGCCTTTTCCCATTTAGAAAATAGTCTATGTCTTCTGACCAAAGTGTATAACCTCACACTTTTACACATTGTATTTTATCTGCCACTTGTTTGCACACTCTCCTCGCCTGTCCAAGTCCTTCTGCAGCCTCCCTGCTTCCTCAATGCTACTAATCCCTCTGCATATCTTTGTATCATCTTCAAACTTAGCAATAATGCCCTCAGTTCCTTCTTCCAGATCATTAATGTATATCGTGAAAGGTTGTGGTTCCAACACCGACCCTGAGGCACACCACTAGTCACCGGCTGCCATCCTGAAAAAGACCCCTTTATCCCCACTCTCTGCCTTCTGCCAGTCAGCCAATCCTCTATCCATGCCAGGATCTTACCCTGAAAACTATGAGCTCTTAACTTATTTAGCAGTCTCCCATGGGGCGCCTTGTTATTCCTAATGTTACTGGCTAGCCTTCCTTCATATTTGATCCTCTCTTTCCTTATTTCTCTCTTTGTTAACCTCTGTTTGTTTTTGTAGCCTTCCCAATCTTCTGACTTCCCACTACTGAGGGCATTTAAAAGTTTATTGGATAAACATATGGATGATAATGGCATAGTGTAGGTTAGATGGCTTTTGTTTCGGTGCAACATCGTGGGCCGAAGGGCCTGTACTGCGCTGTATTGTTCTATGTTCTATGTTCTATGTACACTTTGCCACATTGTAGGCTTTCTCTTTTGCTTTGATGCATTCCCTAACTTCCTTTGTCAGCCATGACTGCCTAATCCCCCCTCTGATAACCTTTCTTTTCTTTGGGATGAACCTCTGTACTGTGTCCTCAATTACTCCCAGAAACTCCTGCCATTGCTGTTCTACTGTCTTTCCCACTAGGCTCTGCTCCCAGTCGATTTTCGTCAGTTCCTCCCTCATTCCCCTGTAGTTACCTTTATTTAACTGTAACACCTTTACATCTGATTCTACCTTCTTTCTTTCAAATTGGAGATTGAATTCTACCATATTATGATCACTGCCTCCTAAGTGCTCCCTTACTTTAAGATCTTTCATCAAGTCTGGCTCATTACATAACGCTAAGTCCAGAATGGCCTGTTCCCTCGTGGGCTCCATCACAAGCTGTTCCCAAAAGCCCTCCTGTAAACATTCAATGAATTCCCTTTCCTTGGGTCCACTGGCAGCATTATTTACCCAGTCCACCTGCATATTGAAGTCCCCCATGATCACTGTGACCTTGCCTTTCTGACATGCGCTTTCTATTTCGTGGTGCATTTTGTGCCCCCAGTCCTGACCACTGTTAGGAGGCCTGTACATATGGTTTTTTTGCCTTTGTGGTTCCTCAACTCTACCCACACAGACTCCACATCATCTGACCCTATGTCGTTTAGTGCTATTGATTTAATTTCATTTCTAATTAACAAGGCAACCCCGCCCCCTCTGCCAACCTCTCTGTCTTTTCGATAGGTTGTGAATCCCTGGATGTTTAAATGCCAGTCCTGAACCCCCTGCAACCATGTCTCTGTGATGCCTACCACATCATACCTGCCAGTCACAATCTGGGCCACAAGCTCATCTACCTTGTTCCGTACACTGCGCACATTTAAATATAGCACCTTTAATTCTCTATTGACCGTCCCTTTTTGTTTTCTTAGTGTGGTGGACCTTGGTTTACTGAGCCTTTCCATACACTGTGTCATATTTTGTGGGATGGGGACAATCGTAACCACTCTTGAGTTTTGTCTGTTCGTGTTTTTTTTGTATTCCTAAGCTGCTACGCTTCCCACTGATTACTTCACCTCTTGGTTCCCTGACTTTCCCTTCCCCCCCAATCTTTAGTTTAAAGTCCTATTGACCACCCTATTTACTCTTTTCGCCAGAACACTGGTCCCAGCTCGGTTCAGGTGGAGACCATCCCAACGGTATAGGTCCCCCCTGTCCCAAAATTGATGCCAGTGTCCCATGAAAAGTAACCCCTCTTTCCCACACCACTCTTTCAGCCACGTGTTAACTTCCCTTATTCTTGCCTCCCTATGCCAATTTGCACGTGGCTCGGGCAGTAATCCGGAGATTATGAAACTTGAGGACCTGTTTTTTAATTTGAATCCTAGCTCTTTATAATCTCTAAACAGGTCCTCTTTCCTAGACTTGCCTATGTTGTTGGTACCGACATGGACCACAACAACTGGATCCTCCCCCTCCCTCTCCAATATCCTTTCAAGCCGGTCAGAGATGTCCCGCACCCGAGCACCGGGCAGGCAACATACCATGCGGGACTCTTTATCCTGCTCACAAAGGATACTATTTTTCCCCCTGATAATAGAATCCCCTACAACTACAACTTGCCTATTTACTCCCTCCCCTTGAATGGCCTGCTGAACCATGGTGCCTTGGTCAGCTGACTCATCCTTCCTGCAGCCCTGTTCACCATCCACACAGGGAGCAAGCGCCTCAAACCTGTTGGACAGGGTCAAGGGCTGAGGCTCCTGAGTTCCTGACTGCTGGTTCCCTTTACCTGCCTGACTTGCAGTCACACCCTGCTGTCCCTGGCCACTGGCAGGGTTTAAACTACTTACTCTGACAGGTGTGACTGCCTCCTGAAACACAGTGTCCAGGTAAGTCTCCCCCTCCCGGATGTGCCTCAGTGTTTGAAGCTCAGACTCCAGCTTATCAACTCTGAGCCGGAGCTCTTCGAGCAGCCAACACTTACTGCAGATGTGGTCGCTGCAGCTCGCAATGGGATCTGCCAGCTCCCACATCAAGCAGCTCAAGCACATCACCTGACCAGCCATCTCTAATTAATTAATTAGTTTAATTTGAGTTTACGAGTTTAGCTGTGTTTTTTTTTTAAATTTGGGGCAGATTTGCTATCAACCAATCAGATCACAGCTTCCCTCTGACGTCACTTTTGGAAAAAAAACAGGAAGTTACCGTTAGGTTTTTATACTCACAGAGACTGCTCCTCCTCCGCTTGCGTCTGGCTTTTATACCCGCCAGTGCTGCCCCCTAGTGATCTTTCAATTTCCCATTAACCCCTTATGTACATACCCATGTAAAGATCACTACAACAGCATTTGGAGGAGATGGGTTTTATAGCTGTCATATGATGAAGAGGAGAAGATTTTCATCTTGCTGCCTGGGAAAAGTTGGTACAATGAATCATTCATGGAATTGAAGTTCAAGTGGTTTCTATAAGGGGCGGACACTGCTTAATGCCAGTTCCATGCCGAGGGACTAAGTTCAAAATCTACCGCATTGTTTTTGGAAAAACACTGAGGAAATTCAGCATCCAATAAATTAAACTTTCCTTAATTTCCACCTTGCCGTGCCTTCTGAGGATGTGCTCCCAATAGTGCCTTCAGCAGTTTGTGGGCTGGATTCTCTGATTTTGAGGCTATGTCCGGAGAAATTGTCTGGTTTTATGACAAAAAGATCGGCAAGGCCCCAGCACCGATGCTCCGACCGGTGAGAGGCTAGCAGCTGCGCCACGTAAATCGCACGACCTTCCGGACATAAACGCCTGGAGAATTGCCAGGTCCGTTGCCGAGCATTCACACAGTGACGACCCGCAGCGGTCGCGCCATGCAACATGGCGCCGGCCGCCCTCGGACCCGACCTGCCAGATACTACCCCCCTGGATACGCCCTCGCCACCCCAGGCCGCCCCCCACTAGTTGCCCCCAGCTCTCGCCGAAGCCCCACCGGCCAGCAGCATGGCTCCCCCCCCCCCCCCCCCCCGACTGTGGCAGCATTGGACACAGTCCGCAGCTTCCACGCCGGGTTCAAGGAAACTGAGAGCCCACATGTCCCACGCGGGCGGGAACTCAGCCCATCAGGGGTGGAGCATCGGGGGAGGGCCTTCAGGTAACGTCCTGAGGCCGTCCCTACGGCTTGCGGTGTACTCACCGATGACGCCGTTTTGGAGGGGGCGAAGCATCTGAAAACATGTGCCGATCCCGATTTGGTCGTAAACAGGGATTCTCCGCCCAATCGCTGATGAGTCGGGCAACAGAGAACCCCGCCCTGTATCTCTACCAAGGGGCTCATCCTATGGTGTAAGTCTAGAAAGCAAGCCTCAAATGCACCAAACAGCACCACTAAAGACCAATCTGTTCTTATCCTTGCCCGTCGGATACACGTGGGAATTAATGGTTGGAGGAAATCAGGAGCTGGAAGCCTGACCGAATTCCTCTTCTCCCTCACCAGGGGTGTGAAGGTAAATTGTTGGGCCCGTTTGTTGCCTCATCTGATGTAGTATAATGGAGCATGTTGGACTAAGTCGTGTAAAGGGTTAACTACAATAGCCTGTGGTGCCATAGAAGGAAGTGACATGTACTCGTGCTCTGGGAGAGAGTCCAGGAGAAAGCAACAAGGAAAGGAGCGAGTGTAAGGGTTTGGTGATCTTGCTTGCTGAACGTCTGGCCGATTACGGGTAATGGAAGTCACGCCTTTGCTCCACACCACCCACAAATTTGGTGAGTGCTCCCTCCGTGAAACATGGTGCCTTCCTGGCAGCCAGCTCCCCTCTGACTGGACTTGGAACAGGTGCTGGGGAGGCGGTTAAAAGGAGCGTCCCATTAACGGAGATTTAAGGTTTCCCGGGGTGAACTAAACAGGCAAGAAGCCAAGAGCGGCGAGTTAAACATGGGGAAAAAATATGTTAAGGAGGCTGAATATGAGTTTTCCCGCTGACGCCAATGGGATTCTCCCTGGTTTTAGCACCGAGACTGACACTTGGAAACAATATCAGAAAATTCCACCCTTTATCTGAAAGGCTTTTCCTTCTTGAAAGTTGATCCGTCAGGAATGAGGAAGTGAATATTAGGCTCCCAACGTCTGCCTGTTTGAAACAAGTACGAAGTCTTACAACACCAGGTTAAAGTCCAACAGGTTTGTTTCGATGTCACTAGCTTTCGGAGCGCTGCTCCTTCCTCAGGTGAATGAAGAGGTCTGTTCCAGAAACACATATATAGACAAATTCAAAGATGCCAAACAATGCTTGTAATGCAAGCATTAGCAGGTGATTAAATCTTTACAGATCCATGGCACTCGACTCATCGATCGACAGTTCCAACGCGCTTAGCGAAAAACCGGACCGACCTCCTCAGAAGACAAACATCAATGACGTGTTGAAGGCTGTGAAGAAGATGACGTAGTTTCTCCGCTCCGGGGAAGTACTGGACGACGAAGGGTATTCTGTCGGTTGTGTCCCATGTTTGTCTTCTGAGGAGGTCGGTCCGGTTTTTCGCTGTGGCGCGTTGGAACTGTCGATCGATGAGTCGAGTGCCATATCCTGTTCGTACGAGGGCATCTTTCAACGTCTGTAGATGTCTGTTACGCTCCTCCTCGTCTGAGCAGATCCTGTGTATACGGAGCGCTTGTCCATAGGGGATGGCTTCTTTAATGTGTTTAGGGTGGAAGCTGGAGAAGTGGACCATCATGAGGTTATCCGTGGGTTTGCGGTAAAGCGAAGTGCTGAGGTGACTGTCCTTGATGGAGACGAGTGTGTCCAAGAATGCAACTGATTTTGGAGAGCCTTCAACACGTCATTGATGACGATGAACATCTTGCCAAGGTCATCCCCACACCCCCACTACTTGCCTTCAAACAACCGCGCAACCTCAAACGAACCATTGTTTGCAGCAAACTACCTAGTCTTCAGAACAGTGACCACGACACCACACAACCCTGTCATGGCAATCTCTGCAAGACGTGCCAGATCATCGACATGGATACCACTATTACACGTGAGAACACCACCCACCAGGTATGCGGTACATACTCGTGCGACTCGGCCAACGTTGTCTACCTCATACGCTGCAGGAAAGGATGTCCCGAAGCGTGGTACATTGGCGAGACCATGCAGACGCTGCGACAACGAATGAACGGACATCGCGCAACAATCACCAGGCAGGAATGTTCCCTTCCAGTCGGGGAACACTTCAGCAGTCAAGGGCATTCAGCCTCTGATCTCCGGGTAAGCGTTCTCCAAGGCGGCCTTCAGGACCCGCGACAACGCAGAATCGCCGAGCAGAAACTTATAGCCAAGTTCCGCACACATGAGTGCGGCCTCAACCGGGACCTGGGATTCATGTCACATTACATTCATCCCCCACCATCTGGCCTGCAAAATCCTACCAACTGTCCTGGCTTGAGACAATTCACACCTCTTTAACCTGGGGTTATCCCATCTCTGGATCTGTAAAGATTTAATCACCTGCTAATGCTCGCATTCCAAGCATTGTTTGGCATCTTTGAATTTGTCTATATATGTGTTTCTGGAACAGACCTCTTCATTCACCTGAGGAAGGAGCAGCGCTCCGAAAGCTAGTGACATCGAAACAAACCTGTTGGACTTTAACCTGGTGTTGTAAGACTCCGTACTGTGCTCACCCCAGTCCAACGCCGGCATCTCCACATCATGTTTGAAACAATACTGACACAGTATAGATGTAGCCTAACCCTGTATCTAACATTTACCAAACTCCATGGATAGGGTAAGACATCTGACCAATAGAACATAGAACTTAGAAAATACAGCACAGAACAGGCCCTTCGGCCCACGATGTTGTGCCGAACCTTTGTCCTAGATTAATCATAGATTATCATTGAATTTACAGTGCAGAAGGAGGCCATTCGGCCCTTTGAGTCTGCACCGGCTCTTGGAAAGAGCACCCTACCCAAACTCAACACCTTCACCCAACACCAAGGGCAATTTGGACATTAAGGGCAATTTATCATTGGCCAATTCACCTAACCCGCACATCTTTGGATTGTGGGAGGAAACCGGAGCACCCGGAGGAAACCCACGCAGACACGGGGAGGACGTGCAGACTCCGCACAGTCAGTGACCCAAGCCGGAATCGAACCTGAGACCCTGGAGCTGTGAAGCAATTGTGCTATCCACAATGCTACCGTGCTGCCCTTGAGAACAAATAAATCTACACTATATCATTTAACCGTAATCCATGTACCTATCCAATAGCTGCTTGAAGGTCCCTAATGTTTCCGACTCAACTACTTCCACAGGCAGTGCATTCCAATAGTGTACCCTGTGTGTATTACCATATCATAGCTAGCCCGTGAGTGCTTGATAGAACAGTTGAGAGGGACTTCATTTTGGCCAAAACCAAAGTTGTATCTAATGTTCGTACTGGATTCCTGAATTGCGAGATTTTATGATTTCTCTGTAATAGCACCATCTGCCTTGACAAACACAAGAACAGGCTGTTCTATTCATTTGTTGCCACAAAGAGAAAACGTATGGAGGTGCCCACACTCTGCATCCTTGGAAGACACGATGAGGGGTTTATTAAGCATGTTGCTCAATACAATCAAGATAGTGGTCTACTCAAAGCCCATGCAAACACTCTGCTGACGATACTACACATCACGTAACGCAGAACCAGCAGGAACGTATTCTCTGATTTAAAATTTTTTTATTTACGGGATGTGCACATTGTTGGTTAGGCCAGCATTTATTCCCCATCCCTAGTTGCCCTTCACAAGGTGGTGGTGAGTTGCCTTCTTGAACATCTGCAGTTCTTGAGGTGCAGGTACACCCATTGTGCTGTCAGGGAGGGAGTTCCATTATGCTGCCCCAACAACAGTGAAGGAACGGCGATATATTTCCAGGTCAGGGTGGTGAGTGACTTGGAGGGGAACCTCCAGGTGATGGGATTTCCACGTATATGTTGCTCTTGTCCTTCCAGATGGTAGTGGTCGTGGGTTTGGAAGGTGCTGCCTAAGGAACCTTGGTGAGTTACTTCAGTGCATCTTGAAGATGGTACACACGGCTGCCACTGTTCGTCGATGGTGGAGGGTTTGAACGTTTATGGAAGGGGGAGCAATCAAGCGGGCTGCTTTCTCCTGGATGGTGTTGAGCTTCTTGAGTGTTGTTGGAGCTGCACTCATCCAGGCAAGTGGAGAGTATTCCATTACACTCCTGACCTGTGCCTTGGAGATGGTGGACAGGCTTTGGGGGGCCAGGAGATGAGTTACTCACCTCGGATTCCTAGCCTTTGACCTGCAATGGTGGCCACAGTATTAATGTGGCTAGTCCAGTTCAGTTTCTGATCAATGGTAACCCCCAGGATGTAGATTGTGGGGGATTCAGTGATGGTAAATGCCATTGAATGTCAAGGGGCGGTGGTTAAATCCTCTCTTGTAGGAAATTGCCTGGCACTTGTGTAACTTCCCAATTGTCAGCCTGAGCCTGGATATTGACTGTGCAGCACTCCCTCCAGTGCTCTAGTCCTGGAGTGGGACTTGAGTCCACACGTTTCTGACTTAAGAGGCACGAAGGCCACCAACTGAGACATAGCTGAAATGTAAAGGAAAGAAAAATCAAAAATGCGAACAGTACGTTTTGGAAAGCTAAAATGCAGCAACACGTCATGACCAACAAAACATTCTGCCTCACCACTTCCTACTCCATATTAAGCTGATCTGCTCCAAGTAATTCATCAAGCTTGGCATTGAATATCTTCAAGGTGCTGGGGTTTCTGAAGTGCTTGTTCCATTCACAAGCAGTCGAGGACTAATCAAATGAATGTATTTTCACAAAATGTATTGCGCAGTCAAGACAACAATGTTCTTGGGTTTACTTATTTTATTCTCCCTGTAATTTTCTCTCCTTTTCTGTTAACCCTGCTGGGTCCTCCAGGCTTCCCTAATGCAGAATATCTCACACAACTTTGTCAGTGAAATGAAATGAAATGAAAATCGCTTATTGTCACAAGTAGGCTTCAAATGAAGTTACTGTGAAAAGCCCCTAGTCGCCACATTCTGGCGCCTGTTCGGGGAGGCTGGTACGGAATTGAACCGTGCTGCTGGCGTGCCTTGGTCTGCTTTAAAAGCCAGCGATTTAGCCGTCATAGTGGGTATTATGTGGCTATCTATCCATGGGACTGCATTGAAAAGGAAAGACCAGTATTTCTATACCAATTTTATATATATATATCAATTGTATTGGTGGCACAGCAGGACAGTGGTTAGCACTATTGCTTTACAGCTCCAGCGTCCCGGGTTCGATCCCCGCCTTGAGTCATTGTCTGTGCGGAGTCTGCACGTTCTCCCCGTGTCTGCGTGGGTTTCCTCCGGGTGCTCCAGTTTCCTCCCACAAGTCCCGAAAGACGTGCTTGTTAGGCAATTTGGACATTCTGAATTCTCCCTCTGTGTACCCGAACAGACGCAGGAATGTGGCGACTAGGGGATTTTCACAGTAACTTCATTTGTTAATGGAAGCCTACTTGTGACAATAAAAGATGATTATTATTATTGTAAAACGGTCACATCTTCAGGATATCCAAGGTACTTTTTAAAAATAAATCTAAACTACCCTCTTATTGACTGACCTGATTAACACTACACCCCTGTATGCTTCACCCGATGCCGTGTTGTGTAGTTACATTGTGTACCTTGTGTTACCCTATTATGTATTTTCTTTTCTTTTCTTTTCATGTACTTATCTGTTGATCTGCTGTTGAGCTGTTCTGATTTGTAGAGCTGATCTGTTGAGGTGCTCGCAGAAAAATGCTTTTCACTGTACCTCGGTACACGTAACAGTAAACAAAATACAAATACAAAGCACCCAATTCATTTTATTTTCAATTAAAAGGCAATTTGGAGCGGCCAATCCACCTACCCTGCACATCTTTGGGTTGTGGGGGCGAGACCCACGCGGACACGGGGAGAATGTGCAAATTCCACAAGGATAGTGACCCGGGGCTGGGATCGAACCCGGGTCCTCGGCGCCGCGAGGCAGCAGTGCTAACCGCTGCGCCACCGTGCCGCCCCAATATCCAAGGCACTTTACAGCTGGTAAGTCAATGTTATAATGTCAGAAACGTGACAGCCAATTTGCATGCAGCAAGATCCCACAAACAGAAATGTGATAATGATCAGAAACTACTTGAGCAATGTTTGGTTGAAGCATAATTGTTGGCCAACACACTAGGATGAACTCCCCACGACCAATTTCCCTGCACTTGTTCACTGCTGCACTGAAACATCAGTCTCGTTTTCTATGCTCAAATTCCTGGAGTTGGACATGAACACAAAACCTTCTGAGGTGAAAACCAAGGCTTATTTGACCCTGGACGCGATCTAGAAGGCTAATTCCTGCACTTCAAGCAGAGAAACCGTGCTTGCATCAATCATGAGGAAGTGGAAGGACATTGTAACCATAACTTGTGAGCCCATTCTCCCTGTCAGTATGGTTCCCCGCTGGAAGTACCACATTGCAGACTTAGCTCAATATTCCATCTGATCGTGTTCAGGCCCTGACTTTCTTTATTCATTTATGGGATGTGGATGTTGCTGGGTCAGCATTTATTGCCTGTGTCACCAGACCACGTAAGGATGACAGATTTCCTTCCCTAAAGTGGGCATGAATGGAACAGGTGGGTTTTTATGATAATCATCAATGGTTTCATGGTCATCATTAGACTTTTGATTCCTGATTTTTATTGAATTCAAATTTCACCTTCTGCCCTTGTGGGATTCGAGCCCAGGTCCCCAGAGCATTTCCCTGGGTCTCTGGATTATTAGTCCAGTGGCAATACCGCTACCCCACTGCGTCTCCAAGAGTTATAGAAGGCATTTTAACCTATCCACCCAACAAACATTTAGCAGTTTCACAGTGGGCCACTGGCTTAATATCTTGTCCAATTTTACTCCCCGATTGAAGTTCTTGGAGGATAATATTGCGCTTTGTACAAACATTCTACTCCAAAGTTTCCTACTTGCCAGATCGGCTTAAAATTAACAACACCAATGTGATTAACTCTTAACTCTGAAATGGCCAACATACCACTCAGTTACAGGTGGCTACCCGCTCAAGAGCAATTCGGAATGGACAGTAAATGGTGGCCTTGCCAGCAACACTCGCATCCTAAAAATACGTTTTTTAAAAAATACTTCCCGCATATCACCTCTTTCATGGCGCTGTGAGGTTGCCTCACAGCAATGGTAAAGTGTCGCCGTGACCTAACTCTCAATCTCAATTGTCAGGTCCCTCCATGGCCTCACCCCCACCTCTCTCTGTCATCCCCTCTATAGTGATCTCTGTATATGAATATACATGATCAATGTATGTAAATGAAATGAAAATGAAAAAAAAATGAAAATCGCTTATTGTCACAAGTAGGCTTCAAATGAAGTTACTGTGAAAAGCCCCTAGTCGCCACATTCCGACGCCTGTTCGGGGAGGCTGTTACGGGAATGTAGTACAGTCATTTCAACACTAGATGTCTCACTATCAGGTGGCATAAGAAAGACTTTCCCGCTCTTTCTGGGAGAGTGTGCTTCAGGAGAGTGAACATACAAGACCTAGAATATCTAGAGAGAGAGAAGTTATAAGTTATTTCATTATTACATTGTTAGTTAGTTATCTTTATTGTATTTTATTTCTTTTACTAGTTGAGTATTAAGTACAAAGGACTCACAGAATATTATTCATATTACTCATTAAATTAGTTCATGTTTAAAAGAAGACTACTGTTTACTTCATCAACTCGGCTGGTTCAAAGAGTAATATATAACACATCCGGCCTCCGAGGTATCGGTGCTCATCTAATTCTGATCTCTAGAGTTCCCTGATTTCAGTCACGGTGGCAGACACTTCAGCTGCCTCGGTCCCAGGCTCAGAAATTCCATCTCTCAAATTCTCAACATCTTCCTTTAAAGATGCTCATTAGAACCTATCTCTGTGACCAGGCCTTTGGTCATCTTTGCCCGATGTGGCTCCGGGCCAGAGTTTAATGAAGCATCTTGCGGGGTGGGGGGGTGGGGGGGTTGTTACTTAAAAGGTGTGAGAAAATGGCAGCTGTTGCTCACGTCAAACAAAAGGCTTGCGACCAAGCGGCATAAATTCGCGCAAGTAATAATTTACTTACGTTCTCTAATGACTGTGGGCAGATGTTCTCAAAATGTAATTGCAGTTGCTAAGCTCCGACCGACATTTGAGTTCAATGGGTTGGCAATCAGTCAGGCTGAACTTTCTGATTTGCAGGAGGTGGGACACTCCACAGAACAGGATGTTTAGAATTCTTCCAATGCGCTCAGAACATACTTTACCAATAAAGCGCTATCATAAAAAAGGAAAAGTAGGCTGAAATATCAGTAATGTATGAAATATTTATGCACATGACAGAATTCAATTCCATTAATCTCTTCAGTTATAAATGGGTTTGCTCCATGAGGTTAATAAATATGCTAATGCAGCAGGAGATTAATCTCCATTGACTCCAGTGGCTAAGCTTATTTTTCATAAGAATTGCCCCACACTCTTCAGTTTTCACCTCTCTCTGGAAGGCAATTGATACCTGCTGAGTTATAATTTCACTGGCACTCTATTCCTCAATGACCACTATTTGCATGTGAACCTAGAGCATTTCCTTTATTACACTCTGACCATGAATGACTGTTTAGATTTCCCCCACCCCCGTCTTACACAAAAAAAACATGAAGCCCAATTGTAAGGCCACACATGGCAGTAAACAACTGTCATCAGCTAAATCAGAACCAGGACCCTGCCTCCCTCTGGTCTATTTGGCTCAGTTTCACAGTCAGTGGGTCACTACAAGGAAACCTCAGAGTGGCTTTTCAATGTAATGCACTCCACGCTATATGGATAAGATGACTGTGGCTGTGAGGAAAGAGAAAAAACAACATAATTTACGAGTGTCTGTGCCTTGGCAATGGACCCTGACAATCTATTATCCTACGGGTATTTTTAGACATGACCCTCTCTCTATGTTGTGTCACCATGAGTTCCCGCACTGTTTCTAGAGGCCCCCTCTGCACTAATGTCAGCTGTCAGCTCCACCAACGTGAAAATGTTTGATTCATTTTCAATGAGGGAATTAAAATTCCCCGTCTATCGTTCACCTGTAACCTTACATCAGGATCCCTGCTACAAACTAGTACTTGGTGTTGAAGAGTTGCTCCTGCTTGCATTCCTGAGCAGGTTGCAGACTTAGGTTGACACTAAAGAGACGATAAAGTAAGAGAGGAAGACTTGCATTGATATAGTACCTTTTATGAGCTCAGGATAAATGCACTTTGCATTATTTACAGGGCACGATCTTCCATTGGCCGGCGGTGGGGTTTCCTGGTGCAAAGATGTGCAGGTGAGGTGGATTGGCCATTCCGAATTGCCCCAATGTGGGGACGGAGTGGGGGATTGGAACCAGGTAAGATGCTATTTCAGAGTGTTGGGGCGGATATGATAGGTCGAAAGTCCTACTTCTGACTGTAGGAATTGCATGATAAACCATACGATATAGTAGCAGAATTACGCCTTTCGGCCCATCGAGTCTGCTCCGCCATTCAATCATGGCTGATATTTTTCTCATCCCCATTCTCCTGCCTTCTCCCCATAACCCCTGATTGCCTTATTCATCAAGAACCTATCTACCTCTGTCTTAAACACACTCAGTGATTTAGCCTCCACAGCCTTCTGCGGCAAAGAGTTCCACAGATTCACCACCCTCTGGCTGAAGAGGTGGTGCCTGTGAGAGCTGGGAGTGTGACCAGGAGGACTGGCCTCAAGTGCAAAAAAAAGATCAACGACCGACACCGGCAGCTTGAGTGAGTAGACTCCAAAGCCCACCTCCCCCCCGAGGACCTTCCGCCCCAATGGGATCGTCCACCACCTCCTCTTCATGCAACTGTCTACCCTCCTTCCGCCCCCCACCCCCCCCCCCCCCCCGACACCCACCACAGTTAACCACGCGTGTGTCTAACGATGCCCTCTTTGTGTTTCCTCAGGAAAAGCTCTTCCACAATCGCCAGAGAGGGAGCAGATTGGCCTGGGTGCCGGACATAAGAATCCTCACGACCTTCAAGGAGCAGGCCCTGGAGGTGACCGGAGTGGCTGAGGACATGGCGGTCACCAGGCGGAGGGTGGGGGATGCTGCAAAGATCCACCCGGAGGACCTGTCAAACGCGGGTTGTCATTGCCTTACTGACCTGCCCGTCCCTCCCACACTTGTCCATGCTCCCACAGGTCCTCCAGCTGAACTGCTGGCCCATCCTGGGCGGCCCCCTCTCCAGCCTCCCATGAGACCACCTCAGAGGAGAGTTCCGAGGATGCCACCATAATAGTCGCGTCACAGCTGTCATCCCCACCCTCCACCAGCGCAGATGCACACACCTCGGTGGGACATGTTAGTGGGCAGGCTTCTGGGGCACAATTTGGTGAGCACCACAACGCTGCTGATGTACATCAGGTGGAGACAGAAACCCCCTCGCGAGACAGCAGTCGGAGGGCTGCTGGGTCCCAGCCTGATGCTGAACCTGTGGAAGGGGTCATCACAGAGCTGATGGAGACATTAGGGTGCGGCCGGGATATTCAGATGGAGACGTCACTCCAGCAGATCCATAGCAGCTTGGAGGAGTCCCAGAGGCTATGGGCACAGGAGATGTCACTGGCAATGCGTGGCACCAAGGCCAACACTGCCAGTGTGGTGACCGCGGTGGAGAGCCTGGTGCAAAATGTCGGCACCATTAGTGAAGGTGTCCAAGGCATCATGCAGTCGGTCACGGCTATGGCTGAGGGTCTCAGCCATGTCTGCCTTGCTGGGGAGTGTGACCCAGTATCAGGCTGACTTTGATCAGGTTCTACAGGACATGTCCCGCTCCCAGATGGGCATAGCCGAGGCACTGTAGAGTTTGTCCCAGTCGCTGAGGAGCATCGCCGAGGGCGTCAACGCCATGGTGTCAACCATGGGGAACCGCCAGGGCTGGCAGAGCCAGATGATGCAGGGGCAGCCGGGGCTCGAACCAGCTGCCCCTCCGTCTCAAGATGAAGCCCAGGCCCTATGGACACCGAGCGGGAGGAGGGGGCGCCAGGTGGCAATCCCTGTCCCATAGAGTGGCGACGGTGGCCACCAGCGTGCCCGAATTCTGATGAGGCCGCATCTTACAGCCAGCAAACAGGACAGGGTGGCACAGCTGTGCATGTGCCGCTGACAAGTGAGCCCAGAGGACACCCGCCAAGGACATCGAAGGCCATGGGATGAGGTAAACAGCTGGCTGCCTCCACCTCAGATGTGCATCCTAGGGACACACCTAGATGTAGTTGTAGAGCTAGGAGAGCCAAACACATCGAGGATCACTGAGGGTATTGGGGGTGGGGGCGGTAGGTAGGGGTTGAGGGGGGTGGGGGAGCGGCCATCACCATCGGGACAGTGGAGAATTGTAAAACATAATAAACACCCTTGTACACAACCAGTATGATGCCTCTGTCACTTTCTTCTAGTATGGGGCCCGACCTTCAAATACAGCCCACCTCTCCAAGCTACCCCTCCCCTCCCCGTAGCACTCACCCATCCTCCAGCCGTGTCCCCGGAACTGTGTCTCACCCCCCCCGGGTGTTTGGATGTCGGCTGCTGCGTGTGTGGTGATGTCTCTGGCAGTGTTCAGGCACAGTGTCCAGGCATCAAGGTGTGATTGGGATGCGAGGCAATGACTCCCACATGCTACATGGCCCACCCACCCACGGGAATCCACTTGGGTTGTGTGAAGGGTTCACGTAACCACGATTGCCAAATCCCTATCAGCAATAGCCTACACCTGCATGGCCAGAAGCCTCAGCAGTCGGCGGGGGTTATGTGTTGTTGGGTGGGGACAGGGTTTGCCCCCTGAACTGTAGACACAATTCAGGGGTTGACATGGTGGTGCCACACACGGTTGCCCCCGGTTGCCCCCCCAGCACCTTCCCCCCCCTCACCCTCCAATGGCGATCCACTCCTACAGAATGTCCCCTGCCCCCAGCCGTAGGTCCCCCAACACCTGCGGAGCACTGTGGTGGCAAGCCCAGCACCCCCAGGCTCTTTGCCTGTGAGAAAAGATCGCTACTCACCTCCTCGGCTTCCTGACCCACAGACTGCAATAAGTAAGGATAAACAACAACACGTCCTCCACCATAGTCCTCAATACCAGTGCCCGCAAGGCTGCGTACTTAGCCCCCTACTATATTCCCTATGCACACATGACTGGCAAACTTCAGCTCCCACTCCATCTACAGGTTTGCTGATGACACGACCGTACTGGGTCAGGTCAAACATCGATGAGTCAGAGTACAGGAGGGAGATAGAGAACCTCCGTGGAGTGGTGTAATGACAACATTCTCTCCCTCAATGTCAGCAAAAGTAAGGAGCTGGTCATTTACTTCAAGAAGCAAAGTGACATACACGCCCTTGTCTGTATCAATGGTGCCGAGGTGGAGATGGTTGACAGTTTCAAATTCCTAGGTGTGCACATCACCAACAGTCTATCAAAGACCCCTCCCACCCGGGTTATTCTCTCTTCCAACCTCTTCCATCGGGCAGAAGGTAGAAAAGCTAGAGAACGCTTACCATTAGATTCAAAAACAGCTTCTTCCCTGCTGTTATCAGACTCCTGAATGGCCCTCTTATGGATTGACCAGATCTTATGGACGGAGCTGATCTTTCTACGCATCTTCTCTACAGTTGTAGCATTATAGCATCGGGCAGCACGGTAGCATTGTGGATAGCACAATTGCTTCACAGCTCTAGGGTCCCAGGTTCGATTCCGGCTTGGGTCACTGTCTGTGCGGAGTCTGCATATCCTCCCCGTGTGTGCGTGGGTTTCCTCCAGGTGCTCCGGTTTCCTCCCACAGTCCAAAGATGTGTAGGTTAGGTGGATTGGCCATGATAAATTGCCCTTAGTGTCCAAAGTTTCCTTTAATGTTGGGTGGGGTTACTGGGTTATGGGGATAGGGTGGAGGTGTTGACCATGGGTAGGGTGCTCTTTCCAAGAGCCGGTGCAGACTCGATGGGCCGAATGGCCTCCTTCTGCACTGTAAATTCTATGATTCTATATACTGTATACTTCACCCGCTGTACTGTATCCTCATGTATTTATTGTATATTTTATGTTTTCATGTATGGAGCAATCTGCCTAGACTGCACACAGAACAGGCGCTACACAAGAAGTGGGCGGGAAGACTCGAAGACCTGGAGAACAGGTCGAGGAGAAATAATCTGAGGATCCTGGGTCTCCCAGAAGGAGTGGAGGGGGCCGATGCCGCGGCATACGCGGGCACGATGATCGGGGCGATGATGGGCGCGGAGGCCCCTTCGAGGGCGCTGGAGCTGGACGGGGCGCACCGGGTGCTGGCGAGGAAGCCCAAGGCAACTGAGCCGCCAAGGGCGATGGTGGTGAGATTTCACCGGTTTACAGACAGAGAGAGGCTCCTGAAATGGGCATAGAAGGAGCGGAGCAGCAAGTGGGACAATGCAGGGATCCGAATATACCCGGACTGGAGCACGGAGTTTGCCAAGCGAAGAGCGGGTTTCAACCGGGCCAAAGCGGTGCTGCATCGGAAAGGAGTGAAATTTGGAATGCTGCAGCCAGCGCGACTGTGGGTTACACACAAGGACCAACACTACTACTTTGAAACGCCTGAAGAGGCGTGGACCTTTATACAAGCTGAAAAGTTGGACTCTAACTGAGGGTTTGTGAGGGTGGGGGGTGTTTGAGGGTTGAAGTATGATGGTTGTATATAGGGGGTCAATCACGCGCAGGAAATGTTATATGGGCTGGGGGAGAGAGACAAGGCCGCGACAGGAGCTGTGCCAGAGGGGGCGGGGCAGGCTTTGGAAAGCACGGGGGTTTTTTTTTCCCGCGTGCGGGAAGAAAGGCGGGAAGGGGAACGAACGATTGATTGGGAGACTCCCATACGGGGGGGTCAAAGGGATGGCGGGGGAAGCCGGGGTCAGCAGATGTCAGCTGACTTACGGGAGTGATATGGGGGGAGCAAAAAAGCTAGACAGGGGTCTGGGGGGGGGGGGAAGGGAGAGGGGAGGGGGGGGGAAGAGGGGGAGGGGAGGGGGAAGGGGGGGGCAAAAGGGTTGCTGCTGCACTGGCCGAAAGGGAAGGGGAGACAGAAGAGGTGGTCGGGTCGGAGGTCCCCCGGCTGGGGGACTGGAGGGCGAGGGAGACGCGGACACGGGACTGGCCCAGAAAAGGAGATGGCTAGTCGGCAGGGGTGGGGGATGGGGGTGGGGGGGGGGGGGGGGGGCTGTGTGAGAGCCCCTCCAATCCGGCTGACAACGTGGAACATGAGGGGCCTGAACGGGCCGGTGAAGAGGGCCCAAGTGTTCACGCACTTGAAGGGACTGAAGGCAGACGTGGTCATGCTCCAAGAGACACATCTGAAGGTGGCGGACCAGGTCAGGTTAAGAAGGGGATGGGTAGGACAGGTATTTCACTCAGGACTGGACGCGAAGAATAGAGGGGTGGCAATATTGGTGGGAAAGCATGTGTCATTTGAGGCCAAGACTATCGTAGTGGATAATGGAGGGAGATATGTAATGGTGAGCGGTAGGTTGCAAGGGACGTGGTTGGTGTTGGTAAATGTATACGCCCCGAACTGGGATGATGCTGGATTCATGAAGCGCATGTTGGGGCGCATTCCGGACCTGGAGGTAGGAGGCCTGATAATGGGAGGGGACTTCAATACAGTGCTGGACCCAGCACTGGACCGTTCCAGATCAAGGACAGGAACGAGGCCGACGGCGGCCAAGGTGCTCGGGGGGTTTATGGATCAGATGTGGGGAGTGGACCCGTGGAGGTTTGCAAGACCGCAGGCCAGGGAATTTTCTTCCTTCTCCCACGTGCAGAAAGCCTACTCCCGGATAGATTTCTTTGTTCTGGGCAGGGCGCTCATCCCGAGGGTGGAGGGGACGGAGTATTTGGCCATAGCCGTTTCGGACCATGCCCTGCACTGGGTGGAAATGGGGCTGGGAGAGGAGAGGGACCAACGCCCGCTGTGGCGGCTGGATGTGGGATTGCTGGCAGATGAGGTGGTGTGTGGGAAGGTGAGGGGGTGTATCGAAAGGTATTTGGAGGCCAACGACAACGGGGAGGTGCGAGTGGGGGTGGTATGGGAGGCGTTGAAGGCGGTGATCAGGGGAGAGCTAATCTCCATCAGGGCTCATAGGGAGAAGACAGAGGGCATGGAAAGGGAGAGGTTAGTGGGGGAGATTTTGAGAGTGGACAGGAGATACGCAGAGACCCCGGAGGAAAGATGACTTGGGGAAAGACGACGGCTCCAGACGGAGTTTGACCTGTTGAACACGGGGAAGGCGGAGGCACAGTGGAGGAAGGCGCAGGGGGCGACCTACGAGTACGGGGAAAAGGTAGTCGGATGCTGGCACACCAGCTCCGTAAGAGGATGGCAGCGAGGGAAATAGGGGGAATCAAAGATGGAAGGGGAGCCACGGTTCGGAGTGTAATGAAAATAAACAAGGTATTCAAGGCCTTTTATGAAGAGCTGTACAGATCCCAGCCCCCAGGGGGGGAAGAGGGGATGAGACGATTCCTAGACCAACTGAGGTTCCCGAGGGTGGAGGAGCAAGAGGTGGCTGGTTTGGGAGCACCAATTGGGTTGGAGGAGCTGAGCAAGGGTTTGGGGAGTATGCAGGCGGGGAAGGCCCCGGGGCCGGACGGGTTCCCGGTGGAGTTCTACAGAAAGTACGTAGACCTGTTGGCCTCGCTACTAGTGAGGACCTTTAACAAGGCAAGAGAGGAGGGGACCCTGCCCCCGACAATGTCGTAGGCGACAATTTCCTTGATTCTAAAGCGAGACAAGGACCCACTGCAATGTGGATCGTACAGGCCGATCTCGCTCCTCAATGTGGACGCTAAGTTATTGGCAAAAGTGCTGGCCACGAGGATTGAGGATTGTGTCCCGGGGGTGATTCATGAGGACCAGACGGGATTCGTAAAGGGCAGGCAATTAAACACGAATGTGCGGCGGCTCTTAAACGTGATAATGATGCCATCGGAAGAGGGAGAGGCGGAGATAGTGGCAGCTATGGACGCGGAAAAGGCCTTTGACTGAGTAGAGTGGGAGTACCTCTGGGAGGTGTTGCGTAGGTTTGGGTTCGGGGGAGGGTTTATCAGCTGGGTTAAGCTCCTTTACAGAGCCCCGGTGGCGAGTGTAGTGACGAACCGGCGGAGGTCGGAGTACTTTCGGCTGTACCGAGGAACGAGGCAGGGGTGCCCCCTGTCCCCCCTGTTGTTTGCATTGGCGATCGAACCCTTGGCCATATCACTGAGGGAGTCTAATAAATGGAGGGGGGGTGGTCCGAGGGGAAGAGCATTGGGTGTCGCTATACGCGATGACCTGTTGCTGTATGTGGCGGACCCAATGGAGGAGATGGTGGAGGTCATGCAGACTCTCAGGGAGTTTGGGGAGTTCTCGGGCTATAAGCTCAATGTAGGGAAGAGTGAGCTTTTTGTATTACAGGCAGGGGACCAAGAAAGAGGGATAGGGGACCTACCGCTGAGGAGGGCGGTGGGGAGTTTTCTGTATCTGGGGATCCAGATAGCCAGGAGTTGGGGGGCCCTACATAAACTGAATCTGACGAGGTTGGTGGACCAAATGGAGGAGGACTTCAAAAGATGGGACATGTTACCACTCTCGCTGGCGGGTAGAGTGTAGTCGGTCAAAATGGTGGTCCTTCCGAGGTTTTTGTTTGTGTTTCAGTGCCTTCCCATCGTGATCACCAAGGGCTTTTTCAAGAGATTAGGTAGGAGTACTATGGGGTTTGTGTGGGCGAATAAGACCCCGAGGGTAAGGAGAGGGTTCCTGGAACGCAGCAAGGACCGAGGAGGGTTGGCGCTGCCAAACCTAGGGAGCTACTACTGGGCAGCAAATGTGGCGATGATCCGCAAGTGGGTTATGGAGGGAGAAGGGGCAGCATGGAAGAGGATGGAGATGGCGTCCTGTAAAAGAACGAGCTTGGGGGCGTTGGTGACGGCACCACTGCCGTTCTCGGCAGCAAAGTATACCACGAGCCCGGTGGTGGCGGCAACGTTAAGGATCTGGGGCCAGTGGAGACGGCACCGGGGTGCAGTGGGAGCCTCAGTGTGGTCCCCGATCAGGGGTAACCACTGGTTTGTCCCGGGGAAGATGGACAGGGGGTTCCAGGGCTGGCATCGGGCGGGGATTAGAAGAATGGGGGACCTGTTCATTGACGGGACATTTGCGAGCCTAGGGGCACTGGAGGAGAAGTTTGAGTTACCCCCGGGAAATGCTTTTAGATATATGCAGGTGAGGGCCTTTGTGAGGCGACAGGTCAGGGAATTCCCGTTGCTCCCGGCACAAGACAGTTGTGTTATTCAAAGATGCCAGACAATGGCTAGGAATGCGAGCATTAGCAGGTGGTTAAATCTTTACAGATCCAGAGATGGGGTAACCCTAGGTTAAAGAGGTGTGAATTGTGTCAAGCCAGGACAGTTGGTAGGATTTCGCAGGCCAGATGGTGGGGGATGAATGTAATGCGACATGTATCCCAGGTCCCGGTTGAGGCCGCACTCATGTGTGCGGAACTTGGCTATAAGTTTCTGCTCGGCGATTCGGCGTTGTTGCGTAGCCTGAAGGCCGCCTTGGAGAACGCTTACCCGGAGATCAGAGGCTGAATGCCCTTGACTGCTGAAGTGTTCCCCGACTGGAAGGGAACGAACGGACATCGCGCGAAAATCACCAGGAAGGAATGTTCCCTTCCAGTCGGGGAACACTTCAGCAGTCAAGGGCATTCAGCCTCTGATCTCCGGGTAAGCGTTCTCCAAGGCGGCCTTCAGGACCCGCGACAACGCAGAATCGCCGAGCAGAAACTTATAGCCAAGTTCCGCACACATGAGTGCGGCCTCAACCGGGACCTGGGATTCATGTCGCATTACATTCATCCCCCACCATCTGGCCTGCGAAATCCTACCAACTGTCCTGGCTTGAGACAATTCACACCTCTTTAACCTGGGGTTACCCCTATCTCTGGATCTGTAAAGATTTAATCACCTGCTAATGCTCGCATTCCTAGCATTGTTTGGATTCTTTGAATTTGTCTATATATGTGTTTCTGGATCAGACCTCTTCATTCACCTGAGGAAGGAGCAGCGCTCCGAAAGCTAGTGACATCGAAACAAACCTGTTGGACTTTAACCTGGTGTTGTAAGACTTCGTACTGTGCTCACCCCAGTCCAACGCCGGCATCTCCACATCATGGCTTTTAATGAAGTATGGCAGCAAACTGTATTTTTACGATGCGCCTCGGTGCAGTCAGCATCTTACCCACGCTGAAAAATTTGCAGTTTGCTGACATTATTCAGCTTTGTTCCTTCTACAAAGAGGTTTTTGCAGGAAAATAGTGGGCATGTCGCTAGTTTGCTTTCAGCTGGTTATTATTAGATCTCCCATTATCTGGCGTTTCAGCGCTCACTGACAACACAGAGCTGCAGAAGCAGTCCTCTTCAAAGAAAACTTGTGTTTGCTTGCAAAGAGGAAAAGCTTGAAGAAAAGTTATATTTGATAAAACTGGCTTGCATATTTCCCAGAGGAAAGTTGTTCATCACAGGGTCGCCCAAATTGAAAATATCTGAATTCTTTGTCAATCTTGTATTTTCCGCTGGAATCCTTTACACCACAGCCTCATAATCAATTAGACAATCGCCCCCTCAACTCGAGTCGCCAGTCTTTCTCCCTCCATCACAGCCCTCCTCATCTTACTCGATTTTATCAATATGATTATGGTCATTCCTAATGTACAGGAGCTTCAATACATTGTTTATTCATTACAACGTAGTGGGTAGCGCAACCCATCATCATGTGAACCTGTCCTCTTTCCTCAGTTCCTCATCGAGGGAATAAATATTCCTTGAGGTCAATTATAAATAAAAATTCGCCCTTTCACTCCCCGACCCTGAAAATTGGACTGGCTTACCATTCTCAATCTTCATTCCTCTTTCAATCTGTCGGGTATGATTTATCTCATTGCCTCCTCTATTCACTTCGATCAGATGATGTGTGGCACTACGAGCCTTGGCTCTTCATCAAGAATATGGTTTCGAGAACCAGACAATCAGGTGGTTCCACTAATTTCCAATGTTGGACATAATTCTCTTTCAAGAAAAAACAATAGTTGAGCACCTTATCCTATCACCTTTTGAGGTCTGGCTCAAAATCAATCTCACTGCAATGGGTGGTTCTGCACTCAGGGTCTCAGGTGAAATAGTTTTCCTTTGACCAAAATTCTAGTCACATTGAAAAAACTGTTCCTCGCCTTTCTATGCTTTGATTACTCCATGATTGGCATTTTCGTACAGGGTTGCCACAAGGAATGGTTGGTCGCACATTGGCTCGGACACACATCCGAACAAAATGGAACACTCTCATTGTTGCTTTGATTTCGCTGAGCCTTGCAGTTATGTAACGGCTGAACACACCTCTCAGAAATGTTGCTTGCAGGGGCTGGTTTTGCACAGGGCTAAATAGCTGGCTTTTAAAGCAGACCGAGGCAGGTCAGCAGCGCAGGTACCAGCCTCCCCGAACAGGCGCCGGAATGTGGCGACTAGGGGCTTTTCACAGTAACTTCATTTGAAGCCTACTTGTGACAATAAGCGATTTTCATTCATTTTATACGGATCGGGTTGTTTAGTATTTCTGCTCAAGTCAATAGGAAAGGAAAGCGAAAGGATGGCCAGGAAATTAGTTGACTAAAAGAAGGCCTGAAGAACAAGCTATGTTTGCGGAGTTAACAAAAATACCAGGTAGAATAGAAGCAAGACTTAGGGAACTGGGAGCAACATCAAACAATCATAAACAAGGTAACAGAATGCCTTGAGATAGAGTCGGCAAATGGAAAGAAGAGGAAAGTCAGAAAAGTAACTGAAGGTTAGAACAAAATGGAGAGGATGAGATGGAATAATAGAGAATGGGGATGAGAAAAATATCAGCCATGATTGAATGGCGGAGCAAACTCGATGGGCCAAGTGGCCTAATTCTGCTCCTATGTCTTATGGTCTTATGATAAGAGGCAGAATTATAAAATGTGCATTTGACGGTGTTGTGAGGGAGCAGAGAGGTGGTGATGTAGGCGTGGTTACTTTTGAGTGGAATCAACTCAAGGGTGTAGTGGTATTGTCACTGGATTAGTAATCCTGAGACCAAGATTAATGCTCTGGGGACTCGGGTTCGAAATTTGAATTCAATAATAATCTGGAATTAAAAGTCTAACGATGACCATAACACCATTGTTGATTGTCGTTAAAAAAAGCCCACCTGGTTCACTAATGTCCTTTAGAGAAGGAAATCTGTCGTCCTTACCTGGTGTGGCCTTCGCGTGATCCACAGCAATGCAGTGCACATTAAATTCCCCTCGGTATGGCTGTAGTCAAATACACTCTCCATTCTGACCATCAAGTGAATGACTGTATATTCCTCCGGATGGTTGTCGCATGAGAGTTTCCAAGCTCCAATCCAAAAAAACATGTTTTAAATTCTTTGTTCATAGTAGTCCTTTCTATTAAAGCTTTAAATTCTGAAATCCAGTCCACATTTTCCAAATGACACTTTTAAACAAAGCTGCCTCTCTACTTTTAACACTGTATACAGTCCAGGATTTTACACAAACTCCTTTAGAATTTCTTTGTCTTGGCTGCTTTGCAAACTACTTACAATTCCTTTAACTCTCGATTCCCAGGCTGCACTAAAATGACATCAAACATTTTGGGCGCGATTTAATGGAAAGGTTTATGAGTGTGGTGGCAAGCAGGAACTGCCGCGAGTTTCTGGATGCGTGACCTGGTGAGGCCGTCACCAGTTTCAAACATTAATTGGATCAATTAACACGGCCCCAAGGAAATTCACGTCGCAGATGATGGTCCTGCTGGCTGACTCGCCGGGACCGCACCTGTTAGCTCCCTGCCACTCAACGGGATGCAGCACTTAGACCGATCCCGCAGAGCAAACCTCACACAGCTCACAACCATGCCATTGAGGAGACCAGCCCTACGGTTGCCGACCTGGCCAGATTATAAGACATGGTTGAGGGATGCCCTATTCCCCCGAGGGGCTAGGAGGATCAGCCACAGGGCAGCCAGTGTTGCCTGGGAGGAGGTGGCAGAGGCTGTCAGCTCAGGGAGCATCATCAGGAGGACTGGCACCAGCTGCCGTAAGTAGATCAACAACCTCCACCGGGCCGCACGGGTGGGTTGGCACCGGCCCAACTATCACCTTCTCCCAATGACCATGCACCTGGCACCGACCCCGGCCAGCACCATACCATGCCCCGGCCCACCCATGTCCAGCATAACCCTCCACCCTCCTAACCCCCCCCATTCCCCCCATCCCCCCCAACCCGTCCCCATCCCTCCTCCTAGTTTGCCCACAACAGATTGGAGAGGGCCCAGACTGGCGCCGGAGTGCGAGACATCAGAGTCTTCAACCCCTATGAGGAACAGGCCCTGGAGATCCCGGGGTGGCCGAGGGCATATTGGTCACCGATGTAGAGGTTAGCATACAGCGCAGATGTGAGGAACCATCAACCCCTGCCCAGATGGCCTGTCCCACGTAAGACTGACCCATCCGTCCCACAGACCAAATGGATCTCTATCCGTCGGTGCAAGTCCATCCAGGGTGGTTTCCCCGTGCCTCCTCCCCCCCCCCCCCCCCGGCTTCCCATGAGAACACCTTGGCGGGGAGCTCCAAGGAGACTACCATATTCGTAGCACATCTGTCATCCCCACCCTCCACCAGTGCAGAGACTCACACCTCGGTGGGCGACAATAGTGGTCAGGCTTCTGGGGGACGCTTGGGTGCGGCCGTGATATTCAGAGGGAGATGTCAGCAACACTCCAGCAGGTCCATAGTCAATTGGAGGAGTCCCAGAGGCTACGGGCACAGGAGATGTCGCCAGCAACGTGTGGCACTGAGGACAACACTGCGAGGGTGGCGACCGCAGTGGAGCGCCTGGTGCACGTCAAAATCATGAGTGGTGGTGTCCAAGGCATGGCTCAGTTAGTGATGGCCATGGCTACGCGCCTCGGCAGCATCACCGGCTCACTGGGAGCCGTGTCCGCGTCCCAGTATGAGGCGCTGCGGAGCATGTCCCAGTCTCAAGTGGGCATTGCCGAAGCACTCCAGACGTAGGCTGGCATTGCCGGGGCGCTCCAGTCACTGAGGAGCATCACCGAGGGCATCAACACCGTGCTGCAGACATTGGGGAGCCGCCAGAGCTGGCAGACCCAGATGGCACAGGGGCAGCCAGGAGTCGAGCCAGTTCCCCTGCATCCCAAGGTGAACCTCAGGGCCCCATGGACACCGACTGGGAGGAGGTGATGCTGGGTTCATAATCTTTATTGTCACAAGTAGGCATACATTAACACTGCAATGAAGTTACTGTAAAAAGCCCCTAGTCACCACATTCCGGCGCCTGTTCGGGTACACAGAGGGAGAATTCAGAATGTCCAAATTACCAAACAGCACGTCTTTCGGGACTTGTGGGAGGAAACCGGAGCACCCGGAGGAAACCCACGCAGACCTGGGGAAAACGTGCAGACTCCGCACAGAGTGATCCACGCCGGGAATCGAATCTGGCACCCTGGCGCTGTGAAGTAACTGTTCTAACCGCTGTGCTACCGTTTAACTACTGTTCAACCCGGAACCACCCTACTGAGTGGCGACAGCGGCCACCAGATCCCCCGTGTTCCACCCCTCTTGCAATGGCGCGTCTCAGAGTCAGCCCCCGGAACAGGGTAGCACGCGGCATGTGCCAGTCAGCCAAGGCCCTCCGACCCCATGGCCCTCAGAGAATGCCCGCCAGGGGCATCGAAGTTCACAGGATGTGTTAAGCAGCTGGCTGCCTCCAATCCTGATGTGCATCCTGGGCACACACCTGGACTCAACGGTAGAGCTAGGAAGGCAAAGCACATCGAGGATCACTGAGAGGGCACTGGGGGGGAAGGGGAAGCGTGGATAGGGGGAGCTGAACGGGAAAATGGGGGAGGGTGGGATGAGTTGGGAATGGATGGGATGACGGACAAAGCCACATCCTATTCGAAGCAGGTGAGGATGAAGGCCTTTCTGGCCCCCCGGGCTTGCCGGACCCTCACTACTACCGCCTATCCTCCATCTTCTGGCTGGTCCTGCAGGTCCTCCCCGGGCTCATCCTCCAACCCCTCCTGGTCCGGCACCTCTGCGTCCTCCTCCTCCGAGCTGGCTGCATGATCCTCCACCTACAGCACGCCGCCCCACTGCTGTGCCAGGTTATGAAGGGCACAGCAGAGCACTACGAAGCGGGCGACCCTCTGGGGAGTGTACGGCAGGGCACCACCAGAGTGGTGGAGGCATCGGAAATGCATTTTGAGGACTCCGCTGCATGGCTCAATGATAGCCCCAGGTGGCCAATTGGACCTCGTTGTATCGGGTCTTCCCATCGGTCACTGGCCTCCCTACTGGCGTCATTAGCCAACTCCTCAGCGGGTACCCTTTATCTCCCAAGAGCCAACTGGTCATCCTGGGGTGGTCCTTGAAGAGGCTGGGGATGTCCAACTGCCTCAGGATGTAGCTGTCATGCACACTCCCTGGGAAGCGTGCACACACATGCATGACCTTCATGTGATGATCGCACATGAGTTGGATGCTCAGGGAGTAGAACCCCTTCCTGTTAATGTAGGGCACTCTCAGTGCACGCAAGGCGACATGCATGCCATCCACTACCCCTGGACCTGGTCCATGTCAAAGTTTATATAGTTCGCTGCCCTGGAAAACATTGTATCTGTGACCTGATGGTTGCACTTATGGGCTGTAGCTTGTGAAATGCCACACAAATACCTGCTCGAACTCTGGAATGACCCTGAGGCGTAGAAGTTCAGGGCTGCGGTGACCTTGATGGCTGCTGGGAGCATGTATCCTCCTCCTCCACGAGGTGCCAAGTTCATGAGGACATGACACATTGTCCCCTTGCTGATGCACACGCTGTCTGTCACATGTTCAAAGGACCAGCGACACCTGTGCACCTTGGGCCATCGCCGGCCTCCCTCTCTGGGCCCCTCCCTCGCCTGATGGGTGGTCGGTTCCTCAGGATGTGGGGGGGACTACTGCACATGGGCCGCTGCCTCCAGTCTCTATCGGCGCTGCTACCACCGTCTCCTCCATGTCTGTCCACCTGGCCTGCCAGCAGCACCGCGAGGGCAGCTTCGCGGGGTCCAAGATATCATCCACCTCATGAAATATCTGTAAGGAATTGAAGCGGGTGAGAGACTGACAACTAGCGGTTTCTGCTACCGCAGGACCCTCCAGCCCCTCATTGCTTCCCCCTCCCCCACATCCCCTGCCATCCAACACACCCTGCTCACACAGCCTTGCCGCAGCGGGGGTCTCTGGTCACCGGGCCCCAGACCCTGTACCCTAGACCCTCGCATGTAACGTTACCTGGACCAGGTGCCAGTCTCATCCCTGGTGCACACAACCACCCTATGGTCACAGAAATGTCCCCGGTAGTGGGGCCCAGCCCTTAGGTGTTTGGATATTGGCTGCTGTGGTGTTGCTTCCTGCAGTGTTCAGGCACAGTGTCCAGGCATCATGATTGGGATGCTAGGCATAGCTCCTACATGCTACATGTCACGCCTACCTACGGGAATCCACTTGAAGGGGATTGAAGTGCTCACTTAACTACGTTTGCCAATCCCTATTAGCAATAACCTTTAGTCGCGTGGCCAGAGGCTTCCAGGGGTCAGTGCCCCCCCCCCCCCGAGGCTCCCCCATCACCCGCCCCGAGCACGGAGGCAGCAACCCCAGTGCCCCTGGGTTCATTGCATAGGCGCCAAGATGGTTGCTCACCTCTTCGGATCCCCACACGAGCTATTCCACCAGCTTCACGTTTTTAAAAGGTGTGCTAATCAGCGCCCACGTGACCACCTGCTGTGGAGGCGGTTAGATCACGGGAGATGGTTAGATAGTGATTATTGGTTTTTCACTATGCTACGCCGAGATCTAGATTATGCCAATGGGAGCAGGCTGGTGAGATTGCAAACCAATCAGCGCCCTAAGCAGTTCTCAATTTTGGTCTGTCCCGCAATCTAATGGCCACGTTGTACTCTCACTCAAGCACGACACGGCCGTAAAATCACGTCCTCCGTCTATCTCTCAAGTCTGATGGCTCACTTTAAATTTACTGCAATTGTCTCTTCAGCCCAGAACACTTTGTTTGCTCTTCCTTGAATTCTTCTAAACAATACCTTGACTCTATGCTCCTAACTTCAGTTGTCTTATACATTGGGCATGATCTACTAGCCGCGTTGTGCCCAAACAGGAGTGGAAGGCGTCCAATAGATGCCGGTAAAAGTCTCGCATGGACTTCCCATCAGACAAGACACCTCGCGAGATACACCCAGGTCTTGCAAGGCGTCATGATAAAGGTCCCGCCCACAGTGGGGGGGCCAAGCTTCACATGCCTAAGAAGATTTTAAATCCACTGAGGCATGCTGACCCAGGATCTGTTAGTCTCCTGGCAAATATTAGCCTCTCCAGCGCGTTCCCAGCCTGGATCCCAGCTCTCCTGGGTCACGTGAGGCCCCTGGGTGGTAAGGGACAGGGCAGGATGGACCCCTGACCCTCCCCCTGGAATGCTGGCACCATGGCACTGCCAGGCTGGCACTTTGGCAATGTCACCCCGGCACTGCAAAGGCAGCAGAAGCACTGCCAGGGTGCCAGTGTGGCATGGCCAAAGATCAGGGCTTGAGGGGGACTATGCCCATGAAAGTAGGGTAAAAACGTGAAGCTGGTGGAGAGCTAGTGTGGGGATCCGAGGAGCAAAGTAATCATCTTGGCGCCTATGCAATGAGCCCAGGGGCACTGGGGTTGCTGCCTCAGTGCTCGGGCGGGTGATGGGGGGTGCAGGGTGGGTATGAAGGGGCCTCCAGAAGGTTGGGAGGGTGAAGGGCAGTGATCCTGGAAGAGGAGGACCCAAAAGGGGGTGAGGGAAGGCAAGAAGTGGGGTGGCCTTAATGACCCCATAACAGGGTGTTATCACTTGGTGGGGGTGTGGGGTACTGCCCATATGTATGGGGGTGTGACATTGCCTGTGGATAGGGGGTGTGGCTGACCCTCAAGCCCACCTAGAGCACAGGGCACCCATTCAAAATGGTGTCCCGATCTCTGAGGAGCCAGTCTGACCACTGAATTCAGCTCCCCAGTGATGGAAATAATCCTAAGAGTGGGCCTGCTGCTTCGCTGCCTCACGGCGTCGAGGTCCCAGGTTCGATCCTGGTTCTGGGTCATTGCCCATGTGGAGTTTGCACATTCTCCCCGTGTTTGCGTGGGTTTCGTCCCCACAACCCAAAGATGTGCAGGGTAGGTGGATTTGCCACGCTAAATTGCCCCTTCACTGGAAAAATGAATTGGGTACTCTAAATTTATTTTTTTAAATGCTAAGAGTGGGCTAGCCCAGTGAGAGATTCCCCAGGGCCCAGAAAAGTGACTATGTTTGGTTTGATAGCGGTGAGGAGCTCGCAGATGGGGCTGACGGGAAACTCCCAGCAAAACCCGCCACAGGTGATACTTTTCCGTTAGATCGCGCCCATTATTTCTGTTCCAATGTCTGAGTTATCTGGATTGTATCTTGTTTCTCAGGAAACCTGCATCTTTGCAGCTTCCCTGTCCTGTCCAGCTTCTCCTGACTGTGTTCAGAGAAGATCACTCCCTAGTGTCCTGTCTCCAACTGCAATACATCTAGCTAAGACGGAAACTTTAAAAGCTTTTTCTCTTAAAAGGGCCTCCAGTTGTGAAGCAACCCCTGCTAGTTTTGTGTTCTTCACGCTGTAACCTTCACTAGAACAGCTGGAACTTAACCAACCCCCACACATACAAACACCTTGGTCCAGCATGAATCTAATTATAGATTTTACCCTTCCAGGCAGAGAAACATTAAATTAAACCTACTTAAAACTATATCTTATTTCTAATGTTTACCAATACAAATATAAATTCCTAACACAGCCTGTGAGTCAGTGTATCTTTTTACATATGTGAACATGGTAACTCCAAATGTGATACGGCCAGGAATTGAATTGAAACCTTATCATTGTATTTAGCTCACTGGATATGATCTCCTAGACTTCATGAAAGTGGCATGGTAATCATTGCACTGGACTGTGCCTTAGATTTCAAAACTACAGAAGTTTTATTAACAAGATAAGCAACATGTAAGGCAGTGCAATAGATGACAGTAATTTACAGAACATATCCTTTCCACCTTGTGCACGGAAAATACAGAGAAGGAACCTTCTTTTAATGCCGCTATTAAGACCAAACCCTGGACAATAACGTGATTACTTTCACTTATCCTCCCTTTTCCTTGATAGCTTCGGCAGAGCTGATGAACCGAAACACGTTAGCTGCCACTCTTTAAAGTTCACACCAGCAACAAAATAAATTGAAAATATACCTTGCGGAATCAAACCTATCTGCCAATCAAGCAGCAATTGTGATGCCATATATATGTGCGATTCCAGTGATCAACTGTTGGAGTGACAGCATTGTCCATCTAATGTGTCAGACCCAAATCCATTTGACACGCCGCTCAAAATTCCTTTTGACTTAATGGACCGTACCCAGAAGTAAAGCATTATTTGCGACGGGTGGTTAATCATTGGAGTACATTTGGTCCTCGCAATATGTTCAAACAAAATATATTTGGACGGGAAGAGAGGTTTATTTATTTAACTGTAGATAAATACCAGGGAACTAGAGAAAAAACAAAACACTACAGATCTGGAAATCTGGAACGTAGAAAAAAAGATAGTCAGGCATAGCATCCTGCAATCAGTCACAGAGTGACCTAAGACAGAGGGAGGTTATCCACCCTACTGTATCTGTACTGGTGCTTTGATATAGTTGTCTCACTGCCAGTTCCCCATCGCCCTGTATTTTCTTTCCACTTGAAGTACTTATCCAGTGCTCTCTGCTGGATGATGCTTCTGAATCTGCTCCTGTCACCCTTTCAGGCAACGCATTCCAGTTCGCAACTCACTCGGAACCAGTGCAACGAGGCCACTGATTATTTTGCCAGTCACCTTAACTTTCTGTCCTCCCGTTACTGATGCTTTTGCTACAGTGGAGACAGGTGACAAATTAACATTTCGAGCCCCTCATCACCTCTAAAAGATATCGCAGGTGAATCTCTGCACCTTTCCCTCCCCCTATCAGCCGAAGGAAGGTTATGCCTGAAACCTATGAACAGACATACGAACTGGGAGCTGGAATAGGCCATTCAGCTCCCCCGAAAATAAGATTCAAGGAACTAGTTATTGGAACAAGGAAATGGCAGAGGAGTTAAACAGTTATTTTGTGCAGGACTTTATGGTGGAAGATACTTCGAACTAAAGAATACGGAGGAGGAAGTAAATACCATCACCACCACTAGAAAAGTAGTCTTACACACACTAATGGGGCTATAGGCAGATAGGTCTCCCTGGTCCTGATGACTTGCATCCTTGGATCTTGAAAGCAGAAGCTTGAGACGTAGTGGATGCATTGGTTGTAATTTTCCAAAAATCCTCGGATTCTGGCGAAGTACCAGATGATTAGAAAACTACCAATGTGACACCCCGCTCCAAAAAGGGAGGGGTAACTATAGGCTGATTAGCTTAACATCTATTGTGGGAAAAATGTTGGAATCAATTATTAAGGAAGTAATAGCAGCATATTTGGAAAATCAAAATCTAATCAAGCAGAGTCAACATGGCTTCATCAAAGGGAAATCGTGTCTGACTGATTTATTAGAGTTTTTCGGGGAAGTCTCAAACAGAGTATATAGAGGGGAACCAGTAGATGTGTTGTATTTGGACCTCCAGAAGGTGTTCGACGACAACGTACCTCACAAAAGGTTGAGTCATAAGATAAGAGCCCATGGTGTTGGAGGTGGTATATTAGCATGGATAGAGAATTGGCTAATGGGCAGGAAACAGCGAGTGGGGATAAAGGGTTCATTTTCAGGTTGGTGACCTGTGACCAATGGGGTTCCACACGGATCAGTGCTGGGACCACAACTGGTTACAATATATAGTAATGACTTGGAGGAAGAAAGCGAATGTACTGTAGCCAAATTTGCAGACAACACAAAACTGGGTGGAAAGGCAAGTTGGGAGAGGGATACAAACAATTGGCAAAGATATATTGATCGGTTAAGTAAGTGAGCAAAAAGTTGGCAAATGGAGTATAATGTAGGAAAAGTTGTTGAAAGGGATAACAAAAGAACGGAGTTTTGTTTAAATGGAGAAAAACTTCGGAAAGCTGCAACACAAAGGGACTTGGGGATACTTATGCACGAATCACAGGAAGCTAGCACATAGTGCAGCAGGAAATCAGGAGGGTTAATGGAATGTTCACCACTATTTCAAGGGGGTTGGAGAAGAAGAGTTGGGAAGTCTTGCTGCAACTATACAAGGTACTGGAGAGGCCACATCTGGAGCACTGCGAGCAAAGAACAAAGAAAAGTACAGCACAGGAACAGGCCCTTCGGCCCTCCAGGTCTGTGCCGACCATGCTGCCCGACTAAACTAAAATCTTCTACACTTCCTGGATCCGTATCCCTCTTTTCCCATCCTATTTATGTATTTGTAAATGTCACTATCGTCCCTGCTTCCACCACCTCCTCCGGCAGCGGGTTCCAGGCACCCACTACCCTCTGTGTAAAAAACTTGCCTCGTACATCTCCTCTAAACCTTGCCCCTCGCACCTTAAACCTATGCCCCCTAGTAATTGACCCCTCTACCCTGGGGAAAAGCCTCTGACTATCCACTCTGTCTATGCCCCTCATAATTTTGTCGACCTCTATCAGGTCGCCCCTCAACCTCCGTCGTTCCAGTGAGAACAAACGGGGTTTATTCAACCGCAGTGGCGAAGTTTATTCTTTAGTTTATTCAAACCGAGTCTATTCAAACAATGTGGCAGTTTTGGTCTCCTTATTTAAGGAAAGATATCAATGGGCTGGAATCCCTGGTTCCCGGCTACGTGTTTCTCGGCAGTGCACCATCCACTGGGGGTGGGATTCTTTACTCCCTCCGCTTGTCCCCGGGATTTTCCATTGAAGCCAAACCACGCCACTGGGAAACCTGGGGACAGGGGGGAGGGGGTTGCTGTCAGAGGGAACAGAGAATCCCAACGCAAGAAAAATTCCGGCCATTATTTCATCGGAGGAGGTTCAGAGAAGGTTCTCTGGGATGATCCTCGGGATGGAGGGATTGTCTTATGAGGAAAGGTTAAACAGGTTGGGACTTTACTCATTCGAATTTAGAAGAATAGGAGGTAATCTCATTGACACATGTAAGGTTCTTAAGGGGCCTGACAAGGTAAATGCTGGAGAGGATGTTTCCTTTCATGGAGAGAGTCTAGGACCAGAGGGCACAGTCTCAAGATAAAGGGGTTCCTAGTTAAGACTGAGATGAGTTGTGAAGGTTGTCAGTCTTTGGAACACCTTGCCACAGGGAGCTGTGGGGGCAGAGTCCATGAGTATATTTAAGGCTGAGATAGATTCTTGATCAGTAAGGGAATCAAGGGTTACGGGTAAAGGGCAGGAAAGTGGACGTGCGGAATACCGGATCAGCTCCAATCTTAGTGAATGGAGGAGCAGGCTCGAGGGGACGGACAACCTATTTCTTACAGTCTTAGGAGTTTTGTATATTCTGAATGCAATATGGAATGTGGTATTAACCGCAATGTAAACAGCCTGGGCGTAGATACTAATCATATAGATGTAGCATCTACATTTATCAATACAACTGTGACAGATTCTCCATATCCCTCAGCCTGGACCGCTCAGCAAAAGCCCAACAGCCCTAATAACCTTAGGTTCTGAGGGTTGGGGTAAGTGTTTCACTGAGGGCAGTGTGTGTTTGGCTTCAAAATTAGATGAAGGGAAAGTGGGCTTTGTCAGCAGTGGGGGGGGGGGGGGGGGCGCTCAGGGATTGGGAAGGTTGGGGAGTGATCAGGTCTCCCAAAACCTGGCTAACATGCTGAGGAATCATGACTGGTGTCAAGGAGAGAGGCTAGATGCAGGGTTGGGACGGGGGGCGGGGGCGGGGGGATGTGTTCTGCAGTGCTGTTCACTGTGTGTGTGTGTTTGAGACGCACTGTCGGTCTGATCCTCTCACGCTGCACTCCCTCACTGCAGCCAGCCAGCCTGACCTGAGCACCGAGTCTCTGTCTCCGACACCTGCTCTCCCCACTGCAGCAAAGCTCAGCATCTGACCATCTCGTCTCTCACTTTTCCCTCCCATCGCACGGTAAGAGAGCGTTAAGCGGGATATAAAAGGAGAAGGGGGGATTTTATTTTTTGAAGTGAAGAGCGAGTTAATTGAAGAAGTGAGGGGGGAGAGGGGGGATAACGCCATCGTGCTTTTAAACGCATGTAAACTTTTCAGTTATTTTCTAACCTTGTATTTTATAATTCCGTGGCAGTAAATTGACTGGACAGATACATTAACTGACTACAGTGGTGTATTCGTGCCTAGATTGGAGACAGCTACACTTCCTCAGACCATTGAGTCTCAGCCTTCAATGTTAAATAGTCCCACTACCCCATCTGTATAAATAGTGGGCTAATCGGTAACTTGTCTGGGCGCGACTGAGTTAATTGTCATGTAATAATGGTGATTAGATCCTAGCTCTAATATACCCTCCATAAATCCCTCTGCCTCTCTCCCTCTTGCTTTATGCAGCTTCTTAAAACTACCTCATGGACCAAACCTATGATCACCACATACCCACTTTGTGTTTTCTGTGGCTCTCGGGGTCAAATGTTGTCTGTTCGTGTCCATAAACCCCACTGGGACATTTTACTCTGCCAAAGTTGCTATTTAAATGCAAGTTGTTGTTGTTACACATTGGATTCTCCAGTTCCCCCGGCCGCGTGTTTCTCGGGGGCTGCACCGTTCGCTGGCGGCGGGATCCTCTACTCCCGCCGCTTGTCAATGGGATTTCCCATTGAAGCCACATGGGGTGTCCCGTTGCTGCCAGGAAACGAGATTCCCAACGGTCGGAGAATTCCGGCCCAGAGCTGTAACCTCGCCAGGAAAAGTTTGGATGGATTCATTAGGATCTCCTCTGACTCTCAGCAGTCCGACTGGGCAGTGCGGTAGCACAAGTGGATTGCACAACTCAAGGGTCCCAAGTGCGATTCCCGGCTTGGGTCACTGTCTGTGCGGAGTCTGCACGTTCTCCCCCCCCCCCCCCGTGTCTGCGTGAGTTTCCTCCGGGTGCTCCGGTTTCCTCCCACAGTCCAAAGACGTGCAGGTTCGGTGGATTGGCCATGATAAATTGACCTTAGTGACCAAAAATGTTATTGGGTTACGGGGATAGGGTGGAAGTGAGGGCTTATGTGGGTCAGTGCAGACTCGATGGGCCGAATGGCCTCCTTCTGCCCTGTATGTTCTATGATGTATCCTAACTGATTTCCCTCCTATTTGGTCACCTCTTGTTCTTCCTTCATTGCTTGATTTGCGTCTCAGAGGATATTTTTGCAGCCAGCATCATCCCCAATCGCTTTAACTTTCACCATCCACGATTTTACTGCTTGTCCTCTAAATCCATCCCTTGCTCTCCTTGTTGATTCTCAAAAGTTGCTACGGTCCTCTTTTCACTCCTGAAGCCCCTTACAAACCTCCCATTGTGCTGCGACTTTCCTCAAAGGGCTGCTGTCTACAAGAAAATATGATGAATCGCCCCCATGTGTTATTCTCATCCTCAACAACATTCTTGACCCAGAATCTAATTTAGCCACAGGGTCAAGTTAGAGAAGCCGGGGGTCCTTCTCCTTAGAGTGAAATTGATTGAGGGGAGATTTGATAAATGTGTGCATTATGACAGGTTTAGGTTACGGTAAGCAAAGAAAAGAAAAGCTATTTCTGTTGACTGAAGGTACAAGGACGAGGAGCAACAGATTGGGGATGAGATGTCGAGTGCAGGTGAAGAAGAAGTTTATTTTAATGCAGTGAGTGGTCATGACTTGGAACTCGCTGCCTATGACGGTGCTGGTAGTGGAGATGTTCGATGATTCAAAAAGGAAATTGGATGGGCACTTGAAGGAAATCACCTTGCAGGACTGAGGGGACAGATTGGGGAAATGGGGTTGATTTGATTGTTCCACAAAGAACTAGCACAGACTCATAGAAATCATAGAATTTACAGTGCAAAAGGGGGCCATTCAGCCCATCGAGTCTGCACCGGCCCTTGAAAAGAGCACCCTACTTAAGCCTACAGCTCCACCCTATCCCCATAACCCCACCTAACCTTTTTGGATAGTAAGGACAATTTAGCATGGCCAATCCATCTAACCCGCACATATTTGGAGGAAACGGAGCACCCGGAGGAAACCCACGCAGACACGGGGAGAACATGCAGACTCAGCACAGACAGTGGTCCAAGCCGGGAATGGAACCTAGGTCCCTGGCTTTGGGTCAAATGGCCTCTTTCTGTGCAGTTATGTTCCTTTCACCAAGCTTGATTATTTCTCGAGCCCTCATTTATTCCATCATATGCTTTGTTTATTTCATTGCATGATCTCCATTCCTCAGTTGCTGTTGTTTCATCATTGTTTAATCATTGTGCTGCTACTTTTCAAGTGTTTCTTCAAAAACCTGGCTTTGTATAGCGTTAGGATCCAAAGATAAATTTCAGTGAGCTTATTGAATGAGATACTCCCTTCACCCTATCCATGGAGTCGTGTCAAGATTGCTTGGATATGTTGCTGTCTGATTTTTGAAGTTTCTCCCCTGATTTTCTTCCCTTCCTTTGATGGCGATCTGACCCATGCTTAGATATGATCCCATGGAACAAGAAGTTGATTTTTGCTTGAGTTAGCCATGGCTCAGTGAGTTAGCACTCCTGTCTCTCAATGCAAATCCCACTTGAGAGACTCAAGTACAAAATCTAAGCTGATACTTCTGTGCTGCACTGTTAGAGGTGCTATCTTTCAGTTCAAGATGTTCGCCTGCACTCTCTGGTGGCCATAAAGATCCCTATGCCCTGGCTGATATTCATCCCTCAATTAACATCACTAGAACATATTTTCTGGTGTTTATCATATTGCTGTTTGTGGGATATTGGTTGCACGCAGTTTGGCTGCTGTATCAGTGCCGCTACCTCAAAAGAGGCTAAATAGGCGTCAAGCATTTTGAGGTTGCGAAAGACTCCTATACATACAGGCAACTCTTTCCTTGAGGAATGGCACCTTTGGTGAAGTTGTTGACCTACAGGGAAGGGTATATGGAATTAGGCATCTCTCTGAAACTTCCTCAAGTAACCTATTTATTGTCAGGCTTGATTCTGTCTCCATCTGACCACCATATTCATGCACACCTTGCTGAAGTCATGAGGGGGGAGAACCTGACCGTGCTTGCAGCAACACTGAGTCTAATTCTAGCAATGCTATCACTGAAAACAAGCCTGCAGGTACAGCAAGCAGTTAAGAAGGCAAATGGTATGTTGGCCTTCATTGCAAGAAGGCCATGGTGAGACTGCACCTGGAGTAGTATGCGCAGTATTCTGGTCTCCCAGCCTAAGAAAGGATATACTTGCCATGGAGGGAGTGCAGCGACAGTTCACCAGACAGATTCCTGAGATGACAGGATTGGCGTATGAGGAGAGATTGGTCCGACTGGGCCTATTTTCACTTGAATTTAGAAGAATGAGAGGGGATTTAATTGAAATGTATAAAATTCTGACAGAATTGGACAGACTGGATGCAGGGATGTTGTTTTCTCTGGCTGGTGGTTGGGGGTGGGGGGGGGGGGGGGGGAGTGGGGGGCAGGGTGGCGGGCGGTGTGGAACAAAGGGATCACAGAATGGCCCATTTAGGACTCAAATGGACCATTTAGGACTCAAATGAGGAGAAATCTCTTCACTCAGAGGATGGCAAACCTGTGGAATTCTCTGCCACAGAAGGGTGTGGACGCAAGTTGCTAAATATATTTCAGAAGGAAATAAATAGATTCCTAGACTCTAAAGGTGTCAAGGGGTATGGGGAGAGCGCAGGTGTATGGCACTGAAATTGAAATGAAAAATGAAATGAAATGAAATGAAAATCGCTTATTGTCACAAGTAGGCTTCAAATGAAGTTACTGTGAAAAGCCCCTAGTCGCCACGTTCCAGCGCCTGTTCGGGGAGGCTGGTTGAGGATTAGCTGTGATCATATTGAATGGCGGAGCAGGTTCGAAGGGCTCCTGCCCCTATTTTCTATTTTTATGGTGACTCAGCCTGAGATCTGCTTTATAGCAGAGACAAGTGGTCATGATCTATTTTGCCTCTGTCCACATTTCTTGATTCAATGTGTCATGTACTTCTCATTTGCTTGCAGGTTGGATTGGGGCACTTCCTCATCTTAATATTGAAGCCAAACAATATGTGCTTTTCCAGTTTTAAGAACCACAGGACCACCCACCAGTCACAGAAGAATTCCGACTGTGTTTGATCCTGTCCAACAATACCTTATTAACTGCTCGACAGTATAGCATTGAGGATGAATGCAAGTTCTGAAGATGTTATCAAGCCTTTCCTAGGACAGATTCTCCTCTGTGACTACAATGGGACGTGTGAGGACACCTCCTTGGGGCATACTTGCAACAAAAGCTGCACCCGTCACTTTCAGCTGCCAGTCTTCTCCAGCGCAGCTAAAGTTAGAGTGGGGATCACCATTCTTGTTTTCACTGTTTCTGCTGTCTGCAACCTGGCCGTGCTCTGGACGGCCACCCAGAATCGCAAGAGGAAATCTCACGTCAGAATTTTGATCCTGAACCTGGCTGCCGCAGACCTCCTGGTGACTTTCGTCGTGATGCCGCTGGATGCCACCTGGAATATCACGGTGCAGTGGAAGGCTGGGGATCTCGCCTGTCGGCTGCTCATGTTCCTGAAGCTGATGGCTATGTATTCCTGTGCTTTTGTCACTGTGGTGATTAGTGTAGACCGTCAGTCTGCTATCCTAAATCCTCTGAGCATCAGTGAAGCCAAGGTGAAGAATAAGATCATGTTGACAGTAGCTTGGATATTGAGTGCCATCTTGTCCATTCCACAGGTAAGAGCGAATTAGTCAGTGAGCGTGCAGGTCGCTTAATATTTGCCCCTCTGGTTTCATCCTGGGGTGGTCCATTGCAACGCAAATCTGGACTGATTAAGCAGCTGCATTCAGTTGCCAGAGGCTTTGAGTCCGACAACTACAAAGGGCATTTTGTGACACCTTAGTGCTCTGTTACGTCATGGAGATCCCACTAACAGAAGAACAGAATTCGTGAATGCCCAATCAAAATTCTATTCTAAAACTATTGACAAAACTGACGTAAATGCAGCAGAAGCAGTTCAGAGAAGGTTTAACAGACCGATACCATGAACGTGTGGGTTGGCTCAAGAGGAAAGGTTGGAGAGGTTAGGTTTGTATCCATTAGAGTTTAGAAGAGTAAGAGGAGACTTTAAGATCCTGAGGGGTATCGACAGAGTGGATGTGGAGAGGATGTTTTCTCTTGTGGGAGAATCTAGAACTCGGGGTCACTGTTTAAAAATAAGGGATTGTTTCTGTAAGATGGACAGTTTTGAGTCTCAAAAGGCAGGGGAAGCAGTCTTTGAATATTTTTAACGCCGAGCTCGATAGATTCTTTTTAAAAAAATAATTTTTATTAAAGGTTTTCATAAAATATCAATAACAAAATAAGAAAGAAAAACGAACCCAACAGGGGTAAGTACAAAACACAATCTAAAAAAGCAACCCCCCAAACCCCTCCCCCCCCGTACATAAATAATAAATTAACATTAACACCCCGACTTAAGACAACAGGTGTATACACCCCCTCAGACCCTTCCAGTGTAAATAACATAAACAAAAATAAAGTAAACCCCCCCACCCCCCACCCCCCCCACCCCCCGAGCTGCTGCTGCCATTGACCAATGTCTAGCGTTCTGCCAGAAAGTCTAAGAACGGTTGCCACCGCCTAAAGAACCCTTGTACCGACCCTCTCAAGGCGAATTTCACCCTCTCCAATTTAATGAACCCTGCCATATCGCTGATCCAGGATTCCACACTTGGGGGCCTCGTACCTTTCCACTGAAGGAGAATCCTCCGCCGGGCTACCAGGGACGCAAAGGCCAGAATTCCAACCACTTTCGCCTCCTGCACTCCCGGCTCCTCTGCCACCCCAAATATTGCGAGCCCCCAGCCCGGTTTGACCCTGGATCCTACCACCCTCGACACCGTCCTCGCTACGCCCTTCCAAAATTCCTCCAGCGCTGGGCATGCCCAGAACATATGGGTGTGATTTGCTGGGCTCCCTGAGCACCTAACACACCTGTCCTCACCCCCAAAGAACCTGCTCATCCTTGTCCCGGTCATGTGTGCCCTGTGCAGCACCTTAAACTGTATGAGGCTGAGCCTCGTGCATGAAGAGGAAGAGTTCACCCTCCCTAGGGCATCTGCCCACGTCCCCTCTTCGATCTCCTCTCCCAACTCCTCCTCCCACTTACCAGGTGATGCAGGAGGAGGAGGAGGCCTCGGTGGTGGAGTTGAAAGGTAAGTTTCCGAGATCTTCCCCAATCCCACCCACCCCCCCGAGAGCACCCTGTCCTGTACTGTGTGTGGCAGTAGCCGTGGGAATTCCACCACCTGCCGTCTGGCAAACGCCCTTACCTGTAAGTACCTGAAGGTGTTCCCCGGGGGGAGCCCGTACTTCTCCTCCAGCTCACCCAAGCTCGCGAACTTCCCGTCCACAAACAGGTCCCCTAACTTTCGTATGCCTGCCCTGTGCCACCCCGAAAACCCTCCACCAGTTCTTCCTGGGGCGAACCGGTGGTTCCCCCGTAATGGGGTCCACGCCAAGGCCCTAACTTCCCCCCTATGCCGCCTCCACTGCCCCCAGATTTTGAGGGCCGCCACCACCACCGGGCTCGTGGTATACCTCCTTGGAGGGAGCGGCAGCGGCGCCGTTGCCAGCGCCCCCAGACTCGCACCAAACAGGACGCCGTCTCCAGCCTCTTCCATGCAGCCCCCTATCCCTCCATCACCCACTTGCGCACCATTGTCGCATTGGCGGCCCAGTAGTACCCACAGAGGTTGGGCAGCGCCAGCCCCCCCCTATCTCTACTCCGCTCCAGGAACACCCTTCTCACCCTCGGAGTCCCTCGCGCCCACACAAACCCCATTATACTCCTGTTAACCCGCCTGAAAAAAGCCTTCGGGATAAACACGGGGAGGCACTGGAACAGGAACAAAAACCTTGGGAGCACCGTCATTTTGATTGACTGCACCCTACCCGCCAGGGACAGCGGCAACGCGTCCCACCTCTTGAACTCCTCCTCCATTTGCTCCACCAGCCTTGTAAAGTTAAGCCTATGCAGGGCCCCCCAGCTCCTGGCCACCTGGACCCCCAAATATCTGAAACTCCTCTCCGCCCTTTTTAGTGGGAGCTCGCCAATCCCCCTCTCCTGGTCCCCTAGCTGAACTACGAACAGCTCGCTCTTCCCCATATTGAGCTTGTACCCCGAAAAGTCCCCGAATTCCCTAAGCATCCTCATTACCTCTGGCATTCCTCCCACCGGGTCCACCACATACAGCAGCAGGTCGTCCGCATAAAGCGACACCCTGTGCTCCTCCCCACCCCGCACCAACCCCCTCCAGTTCCTCGACTCTCTCAGTGCCATAGCCAGGGGTTCAATCACCAGTGCGAAGAGCAGGGGGGACAGGGTCACCCCTGTCTCGTCCCTCGGTGCAACCGAAAGTACTCGAACCTCCTCCTATTTGTGGCCACACTCGCCATCGGGACATCGTACAACAGCCTAACCCACCTGAAAAACCCCTCCCCAAACCCGAACATCTTCAGCACCTCCCACAGGTACCCCCACTCTACCCTATCGAAGGCTTTCTCAGCGTCCATCGCCACCACTATCTCCGCCTCCCCCTCCCTCGCCGGCATCATGATAACGTTCAAAAGCCTCCGCACATTCGCGTTCAACTGTCTCCCCTTCACAAACCCCATCTGGTCCTCATGGATGATCTGCGGCACACAATCCTCAATCCTCGTGGCTAAGACCTTCGCCAGCACCTTGGCATCTACATTTAGCAAGGAAATCGGTCTGTAAGACCCACATTGCAGGGGATCCTTGTCCCGCTTCAGGATCAAGGAGATCAGTGCCCGGGACATTGTCGGGGGTAAAGCCCCCCCCTCCCTTGCCTCATTAAAGGTCCTAACTAACAGGGGGCCCAACAGGTCCATATATTTTTTATAAAACTCGACCGGGAAACCGTCCGGCCCCGGTGCCTTCCCCGCCTGCATGCTTCCTATCCCTTTGATCAGCTCCTCCAGCCCAATCGGGGCCCCCGGTCCTGCCACCAGTCCCTCTTCCACCTTTGGAAACCTCAATTGGTCCAGGAAACGGCCCATACCTCCCTCCTCCCGTGGGGGCTCGGATCGGTACAATTCCTCGTAAAAGTCGCTGAAGACCCCATTGATGCCAACCCCACTCCGCACCACGCTCCCTCCCCTGTCCTTAACTCCCCCGATCTCCCTAGCTGCGTCCCGTTTCCGAAGCTGATGCGCCAGCATCCGGTTTGCCTTTTCCCCATACTCGTAGACCGCCCCCTGGGCCTTCCTCCACTGCACCTCCGCCTTCCTGGTGGTCACCAGGTCGAATTCGGCCTGGAGGCTGCGCCTCTTCCTCAACAATCCTTCCTCAGGTTCTTCCGCATACCTCCTGTCTACCCTCACCATTTCCCCCACCAGCCTCTCCCTCTCCCTCCACTCCCTCCGCTCCTTGTGGGCCCTGATGGAGATCAGCTCTCCCCTCACCACCGCCTTCAGTGCCTCCCATACCATCCCCACTCACTCCTCCCCGTTGTTGTTGGTCTCCAAGTACCTCTCTATACTTCCTCGGACCCGCTCGCTCACCTCCTCGTCCACCAACAGCCCCACCTCCAAGCGCCACAGCGGGCGCTGGTCCCTCTTCTCCCTCATCTCCAAGTCCACCCAATGTAGGACGTGGTCCGAAATGGCTATTGCTGAATACTCGGTATCCTCTACTCTCGCTATCAACGCCCTACTCAAAATGAAAAAGTCGATTCGAGAATAAGCCTTATGGACATGTGAGAAGAATTAAAATTCCCTAGCCCCCGGCCTTGCAAATCTCCAAGGGTCCACCCCTCCCATTTGGTCCATAAATCCCCTCAACACTCTAGCCGCCGCCGGCGTCCTACCCGTCCTAGACCTGGAGCGATCCAGTGCCGGATCCAACACCGTGTTAAAGTCTCCCCCCATTATCAGGCCCCCCACTTCCAAGTCTGCGATCCGACCCAACATACGCCGCATAAAACCCGCATCGTCCCAGTTCGGAGCATACACATTGACCAGTACCACCCTCTCTCCCTGCAACTTACCACTTACCATTATGTACCTACCGCCATTATCTGCCACAATGCTCGACGCCTCGAATAACACCTTCTTTCCCACCAAGATCGCCACCCCTCGATTTTTGGCATCTAGCCCCGAGTGAAACACCTGGCCTACCCACCCTTTCCTCAGTCTTACCTGGCCTGCCACCTTCAGGTGTGTCTCCTGGAGCATAACCACATCCACCTTCAGCCCCTTCAGGTGCGCGAACACGCGGGCCCGCTTAACCGACCCATTCAGTCCCCTTACATTCCAGGTTATCAGCCGGATTAGGGGGCTACCCGCCCCCCCTCCCCCGCTGACTAGCCATGACCCCTCCTCGGCCAGCCACGCGCCCGCACCCCACACCCGGCCCGTTCCCCACAGCGTCATACCCCCGTCTTGATCCACCCCACTCGCTCCAGCTCCTCCTTGATCTTAGCAGCAGCAACTCGATTCCCCCCCCCCCCCCCCCCGGCTAGGACCCATCCTAGCTGGTTTACTCCCCCCATTGCACTTCCGCAAGTCAGCTGACTCCTGCTGACCCCGGCCACTCCCGCCTCCCCTTCGACTCCTCCCATTGTGAGGCACACCCTCCTCTCCCGCTCCCCATTCACAGGCTCTCCCCCCTCCGATCTAAGTGCGGGAAACAATCCTCGCTTCCCCGCCCCGGTCCCGTCCCCCCCAGTCTTCGGCGCGGGAAAAAAATCCCGCGCTCTCCCCCTACCAGGCCCCGCCACCAACCAAAACAGTGCCCAACCTGCCCCATCCACCCTCCCCAACCCGAAAGAGAAAAACACAGAGAAAAAGAAACCCAAAACAATGCAAAGGCCCCCCCCCGCAGCGAACCAAAATTCGGCATAACATATCCACCGCAGTCCCCAATCGCCCATCCCGACCCTCAGTCTGTGTCCAGCTTCTCGGCCTGAACAAAGGCCCACGCCTCCTCCGGAGACTCAAAATAATGGTGCCGGTCCTTGTAGGTAACCCACAATCGCGCCGGCTGCAACATGCCAAACTTCACCCCCTTCCTGTGCAGCACCGCCTTCGCTCGATTGTACCTGGCCCTCCTCTTCGCCACCTCCGCACTCCAGTCCTGATATATCCGAACCTCCGCGTTCTCCCACCTGCTGCTCCTCTCCTTCTTGGCCCACCTGAGCACACACTCCCGATCGACGAACCGATGGAACCGCACCAGCACCGCCCGCGGAGACTCATTAGCCTTGGGCCTCCTCGCCAACACTCTATGGGCCCGTTCCAGCTCCAGGGGCCCCTGGAAGGACCCCGCTCCCATCAGCGAGTTTAACATGGTGACCACATAGGCCCCCACGTCCGGCCCCTCCAGCCCCTCCGGGAGGCCCAGAATCCGCAGAATCTTCCGCCTCGACTGATTCTCCATCTCCTCGAACCGCTCCTGCCATTTCTTGTGGAGCGCCTCGTGCGCCTCCACCTTTACCGCCAGGACGAAGATCTCGTCCTCATTGACAGAGATCTTTTGTTGAGCCTCTCGGATCGCCACCCCCTGGGCCGTCTGTGTCTCCAGCAGCTTATCAACAGAAGCCTTCATCGGCTCTAGCAGGTCCTTTTTAATCTCTCTGAGGCAGCGCTGGATACCCTCCTGTTGCTCCTCCGCCCACTGCCTCCACGCTGCCTGGTCTCCGCCCGCCGCCATTTTGTCCTTCTTTCCTCACTTCTTCTGGTCCACCACCACCTTTTTTGTCACCCCGCTCCTAGTTAAAGCCATATACTGACGGGAAACTATTATTAACTCCTTCCCACACCGGGAAACGTTGAAAAAGTGCCCTTGGGGGCCCTGAAAAGTGCCCAAAAGTCTCGAGAGGGAATCCTTTTGGCAGTGTTCGCATCACCAATCTGCCCCAAAATGTCCGTGGAAACTCCTGAAAAAGGTCTAAGTGTCCGTTCCAGGTGGGAGCTGCCGAATGCGTGACCTACTCCTCCATGGCCGCTACCGGAAGCCTCGTCCCCGCTTCTTCAGTGGCCCTGGTGAGATCTTTTCACAGTTGTTCCCTCTGCTGTTAGAATTCACTTTTGATAAAGGTCCTCAGGACTGTTTGCAGCTTTAAGCTTGCCCTTCCCCCGCTTGCATGCTGCAAACTGCTGCAAATGCTGTTTATCCTGTTGCAGCCAAATCTTCCACTGCTTCTGCCGGGCCTGGCAGCCAAAAGACACAACACTCCTGGGGGACACTGTCAGGGGAGTGTTGCAGTCCTCTTGCCACACCGGGAAATGTCAAACAAATGCCGTGGGGGCCCTGCAAAAGAGCCCAAAAGCCCGTTCCAAGCGGGAGCTACCGAATATGCGACCTAGCTCTGCATAGCCGCACCCGGAAGTCCGAGCTCGATAGATTCTTGATTAACAAGGGAGTGAAAGGTTATCAGGAATGTGAGGCTGAGCTCACAATCAGATCAGCCACGATCTTATTGAATGGCGGAATAGGCTCGAGATGCCGAGTGGCCTCCTCTTGATCCTAATTTGTATGTTCGTATTCCGTGATTCAATTCTTAGACCAGTCAGCAATGATGGTCCTTCATTACTTAAAGGGGGTGTGACAGTAAGATTTCCATTGGCAACACCATCCAATTGGCCCATGTGATATTTGGAGTTTGGGTTTAGTTTCTATCGTTGTGCTTTTCCACAAGGCAGCATCCTGCACAATCAGCTTGAGACTGAGAATCTTGCAGGCAAGGCTTGTTCGATGTTGACAATCCTGAGTATATAAGACAGATTGGGAAAAGAAAAGTGTATATGTTTTTTTAAGGGCCTCTCTGTCTTCATGAACAAACGTTTATGGTTTAAAAATTAAATGGGTGTGAAAGGATGAGAGAGATGGTTAAAGGGGTAACACGTGATTTTCCTAAAGCAGATGCAGCCTGACGTAGGCTATGAACTTGTTTTAAACAATTGTTTTTTCTTCAGTGCATCTCAAAGCGAAGGGCTAAGTACTGGAGAACAGAACACTTGGGTCCTCATGGCAACAGGGACAATAAGCTCAGGGCCAAGCATTCCCTACTTTGATGATGCACAGGTTTACTCACCATAAAGAATCCCTAGACTCGTTGCAACACGAATTAGCTGCAGACTGAAGTTCCTTCCTTCTATGGTACTTAAGCCCACTACTTCATCCGTGTGATATTCCTCTATTTGCTACGTTTTCCGTCCATTTTCCCCGCTCCATGGGATGAAAGGGCTGAAACGACCCAAGTGTCACTCATGCAGTCACATCGAAAAGAATTTCATTTCATCAGTTTATGTTGGATTTGGACCTACAAACATTTGAAATAGGAGCAGAAGTCGGCTATTCTGCGGCACGGTGGCGCAGCGGTTAGCACTTTTGCCTCACGGCGCCGAGGTCCCAGGTTCGATCCCGGTCCTGGGTCACTGTCCGTGTGGCGTTTGCACATTCTCACCCGTGTCTGTGTGGGTCGCACTCCCACAACCCAAAGATGGGCTGGGTAGGTGAATTGGCCACGCTAAATTGCCCTTTTAAAAAAAGTTGCGATTAAAGTAAATCTTTAGGGCGGCACAGTGGAGCAGTGGTCAGCGCTGCTGCCTCACGGCGCTGAGGACCTGAGTTCGGTCCTGGCCCCAGGTCACTGTCCGTGTGGAGTTTGCACATTCTCCCCGTGTCTATGTGGGTCTCACCCCCACAACCCAAAGATGTGCAGCGTAGGTGGATTGGCTACGCTAAATTGCCCCATAATTGGAAAAAAAGAATTGAGTACTATAAAAAAATTTTTAGAAGTAGGCAATCGACCCCGCACTGCCATTAAATAAGATCATGGGTGATCTGATTGTGTTGAGTTCCACATTCCCCAGCTATCCTCGATAATCTACGATTCCCTTTCTCAACAAGAATAAAGGACCTATGTTATTAAAACATGAAGAACAGGAGTAGGCACATTTCTGCCCTGTCTCCTTATTCTCATGTCCTCAAAATGAAGAGTTAAAGATCTAACCATTTGCATCATGCATTCTGTCCCCGAGAAAACAATTTGAGCTGAAGTTTTGACATTTTTTTTAACAAAGTCTCTTCTTTGAATGAAGCATGCAGAATTGAAAATACAAATTGTTCAGAGACTCAAACGACCTTTCCGACAGTTTGCAAAGAATCAAAGAAAATGCAGCAGAGAAGGAGTACCTAGGGTAGGCTGAGTTAGTGTAAGAGGTGGTGCACTGAGCATTGATTTAACCGCCGTGAGAAGGCTCTTGTGTTTTTGGATCAAGAGGAGAAAGTTCGCCAGAAGCATAATCGATACAGCGGGAGAAGACAGACTACAAGATGAAGAGAGAGATTGCAGGCTAGAGTTGAGGAAAGGATCACTCAGCAGATTCTCATTTTTGTACCCCTTCATCCTGTCCAGGAGCATTTCGAAATGTTGGAAAAGCTTTCCCAGATTAAAGAGCAGCATTTAAGCCTTGGCCAGGCTTGAGTTATCCAGAGAGATATTGTAAAAAAAGAAGTGTTACCAAAGCAGGCAGACTCCAATTTAATCAGTGAAAGGGGCTTACACAATATCGATGGAAAATTTACTTTCTGGTGTTCAGGTCAAACACCCAGATTACGCCTTAAAAAAACGAGATTAGACATTATATCGGACTCAGTATTAATGTCATTCGTAATGAAAGAGTCATCTCCGCCTCTGTTCTCCGTTTAGCGACACTGGAATCGCAAATTGCGATTGGGTGGAGAATCAGACGTCAGGTGAATATCATAGCATCGCAGAAAAGTTACAGCATAGAAGGAGGCTATTCGGCCCATCTCGTACGTGCAAGCCTGAGGACACACCGGTGCTCTTTCTAATCCACCCTCCTGCACCCAGGCCATAGCCCTGTATCTTAGAGCAGTTAAGGTGCAGATCCAGGTACCTTTCAAAAGAGTTTGGGGTCTCTGCCAATCCGGGCAGCGAATTCCAGATTCCCACTATCCACTGTGTAAAAAATGTTTTCCTCTTGTCCCCTCTACACTTTCTGACTCGTAGCTTGAATCTATATCCCCTGGTTCTAGAATTCTTCACCGAGGGAAACAATTTTATCCTGCCCACTCAATCGCTTCCCCTCGTAATTTTGCACAGCTCAATTAAGTCACCCCTCAGCCTTCCTTGTTCCAAGGAAAATAACCCCAACCTATCCAATCTCTCCTCGAGGTCTGTGGTAGCCGGCCAACGGACCGTCATGCTCCGGTGCCTCGATGAGAGGGTGAACGCATTCCATGCCCTACACCGGCATGGGCATACAAAACATACAGTAGCATGCATTAACCTATCATTAACAGGCTTGACCCAGTACTGTTCGGCCTCCCTCGATGCTCTGCGCCCGCAAGGTGGAAGTGACGGCAGCATGGTTCATTTGTGGTTTTGAAAAGCGAGGACCGGGTGCCTTGGCTGCTGAGGGAGAGAGAGAGGAGGTGCCAAAAGTGTCTGAAATTGCAATAGGCTGACATTTGTGCCCTGGCTCGGGGGTGTCTGCCAGGGCCGGGTGGAGTAGCGGGGCATGACCAGGAGATGGACCATGGGCTTGGGGTCTCCCCCAGGACCGGGGTAGCTGGCCACAGAACACCATTGCCGTGACCTGCAAGGCAGCCGTCTGTCTGCGCACTCCGCTGATTGCCCGCTATGTCGGTAAATGTGCAGAGCGCCACTGGCCGTATGGGTGCTCACCCCCAGGCCACCCCCCCAGGAACCCTCAGACCCCAGCTGACCCACCAACGGGATGGGCATGGTCTGGCGCAGCCAATGGCCCACCAGGTATTGGCACCCCTCAGTTCACCCAACCAAGGTGCTGCCCCTCTGCAGGGGAAGAGCAAAGCGGACCATGCACCGTGGCATTTGGAACCACCCTGGCACACTGCCCCTACTGGGGCGGATGCCCCATCAGTGACACTATCAGCTTTCCCACCCCACAGGACCACCAGCCGTCACCGAGCTCTGCCTGCCCACTGCACCTCCTGCTCCCATCCACCCCACCCCCAGACAGGTAAGCACAACCCACAGCACGTGGCAGCTGTGGTCCCAATAGGTGCCCACCCTCCTTTGCCGAGCCCCATCTGCAGGCGCTCCCCACATTTGTGCCACCAAGCATGGAGCCAGACGGGTCACGCCGTCGCACTCGGCGTCACGCCGGTGCTGGCCCTTCCGGGGCAGCGGATTCCGCTACTTCCGATCGGTCCAACGCCAGAGTGCTTCACGCCATTTTTGATGCCAGCGTCGGGTCATTGCGCCGATTTCGGAGAATCCTGCTGACAATGTTCTGACCTCACTTCTTCCTGTGGTAATGAATTCCACAGGCCGACCACTCTCTGGGTGAACAAATGTCTGCTCATTTCTGTCCTAAATGGTCTACCCCGTATCCTCAGACTGTGACCCCTGGTTCTGGACACACCCACCATCAAGAACATCCTTCCTGCATCTACTCTGTCTAGTCCTGTTCGGATTTTATAGGTTTCTATGAGATCCTCCCTCATTCTTCTGAACTCCAGTGAATATAATCCTAGTAGCGCATTAGTGAGGGGGAGGCAAGTGGTTAGTGGTATGTCGCTGGACTAATCATCCAGAGATCCAGAGTCGTACTCGGGGGGACCCCAAGTTCGAATCCTGCCAAGGCAGATGGTGAAATTTGAATTCAATAAAAATCTGGAACTAAAAATCCAAAGGTGAACATGAAAACATTGCCGCAAAATCCCATCTGGTTCACTAATGCCCTTTAGGGAAGGAACTCTGTCGTCCTTACCTTGTCTGGCCTACATGTGACTCCAGACCCACACCAATGTGATTGACTCTCAAATACCCTCAGGGATGGGCAACAAATTTTGGCCCAGCCAGCGACGCCCACATTCCATAAACAAATTTTTAAAAATTAGTTTGTATTGCATGATAGTCCTTCTTGTTGTGTGTTTTTCTTTTAAGTTAATAAATATTCTTTATTAATTTACAAAGCGACTGAACTATTCCTCCCTGGTTTGCATATTTTTTTCTCACAGTATACCAAATTCAAAATATACACCACTGAGAACCAATGTTCCAAGTTATCCTTCTGAGATTTGGGATACCCTCACATTTAACATCTGCGGAGTTCTTAACAAAATTGAGGGAACTTTAGCAAGATTTTGAAAAGCATTAAAACATTTTTTTGAAAAGCCAAATCTAAGGAGTTGGTGAGTACATTACAATTCGGGTTACCTGCAGGGACTGGTGCCGAGGAAATGAGGGATACGAGGAGAGTTAGATGCTTTCATCGCAATAAACTGGGCCATACAAAATCCTGATTCTGTGGGGCTCTTAGCACACCATAAAGACTAAAAAGGCGGGATTCTCCCACACTTGGCGGGATGGCCCGACGCTGGCACCAAGAACGGCGCAAACCACTCCGGCGTCGGGCCACCTGGAAGTGGCGGAATCCTCCGCACTTCCGGGGGCTAGGCCGGCGGCGGACGGGTTGGCGCCGAATCAACCGGCGCCGAAGGGCCGCTGTGGTCCCGTGCATGTGCAGAACTGCCGGCGTGTTCTGGTGCATGCGCAGGGGTATCTTCTCCGCGCCGGCCATGGCGGAGCCCTACAGAGGCCGGCGCAGAAGGAATGAGTGCCCCCATGGCAAAGGCCCACCCGCAGATCGGTGGGCTCCGATCGCGGGCCGGGCCACCGTGGGCCCCCCCCCCCACCCCCCCACCGGGGCCGGATCCCCAGCACCCCCCCCCCCCCCCCCGCCCCCCCGAGGACTCCATAGACGGCCTCCAAACCAGGTCCTGCCGAGTAGGACCGTGTCCATTTCACGTTGGCGGGACTGGGCGAAAACGGCCGGCCGCTCGGCCCATCGGGGCCCGGAGAATTGCCGGGGGGGGGGGCGCTGCAACTGCACCCGACCGGCGTGGCGTGATCCCGGCCCTGCCCAAAAAACGGCAGCTGGCATCGGAGTGGCGGGGTGGGATTCACGCCGCCCCCTCCCCGGCGATTCTCCGACCTGGCGGGGGGTTTGGAGAATCCCGCCCAAAATGTCTGAAATTCAATCCATGGTCTTTGGTGACATCTGCAGCGGTGAAATTGAGAGTTCAACAATTGACCTCCGCACCGCAGGTTATACAGTGCGAGTGAGTTAATGCCATCTGTCTTTACTATTTGAAAATTGCAGACTTTAAGCTGAATTTTCCCAAACAAATGACATAACGTGATTTTCGGTGTGAAAATCGATGCGATTCCTGTGGCCTCATTGGGGCTCAATCGAGCATTTCAGCTGCATTTAAACGGCTCTGAAGCACTTGATCTGATTCAAGTCAGGATGATGGCAGCTGGCAAACCAGTGTCTGGGTCAGGATTTTTCCAAGTGCATGTCGCGACCCGCAGGTAGGCCATGGAGCAAACAGTCGCGCATTTCCCGATCGCGTGAGAAGCGCCTCTTGGCCGTGACTGGCACAAATAACCTCTTACATGGTAGCTCATGAGAAAATTCCCCATACTATTTCAGAGAGATTAATTCCCCCTGCAACATTAGACATGGCTCGCACAGTTCTAGAGGAGAAGTCAAGCTGAAATGCATCTCACTTAGTGATAACACAGTGGCTCGCCGAATTTGTGACATTACTGAGAATTCAGAAACCCAGCTTATTTCTCATTTAAAGTCAGCACAGAAGTTCTCAATACAACTGGATGAAAGTACATTTCAGATTGTGCAACCTTGCTAGTTTATATTTAGGTATGCTTGGCACAATGACATTGTTGAGGATTTGCTGTGCTGTCTGACATTACCAACCAGCACGATTGATGTACAGATTTTGAAAGCATTGAATAGTTGCGTGGTTGGAAAGTACGGGCTGTACTGAGTTCATTGCAAAGCAATGGGGCAGCCAACATGACTGAGAAAAACAGCAAAGTTATAATAAGGATAAAGGAGGCAGCTGGACACTGTTTAATCTCTCCTCATATGTCAACCCCCTCATCCCCGGAATCAATCTGGTGAACCTCATCTGAACTGCTTCCAATGCCACCACATCCTTCCTCAAATAAGGAGACCAAAACTGGACACAATATACCAGATGTGGCCTCACCAACACTCTGTACAATTGTAACAACACTTCTCTAGTTTTATACTCCAGTCCTTTTGCAATAAACGCTAACATTCCATTTGTCTTTTTGATTACATGCTATATCTGCATACCGACTTTCTGCGATTCATGGACAAAGACACCCAGATTCCTCTGTCCAGACGCATTATGAATCTGCTTTCCATTTAGATCATAACTTGCCTGACTATTTTTTCAGCCAAAATGGATAATCTCACACTTATCCATATTAAACTCCATCTGCGAAATTTTGGTCCAATCTCCTAGACTATCTATATCCATCTGTAAAATCTGCATCTCCTCTTCACTGCCTGATTTTCCACCTATTTTAGTATCAACCACAAATTTTGCGATGTTACACTCTGTCCCTGCTTGCAGATCATTTATATAGATTGTAAACAGTTACGGTCCGAGGATTGACACCCGGCTAGTTACAGTTCGCCAGCCAGAGACGGACCCATTTACCCCAACCCTCTGCATTCTGTCAGTCAGTCAATCCTCAATCCAGTCTAGTACTCTACCCCCAATCCCCTGCGATCTGACCTTCTGGATCAAACTTTTATGTTATGTTTCGCATTACATTCATCCCCCACCATCTGGCCTGCAAAATCCTACCAACTGTCCTGGCTTGACACAATTCACACCTCTTTAACCTGGGGTTACCCCATCTCTGGATCTGTAAAGATTTAATCACCTGCTAATGCTCGCATTCCAAGCATTGTCTGGCATCTTTGAATCTGTCTATATATATGTTTCTGGAACATACCTCTTCATTCACCTGAGGAAGGTGCAGTGCTCCGAAATCTAGTGACATCGAAACAAACCTGTTGGACTTTAACCTGGTGTTGCAAGACTTCTTACTGTGCTCACCCCAGTCCAACGCCGGCATCACCACATCAAACTTTTATGTGGCACCTTGTCAATGCCTTCTGGAAATCTAGATATACCACATCCACAGGTTCTCAATTATCCACTTTGCTGGTTACATCATCAAAGAACTCAAGCAAGTTTGTCACGCATGACTTACCCTTCATAAAACCGTGCTGACAATGGTGGATTGAGCTTTCTCTTTCCAAATGTTCAGTCATCCCCTCCTTAATGATTGGCTCCAGCAACTTCCCCACCACAGAGGTCAAGCTAACCAGTCTATAGTTTCCTACTTTTTACCTCTCTCCCTTTTTGAATAGAGATGTCACATTAGTGTGCTTCCAATCCACCAGGACTCTTCCAGAATCCAGGGAATTCCAAAATATCATAACCGATGCACCCATTATCTCCGCTGTCACCTCCCTTAATACTCTAAGGTGCAGACCATCAGGTCCTGGAGGCTTATCTGCCTTTAATACCGTTGGTTTGTTCAATACCATGTCCTTAGGGCGGGTTATTGCACCAAGTTCCTCTTCATTAACTGCAGGGGCGGGATTCTCTCAGCCCGGGCCGGAGAATCGCCACGACCGGGGCGAATCGAGCCACGCCGCCCCGGCACCGGGATGCGATTCTGAGTGGAGAATTGGCACCATTGGCACCGGCGCAGTCGGCACGGCGCCAGCCGGGAGCCGCTCTACGGGCCCCCCCCCGGCGATTCTCCGCCGGGATGGGCCAAGCGGCCGTACCAAAAACCCGAGTCCCGACGGCGCCATTCTATCCTGGTCTTACCCGGTGGGATCTCGACGTGGAAGGATCCGGGGATGGCCTGTGGGGTGGGTCCGACCCTGGGGGGGCCTTCGCTGTGCCCTGGCCCGCGATTGGGGCCCACCGATCGTCGGGCCAGCCTCTCGGGCTGAGGGCCTCCTTTGTTCCACGCCGGCCCCTGTAGCCCTACGCCATGTTGCGTCGGGGCTGGCGCGGAGAAGGGAGACAACGCACATGTGAGGAAATCGCAGCGGTCCCACCGCGCATGCACGGACCGGCAGCGCCCATCTGATGCCGGGATCGGCAGCTGTAGCAGCGTGGGTCACTCCAGTGCCGTGCTGGCCCCCTGTATGGGCCAGAATTGCTTATCCTGAGGCAATGTTGACGCCGCCGGGAAACGCAATGGCGTTTACGACAGCATCAACACTTAGCCTCAGGATCAAAGAATCCTGCCCCAGTTTTTGGAAAATTTTAATTATCCTCTACCGTGAAAACAGAGGCAAAATATTGGTCCAGTGCCTCCGTCATCTCTGTGTTCCCCATTATTATGTCATCAATATCGTCCTCTGAAGGGCCAACATTTACTTTTCCTCATATACTTATAGAAGGTTTTAGTAACTTTTAGTGTTTTCTGATAGTTTCCTTTTGTAGTTCATCTCAGCTCTTTTGATTTTATTTTTAATATCCTTTTGCTGAACCTAAAGTTCTCCCAATCCTCCAGTTTACCACTAGCTTTTGCAGTATGGTATGCCCTAGTTTTTGCCTTTATGTCTTCTTTGACTTCCTTGTTTAGTTATGGAACATTTTCTCCCTTTCACAATTCCGCTTCTCTCAGGAATATACTTCAATTGAATGGTACTTAATATATCCTAGAACATCCGTCATTGTTCCTCAACTGTCCTACCCTCAATTATTTGTGTCCAGTCTACTTGGGCCAACTCTTTCCTCAGGCCTGTATAATTCCTCTGCCCAATGCTGAAACTCTAGTATGGCACTCTGTCTTCTCTCGCTCAATCTGAATTTAGAATTCTAGCATGCTGTGATCACTTCTTCCAAGAAGATTCTTAACGACAAGACTATTTCTCAACCTTTCTTTGTTACATAATACTAAATCTAAAATAGCCTGCTCCCTGTTTGGCTCAATAAAATATTGCTCCAAGAAACAATCCCTCATACACTCTATGAAATCTCTCTCGAGGCTACCCTTGCCAATTTGATTAATCCAGTCAATATGCATGTTTAAATCACCCATGATTACCGTTCTGTCCTGCTAACATTCCCTCATTATTTCTTGGTTCATTTTACACCCCCAATTTGGAAATATTGCTTGGGGGCCTGTGAGGAGATTTTCCCATTGTTTTTTATTTCCACTCAGATCGATTCAACATTTTGACCTTTAGTGCCAATATAATTTCTTAATACAGCCGTGATGTTACCTTTAACCAATAAAGCATCTCTGCCTCCTGTTCCATCCTGTCTGTCCTTTTGGAATACTGAGTACCCTTGGATATTCAACTCCCAGTTTCGGTCCTCCTGCAACCATGTTTCAGTCATCCCCACCTATTAATACCCATTTGTCTCTATTTGTGCCGTCGGCTGATTGACCTTATTCTGAATACTGCGTGCATTTAGGTACAAGGTTTTTAAATATGTCCTACTGATTTGTCTTTCTCTTGTAGGATTTTCTTGTGCACTCCACTTTTCACACATTGGGACCTCCTTTATTAACCTCTGATAACACTCAGCCTCATCCCCAACTTTCACTCCCACATTCACCTTACATTTTGATTTTTTTATGTTTCCTTTCCCCTCCGTAGTGGTTAGATTGGCCCAGCCTGGTCATAGCCATGTGTTTACTTCCCTAATTTTCTCATCCCTAAGCTAATTTGCACATGGTTTGCGCCGTAATCCAGAGGTTATAACCCTTGAGGACCTATTCTTTAGTTTTGCTCCTAGTTCCTGATAATCCCCAAACAGGTTCTCATTCCTAGTCTGGTCTATCTTGCTTGTCCCAATGTAGACCACAACAACTGGATCCTCCCCCTCTCACGCCAATATACTTTCAAGCCAGTTAGAGATGTCCCTCACCCTGGGACCAGGCAGGCAACATACCATGCGGGACCCTTGGTCCTGCTTACAAAGGATGCTATCAGTTCCCCTAATTATAGAATCCCCTACAACCACTACTTGTCTTTTATCTCCCCCCACTCGAATGGCCCCCTGTACCATGGTGCAGTGGTCAACTAGCTCATCCTCCCTACAGTGCTGTTCCTCATCCACACAGGGAGCAAGTACTTCATACCTGTTGTACAAGGCCAAGAGCAGAGGCTCCTCCATTTCTGATTTCAGGATCTCTCTACCTGCCTCACTCGCAGCCGCACCCTACTATCCCTGATCACTGGCCGAATTTAAGCTACGGGGTGTGACCGCTTGCTGAAACAAAGCATCCAGGTAACCCTCCCCCTCCCGGTTATGCCGCAGTGTCCACAGCTCAGATTCCAGCTCATAAATCCGGAGACAAAATTCCTCGAGCAACAAACACTCGCTACAGATGTGGTCTCTCCAGCTCGCAATGGCATCTGCCAGCTCCCATATCGTACAGCTTCACCACATCGCCTACACAGCCACAGCTAACTATTCAGTTAGTTAATTCGTTTTGCAGTCTTTCCTTCAAATTTAACATAGATTTCCTACCAGTCAATCAGGTCACAGATTTCCTGGGACATCAGTTTTTCTCAGCTTTATGGAATCCCCAATACTCACCAGAGCCCTTGGAGACTCTTCTCCGGAGACTAGGCCGCAAATCCCCAAGGTAGGTTACTTTATAAACTCACCCCTCCGATGCTCCACCCTCCGAGACTGCTCTCTGGAGACTAGGCCGCAAATCCCCAAGGTAATAATAATCTTTTACTGTCACAAATATGAAGTTACTGTGAAAAGCCCCTCGTCGCCACATTCCAGAGCCTGTTCAGGTAAGCCAGTACGGGAATTGAACCTACGCTGCTGGCCTTGTTCTGCATCACAAACCAGCTGTCTAGTCCACTGAGCTAAACCAGCCCATAATAATCTTTATTGTCACAAGTAGGCTTACATTAACACCAATGCAGTTACTGTGAAAAGCCCCTAGTTGCCACATTCCGGCACCTGTTCGGGTACATGGAGGGAGCATTCAGAATTCTCAGCTGGTACGGGAATTGAACCTGCACTGCTGGACAGGTTCTGCATCACGGACCAGCTGTCTAGCCCACTGAGCTAAACCAGCCAACCTGGTAAGTTTCTTTATAAACTCACCCCTCTGATGCTCCACCTTACAAGACTGCTCCTTGGAGACTTGGCCGCGAATCCCTGAGGTAAGTTACTTTATATACTCACTATTCCGATTCTCCGCCCTTAGAGACTGCCCTCTGGAGACCCTCGGTCTCTTTCACCTTCGAGCTCCTTCTTTGGATGGTGCAGCCTCCACCTTTTCAGCCTGCCCTACAGCCCCTTGGTCTCTTGGCACTGGGTTCTCCCTGGGCACTGCTGCTCGTTGCTGCTGGAGTCTGCACTCCTCCAATACTGTAGTTAGCAGATTTGCCATCTCCATTGGCACCATACCGATATCTCTCAGTAAGCTGCAAGGAATGAGAGAGTGAGGGGCAGTCAGGTTGGTGTTGCAACTTCAGTACCTCCCCTCACACATTGATCTGCCGATCCCGAGAGCAGCCAGCCCTACACCTTATCCAGTGGCTACTGGTCACTCACATCTCAGGTGTCCATCCATCTCTATTGTATGACCAGCCCCGGTCAATGCCCTTGCTCCGTCAGAGTCACCGTCTGGCTGTCCCCTTCCTGTTTAATTCCTTTGATCCCATTTATTTTATTTTATTTTATTATTTTGTTCCATGGACCCATTATTGGGATGTGCTTTAAGCAGAAGATTCAAACCTGAAGCAGTCTGCTTCCAGGACACTATTCACAGGTTTTGTATTTTGGAGAGGAGAAACCAGACTCCTCGGCACTGAGTGGATCTTAGGAACCAGCTTTGGAGGGACTTGGTTCGATTGATTAACGAGCATCCAGTCGATTGCCCAGGGACAATTCTCTGCCTGACAACGGTCAGTGATAGGTTCCCGCCTGATGCTTTCTGAAAGAACTGGGCAGAAGTGTTTGGACCTTGGAATTGAAAGGAACTCTCTCTACCCTCCCCCTCCACCCCCCCCCCCCCCACCCCGCCCCCCTTGCTGAAGCGAAAGAACTGCACTATTGTTCTGAAAGCAGTGAGTGCCTGGCATATCCTTTGCTGTAAACCTGAAATGATGCGGAGTCTGCAGAGCAAGTCGACAAACTTGCCAGAGAAAACCATCTCAGCCCAGGAAGAAGTACCAAAATGAAAGCTTGAACTTCAGAAAGACATTGACTGCATCAAAGATCCTTATCCTTTAATTTTTATTAATATTTTCTTTCCCTTTCCACCACCCTGTCCCCTATGTGTTGTTTGTCTTTGTGTTTGTGCAGAGATAGTGGGACTAGTTAGAAAGTGGGGTTGGGGAAGGGGTAACAATCAGTTACATTTTCTGTCTGTTTGATTGTAATACTGTATCATAGAATTTACTGTGGAATAGGAGGCCATTTGGCCCATTGAGTCTGCACCGGCCCTTCGGAAGAGCACCTCACCTAGGCCAACACCTCCACCCCATCCCCGTAACATCATCTAACCTTTTTTTGGACACTAAAGGCAATTTAGCACGGCCAATCCACCTAACCTGCACATCTTTGGACTGCGAGAGGAAACCGGAGCACCCGGAGGAAACCCACGTAGACACGGAGAGAAAGTGCAGACTTCACACAGACAGTGACCCAAGCCGGGAATCGAACCTGGGACCCTGGAGCTGTGAAGCGACAATGCTAACCGCTGTGCTACCGTGCAGCCACACTGTACATAATAAAAGGTTACTTGTGTTTTAAGTTACAAACCTGGTGACTGCCATTAATTGGAGCTCAACCAAGGACCTCGGGGTATTTTAAATAAACTCTAATTTCACCTGTGTTTCGACTCCGGGTCAAGTGGGGCTGGATTTGGCCATGCACCAGCCCAGGGGATTGTGACATAAAGAATAATCAACTTTTGTATATTGTAAGTGTCAATGCCTCATGTGTTGTAAAGAACTGTTTTTTTACCAAACTTCAGTCATGATTGGTCGCAATTGATTAGTCATTTCTTTCCTGTGACATATTTGGTGATAGCTTTAGCAATTATTTAAAGAGGTTTCTGACAACATGTACAAAGATGCATTACAATTAATACGACACAGAAAGCAGCAATCCATAAAGCATTCATTTTTACTGAGGCAGTTGGGGTGCCTGCGAGCAAGATGGAACACTGCATTAGCAACTTCACTTTCTCTGTTACAGATTCTCCTGTTTCACACTGTGAGTATTACTGAGCCTCAGAACTTCACGCAGTGCTCCACGATGGGGAGTTTCAAAGCACACTGGCAGGAGACCTCATACAACATGTTCACTTTTGTTTTCCTGTTCCTCGTGCCATTGGTGATCATGATATTTTGCTATAGCCGAATCCTAATGGAGATATCAAAGAGGATGAACAAGGGAAATTGTAAGTTGAATATTTAGATATTTACTGTGTTAAAATTAAGGTGGCCTGCTGTAACTCATTCTTTCTCAGAATGTCAAACCTGTGGAATTGTGTAGATCCTTCCGTCTTTCCTAGCTCCCACAATTTGCAGACTTTTTGATTCAATCCACAACTTGTTGATTTACTTCAGTTGCTCCCTTATATGATTGATCTTATTGGTGGCCTGTACTCAGTCCTCGGAGAATATTTTACATATTCCCAATGAAAATGTTGTTTCTCTTCCAGCACATAGTGGTGCCCAAGACAGATATTACCAGTTCCCAGAATGAGTTTTACCTGGAACAGGTCCCAAGCCTGCCACCAAAGGCTTATAGCTTGAGGGGCGCCTCTCCACATCAAGCATGGCTACCAGGAGTCTCTCCCACACTTACTATCTGCTGTTGGCGTGTTGGACGGTTTTTGCAGGTTGATACTCAATGTGTTTCCCACGTTATGAATGCACCTTCCTTGGCCAACAAGTCCTGGGGTGGGACTTGAACCGGGAGCCTCTGGCTCAGAGACAGGGGCACTACCGACTATGCCACAAGGCCTCCCTCGATGATGGTGCTGTAGATCATATTATTCTGTTTTGTGTCCTCTTCCAGTGTCATCAAAAGAAGTGCATTTAAGGCGATCAACGAACAACATACCAAAGGCACGGATGAAGACTTTGAAAATGAGCATCATTATTGTAACCTCCTTCATAGTTTGCTGGACCCCGTATTACCTCCTGGGACTCTGGTACTGGTTCTCACCAGAAATGCTTTCAGAAGGAAAGGTCTCTCAAGCATTGAGCCACATACTCTTCATTTTTGGCCTCCTCAACACAGTGTTGGATCCCATCACCTACGGACTTTTCACCATCCCTTTCCGAAGAGGCTTGCAACGCTGTTGCCATTCTGCGAAGATGGCATCCAATTCAGATCTCAATTCTACACTAACTGGATCATTCCGATGTTCTGCATCATCCTTTCGCCTCAGGAGGTTAACTGCCCTTGCTCAAGAAGGTCAAAGATCGATTCGGGAGACTGAACCTCAGAGCAGAGACAATTGCTGCAGCAATGGTTATCCTGATGTGCACAGGGATGATGCCAAGAAAAGCATCAACAGGAGTGCAGAAGTCTGATTACAATCACCATGCAATATTGCAATACATGTCAGGACAGTTGCAGTACTGCAAGTAATGACTTAGGTGGACATATGCATGATTTAATTTTTCCAGTTCTCCCAATGGTTTTCCTTTTAACTTTTTTCTTTCCAATTTTTTTCAAAACTAAATTGCTTCTCTATCTGCAAAAACTAGAAACAAAGCTAATTGTTTTCTCCATTGATAGCACCATTGATATCACATAAAATACTTGTATTCAGACAGAATGATTGCCAGAAACACAAGACCATAAGAGCAGAATTAGGCCACTCGGCCCATCGAGTCTGCTCCGCCATTCAATCATGGCTGATATTTTTCTCATCCCCATTCTCCTGCCTCCTCCCCATAACCCCTGATCCCCTTATTACCAAGAACTAAACATCTCCAAGTAATTTCAACTCTTGAAGACATCAGACAATGTGAAATCTTTTAAAGCCTTGAAATTCCAAATGTTTGGGTTGGCTATCTTGCAGAACACCATGATAGCTACTTTTAGCTTCACTGATTGAGGAAGGATAATATATGTTGGAACTTCTTGATCAGAGAGGAAGACCTGACAGAGGAGTGTTGAAGAACGGAGAAGCTTCAGGACTCCAGCCAACCAACATCTATGGAATTAGATTTGCTGACCTGTGGCAACAGGGCATCAGCCTCTGCAGCAAACACTGACTCTTCCGACATGTTTAATGGATTAGATTGATTGTTGAAGTTGGCGACGAGTACAGAGATATTGAGAGGGCAGGAAAGGGACCTTTGTTATTAGTGAACAGAATGACAAGTGGAGGTGCATATGTGCTGAATATCCTTTTCTTTATTTATGAACTTTTAACTTTTACTTCTACATCTGGGGACTTAACAAGGAACGGAAAAGGCCTGAATGCTCAGTCACAACAGGGCCTCGGGTTGATTTGGTTTAGTTGACAACAGCAGACTGAGATTCGCATTACAAGACTGTTTTATTGCACTCGTTCTGAGATGACTACACATTGTGATGTATTACACACAGTGTACAGAATACAAGATGCACTGAATATGGCATTATGATATATTACATACACAGTGTATAGAGTACAAGATGCAGTGAATATGGCATTGTCATGTATTACACATGTAGTGTACAGAATACAAGATACATTGAATATGCTGAAAAATGTTCACAAGCAAACCTTGAATTTAGCTTGTAGCCCTGAATGATGGCGGCTTCTTGCTGATTTTGTAGCTTATGACTTGTAGTTGCATGGCTACCTACCTTAGTTTTCCTCAGTTTCATTAAATGCGCTAGTGTTAATGTTATTGCTGCCGAAGGATAAGCGGCAAGATATCTCAGTTAACCCACAGGTCTTAACACCTGTTCTACATGCAGTCCTGCAATCTGCACTGATGCAAATCAGGCCTCCAACTCAGTCACTGTCCAAAACCAATCCCTACCACCCATGATTTACTGACTGGGCTATAAGCCTATTGTGAGAGTGTGCAGGAACTCAGTTCAGCATGTCCCATGCAAATGAGATCCTGGTGCAGAAGTGTCTGGTTTCTGGATTAGCTTCACGCAGTGGTAAACCTAATTATGCGCAGTGTCAGCTATAGATGACTTTTTTACAGACAGAATCTGTTAAAAAGGACCGAATTGGGGATTTGGGGCTTCTTTTTGGAGGGGTTAGGGTTTAATTTTGAGATGATGCTGGAGAGGGAAGTACATAAATATGTGAAAAGATAAATATCAAAAGGGCATGGGGAAAAAGCTGTGAAATGGGACAAAGTGGCTCGCCCTATATGGGCAAGCACAGACACAAGAGGTAAAATATCTCCAGTTGTGCTGTGGAGAATTCAATAGTTCTAAGTAGATTTGCACTGTAGACAAAGTGGACTGAATGGGTAAAAAATGCTCCTATGTACTCCTGTGGTGTTCACCAGAACAGATACCAGTGAGAGATTTTAAATCCACATAATGGAGTATTGGTAGGTTCTGAAAGTCTGAAAATGAACCCCAATCCAATCTGAATGCACATAATTTTGATTTAAGTGGTATTGGTTTAGTGGGTGAAGACAACGAACCTGCTCTAAAAAGGTGGATCAGTAATTTAAATGCACTTAATTGGTAGCATACCTTAAATTTTAGCAGATTTATACATTTAATGGTTGCATGCTGGGTTTCCAAGACCTCAGAAACAAGGCAACTCAATGGAGAAAGGATCAGGTTAACCTAGCAGATACGTGCTTTTACAGCACTTCTTGTGGGTCAAGAGGAGTAGCATTAAGAGTGCCCCTAACAATTTCATCCCTGCAATCTCTCTCCTAAATGAATTCAACCTGCTCAATCCTGAAATCTCACCCATCCCCTCATCTTCCCCCAACCCATCTCTCCTTCCATCCCTCTCTCTTCATTCCACCCCCAAACTGTTGGTCATCTGGTGCAGGTCTAGACCGCCACTCAGCCTCTGCAAGGCTCCCAGTTGCTGGGAAACAGCATAAAAAGAATCAACTGATGCCGTGCTACTAAACTCAGCCAGTCCTTGGGTTTCTCGACCACTCTGATACTCCCCCATTGACACCTCATAATTTGGGGGGGGGGGGGCAGAGGTTTTCTTCAAATCATTTTCTCCTGTTCCGTTTCATACACAATCTGCACTTTCATCTTTCTGATGCATTTTGTGAAGTAGCAGTGTGAATAATTATGCTTTCGCAACAATTTACAGACTATAAATAAACATCACACAACTGTAACAACCTATGTACGGTTGAATAAAATGGGAAATACAATCTCACATTTGCAAAATCTTGCCTCACCCACATTTACAAACCCGGCATAAAATGTTTTGCGTTGATACAAATTTTCTTTTTTACTTGTGGAAATGAGTTGTGTCCTTCATTGCTTCGTTTTTCTGCAATTAATGGTTAATTGAATTTACCCTGGCTTTGTAAATGAAGTATTGCTTTTCCTCAATATAGTGCCAAAATACTCATTTAATAAAATGATGCTTAAATGTATTTGACCTTGTGTACATTATTCTTATGTGAGAATTCTGTGGCAGCCTTCAGAAGATGGTTTGTGCCTTATTGGTCAGTCCCGTGCCAAGCACTGTCTGGTGTGACCCACGTGTCCCACTCTGGCATATTAAGCCTCTGCCGCATTTGCTCTGCTGAGCTTTCTGTTTCCACTCGCCTCTTCCAATGCTCTTCCAAACAGTCAGCCTCCAGAGGTCATGTTCATCAGTGACTGTTTCCCCAGTTGCCTGCATCAATCTAGCCATCATCAAATCCCACTTGCAGGTGTCCTTGAAGTGAAGGGCATTGATGAGGTCACACCTCTGTGTGTTTGCACGTTCTCCCCGTGTCTGCGTGGGTTTCCTCCGGGTGTTCCGGTTTCCTCCCACGGTCCAAAGATGTGCAGGTTAGGTGAATTGGCCATGCTAAATTGCCCTTAGGTTAGATGGGGTTGCTGGATTACGGGGATAGACTGGAGGTGTGGGCTTAAGTAGGGTGCTCTTTCCAAGAGCCGGTGCAGACTCGATGGGCCAAATGGCCTCCTTCTGCACTGTAAATTCTATGATTCTACCTGGTGTACTGTGTGCAGTTTTGGTGTCCTTATTTGAGCAAGGATGTTCTTGCTATGGAGCAAGTGCAGCGAAGGTTTACTAGGCTGATTCCTGGGATGGCGAGACTGAGGAGAAACTAAATCAGTTAGGATTAAATTCATTGGAGTTTAGAAGAGTGAGAGGGGATTTCATAGAAACTTATAAAATTCTAACAGGATTAGACAAAGTAAATTCAGAAAGAATGTTCCCAATGGTGGGGCAGTCCAGAACTAGGGGTCATTCTTTGAGGATAAGGGGGAAATCTTTTAGGACTGAGGTGAGGAGAAATAGCTTCACCCAGAGAATGGTGGATCTGTGGAATTCGTTACCACGGAAAGTAGTTGAGGCCAAAACGTTGTGTAAGTTTCATCAAGAAAGAATTAGATATAACTCTTGGGGGCTAAAGGGATCAAGAGATATGATGGGGAAGGTGGGATCAGGGTATTGAACTTGATGATCAGCCATGATCATAATAAATGGCAAAGCAGGCTCGAAGTGCCTAATGGTCCCCTCTTGCTTATTTTCTATGTTTCCACATGGTTGTGAACTTCAAGCAGGTCATGACCCAGTGTCTGTTCACTGTACAGAAGGTCCTGGGGTATACTGCCGTCATCCATCAATGTGGCGTGGCTGGGTCAGCGCAGATCGCCACTGGATTACTGATGAGAATTATGTGCCATAAATTGTCTCCAGTAGCAATTGCCCAGATATCTCAGTGGGTAAGTGTTCAGGTCAAGGTCACATCTGACGACTGGGGAAGACAGTAGTGTCAGCAGAATTGCTGGGCAGAACACACACCGGTGAATCAGAGGAGACTGCAATGCATTCTCACGAAGGTAACATTGTCGAATCCCTTTCGACCAGCAAAGTCCTTCCTCCCCTGATTGAGCAGCAGTGTCAACTTTGAGAGTACAGAAACTGCTGGCTCGAGCTGAAAGGGAAAGGGACACGCTGATATTGAGCCGGAGCCGGCAATTATTGATCGGCCATGAGCTTGAAATATTCATGAATTCCCAGTGAAGTAGCAAATGACCTCGATACAAATGCAAGTGTTGGCTGTCCTCTGGTAACATTAAACTGCCAGCCCCCAAAATGAAGCACTTGAGTGGAATCTGCCAGAAGTATGAGTTAAATCCAGGCTCTAAGTTGCCAATTTAATAACAAAATTGCCTTTCTTTTCTCATGAGCTTAATTAAACCTTGAATATAACAATTTATGCCTGCATCTGACACACAAAGTGATTTAAAATCAATGGCTTTCCAAATTTACTCAGTTGTGGGACCCCTTTTCAAATGGATTAGTAATCATGGATATTCCCCATTTAATAATAGATAATACTCCGAACGAAGTTCGGGGCTTTTCACAGTAACTTCGTTGAAGCCTACTTGTGATAATAAGCGATTATTATTATTAATATATTATTATTAATGTGAGGATTCTGCACGTGAAGATTGTTTTAAAAGGCTTTTGAGGAAGCAGGAATTTATTGCAGCTGTCAGCGAAATCAGTGCCTGGAGGAATATAAGTAAATTCCCCTCTCTTGAATAGGGTTGAACTCACCTGGCGCCCGCCTTGGTAACTGGGTAGTCTACCAGTCGATCTTCATGCCACACTCCGCACTTCTTCATCTGCACTTCCCTCCTCGGTGGGACAGTCAGCCCCCCCCCCCCCCCCGCACACACACACAGCAGTGATTGTCAGCCTTGGAGGATGTCGGGCAGGGGATTTGGTTACCCTGGGGAGTTCCCCTTGGGACAATAGCCAAAGAACTTTCAAAACATGAGGGAGGGGCCTAAGTCAGGAGTGTACATAGAACATAGAACATAGAACAATACAGCGCAGTACAGGCCCTTCGGCCCACGATGTTGCACCGAAACAAAAGCCATCTAACCTACACTATGCCATTATCATCCATATGTTTATCCAATAAACTTTTAAATGCCCTCAATGTTGGCGAGTTCACTACTGTAGCAGGTAGGGCATTCCACGGCCTCACTACTCTTTGCGTAAAGAACCTACCTCTGACCTCTGTCCTATATCTATTACCCCTCAGTTTAAAGTTATGTCCCCTCGTGCCAGCCATATCCATCCGCGGGAGAAGGCTCTCACTGTCCACCCTATCCAACCCCCTGATCATTTTGTATGCCTCTATTAAGTCTCCTCTTAATCTTCTTCTCTCCAACGAAAACAACCTCAAGTCCGTCAGCCTTTCCTCATAAGATTTTCCCTCCATACCAGGCAACATCCTGGTAAATCTCCTCTGCACCCGCTCCAAAGCCTCCACGTCCTTCCTATAATGCGGTGACCAGAACTGTACGCAATACTCCAAATGCGGCCGGACCAGAGTTCTGTACAGCTGCAACATGACCTCCCGACTCCGGAACTCAATCCCTCTACCAATAAAGGCCAACACTCCATAGGCCTTCTTCACAACCCTATCAACCTGGGTGGCAACTTTCAGGGATCTATGTACATGGACACCTAGATCCCTCTGCTCAGCCACACTTTCAAGAACTTTACCATTAGCCAAATATTCCACATTCCTGTTATTCCTTCCAAAGTGAATCACCTCACACTTCTCTACATTAAACTCCATTTGCCACCTCTCAGCCCAGCTCTGCAGCTTATCTATATCCCTCTGTAACCTGCTACATCCTTCCACACTATCGACAACACCACCGACTTTAGTATCGTCTGCAAATTTACTCACCCACCCTTCTGCGCCTTCCTCTAGGTCATTGATAAAAATGACAAACAGCAACGGCCCCAGAACAGATCCTTGTGGTACTCCACTTGTGACTGTACTCCATTCTGAACATTTCCCATCAACCACCACCCTCTGTCTTCTTTCAGCTAGCCAATTTCTGATCCACATCTCTAAATCACCCTCAATCCCCAGCCTCCGTATTTTTTGCAATAGCCTACCGTGGGGAAACTTATCAAACGCTTTGCTGAAATCCATATACACCACATCAACTGCTCTCCCCTCGTCTACCTGTTCAGTCACCTTCTCAAAGAACTCAATAAGGTTTGTGAGGCATGACCTACCCTTCACAAAGCCATGCTGACTATCCCTGATCATATTATTCCTATCTAGATGATTATAAATCTTGTCCCTTATAATCCCCTCCAAGACTTTACCCACTACAGACGTGAGGCTCACCGGTCTATAGTTGCCGGGGTTGTCTCTGCTCCCCTTTTTGAACAAAGGGACCACATTTGCTGTCCTCCAGTCCTCTGGCACTATTCCTGTAGCCAATGATGACATAAAAATCAAAGCCAAAGGTCCAGCAATCTCTTCCCTGGCCTCCCATAGAATCCTAGGATAAATCCCATCAGGTCCCGGGGACTTATCTATTTTCAGCCTGTCCAGAATTGCCAACACCTCTTCCCTACGTACCTCAATGCCATCTATTCTATTAGCCTGGGGCTCAGCATTCTCCTCCACAACATTATCTTTTTCCTGAGTGAATACTGACGAAAAATATTCATTTAGTATCTCGCCTATCTCTTCAGACTCCACACACAATTTCCCATCCCTGTCCTTGACTGGTCCTACTCTTTCCCTAGTCATTCGCTTATTCCTGACATACCTATAGAAAGCTTTTGGGTTTTCCTTGATCCTTCCTGCCAAATACTTCTCATGTCCCCTCCTTGCTCGTCTTAGCTCTCTCTTTAGATCCTTCCTCGCTACCTTGTAACTATCCATCGCCCCAACCGAAACTTCACACTTCATCTTCACATAGGCCTTCTTCTTCCTCTTAACAAGAGATTCCACTTCCTTGGTAAACCACGGTTCCCTCGCTCGACGCCTTCCTCCCTGTCTGACCGGTACATACTTATCAAGAACACGCAGTAGCTGATCCTTGAACAAGCCCCACTTATCCAGTGTGCCCAACACTTGCAGCCTACTTCTCCACCTTATCCCCCCCAAGTCACGTCTAATGGCATCATAATTGCCCTTCCCCCAGCTATAACTCTTGCCCTGCGGTGTATACTTATCCCTTTCCATCATTAACGTAAACGTCACCGAATTGTGGTCACTGTCCCCAAAGTGCTCTCCTACCTCCAAATCCAACACCTGGCCTGGTTCATTACCCAAAACCAAATCCAACGTGGCCTCGCCTCTTGTTGGCCTGTCAACATATTGTTTCAGGAAACCCTCCTGCACACACTGTACAAAAAACGACCCATCTATTGTACTCGAACTATATATATTTTCCAGTCAATTTTCCAGTGTGGACTGAAGGAGAAGGAGGAGAAGCCTTTGTGAAGGCGGGGAGGGAGGAGAGAGAGAGAAAGAGAGTAGGACTGCAGCCAGGAGCTGGAGCAGCAGTTTAAGGCTGGTGTGACAGTGCTTCGAGGAGCTGAGTCCACAAGTAAGGATGACCGAGGAGACCTCTGATGGTGCTGGAGAGCTGGGAAGTGGCAGAGGGGAGCGACCAGGTGAACAGCAGCTGTGGACCTAGGTGGACCACCTGAACAGCATCTCTGGGTTTGAGAGGAGGGGAAGACTCCCTTTGTGCCCAGGGGACCAAATAATTGGGTTTACTTGGTCAGGGGAAGTTAGCAATTAGAGCTCCACCAATGGAACTCTGCTATCCCACTGACTAGGGATCAGGAGGTATGCTCTCAACAATATCTGATTGGATCTGGAGCATCGGCCCTGAGCATTCACTGTAAATAGGTCCTTTAAGCTTTTTATTGAGTTTACACATTTTATTTTAAATAAATTTAGAGTACCCAATTATTTTTGTTCCAATTTTAGGGGCAATGTAGCGTGGCCAATCCACCTAACCTTTGGGTTGTGGGGGTGAAACCCACGCAGACATGGGGAGAATGTGCAAATTCCACACGGACAGTGACCCAGGGCCGGGATTCGAACCTGGGTCCTCAGTACCGCAGTCCCAGTGCTAACCACTGCACCACATGCTACCCTGAGTTTACACAGATTTGATGCCAGTTGACTGAAGGAACACTGTTTTATAACCCTGACCTGGTCCATGCGCTGGTCATCAAGAGAGAAGATGTAGACACTGGATGCACGAGGGAATGCAGGGAATAACTGCACCTGTTGTGAGGTGACCGAATTCTGGGTTTGGGGAGACATATTGGAAATCCTGAACTTTTAAGCACGGTAGCACAGTGGGTAGCACTGTTGCTTCACAGCTCCAGGGTCCCAGGTTCGATTCCCGACTTGGGTCACTGTCTGTGCGGAGTCTGCACGTTCTCCCCGTGTCTGCGTGGGTTTCCTCCGGGTGCTCCAGTTTCCTCCCACAAGTCCCGAAAGACGTGCTTGTTAGGTAATTTGGACATTCTGAATTCTCCCTCCGTGTACCCGAACAGGCGCCGGAATGTGGCGACGAGGGGATTTTCTCAGTAACTTCAAAGTCACTGTCTGTGTGAAGTCTGCACGTTCTCCCCGTGTCTGCGTGGGTTTCCTCCGGGTGCTCCAGTTTCCTCCCACAGTCCAAAGATGTGCAGATGTGCAGGTTAGCTGGATTGGCCATGCTAAATTGCCCTTGGTATCCAAAAAGGTTAAGTGGGGTTACTGGGTTACGGGGATAGGGTGGTGGGGTAGCCTTGAGTAGGGTGCTCTTTCCAAGGGCTGGTGGAAACTTGATGGGCCGAATGACCTTATTCTGCACTGTAAATTCTATGATTGCAGTGCTAATGTAAGTCTACTTGTGACAATAAAGATTATTATTATTATTAAAAGGCCATCTTATTGAGCTGCATAAGTTATTCAAAAGGGAAATCTGGCCAATAATTTTAAGCTAAATTGTGGGAATAAGTAAATGGTTCAAGTCATAAAAGGAAAATTTAGAACTAATATTAGGAACCGAGAAGGAGAGGAATCTGGACACAAAATGAGCTTCCAGATGCATGAAAATGGTCATAATGCGGCAATCGTTGAAGGAAGAATTCATTGTGGCACCAGGAGTACATAGGGATCTTTCAGAACAGCTGTGCAAATAGTGCGATACGGTGGCGCATTGGCTAGCACTGTGCCGAGGACCCAGGGTCGCTCCCGGCCCCAGGTCACTGTCCGTGTGGAGTTTGCACATTCTCCCCCTGTCTGTGTGGCTCTTATCCCCACAACCCAACGATGTGCAGTGTAGGTGGACTGGCCACGCTAAATTGCCCCTTGATTGGGAAGAAAAATAGTTGAACAAAGATAGGACAAATGAAATTCGCTTCTGTGACTATTTTGTGATTGAGTGATGGGAATTAAGCACAAAAATCGTGCTCACCTTCGAATGCAGTACTGAGAGTGTTCCATTGTCAGAAATATTGATATTCGATGTGGATTAATCTAAGGCCACTCCTGGGTGCTCAAGTCGACATAAAAGAAGACAGGAGATTTCAGTGTCAAGGCCATTTACCTTTCAACAGAAAAAAAAACAGATGTTCCTTTACAAGTGACATTTTGCTGGCTGCTGTATGGGTTTGTCTACAAGATCACAATTCAAAAATAATTACTTGTCTGTGAAACTCTTTGAGACATTGAGGGTGTAAAAAGCACAATATCAATAAAAGTTTTTCGTTTCTAAGCATGGGACCTGCATTGGCACTGAGCTAAAAATAAACTGTTGCGGTGAAGGCATTCAGTGAATACAGATGCTGGAAGATTGGTTAGCTAGATTAGATAGTTAATGGTTTGGGTAATCTGTTAAATAATAGCCTGAGGCGCTTTCTGTTGAAAATTTGTTAATGTTCTCTTCACCTACCTTCCGATGCTGAAAACCTGACTCATGCTAAAATAAAGTTCCGAGGCTGTGAACATCTTTACAATGCCTGCCACCAAGAAAGAAGCTATTCTGCGTGAACAGCCGATGACGGAATAAACACAGAAAATGCGGGAGATACCAACACATCTGGCAGCACCTGTGGAGAGAGGATTCTCCATTGGCTGACGCCGAAATCGCGGAAAGAGGAGGATTTAATTTTGATTTAGTCCTTCTGCAAGTGCATTCAAGTGTATAATTAGCAATAAAGTTGAATTTTGGACACCTCCAATCAACTGGACAATCGGCCCTAATTAGAAGATAGAATGAGAGATCGTACGCATGGTTTGGGGCCGCAGGTCCAGCAGTCCCCTTCCTGTCGTCTCCCGCTCCCGGCGGCTTTGTGCGGCCCTACTCCTGGCAGCGGGGGGAGTGGGGGGAGAGGAACAGAAGACACAGTGTTGGACAGTCCGACTCATGCAGCCCAGGGGGTGGATACCTGATGGTCTCAGTGGCCAGGGAGGCCGATATGGCTTCAGGCATGTGGTGCAGGGTGGGGATTTGGCTGCACTCCGGGCAATGCTTTCAAGCATTGTGAAAAAGACAAATTAAAGGCTCTGTGCCTTAATGCACGGAGCATTTGCAATAAAGTGGATGAACTAATCGTGCAGATAGATATAAATGGGTATGATATAATTGGGATTACGGAGACACGGCTGCAGGGTGAACAGGGATGGGAACTGAATGTCCCAGGGTTTTCAGTATTTAGGAAGGACAGGCATAAAAGGTGGTGGCATGGCACTGCTGGTTCAAGAGGAAATTAACACAATAGTGAGAAAGGATATTAGCTCTGACAATGTGGAATATGTATGGGTAGAGTTGAGAAATACCAAGGGACAAAAAACATTAGTGGGTGTCATATATAGACCCGCAAACTGCACTGATGAGATTGGGAATGGCATTAAACAAGGAATTAGTGATGCATGTAATAAGGGAATATCGGTGATCATGGGTGATTTTAATTTTCACATAGATTGGGCAAATCAAATTAGCCACAATGCCATAGAGGAGGAATTCCTGGAGTGTATACGGGATGGTTTTCTTGACCAATATGTGGAGAAACCAACTAGAGAGCAGGCCATCTTAGACTGGGTACTGTGTAATGAGCAGGGAATTATTGCCAATCTGGCTGTACGAGACCCCTTGGGGATGAGTGACCATAACATGTTGAAATTTTTTATCAAGGTGGAGAGTGAAGTAGTTGATTCGGAGACTAGGGTGCTGAATCTTAATAAAGGGAACTATGAGGCGTGAGTTGGCCTTGATTGATTGGGGAGAGTTATTAAAGGGATGACAGTGGATAGACAGTGGCAAACATTCAAGGAACGCATGGGGGAACTACAGCAACTGTTCATTCCTGTCTGGCATAAAAGCAAAGGGGCTAAGAGGGCCAATCCATGGCTTACAAAGGAAATTAGAAATAGTATCCGATCCAAGGATTGGCCAAATAAAATAATAAGTCTGAAGATTGGGGGCAGTTTAGAATTCAGCAAAGAAGGACAAAGGGATTGATTAAGAAGGGGAAAGTATAGTATGAAAGGAAGCTTGCAGGGAACATAAAGACTGACACACAGATATGTGAAGAGAAAGAGATTGGTAAAGAGAAATGTAGGCCCACTGCAGACAGAAACAGGGGAATGCATAATAAGGGAGAAAGAAATGGCTGAGCAATTAAATACATACTTTGGTTCTGTCTTCACAAATGAGGACAAAAATCAGGGGCAAAATTCTCCGTAATCGGCGCGATGTCCGCCGACCTGCGCCCAAAACGGTGCAAATCAGTCCGGCATCGCGCCGCCCCAAAGGTGCGGAATCCTCCGCATCTTGAGCGGCCAAGCCCTAACCTTGAGGGGCTAGGCCCGCGCCGGACTGATTTCCGCCCCGCCAGCTAGCGGGAAAGGCCTTTGGTGCCCCGCCAGCTGGTGCGGAAATGACATTGCCGGGCGGCGCATGCGCAGGAGTGTTAGCGGCTGCTCATGGCATCCCCGCACATGCGCAGTGGAGGGTGTCTCTTCCGCCTCCGCCATGGTGGAGACCGTGGCGAAGGCAGAAGGAAAAGAGTGCCCCCACGGCACAGGCCCGCCCGCGGATCGGTGGGCCCCGATCGCGGGCCAGGCCACCATGGGGGCACCCCCCGGGGCCAGATAGCCCCGCGCCCCCCTCCAGGACCTCGGAGCCCACCCACGCCGCCTTGTCCCGCCGGTAAGAGAGGTGGTTTAATCCACACCGGCGGGACAGGCATTCTAGCAGCGGGACTTCGGCCCATCCGGGCCGGAGAATCGCCGGGGGGGGGGGGGCTGCCAACAGGCGCAGCGCGATTCCCGCCCCCGCCGAATCTCTGGTGCCGGAGAATTCGACAGGTCAAAGAGAAGCATTGCGCAGGTCAAACAGACACAGCCTGAGTGAGACACATCCAGAGTGGGAATTTGGAACTTGGTAATTTGGTGTAGTGAGGTAATCAGGAAAGGTAAGTGGTAAGTCTAATTCTGCTGTTTATCAGTCAAAAGTGCAGTGTGTAGATTAGTGTCTGATTGGCTGAAGCTGCCCCCACCCTAATTGCTGAGAGGCAGTTATCTGTCAGTCACCTGAGGCCTGTTTAGGGGCACAAAGGTGCACATTGTATTCATCTCTTTGAAATTTAAGTAGTATGAGTCATCCTGGTCAGCTGAAGTCTGTATAAAAGACAGACAGAAAGCGCACTCAGTAAGCGTTGCGCAGGTCAAAGAGACACATCCAGAGTGGGAATTTGGAACTTGGTAATTTGGTGCAGTGAGGTAATTCGGTGCAGAGTGGGAGCAGGTGCTTTCTCCCTACTGTTTTGTTCTCTCTCTTTCTTCTGGCCTGTAACTTTTAATCTGCAGGGAGAGACCAGAGAGCATCTGAGACCGTCAGAAGGTAAGTAAGTGATTTTTACTCATTTTTACTTTTATTACCTTTTCAAATTGTGTGTGTGGGGGGGAAACTGAAGTGACATCACAGAAAAGCTGTTACCTGATTGGCTGGTTGGGAATCTACACTAAATTAAAAAAATTAAGCATTAGTAAACTAATTAAACATAATTACTTAATTATAATTTAGAGGGGTATCTAAGCCAGAGATCGGAGAGTACTGTATTTAGCTTTCACATTTATAGTAGAAATCTAGTGCTAGGAAACATATAGTTAACAGTAACTTTTTAAAAAAACTTTTAAATTTAATTTACTAATTAATTGACGCAATGTCAGTTAGAGGGGTGCAGTGCTCTGACTGTGAGATGTGGCAGGTCCGGGAGGCTTCAAGCGTCCCGGATGGCTTCATCTGCAGAAAGTGCACCCAATTGGAGCTCCTCACAGACCGCATGGTTCAGTTGGAGCACCAGTTGGATGCACTTAGGAGCATGCAGGTGGCAGAAAGCGTCATAGATAGCAGTTATATAAATGTGGTCACACCCAAGGTGCAGGCAGAGAAATGGGTGACCACCAGAAAGGGCAGGCAGTCAGTGCAGGAATCCCCTGTGGTTGTCTCCCTCTCGAACAGGTATACCCCTTTGGATACTGTCGGGGGGGATAGCCTATCAGGGGAAAGTGGCAGCAGCCAGAGCAGTGGCACCACGGCTGGCTCTGATGTTCAGAAGGGAGGGTCGAAAGGCAGAAGAGCAATAGTCACAGGGGACTCTATAGTCAGGAGCACAGATAGGCCCTTCTGTGGACGTGAAAGAGACTCCAGGATGGTATGTTGCCTCCCTGATGCCAGGGTCCAGGATGTCTCCTAACGGGTAGAGGGCATCCTGAAGGGGGAGGGCAAACAGGCAGAGGTCGTTGTACATATTGGTACGAATGACATAGGCAGGAAGGGGCATGAGGTCCTGCAGCAGGATTTCAGAGAGCTAGGCAGAAAGTTAAAAGACAGGACCTCGAGGGTTGTAATCGCGGGATTACTCCCTGTGCCACGTGCCAGTGAGGCTAGAAATAGGAAGATAGAGCAGCTAAACACGTGGCTAAACAGCTGGTGTAGGAGGGAGGGTTTCCATTATCTGGACCACTGGGAGCTCTTCCGGGGCAGGTGTGATCTGTATAAGAAGGACGGGTTGCATCTAAACTGGAGAGGCATAAATATCCTGGCTGCGAGGTTTGCTAGTGTCACACAGGAGGGTTTAAACTAGTATGGCAGGGGGGTGGGCACAGGAGCAATAGGTCAGAAGGTGAGAGCATTGAGGGAGAACTAGGGAATAGGGCCAGTGTGGCTCTGAGGCAGAGCAGACAGGGTGAAGTTGCTGAACACAGCGGGTCTGGTGTCCTGAAGTGCATATGTTTTAATGCAAGATGTATTACGGGTAAGGCAGATGAACTTAGAGCTTGGATTAGTACTTGGAACTATGATGTTGTTGCCATTACAGAGACCTGGTTGAGGGAAGGGCAGGATTGGCAGCTAAACGTTCCAGGATTTAGATGTTTCAGGCTGGATAGAGGGGGATGTAAAAGGGGTGGCGGAGTTGCGCTACTGGTTATGGAGAATATCACAGCTGTAGTACGGGAGGACACCTCAGAGGGCAGTGAAGCTATATGGGTAGAGATCAGGAGTAAGAAGGGTGCAGTCTCAATGTTGGGGGATTACTACAGGCCTCCCAACAGCCAGCGGGAGATAGAGGAGCAGATAGGTAGACAGATTTTGGAAAAGAGTAAAAACAACAGGGTTGTTGTGATTGGAGACTTCAACTTCCCCAATATTGACTGGGGCTCACTTTGTGCCAGGAGCTTAGACGGGGCAGAGTTTGTAAGGAGCATCCAGGCGGGCTTCTTAAAACAATATGTAGACAGTCCAACTAGGGAAGGGGCTGTACTGGACCTGGTATTGGGGAATGAGCCCCACCAGGTGGTAGAAGTTTCAGTAGGGGAGCATTTTGGGAACAGCGACCACAATTCAGTAAGTTTTAAAGTGCTGGTGGACAAGGATAAGAGTGGTCCTAGGGTGAATGTGCTAAATTGGGGGAAGGCTAATTATAACAATATTAGGCAGAAACTAAAGAACCTAGATTGGGGGCGGATGTTTGAGGGTAAATCAACATCTGACATGTGGGAGGCTTTCAAGTGTCAGTTGAAAGGAATTCAGGACTGGCATGTTACTGTGAGGAAAAAGGATAAATACAGCAATTTTCGGGAACCTTGGATAACGGGAGATATTGTTAGGCCTCATCAAAAAGAAAAAGGAGGCATTTGTCAGGGCGAAAAGTCTGGGAACAGACGAAGCCTGTGTGGAATATAAGGAAAGGAGGAAGGAACTTAAGCAAGGAGTCAGGAGGGCTAGAAGGGATTATGAAAAGTTATTGGCAAATAGGGTTAAGGAAAATCCCACGGCTTTTTACACGTACATAAAAAGCAAGAGGGTAGCCAGGGAAAGAGTTGGTCCACTGAAGGATAGGCAAGGGAATCTATGTGTGGAGTCAGAGGAAATGGGCGAGGTACTAAATGAATACTTTGCATCAGTATTCACCAAAGAGAAGGAATTGGTAGGTGTTGAGTCTGGAGAAGGGTGTGTAGATAGCCTGGGTCACATTGAGATCCAAAAAGACGAAGTGTTGGGCGTCTTGAAAAATATTAAGGTAGATAAGTCCCCAGGGCCTGATGGGATCTACCCCAGAATACTGAAGGAGGCTAGAGAGGAAATTGCTGAGGCCTTGACAGAAATCTTTGGATCCTCACTATCTTCAGGTGATGTCCCGGAGGACTGGAGAATAGCCAATGTTGTTCCTCTGTTTAAGAAGGGTAGCAAGGATAATGCAGGGAACTACAGGCCGGTGAGCCTTACGTCAGTGGTAGGGAAATTACTGGAGAGAATTCTTCAAGACAGGATCTACTCCCATTTGGAAGCAAATGGACGTATTAGTGAGAGGCAGCATGGTTTTGTGAAGCGGAGGTTTTGTCTCACTAATTTGATAGAGTTTTTCGAAGAGGTCACAAAGATGATTGATGCAGGTAGGGCAGTGGATGTTGTCTATATGGACTTCAGTAAGGCCTTTGACAAGGTCCATCATGGTAGACTAGTACAAAAAGGTGAAGTCACACGGGATCAGGAGTGAGCTGGCAAGGTGGATACAGAACTGGCTAGGTAATAGAAGGCAGAGAGTAGCAATGGAAGGATGCTTTTCTAATTGGAGGGCTGTGACTAGTGGTGTTCCGCAGGGATCAGTGCTGGGACCTTTGCTGTTTGTAGTATATGTAAATGATTTGGAGGAAAATGTAACTGGTCTGATTAGTAAGTTTGCAGACAACACAAAGGTTGGTAGAATTGCGGATAGCGATGAGGACTGTCAGAAGATACAGCAGGATTTAGATTGTTTGGAGACTTGGGCGGAGAGATGGCAGATGGAGTTTAATCCGGACAAATGTGAGGTAATGCATTTAGGAAGGTCTAATGCAGGTAGGGAATATACAGTGAATGGTAGAACCCTCAAGAGTATTGAAAGTCAGAGAGACCTAGGTGTACAGGTCCACAGGTCACTGAAAGTGGCAACACATGTGGAGAAGGTAGTCAAGAAGGCATACGGTATGCTTGCCTTCATTGGCCGGGGCATTGAGTATAAGAATTGGCAAGTCATGTTGCAGCTGGATAGAACCTTAGTTAGGCCACACTTGGAGTATAGTGTTCAATTCTGGTCGCCACACTACCAGAAGGATGTGGAGGCTTTAGAGAGGGTGCAGAAGAGATTTACCAGAATGTTGCCTGGTATGGAGGGCATTAGCTATGAGGAGCGGTTGAATAAACGTGGTTTGTTCTCACTGGAACGACGGAGGTTGAGGGGCGACCTGATAGAGGTCTACAAAATTATGAGGGGCATAGACAGAGTGGATAGTCAGAGGCTTTTCCCCAGGGTAGAGGGGTCAATAATAGGGGGCATAGTGAGAGGGGCAAGGTTTAGAGTAGATGTACGAGGCAAGTTTTTTACGCAGAGGATAGTGGGTGCCTGAAACTCGCTACCGGAGGAGGTGGTGGAAGCAGGGACGATAGTGACATTTAAGGGGCATCTTGACAAATACATGAATAGGATGGGAATAGAGGGATACGCACCCAGGAAGTGTAGAAGATTGTAGTTTAGTCAGGCAGCATGGTCGGCACGGGCTTGGAGGGCCGAAGGGCCTGTTCCTGTGCTGTACTTTTCTTTGTTCTTTGTTCTTTGTTCTTTGGTGCTGGGAAAACTGATGGGATTGAAGGCGGGTAAATCCCCAGGGCCTGAGAATCTGCATCCCAGAGTGCTTAAGGAGGTGGCTCTGGAAATAGTGGATGCATTGGTGGTCATCTTCCGGGATTCTATAGACTCTGGAACTGTCCCTACAGATTGGAGGGTAGCTCATGTCACTCCGATATTCAAAAAGCGAGGTAGAGAGTAAGCAGGGAATTATAGACCAGTAAGCCTAACATCGGTACATAGAACAGTACAGCACAGAACAGGCCCTTGATGTTGTGCCAAGCCTTGTCCAAAACCAAGATCAAGCTCTCCCACTCCCTGTCATTGTGTTGTGCTCCATGTGCCTATCCAATAACCGCTTGAAAGTTCATAAAGTGTCCGATTCCACTATCACAGCAGGCAGTCCATTCCACACCCTACCCACTCTCTGAGTAAAGAACCTATCTCGGACATCCCTCCTATATCTCCCACCCTGAACCTTGTAGTTATGCCCCCTTGTAACAGCTACATCCACCCGAGGAAATAGTCTCTGAACGTCAACTCTATCTATCCCCCTCATCATCTTAGAAACTTCTATTAAGTCGCCTCTCATCCTCCTCCGCTCCAAAGAGAAAAACCCGAGCTCCCGCAACCTTTCCTCGTAAGGCCTATCCTCCAAACCAGGCAGCATCTTGGTAAATCTCCTTTGCACCCTTTCCAAAGCTTCCACATCTTTCCTATAGTGAGGTGACCCGAATTGCACACAATAGTAGGGAAGGTAGTGGGGAAAATACATGAATCCATTATCAAGGACTTTATGGCGGAACATTTAGAAAGCAGGGCAGGATCAGTCAGAGTCAGCATGGATTTATGAAGGGAAAATCATGCTTGACAAATCTGTTGGAATTCTTTGAAGAGGTAACCAGTACAGTCAACAAGGGGGAGCCAGTCGATGTGGTATATTTGGACTATCAGAAGGCGTTTGACAAAGTCCTGCATAAGAGATTATTGTGCAAAATTAAAGCACATGGGATTGGGGGAAATGTATTGAGGTGGATGGCAAACTGGTTGGCAGAGAGGAAATAAAGAGTAGGGAATAATAGGTCCTTTTCAAATTGGCAGGCAGTAACCAGTGGGATACCACAGTGATCAGTGCTGGGACCCCAGCTATTCACAATATATCTGAATGATTTGGATGAGGGAACAAAATGTAACATCTCAAAGTTTGCAGATGATACCAAATTTGGTGGGAGGGTGAATTGTGACGCGGATGCAGGGATCCTACAGCAAGATCTAGACAGGTTGGGCGAGTGGGCAAACCAATGGCAGGTGCAGTAAAATTTGGATGAGTGTGAGGTTATTCATTTTGGAAGCAATAACAGGAAGGCAGATTACATCCTGAATGGTAGTAAATTGAGAGAGGGGAGTGTGCAGCGGGACCTGGCTGTCTTTGTGCACCATTCGCTGAAGGTAAGCATGCAGGTGCAGCAGGCGGTAAAGAAGGTGTGTTGGCCTTCATTGCAAGAGTTTTCAAGTATGGAAGCAGGGATGTGTTACTGCAATTATACAGGGCCTTGGTGAGGCCACACTTGGAGTAGTGTGTGCAGTTTTGATCTCCTTCTCTGAGGAAGGATGTTCTTGCTCTTGAGGGAGTGCAGCGAAGGTTTACCAAACTGATTCCATGGATGGCAGGACTGTCATACGAGGAGAGATTGACTAGGTTGGGATTGTTCTCGCTGGAGTTCAGAAGAATGAGGGGGGATCTCATAGAGACTTATAAAATTCTAACAGGACTAGACAGGGTAGATGCAGGGAAGATGTTACCAATGATAGGTGTGACCAGAACCAGGGGCCACAACCTGAGGAATCAGGGTAAACCTGAACAGAGATAAGGAGACACTTCTTCACACAAAGAGTGGTGAGCCTGTGGAATTCATTACCACAGGAAGTAGTTGATGCTAAAACTTTGAATATATTCAAGAGGCGGCTGGATATAGCACTTGGGGAGAATAGGATCAGAGGCTATGGGGAGAAAGCAGGATTAGGCTATTGAGTTGGATGATCAGCCATGATCGAGATGAATGGCGGAGCAGGCTCAAAGGGCCAAATGGCCTCCTCCTGCTCCTATCTTCTATGTATCTATGTATCTATAACATAATGCACTCCTTTTTTAAAATAAATTTAGTGTACCCAATTATTTTTTCCAATTAAGGGCCAATTTAGCATGGCCAATCTAGCGTGGCCAATCCACCTAACCTGCACATGTTTTGTGTTGTGGGTGTGAGACCCACGCAGAAATGGGGAGAATGTGTAAACTCCACACGGACAGTGACCCGGGGCCGGGATCGCACCCGGGTTCTCGGTGGCATGAGGCAGCAGTGCTTACCACTGCACCACCGCGCTACCCGGGATATTGCACTCTTAATCTTTTTTTAAAATAATCTTTATTGTCACAAGTAGGCTTACATCAACACTGCAATGAAGTTACTGTGAAAAGCCCCGAGTCGCCACATTCTGGCGCCTGTTCGGGTACACGGAGGGAGAATTCAGAATGTCCAATTCGTCTAACAGCACGTTTTTCGGGACTTGTAGGAGGAAGCCGGAGCACCCGGAGGAAACCCACGCAGACACGGGGAGAATGTGCAGACACCGCACAGACAGTGACCCAAGCCAGGAGTCGAACCTGGTACCCTGATACTACGAAGCAACAGTGCGAACCGCTTTGCTACCGTACTGCCCATCATTAATCAATCTGACAACCTTGACAAGTGTGAGCATGCTATTTGAAAAGGTGGGCATCACTAAAATCCATGGGACATGCAATACTAACACAATAAACAAGATTTCCTTGAACTAAATCGCTGAAAGTGCACTGTCACAGAATTTCTATGGTGCGACTTCTAAACAAAGAACAAAGAACAAAGAAATGTACAACACAGGAACAGGCCCTTCGGCCCTCCAAGCCCGTGCCGACCATGCTGCCCGACTAAACTACAATCTTCTACACTTCCTGGGTCCGTATCCTTCTATTCCCATCCTATTCATATATTTGTCAAGATGCCCCTTAAATGTCCCTATCGTCCCTGCTTCCACTACCTCCTCCGGTAGCGAGTTCCAGGCACCCACTACCCTCTGCGTAAAAAACTTGCCTCGTACATCTACTCTAAACCTTGCCCCTCTCACCTTAAACCTATGCCCCCTAGTAATTGATCCCTCTACCCTGGGGAAAAGCCTCTGACTATCCACTCTGTCTATGCCCCTCATAATTTTGTATACCTCTATCAGGTCTCCCCTCAACCTCCTTCGTTCCAGTGAGAACAAACCGAGTTTATTCAACCGCTCCTCATAGCTAATGCCCTCCATACCAGGCAACATTCTGGTAAATCTCTTCTGCACCCTCTCTAAAGCCTCCACATCCTTCTGGTAGTGTGGCGACCAGAATTGAACACTATACTCCAAGTGTGGCCTAACTAAGGTTCTATCCAGCTGCAACATGACTTGCCAATTCTTATACTCAATGCCCCGGCCAATGAAGGCAAGCATGCCGTATGCCTTCTTGACTACCTTCTCCACCTGTGTTGTCCCTTTCAATGACCTGTGGACCTGTACTCCTAGATCTCTTTGACTTTCAATACTCTTGAGGGTTCTACCATTCACTGTATATTCCCTACCTGCATTAGACCTTCCAAAATGCATTACCTCACATTTGTCCGGATTAAACTCCATCTGCCATCTCTCCGCCCAAGTCTCCAGACAATCTAAATCCTGCTGTATCCTCCGACAGTCCTCATCGCTATCCGCAATTCCACCAACCTTTGTGTCGTCTGCAAACTTACTAATCAGACCAGTTACATTTTCCTCCAAATCATTTATATATACTACAAAGAGCAAAGGTCCCAGCACTGATCCCTGTGGAACACCACTGGTCACAGCCCTCCAATTAGAAAAGCATCCCTCCATTGCTACTCTCTGCCTTCTATGGCCTAGCCAATTCTGTATCCACCTCGCCAGCTCACCCCTGATCCCGTGTGACTTCACCTTTTGCACTAGTCTACCATGAGGGACCTTGTCAAAGGCCTTACTGAAGTCCATATAGACAACATCTACTGCCCTACCTGCATCAATCATCTTAGTGACCTCCTCGAAAAACTCTATCAAGTTAGTGAGACACGACCGCCCCTTCACAAAACCGTGCTGCCTCTCACTAATACGTCCATTTGCTTCCAAATGGGAGTAGATCCTGTCTCGAAGAATTCTCTCCAGTAATTTCCCTACCACTGAAGTAAGGCTCACCGGCCTGTAGTTCCCGGGATTATCCTTGCTACCCTTCTTAAACAGAGGAACAACATTGGCTATTCTCCAGTCCTCCGGGATATCCCCTGAAGACAGCGAGGATCCAAAGATTTCTGTCAAGGCCTCAGCAATTTCCTCTCCAGCCTCCTTCAGTATTCTGGGGTAGATCCCATCAGGCCCTGGGGACTTATCTACCTTAATATTTTTTAAGACACCCAACACCTCGTCTTTTTGGATCACAATGTGACCCAGGGTATCTACACCCCCTTCTCCAGACTCAACATCTACCAATTCCTTCTCTTTGGTGAATACTGATGCAAAGTATTCATTTAGTACCTCGCCCATTTCCTCTGGCTCCACACATAGATTCCCTTGCCTATCTTTCAGTGGGCCAACCCTTTCCCTGGCTACCCTCTTGCTTTTTATGTACGTGTAAAAAGCCTTGGGATTTTCCTTAACCCTATGTGCCAATGACTTTTCGTGACCCCTTCTAGCCCTCCTGACTCCTTGCTTAAGTTCCTTCCTACTTTCCTTATATTCCACGCAGGCTTCGTCTGTTCCCAGACTTTTAGCCCTGACAATTGCCTCCTTTTTCTTTTTGACGAGGCCTACAATATCACTCGTCATCCAAGGTTCCCGAAAATTGCCGTATTTATCTTTCTTCCTCACAGGAACATGCCGGTCCTGTATTCCTTTCAACTGCCACTTGAAAGCCTCCCACATGTCAGATGTTGATTTGCCCTCAAACATCCGCCCCCAATCTATGTTCTTCAGTTCCCGCCTAATATTGTTATAATTAGCCTTCCCCCAATTTAGCACATTCATCCTCGGACCACTCTTATCCTTGTCCACCAGTACTTTAAAACTTACTGAATTGTGGTCACTGTTACCGAAATGCTCCCCTACTGAAACACCTACCACCTGGCTGGGCTCATTCCCCAATACCAGGTCCAGTACCGCCCCTTCCCTAGTTGGACTGTCTACATATTGTTTTAAGAAGCCCTCCTGGATGCTCCTTACAAACTCCGCCCCGTCTAAGCCCCTGGCACTAAGTGAGTCCCAGTCAATATTGGGGAAGTTGAAGTCTCCCATCACCACAACCCTGTTGTTTTTACTCTTTTCCAAAATCTGTCTACCTATCTGCTCCTCTATCTCCCGCTGGCTGTTGGGAGGCCTGTAGTATACCCTCAACATTGTGACTGCACCCTTCTTATTCCTGATCTCTACCCATATAGCCTCACTGCCCTCTGAGGTGTCCTCTCGCAGTACAGCTGTGATATTCTCCCGAACAAGTAGCGCAACTCCACCTCCCCTTTTACATCCCCCTCTATCCCGCCTGAAACATCTAAATCCTGGAACGTTTAGCTGCCAATCCTGCCCTTCCCTCAACCAGGTCTCTGTAATGGCAACAACATCATAGTTCCAAGTACTAATCCAAGCTCTAAGTTCATCTGCCTTACCCGTAATGCTCCTTGCATTAAAACATATGCACTTCAGGCCACCAGACCCGCTGTGTTCAGCAACTTCTCCCTGTCTGCTCTGCCTCAGAGCCACACTGTCCCTATTCCCTAGTTCTCCCTCAATGCTCTCACCTTCTGACCTATTGCTCCCGTGCCCACCCCCCTGCCATACTAGTTTAAACCCTCCCGTGTGACACTAGCAAACCTCGCGGCCAGGATATTTATGCCTCTCCGGTTTAGATGCAACCCGTCCTTCTTATACAGATCACACCTGCCCCGGAAGAGCTCCCAGTGGTCCAGATAATGGAAACCCTCCCTCCTACACCAGCTGTTTAGCCACGTGTTTAGCTGCTCTATCTTCCTATTTCTAGCCTCACTGGCACGTGGCACAGGGAGTAATCCCGCGATTACAACCCTCGAGGTCCTGTTTGTTCTCTTTGTTCCTTGGCATTTTTAAAGTGAAGAATATGTGAAGGTATTTCAATAATAGGTGTATAGAAAACCAAGGCAAGTTACTTCAGATGCTGGAAATCTGAAATGAAAATAGAAAATAGGAAGGGTTATCAACATAGAAAAGACAGCACAGAACAGGCCCTACGGCCCACGATGTTGTGCCAACCTTCGTCCTAGATTAATCATAGGTTATCATTGAATTTACAGTGCAGAAGGAGGCCATTCGGCCCTTTGAGTCTGCACCGGCTCTTGGAAAGAGCACCCTACCCAAACTCAACATCTCCACCCAACACCAAGGGCAATTTTGGACACTAAGGGCAATTTATCATGGCCAATCCACCTAACCTGCACATCTTTGGACTGTGGGAGGAAACCGGAGCACCCGGAGGAAACCCACGCAGACACGGGGAGGATGTGCAGACTCCGCACAGACAGTGACTCAAGCCGGAATCGAACCTGGGACCCTGGAGCTGTAAAGCAATTGTGCTATCCACAATGCTACTCTCTGGAGATGCCACCAGACCTGCTGAGTATTTCCAGGATTTTTTGGCTTTAAAAGCTTTGCATTTATACAGCACCCATAATCACAAGGCATCTTTACAGTAAATTCATTTGAACTGAAATCCAAAGTAGGAAACTGAACATCCTGTTTGTTCACACAATGAATCAGCAATATGATAATGGAATAAATACGAGCCAGGAGACACAAGGAACAATTTTGCAAAATACTGCCATTGGATCGTTCACATTCAACTGAGGATAGATGGGACTTCTCTTTAACATCACATTCAACAAGTCATTATGACACAGAAGGGGAGGCCATTTGGCCCATTGAGATCATGCCAGTTCACAATGCAATTATCAGGGGCTTCTTTAGCACACTGGGCTAAATCACTGGCTTTTAAAACAGACCAGCAGCATGGTTCAATTCCTGTACCAGCCTCCCCGAACAGGCGCCAGAATGTGGCGACTAGGGGCTCTTCACGGTAACTTCATTGAAGCCTACTTTCATTTCATTTTTCATTTCATTCAAGCTATCTCCGGAACTGTAGCTTCACAGCGCCAGGGTCCCAGGTTCGATTCCCCGCTGGGTCACTGTCTGTGCGGAGTCTGCACGTTCTCCCAGTGTCTGTGTGGATTTCCTCCGGGTGCTCCGGTTTCCTCCCACAAGTCCCGAAAGACGTGCTGTTAGGTGAATTGGACATTCTGAATTCTCCCTCTGTGTACCTGAACAGGCGCTGGAGTGTGGCTACTAGGAGATTTTCACAGTACCTTCATTACAATGTTAATGTAAGCCTACTTGTGACAATAATAAAGATTATTATTATAACTAGGCAAGTTTATTTTCCGTAAGTGTTCATCATCCCTGCTTTGACCCTTAGGCAGCATGTTCCAGGTCATGACCTCTCACCCTGTAAGAAAGTCCTTCCTCACATTCCATCGGCATCCCTTGCCCTGAACCTAAAATCCGTGTCTCCTCATCCTTGTACGATCAGCAATTGGGAACAACTTTTCTATATCTACCTTAATTAAGTTTGTGACCAACTCGTACACCTTGTCAAATCTCCCCTCAATGTCCTTTACTCCCTGAACAATCCCGATTTCTCCATCCTAACCTGATAGCTAAAATCCCTCCTCCCTGGAATCATTCTGAAAAACCTCCTCTGAGCCCTCTCAAGGATGTTCACATCCTTCTTTTTTTTTATAGGTTTAGAATATCCAATTATTTTTTTCCAATTAAGGGGCAATTTAGCGTGGCCAATCCACCTAGACTGTACATCTTTGGGTTGTGGGAGCGAAACTCACGCAAACACGGGGAGGATGTGCAAACTCCACACGGATAATGACCCAGAGCCGGGATCGAACCTGGGACCTCGGCGCCATGAGGCAGCAGGGCTAACCCACTGCGCCACCGTGCTGCCCCACATCCTTCTTTCAGCGTGGTAACCCGAAGTGAATGTTGAGCCAAGAGAGACTAAGCGGATGACAAGCCGAGTCAAAGAGATAGGATGTAAGATGTTTACTTTAAAGGAGAAAGTTGTAGAGGCAAAATGTAATAAATGCTTAACTTGCTCACATATTTTATTGGAAATGGGTTGACCCTCCTGTAAAGGTGGTAGAGGGAGAAATTGGTTATGATTGGGATCTTTAAGCGATCATTGATAACAGAGCCAACAGCAATCACTATCTTGAGGATCTTCTGCTGCACTTTAATTTCTCTCTTAATCTGGACACCATGAAGCAAAGCCTCTGGCCCCTCATTGATTTTCTCAGCTCTGGGTGATACACTTCAGACAAGGACAAATATCATCGCTTGCTGTTCTGAAAATGTAAGCTTGCAACTACCTTTGAGTAATGCTACTGTCCAAATGTTTGATACATTCAAAGCACATTCTTCTTTCTGCTATTAGACAGCTGCTGTTAAACTAGTGGGGTGAGAGGAAGTTAATAGAAGGTTTACTAAGATAAAACTTAGTGACAGTCAAATCCAGGCTATAATTTTTGCATTTAGATTTATTAGCACAGGATCCTCTGATGACCCAATTGTTCATGCACCACAGGTTGAGCCAACGGAGAGCAAGTAGGTTCCAAGTTTGATTCCCGATAAGGAATATACGAAGAGGAGAAGGCCATTCAAACCTTTGAGCCTATTCCACCATACAAGTAGAACGTGGCTGATCCATGTCTTAACTCCAAACCGCAGCCCACCCCCACCCACTCCCTGACCCCCTTCCCAGCCTCAACAGCTTTTTCTGAGAAGATAGCTCTCAAATTTCCATTACCCTTTGAGTGAAGGAATGATTCCTGCCACCGCCTATGGACAACTTAATTTTAAGATTATGCCCTCTCATTCTTATCCACCCCACTGGAGGTAATCTTTATCCATTTTATCACTTCTTCGCTTATTAAGATTTTAATTTGGTAATGGGTTGAAAGGTTATGGAGAGCGGGCAGGATGGGGGAGTTAAGACAAAGATGAAGTCAGCCATGATCGAGTGGCGGAGCAGACCTGATGAGCCAAAATGGCCTAATTCTGCTCCTATATCTTATGTCAAATACCTCTATTTGATTGTCCATGCAACCTATTCTCACAATTTAACTCTTTCAGTCCTGGCCAATATCATTCTGGTCAATGTATGCTGTACCTCATCCAACGGCAATATGTTGAGTTAATTGATATCAGTCAGTATGATAGTTCTGATGATGTAACCAACATCAGTGTACGCAAGGCGAGGAAAATCGGCCCAATATCACACTCTCGGACAATTTGAAATCATGGCTTGTTGGAAAGGAGGGATGAAAGATGACAGGAATAGGCGGTACCATTCCCCATGGCAATTAACCAACTGGTTAGATTTATAGTCCTGACATTTACAATCATGCGAGGAGGGTTCAGGAGAGCAAAGCTGGAGTTGTAAGGACCTGCTGAATTTAACGGTAGGTCCATATCAAGCGATTGTTTCTTCCATTTCCTGCCTAGTGGGCAAATGGGCAGGTTAGCCAGTGATGAGAAGGGAACACCAATAGCTAAGGATTCTCAAAGACACTTCCGGCAATTAGGAGCGGGGTTGATGGGAGCGTTGGGGGAGGGGGGGGGGAGGAGGAGTATAACATTTGCGGCTTGTAGGATGACATAGGATAGGGAAGGCTAGCAATTTTGGAGAGGGTGGGATCATCCGCGATAAGCTATTTTATTCTGTTCAAAGGATGTGGGCATCGCTGGTTAGGCCATCACTTGTCCGTGTCTAAAGGGAGAGAGCGGGCATGATTAACAGAGGCAAGGTCAAATGCATTCCCTATTATTTCATCTCTCAGCCCCTCCTGCCTGTTCATCTTGGAGACATTTAATATTGAGGCCAATAATTCCTCAAAAGGATTTAATGGCTTTACCATATGTGATGTTTCACAGATTTCACAGAATTTACAGTACAGAAGGAGGCCATTCGGCCCATCGAGTCTGCACCGGCTCTTGGAAAGCGCACCCTACCCAAGCCCAGACCACCCTATCCCCTTAACCCAGTAACCCCACTGAACCAACACTAAGGGCAATTTTGGACACTAAGGGCAATTTAGCATGGCCAATCCACCTAACCTGCACATCTTTGGACTGTGGGAGGAAACCGGAGCACCCGGAGGAAACCCACGCACACACGGGGAGAACGTGCAGACTCCGCACAGACAGTGACCCAGCTGGGAATCGAACCTGGGACCCTGGAGCTGTGAAGCAATTGCGCTAACCGCTATGCTACCGTGCTGCCCAAAGTTCTGAGAACAGAACTAATATTACAGAGAGTTAAGGGATTCTAATTACTGAATAAGTCAAAACTTGAAAACAAAATTGTAATGTGCCAGGAACTCAATTTATTTCTATCAAGCATTATTACTACAATATTGAGGTAATATGTTACATGAATTAAGGAGCAAGACTAAATTAAAGATGGTGGTGAACGTGGTGCATTATAACTAAGTTAAACATTGGTCTCTTGTTGCTCATCATGTACTCGATATGTAATTATATTTTCAGCCTGAGCCTTTCAGCTCTTTGCTATTGTGATCTCAGATTCTGCAGAGACCAAATTCCCCCCTGTGTGTTTGTTGCTTGCTCTGTTTGTCCCCACTTATTTTTGTATAGCAAGGAATATGGAATTGCATCTCGCTTTATGGCCCCAAGGGGATTGTAAAACAGTTGCAATTCAGGGCCGGCGGGGAGAACATAGTCTCCCTAATAGAGAACCAGCCCCATGTTCTCCCTCTGGTACTGAACCGGACCTGACTTGCACTCAACCTGGGAGCACAAATCAGGAAGCGATTCGCAACCCTTATCCATGCAAAGATATACATGGCGAGGATTGCGAGGGATTCCCTAAGAAATCCCACGATCGGGCCACTATATTGAGTAGCCGGCCCGATAGCGAGGTCCCGATGTTGGCCACCCCTCCCCCTGCATCGCAATTCAGCCCCCCACCCCCATATCACAAATCAGCACCCCATCCCGGGATCTTCTGGGTTCCCCTCCTTCCTCCAAGTACTAGGGTGACCTGACCCCCCCCCCCCCTCCCCCCCCCCCCCCCCTCCAAGAGAGCAGTCCAGAGAGAGGCAGTGGGAAAAACTACTCACTTAGGCAATACGCCAGCTGGCTCAGACAGAGGAAGAACCACATGTCAATTCCTGGAATGAGAAAGCAGTGAGATATGTTTGAACCCTTCAGATCCTTGGGCTGCAAGCCATTCATTCATTTCCCTTAGTGGACTGTGATTGACAGCTTCCACACACACACTGCTGTGAGCCTTGCTTCATTCATGGTTCATTAACTCTAAAGTGCTGTAACCACGATGTTTACAAACATCAACCACTTCAAAGAGAGTTAAGCGTATTCCAAAATCCCCCTTCAAGCTTGAGTAATTTTGAAATGATCAGCTGCAAATTGACAGCACTTACCACTCCAAAATGCAAGCTAGATGGGTCACCAGCTTGGCTACCCCTGCTCACCTAAATAATTATGGTACATTCCACTGATGAGTTTAAATTGGGCCTTGTAGGGCGGCACGGTGGTGCAGTGGTTAGCACTGCTGACTCACGGCGCTGAGGACCGGGGTTTGATCCCAACCTTGGGTCACTGTCCGTGTGGAGGTTGCACATTCTCCCTCTGTCTACGTGGGTCTCACCCCCACAAACCCAAAAAGGTGTGCAGGAGGGTAGCTTGGCCATGCTAAATTACCTGATAATTGGGGAAAAAAATGAGTGCTCTAAATTTAAAAAAATAATAAATAAAATAATAAATTGAGCCTTGAGACTCTGTATTATAGCCCACCATTGCTGAGTGTGACTGGAATTGAGCTCAATTTGAGGAAACACTGGATGAGCTAAAAATCGATACCAAGGCGATATTAAGAAAGCTGACAGCACTTAAAATTATTATTCATTGACTCTGTCTATACCTTCTACTGCCTTGGTAAAGCAGGCATCATAATCAAAGACCCCTCCCACCCAGGCTATTCACTATTCCAACCTCTTCCATCGGGCAGGAGATACAACAGATTCAAAAACAGCTTCTTCCCCGCTGTTACCAGACCCCTGAATGACCCTCTTATGGACTGAATTGATCTCTCCACACATTTTCTCTACTGAGTAGCACTACACTCCTCTATGCTTCACCCGATGCCTTCTGTCTGTGTATTTGCATTGTGTATTTATGTATGCCCTATTTTTTCATGTATGGAATGATCTGTCTGGACTGTACGCAGAACAGTAGTTTTCACTGTACCTCGGTACATGTGACAATAAAACAAATCCAAATCCAATTAAGTCACCAGGACCAGATGGGACACATCTGGGGGTTTAAAAAAAATATTTAAGGGAATGTGTAAATATTTAATGGAATGTAAGAGCCATGAGTCTGGACTCACATGTAGAGCAGACCAGGTAAGGATGGCAGATTTCCAGATTGATGCACGATCAATTGTATAAAGACTCAGTTTGGATACAACTGTGGCTTATCACATTCACCCCCTGTTAAAAATGAGTCCTGCGGGGTGGTGGACAACTATATACATTAGTGAATTTATGTACAGTGTTTTATTAGGAGACAAAAAAAGTGTCTTTTGAAAGTCCGGTGCCAGTTAGAGATTCAACCGGTCTGGTGCCTTGATGTTCCACTGGGAGCGACATAACAGTGGCGGCAATGTCGATGCTGGCGACATCGGTGCTGGCCTGATGTCAGGTGAAATCCTCTTCATCCTCTTGCAGGGGGAGGGAAAGGATGGATGGTCCAGGTAGGGTTAGTGGTGGGAGCACCAGGAGAGGGGAGGGTGGTACCGGGCCGGAGAAGTGTGTATGAGTGGAACCTGCTGGTGCCAGGTCCCTGAGGGAGACAGTATCTTGGCGGCCATCGGGGTATGCCACATAGGCATACTGGGGTTGGCATGGAGCAAGTGCACCCTATCCACCAACGGGTCCGCCTTGTGGAGTCGGACGTGCCTACGGAGCAGGACCGGTCCTGGAGCTGGGAGCCAAGTCAGGAACGTCACCCCGTAAGTGGACTTCCTGGGGAAGGCAAAAAGGCGTTCACGGGGTGTGTTATTCATAGCGGTGCACAGCAGTGACCAAATGGAGTGGAGTGCATCAGGGAGGACCTCCTGCCAGCGAGAGGCTGGGATGTTCCTGGACCGTTGGGCCAGTTGGACGGCCTTCTAAACTGACCCGTTCTCCCTCTCTATCTGCCCGTTTCCCCGGGGGTTATAGCTGGTCGTCCTACTGGAGGCGATACCCCTGCTGAGCAGGAACTGACGCAGCTCATCACTCATGAATGAAGATCCCCTGTCACTGTGGATGCCGTCAGCACTAGTACCACATTAATGACCCAGACTTGAATGTGCAGGACACAGTTTCAAAACTTGCCGATGACACAGAAATTGGAAGTGTTATGACTGTGAGGAGGATAGCGATAGACTTCAAGAGGACAAAGATTGTTGGAATGTATGGCCAATGTGACAAATGAAACTTAATGCAGAAAAGTGAAATGATACACTTTGGTAGGAAGCAAGAGGAGAGGCAATATAAAATAAATAGAACAATTCTAAAGGGGGTGCAGGGACAAAGGGGCCTGAGAGTAAATGTACACAAATGCTTGAAAGTGCTAGTGCAGGTTGAGGAAGTGGTTAATAAGACAGTGCTAGGTAGATACCATTGTTGTAGCTGTACTGGAACAGCTTGGCTAGGGTTGTAGCAAGTTCTAGAGTACAAGCCCATAGCCTTTCCAGTATCCAGTGCCTTCAGCCATTTCTTGATATCACGTGGAGTGAATCGTATTGGATGAAGACTGACATCTATGATGCTGGGACCTCCGGAGCAGACTGAGATGGATCATCCACTCGGCACTTCTGGCTGAAGATTGTTGCGAATGCCTCAGCCTTGTCTTTTGCGCATATGTGCTGGGCTCCTCCATCATTGAGGATGGGGATATTTGTGGAGCCTCCTCCACCAGTGAGCTGTTTAATCGTCTACCACCATTCACGGCTGGATGTGACAGGGCTGCAGAGCTTAGATCTGATGCGGTTGTTGTGTAATTGCTTAGGTCTGTCCTGGCACGCTCTCCTGCACTCTTCATTGAACCAGGGTTGATCCCCTGACTTGGTGGTAATGGTAGAGTGGGGGATATGCAGGGCCATGAAGTTGCAGATTGCGGTTGAATATAATTCTGCTGCTGCTGATGGCCCACAGTGCCTAATGGATACCCAATCGTGAGTTGCTAGTTCTGTTCGAAGTCTATCCCATTTAGCACGGTGGTAGTGCCACACAACACGATGGATGGTATCCTCGATGTGAAGATTAGAATTTGTCCACAAGTACTGAACAGTGGTCACTTCTACCGATACTGTCATGGACAGGTGCATCTGCAGCAGGCAGATTGGTGAGGGTGAGGTCAAGTATGTTTTTCCCTCTTGTTGTTTCCCTCACCTCCTGCTGCAGTCCCAGTCTAGCAATTCTATCCTTTAGGACCCGGCCAGCTCGGTCTGTGGTGATACTACCGAGCCACTCTTGGTGATGGACATTGAAGTCCCCACCCAGAGCATATTCTGTGGCCTTGTCACGCTCAGTGCTTCCTCCAATGGAGGAGTACTGATTCGTCAGCTGATGGTGGCCGGAACGTGGTAATCAGCAGGAGGTTTTCTTGCCCATGTTTAACCTGAAGCCTTCATGGGGTCCAGAGTCGATGTCGAGGACTCCCAGGGCAACTCCCTCCCGATCGTGCCATCGCCTCTGCCGGTTCGACAGGACATATCCCAGACTGGTGATGGTTGTATCTAGGACATTGTCTGTGAGGTGTGATTCTGTGAGTATGACTATGTCAGGCTGTTGTTTGATTAGTCTGTGAAACAGCTCTTCTAACTTTGGCACAAGCCTCCAGATGTTAAACTTTGCAGGGTCAACAGGACTGGTTTTGCCATTGTCATTTCCAGTGGTCCAGTCGGTTTCATTCCTGTTTTGTGTTTTCGTAGCATAGCAACTGAGTGTCTTGCTAGGCCACTTCAGAGGGCATTGCTGTGGGTCTGGAGTCACGATGTAGGCCAAACCAAGGATGGCAGATTTCCTTCTCAAAAGGAAATTAGTGAACCACATGAGTTTTTACAACAATCGATCCATGGTCATCATTAGACCTTTAATTCCAGATATTTTATTGAGTTTAAATTCGACCACCTGCCGTGGGATTTGAACCCAGGTCCCCAGATTATTCTCCTGGATCTCTGGATTACTAGCCCAGTGACAATACCACTGCGCCACCGCCTCCCCATGAGTGGTGGAATAGGAATAGGGCAGCACGGTAGCATTGTGGATAGCACAATTGCTTCACAGCTCCAGGGTCACAGGTTCGATTCCCGGCTTGGGTCACTGTCTGTGCGGAGTCTGCACATCCTCCCCGTGTGTGCGTGGGTTTCCTCTGGGTGCTCCGGTTTCCTCCCACAGTCCAAAGATGTGCAGGTTAGGTGGATTGGCCATGATAAATTGCCCTTAGTGTCCAAAATTGCCCTTAGTTACTGGGGTTACTGGGTTATGGGGATAGGGTGGCGGTGTTGACCTTGGGTAGGGTGCTCTTTCCAAGAGCCGGTGCAGACTCGATGGGCCGAATGGCCTCCTTCTGCACTGTAAATTCTATGATAATCTATGACTAACCGTATTGTATTACGAGAGAGTCAGTGCAGATTTGATGGCCTAATTGGCCTCCTTCTGTATCGCACTAAGCAACAACTCCGCTGTGTAAATGATTTGTAACAACATTGCTAGAAAGCCTAGTTTAATAACTCTGTAACCTACTGGTTATGGTAATCAATCCTTCCCAATTAACTGCTCAGGATTGAAGCTGCTGAATACTGATGTCCTTATTATTTATTGTTTGCAGCACTCCAACATGGTTGGAAATATACACCAGTATATAATATGTTGTTACACAAATAGGTTGCAATAGATTTTTTGTATTTTTCAAAGTAGTAGAGGGTACAAATTTATTTTAAATTTTAAATTAATTAAAGTATTTGGAAAATAAATATATTTACACAGAGGATGAAATTCTCCAGAAAGCCATGTCCGTAAAACCCTTTGAAAGGTACTGCTGGAACTCAGTTGAAAAGAGGAGAATTAAAGGGCACAGGGAGAAAGTAGGAGTTGAGACAGATCAAGTGATAAAAAGCATTAGCACAGATCTGTAAATAGCCTGTTTCTGAGATCTAACATTTCTGTGATTGTGTAAATATCACAATCAACCATCCTGGCAAGTCTTGCTACAGTTGTATAGAACCTTGGTAAGGCCACACCTGGAATATTGCCCACAATTTTGGTCGCCACACTACCAGAAGGATGTGGAGGTTTTGGAGAGGAGCAGTTTTTTTACACAGAGGGTGGTGAGTGCCTGGATCGCGTTGCCAGGGGAGGTTATGGAAGCAGATACATTAACGCCGTTCAAAAGGCATCTTGACAAACACATGGATAGGATGGGTATAGAGGGATACTGCACAAGGAAGTGCTGAGGGTTTTGGCCAAGGTTAGTGTAGCGCACAAAGACTCCGTGAGACGAATAGAGTGAAGTCGATGAGGCTTTATTAAGCGTGTCTGTTCCCCCGCAGCTCGATAGTAGAATGGCCTGCGGGGGAGGACTCCGGCTTCTTATACTCCGCCTTCAGGGCGGAGCTAGAGGTCAACGGCCAACCAGGACCCGGGATCTGTCAGCCAATGACATTAGGGCTTCCAGTCCCACATGACCCCTAATACATACTACCACATTCACCCCTTGTCAAAAATGAACCCGGCGGGGTGATGCTTCGCATGGTGGTAAGGGTTTACAGGGCTGGTCCTGGGAGGGAAAAACATTCATATGGCAATACAGTATGTACAATTTTGTCCTGTTTCAACTATTTACAGAAGGTATCGGGAGAAAAGCAAAATGTTCTTGTGAAAAGTCCATATATTGATTTAGATCGACGCCACGAGTCGGTCGGGCGGTCTGGTCGTCCGTGTCGATCGCCTCGGCCCCGGTGGTGGTGGTGGTGCTTGTACCGGTGTTGTCGTCTCCGGGAGCCTTACGGTTTCAGCTTGGGCTTTACCCTTGGTCGGGCCTGAGGGGAGGGGAACCGATCATCCTGGGAAGGGGGCGGTCGCGGGGTGCGGCGGTGGCAGGAAGGGGGGGGGGTTGGGTGACTGGTGTCGGGGGGGTGTGTGTGTTGCCGGCGGGCGCCAGATCCCGCAGGGAGACCGTGTCCTGTCGGCCGTCGGGGTACTCCACGTAAGCGTACTGCGGGTTCGCGTGGAGGAGGTGAACCCTTTCGACCAATGGGTCCGCCTTGTGTGCCCGCACATGCTTACGGAGCAAGATGGGTCCTGGGGCCACCAGCCAGGTCGGCAGCGACGTTCCAGAGGAGGACCTCCTAGAGAAGACAAGGAGATGCTCGTGAGGCGTTTGATTAGTGCTCGTACATAATAGCGACCGGATGGAGTGGAGAGCGTCCGGGAGGACCTCCTGCCACCGTGAAACTGGGAGGTCCCTGGACCGTAGGGCCAGTCTTCCAGACCGTGCCGTTCTCCCTCTCTACTTGCCCGTTCCCCCGGGGGTTGTAGCTGGTCATCCTGCTTGAGGCTATGCCCTTGCTGAGCAGGAACTGGCGCAGCTCGTCACTCATGAAAGAGGACCCCCTGTCGCTGTGGACGTATGCGGGGCAACCGAACAGTGTGAAGATGGTGTTCAGGGCTTTAATGACTGTGGCCGCGGTCATGTCAGAGCAGGGAATGGCGAATGGGAAGCGGGAGTATTCGTCCACCACATTAGGAAGGTATGTGTTGCGGTCGGTGGAGGGGAGGGGGCCCTTTGAAATCGAGACTAAGGCGTTCAAAGGGGCGGGAAGCCTTAATCAGGTGCGCACCATCCAGCCTGAAAAAATGCGGTTTGCATTCCGCGCAGATGTGGCAGTCCCTTGTGACTGTACGGACCTCCTCTAAAGAGTATGGGAGATTGCGGGACTTGATAAAGTGGAAAAACCGAGTGATTAGTAAGTTTGCAGACGACACAAAGGTTGGTGGAATTGCGGATAGCGATGAGGACTGTCAGAGGATACAGCAGGATTTAGATTGTCTGGAGACTTGGGCGGAGAGATGGCAGATGGAGTTTAATCCGGACAAATGTGAGGTAATGCATTTTGGAAGGGCTAATGCAGGTAGGGAATATACAGTGAATGGTAGAACCCTCAAGAGTATTGAAAATCAAAGAGATCTAGGAGTACAGGTCCACAGGTCATTGAAAGGGGCAACACAGGTGGAGAAGGTAGTCAAGAAGGCATACGGCATGCTTGCCTTCATTGGCCGGGGCATTGAGTATAAGAATTGGCAAGTCATGTTGCAGCTGTATAGAACCTTAGTTAGGCCACACTTGGAGTATAGTGTTCAATTCTGGTCGCCACACTACCAGAAGGATGTGGAGGCTTTAGAGAGGGTGCAGAAGAGATTTACCAGAATGTTGCCTGGTATGGAGGGCATAAGCTATGAGGAGCGATTGAATAAACTCGGTTTGTTCTCACTGGAACGAAGGAGGTTGAGGGGCGACCTGATAGAGGTATACAAAATTATGAGGGGCATAGACAGAGTGGATAGTCAGAGGCTTTTCCCCAGGGTAGAGGGGTCAATTACTAGGGGGCATAGGTTTAAGGTGAGAGGGGCAAGGTTTAGAGTAGATGTACGAGGCAAGTTTTTTACGCAGAGGGTAGTGGGTGCCTGGAACTCACTACCGGAGGAGGTAGTGGAAGCAGGGACGATAGGGACATTTAAGGGGCATCTTGACAAATATATGAATAGGATGGGAATAGAAGGATACGGACCCAGGAAGTGTAGAAGATTGTAGTTTAGTCGGGCAGTATGGTCGGCACGGGCTTGGAGGGCCGAAGGGCCTGTTCCTGTGCTGTACATTTCTTTGTTCTTTGTTTGTTCTTTGTTGACCCCCGGGTGGCAGAGGTCCTCGTGGAGGGTTTGGAGGCGGTTAATTTGTGCGTTGGCACATGTGCCGCGGGATAGGGCATCGGACGGCTCGTTCAGCTTTCCGGGACGATACATAATCTCGTAGTTGAAGGTGGAGAGCTCGATCCTCCACCTTAAGATCTTGTCGTTTTTGATTTTGCCCCGCTGTGCATTATCAAACATGAAGGCTACCGACCGTTGGTCCGTGAGGAGAGTGAATCTCCTGCTGGCCAGATAATGCCTCCAATGTCGCATAGCTTCCACTATGGCTTGGGCTTCCTTTTCCACTGAGGAGTGGCGGATTTCTGAAGCGTGGAGGGTTCGAGAGAAAAAGGCCACTGGTCTGCCCGCTTGGTTAAGGGTGGCCGCTAGAGCTACATCGGAGGCGTCGCTCTCGACCTGGAAGGGGACGGACTCGTCGATGGCGCGCATCGTGGCCTTTGCAATATCCGCTTTGATGCGGCTGAAGGCCTGGCAAGCCTCTGTCGACAGAGGGAAGGTCGTGGTCTGTATTAGGGGGCGGGCCTTGTCTGCGTACTGGGGGACCCACTGGGCATAGTATGAAAAAAAACCCAGGCAGCGTTTCAGGGCTTTTGAGCAGTGCGGGAGGGGAAATTCCATGAGGGCGCGCATACGTTCGGGGTCGGGGCCTATTATCCCATTGCGCACTACGTAGCCCAGAATGGCTAGCCGGTTGGTGCTAAAAACGCACTTGTCCTCGTTGTACTTGAGGTTCAAGGCTTTGGCGGTCTGGAGGAATTTTTGGAGGTTGGCGTCGTGGTCCTGCTGGTCGTGGCCGCAGATGGTTACATTGTCGAGATACGGGAACGTGGCCCGCAACCCATGTTGATCAACCATTTGGTCCATCTCCCGTTGGAAGACCGAGACCCCGTTTGTGACGCCAAATGGGACCCTTAGGAAATGGTATAATCGCCCGTCTGCCTCGAAGGCTGTGTACTTGCGGTCACTTGGGCGGATGGGGAACTGATGGTAGGCGGACTTGAGGTCCACGGTGGAGAAGACATTATATTGGGCAATCCGATTGACCATGTCGGATATGCGGGGGAGAGGGTACGCGTCTAGTTGTGTGTACCTGTTGATGGTCTGGCTATAGTCGATGACCATCCTTTGTTTCTCCCCTGTCTTCACTACTACCACCTGTGCTCTCCAGGGACTATTGCTGGCCTGGATTATGCCTTCCTTTAGTAGCCGCTGGACTTCGGATCGAATGAAGGTCCGGTCCTGGGCGCTGTACCATCTGCTCCTAGTGGCGACGGGTTTGCAATCCGGGGTGAGGTTCGCAAACAAGGACGGGGGTTGCACCTTGAGGGTTGCGAGGCCGCAGATAGTGAGTGGGGGTATTGGGCCGCCGAATTTGAATGTAAGGCTCTGTAGATTGCACTGGAAATCTAATCCCAGTAAGGTGGGGGCGCAGAGTTGGGGAAGGACGTGTAGTTTGTAGTTTTTGAACTCCCTCCCCTGCACCGTTAGGGTAACTATGCAGAAACCTTGGATCTGTACGGAGTGGGATCCTGCAGCTAGGGAAATCTTTTGTGCGCTGGGATAGGTGGTCAAGGAACAGCGTCTTACCGTGTCGGGGTGGATAAAGCTCTCCGTGCTCCCGGAGTCAACTAGCCATGGTGTCTCATGGCCGTTTATTAGCACCGTTGTCGTCGTCGTCTGGAGTGTCCGGGGCCGAGCTTGATCGAGCGTAATTGAAGCGAGACGTGGTTGTAGTAGTGGAGTGAGGTCCGTTGTTGCCGTCCAAGATGGCGTCAGGGATGAACAAAATGGCCGCCCCCATACATCGCACATGGCTGGGGGGTCACAAGATGGCGGCGGGGGTGGACAAAATGGCCACCCCCACGCGTCGTACAGGTCTGGGGTGGTCCAAGATGGCGGCGTCCTTCCTCCCCTCGTGGTGGCCGGGACCCAAAATGGCGGCGTCTGCGGGTCGCACATGGGGCGCTGGGGGGGGGTTGGGGAGCGTTAGGACCACGCGGAGCTCCCTCATCTCCGGGGACAGCGGTGGTCGGGACCCAAGTTGGTAGCGCCGGCGGGTCAGACGTGGGGCGCGGGGGGGGGGTTAGGGGGGCGTCAGAGACGCGCAGAACTCCCTCTTCTCCGTGGAGAGTGGTGGTCGGGAACCAAAGCGGTAGCATTTGGTCATACATGGGGTGCGGGGGGGGGGGGGGTTTGGTAGTGTAAGCGGCGTGCAGGGCTCCCTGTTCTCCCGGGACCGCGGTGGTCGGGACCCAGAGCGGCTGCACCTGCGGGTCGTACATGGTGCGCTGGGGGGGTTGGGGAGCATAAACGGCTTGCAGGGCTCCCTGTTCTCCCGGGACAGCGGCGACCTCGCGGGACAGGCACACAACCGCGAAATGGCCCTTTTTCCCGCAGCTCTTGCAGATAGCTGCGCGGGCCGGGCAGCGCTGTCGGGGGTGTTTCGCCTGTCCGCAGAAATAGCAGCGGGCACCCCCGGTGCGACTTGGCGTTTGGACCGCGCAAGCCTGTGGGGTGTCCGGGAGGGGGGGGTGGGTTTGTCGCGACGGGTACGTACGGAGCCCAATGGGCTGCCGCGCGGTCGGGGCCGTAGGCGCGGGTATTACGCACGGCCACGTCTAGGGAGGCTGCTAGGGCCCGGGCCTCTGAGAGTCCTAGCGACTCTCTTTCTAGAAGTCTTTGGCGGATTTGGGAGGAATTCATACCTGCCACAAAAGCATCGCGCATTAACATGTCCGTGTGTTCATTTGCGTTCACCGAAGGGCAGCTGCAGGCTCGTCCCAAAATCAGCAGCGCGGCGTAGAATTCGTCCATCGATTCTCCGGGACCTTGCCGTCTCGTCGCGAGCTGGTAGCGAGCGTAGATTTGGTTAACTGGGCGGACATAGAGACTTTTCAGTGCTGCGAACGCCGTCTGGAAATCCTCCGAGTCTTCGATGAGGGAGAAAATCTCCGTGCTTACCCTCGAGTGCAGGACCTGTAGTTTTTGGTCTTCTGTGCGCCGGCCGGTGGCCGTTCTGAGGTAGGCCTCGAAACAAGTCTGCCAATGCTTGAAGGCTGCTGCCATGTTCACTGCGTGGGGGCTGATCCTCAGGCATTCCGGGATGATCCTGAGCTCCATAGTCCTTTTTAGGCACGCTTAATAAATTGTAGCGCACAAAGACTCCGTGAGACGAATAGAGTGAAGTCGATGAGGCTTTATTAAGCGTGTCTGTTCCCCGCAGCTCGATAGTAGAATGGCCTGCGGGGGAGGACTCCGGCTTCTTATACTCCGCCTTCAGGGCGGAGCTAGAGGTCAACGGCCAACCAGGACCCGGGATCTGTCAGCCAATGACATTTGGGCTTCCAGTCCCACATGACCCCTAATACATACTACCACAGTTAGTATCATGACGGGTACAGGCTTGGAGGGTCGAAGGGCTGGTCCCTAGCTGTGTTGTTCTTTGTTCTTTGTGTAGAACTGTCCAAGAGGATTCAGTGACCAACTATCAGTAACAAGAGCCCTGACTGATGTCTCCCCTTTCCCTCACCAGGTCAGTAGTGTCAACTCTATTCAGTCTGCTTTGACAAAGTAATACATTCAAATTGCTACTGGGGCAATTGATTGATGTCCTGTTACATTGCAATTATCAATAGCCTTGGTCTTGTAGCAGTTGACCTTAGCCTGGCACAGGAATACCTAAGGTTCAGAGCCCCTTAATCACATTAAGGGTAAAGACAAAATTTAAAGAGATTAATCAAAGCCTAGAAATGCCTGAGGTAACTGGTACCACTGACAATAGTCAAGAATAGACGCTGATCCTGAAAGCATAAAGGCCTGTCAGTCATAATTGTGAGGATGACAATGTCATGAAGAACCCGATTGAGAGGAACGAGGGCAAGAGGATAATGGCGCACCATTATTTTAAGGTGTCAGTTGGAGTTCCAGAGCTGCCTACAAAAGACACCAACTAATTCAGCAGTGCCTGAATTTCACTGCACAGAGCTCCAGCTTGATAAATTAGTTATAATTTAAATTATGATGAATTTCAGCACCACTGTGGTTTACGGATTTTGTTATCTGTCAGCTAAACTCAAAAGGATTTCCTGGTAATGCACTTCCTTGTTGAGCAAATCATTTTTGTTTGAATGCATGTTTTAGCATTTCCTCGAAGCTCAAATTTCAAAATCTCAGCTTTGTTTTTATATCACTTTATAGTCCTGTCTCTGTCGATCTCTGGAACCCCAACCTCACACAGACAAAGTTTCCATTACTTTGATTCTGCCCTCCCTTTCACCACTTTGTCTCACCATTGATGGCTGGGTGTTTATCTGCTCTGGATTTGTTCTCTAATTCCTCTTTAAAAACGGTCTCTTCCACCAAGCATTGGTCACCCCTCCTAATAGTTGGCTGTTTCTTTTTTCCTCATGTCCCTACAAAGTGCTTTGTGGCTGTTTTTTCAATCAAACTTGTGTTATATAAAGGCAAATTGTTGTTAAAAATGAAAATAGTATTTCACAAAAATAAACTAATAAGTAAAACCCCAATTTTTACTTTTTGCCTTCAGCTACTGGGGAAGGAGCAGGACAATGGGACCAACTGGACGCTCTTTCGAAAACCCAGCATAGACTTAATGGGACAAATGGCCTCTTTCTGTGCTGTATTATTCTTGATGTGGAGATGCCGATGTTGGACTGGGGTGGGCACAGTAAGAAGTCTTCCAACGCCAGGTTAAAATCCTACAGGTTTGTTTCGAATCACTAGCTTTCGGAGCGCAGCTCCTTCCTCAGGTGAGTGACTCAGGTGAGTAAAAGCTGGAATAAAAATTAAAATGTAAATTCTCAGCGGGACAGGCAACATCAGAGGAGAGAAAAGAAGTTAACCTTTGAGGTCAATGATCTTTCACGAGAACAGTGGGGTGATAGAAATGAAACAGTTTTTAAGACAGTACAAAGAACAAAGAACAAAGAACAAAGAAATGTACAGCACAGGAACAGGCCCTTCGGCCCTCCAAGCCCGTGCCGACCATACTGCCCGACTAAACTACAATCTTCTACACTTCCTGGGTCCGTATCCTTCCTATATTTGTCAAGATGCCCCTTAAATGTCCCTATCGTCCCTGCTTCCACTACCTCCTCCGGTAGCGAGTTCCAGGTACCCACTACCCTCTGCGTAAAAAACTTGCCTCGTACATCTACCCTAAACCTTGCCCCTCTCACCTTAAACCTATGCCCCCTAGTAATTGACCCCTCTACCCTGGGGAAAAGCCTCTGACTATCCACTCTGTCTATGCCCCTCATAATCTTGTACGCCTCTATCAGGTCTCCCCTCAACCTCCTTCGTTCCAGTGAGAACAAACCGAGTTTATTCAGCCGCTCCTCATAGCTTATGCCCTCCATACCAGGCAACATTCTGGTAAATCTCTTCTGCACCCTCTCTAAAGCCTCCACATCCTTCTGGTAGTGTGGCGACCAGAATTGAACACTATACTCCAAGTGTGGCCTAACTAAGGTTCTATACAGCTGCAACATGACTTGCCAATTCTTATACACAATGCCCCGGCCAATGAAGGCCAGCATGCCGTATGCCTTCTTGACTACCTTCTCCACCTGTGTTGCCCCTTTCAATGACCTGTGGACCTGTACTCCTAGATCTCTTTGACTTTCAATACTCTTGAGGGTTCTACCATTCACTGTATATTCCCTACATGCATTAGACCTTCCAAAATGCATTACCTCACATTTGTCCGGATTAAACTCCATCTGCCATCTCTCCGCCCAAGTCTCCAGACAATCTAAATCCTGCTGTATCCTCAGACAGTCCTCATCGCTATCCGCAATTTCACCAACCTTTGTGTCGTCTGCAAACTTACTAATCAGACCAGTTACATTTTCCTCCAAATCATTTATATATACTACGAACAACAAAGGTCCCAGCACTGATCCCTGCGGAACACCACCAGTCACAGCCCTCCAATCAGAAAAGCACCCTTCCATTGCTACTCTCTGCCTTCGATGACCTAGCCAGTTCCATATCCACCTTGCCAGTTCACCCCTGATCCCGTGTGACTTCACCTTTTGTACTAGTCTACCATGAGGGACCTTGTCAAAGGCCTTACTGAAGTCCATATAGACAACATCTACTGCCCTACCTGCATCAATCATCTTAGTGACCTCCTCGAAAAACTCTATCAAGTTAGTGAGACACGACCTCCCCTTCACAAAACCGTGCTGCCTCTCACTAATACGTCCATTTGCTTCCAAATGGGAGTAGATCCTGTCTCTAAGAATTCTCTCCAGTAGAAGATGAGGAGGCAAGAAGAACAAAAGGGAAGATTTTTGATAGGGTGGAAGGAAGGAGAGATGAACTAAAAGTACAGAGTTTAGAAGAATGCGAGGTGTCTTTACTGAAACATATAAGATTCTCAGGGAGCTTGACAGGGTAGATGCTGAGAGGATGTTTCCTCTTGTGGGCAAGTCGAGGACCAGAGGGCATAATCTCAGAGTAAGGAGTCATCCATTTAAAACAGAGATGAGGAGGAATTTCTTCTCTCAGAGTGTAGTCAATCTATGGAATTCCTTATCGCTGAGAGCGGTCGAGACTGGGTCATTAACTAGTTTAAAGCTGAGATAGACAGATTTTTAATCAGCAAGGGAATCACGGGTTATGGGGATGAGGTAGGAAAGTGGAGTTGGGGATTATCGGATCATATGTGATATCATTGAATGGCGGAGCAGACTCGATGGGACAAGTGGCCTATTTCTGCTCCTACGCCTTATGGTCTAATGATCTTATATCTCAGAATGCATTGTGTTGAAAGGCTAGAATGGAGATCGATCCTTCTCTTTAGCTTTCACATAATTGCAACTATTTCCCAGAAACCCTGTTTAATGGATTTGAATCAGGGTTTATTGCCACGTATACTGAGGTACAGTGAAAAGTATTTTTCCGCGTACAGTCCAGACAGATCGTTCTGTACATGAAGAACATAGAACATACGATAGATACACAATAAAAATACATGGACATAGCCATCGGGTGAAGCATACGGAGTGTAGTACTACTCAGTAGAGAAGATGCGTGGAGAGATCAATTCAGTCCATAAGAGGGTCATTCAGGAGTCTGGTAACAGAGGGGAAGAAGCTGTTTTTAAATTTGTTGTCGCGTGTCCTCAGACTTTTGTATCTCCTGCCCAATGGAAGAGGTTGGAAGAGAGAGCATTTAATGCCAGTACACCTGATCAAAATGGGATTGATGAGTGGTGTGACAGAAGGTTAATAGTGAACACAGATGGGATGCAAGAAAGAAAATGAAAGTAAGGAGCAGATACAATTGGCAACAAATGAAGAGGAATCTCAGTAGAATGCAGAGCTCCGAAGTACACAACTCTTCCTTGAGGCTGTTTCCTGCCTGGTTGATGGCCTGAAAAACGAAATCCTTTTATTCAGAACCCCCATCTCACTGAGAGGATTTCAGACCAATCCACACCAACACCGAATACAGTATGCTAAATTGAAGGAAGTACAAGCTGTTTTACTTGGAAGAAATGCACGGGGCTCCCAAACATCTGTTTCGCTCCACAGATGCTGCCTGACCTCCTGGGTGTTTGCAGCATCTTTTATTTTTGTTGCTTTTATTTCAGATCTCCAGAGTCCATGGTATTTTCTTTTTTTAATTAGACATAAAATCTGGCAGGGGCTCTCCCAACCAGCCAAGGTGGGATTGCCCCCGTTTGTTTTGGCCTGTCGTCAGGGTTACCCCTGGCCTCAACAAAACCCCAGGCCATGAATTGGGGAATGCTTATTTTAGTGACTCATTAATTTTGCCTTGTTTCATTATCAATTATTTCATAACGGGGCTGGTTTAGCACAGGGCTAAAGAGCTGGCTTTAAAAGCAGACCAAGGCAGGCCAGCAGCACGGTTCAATTCCCGTACCAGCCTCCCCGAACAGGCGCCGGAATGTGGCGACTAGGGGCTTTTCACAGTAACTTCATTTGAAGCCTACTTGTGACAATAAGCGATTTTCATTTCATAAGATGGTGACTTTTGATTCTAGGAAACGTTACTTTTGGTTTAAAAATGTCAATGGCTGGATTAATATAAATAGTAGAGATCTTCTGCAATCTGCATGGGCTAATTGTCTGCTTATTCTGAATTGATTAAAAGAGTCAACTTTAATAGAATTAATAGGATAGATTCGCTCATTAATTGTACTTGATTAATGGGGAGCAGCTGGCAAAACTAATGAGAGGTTTGGCTACGAGACACACCTCAAATTTCTATCCATTTAATGCCTCATCTACTTTGTGACGGCAAAATTAAACCCCAGATTTGATCGTTTTCAAAAATTTGGTCATTTGGTCAAGCTGGTCCACAATTTCTTACACATCCTTAATTGCCCTTGAGGGGGCACAGTTAAGAGACAACCACATTGCTGTGGATCTGGAATCACATGTAGGCCAGACCAGGTGAGGACGGCAGATTTCCTTCCCTAAAGGAGATTAGTGAACCAGATGGATTTTTACAACAATCAACAATGGTTTCATGGTCATCATTTGACTTTTAATTCCAGATTTTTGTTGAATTCACATTTCACCATCTGCAGGGGTGGGATTTGAACCCGGGTCCCCAGAGCATTACTCTGGGGGCTGTATTCTTCGGCCCCCTCCCACCGCAAGATCATCACGGGCGGGACACAGACCATAGGCATCGGGCGGGAATGTCCTGTCGCCGGGCGGGCGTGGGTGTAGAATCCTGCCCTGGGTCTCTGGTTTACTAGTCCGGTGGCGATACCACAATGCCACCACCTCCCTCCTGCCTCTGTGTTGGACCTGTCAAAATTGCAAGATGTATTTGTGACCCAATATTTTTTGCAAAGGCTGAAGCATTGCAAACATCAGCAGCCTTGACACAGGCTTTTAATCACACCTGTGGGGAGTTACTTTTGCTTTGGACTGCAATGAATTGCTGCACAGGCATATTTACAACACCCAGTTGGTAGATTAAGACTCCACAATCAGAATGACCAAGTCACCCATTTTAGTGGCAATGGGCAAGTAAGAGATTTTGACCAGGGGATTTCCCTAAACTTTGATTAGCGCTGTGGGGCCTTTAACGAATCACCAAGCCAAACAGCCAACATCTCGCCTCAGGAACGGAATTTGCAACAAAATCTAATGGCACCACACTGAAGTATCAGAATATACTGTCCAATCAAGCTCCTTGTATGAGGCTTGAACAGGTAACTTTGGGCCCAACGGCACGAGTGTTACCATGTGAGCGACCCTACAGTAATCAAAGCCTCAATGATCGCATTAGCACTGATGACAACACCATAATAATAAAACAGCAGTTGAGGTAATTCCTCTGAATTTCTATCAATTTCTCAATTCCCTATTCTCATTTCTAAAACAACTGGTGCTGTCGAGACTGGATTCTGTGCTGATGCAAACCAAAGTAATTACAATAATGCGGAGCTGGGCCGAAGCAACGCCTTTCTAAGAGTTGTTGCTGGCACTTCTGACAATAGAACATTTCTTGAAGGTTTGGGAGATAGATCAGAAAGAGGTACGATCATTTTTAAAAAAATGTATTTTTAGTGAAGTTTTCAAGCTTTTACAATTATCACATCAAAACAAAAGAGAAAGCGAGAAAAGCCATAGTTATTAGTGCAAAAACAGGTGCGGCACATAACAGAAGTCTTTGCAAACATAGGAATGAATAAGACCAGATGAGTCAGGGACAATGTCCCCAGAGTGTTCTTCCCACGAACACAACATTTGTTTGCACCAAGCAGGATGCAGTTAAGAACACAGAGTTACATCACACCCATAGCTTCAAAGAAAGAATAATCGAGGGATAAAAACCCTGACAACTCCGGAGCTGAGGCAGAATTACAATGACCCCCCCACAATGCATTCAAACTCTCTGCCAGGCCCAGGACAGAGCAGACAACCATCACACAATGACAAGGCAAGAAGGAGTGGCTGGGGTATCACAAGTCCAAGGATATTTCAGTCCTCAGACCTCAAACCTTAAATTCGGGATCGCCCAGAGAAAATTAAGAAAGGAGCAAAGAGTAAGAAACAAGCATACAAGACCCAAGCTACCTAACTCCACCCACCGGGTCTCAGCTCCAAGGGAGGAACCGGCTGCTGGATCATCAAACAATGACTCGCCCCCTCCAGGGACACCAGAATAGCTATGAGACTCGAGGTCAAGAAAGATATCATCAAGTCCCAGCGGGAAAAGGGGTACTCCGCCTCTGAGAGGAGGGGGCTGTCAGGGCATCCACCTGAAATGGGGATACCCTTGGGAGGAAGGGCAAGCCCCCCCTTCCCCACCCCCCGGACCAGGGTACCCACAACCAGATCTACTTTCGAAAAACGGGTATGGCTACCACAAGACCACTTAGCAAAAAAGCCCGGTCATTTGACCATGGCACCAAGACATCACCATAAGTAGCTCAGGAGAAAAGCAAGAACAAGAATAAAGTGAGGGACTCAGTGGAAGTGTCATCTCCAGACTCTCTCAGAAGGAAGAAAGAGAAAGAGAAAGAGCAAGAGCTATCAGAACTAATCGCTGGGATGATAGAACCGCCCAGGCTACCCTCCAAGACATTCAGAAATGGAGGAAAGCCAGCCAACTGAATCATGGGGGGACCTCACTCATACCCCAGGGGAAAAATAGGGCAGCACTGTGGTTATCACTGCTATCTCACAGCGCCAGGGACCTAGGTTCAATTCTGACCTTGGATGATACTGTGGAGTTTGCACGTTCTCCCCATGTCTGCGTGGTTTCCTCTGGGTGCTCCTGTTTCCTCCCAAAGTCCAAAATCTGCAGGTTAGGTGGATTGGCCATGCTAAATTGCCCTTAATGTCCAAAAGTTTAGATGGAGCTATTGGGTTACAGGGATAGGGCGGGGGAGTTGGCCTAGGTAGGGAGCTCTTTCAGTGGGTCAGTGCAGACTCAATGGGCCAAATGGCCTCTTTCTGCACTGTAGTGATCCTATGATTCTTAGCTCCAACATACGGTCCTTTCCAAAATGGTGCTAGACCCAGATGCACCAGGTTCCCCGTGTGGACGCCCTGAAAAAGGGCACCTCCATCCTTTGGGGATAGCAGGATACCGGCCATGACACTGTGCCTGGCCTAGCCCAGTGTCATCCCAAAAGACTCAGGAGAATCTAACCCCAGGAACTTCCACACAACTCCAACCCTTTCACCCCACCGAGGTTGCAGCAATCCAGTGCTAATCAGGATGAGACATTCATTCCCCCCCCCTCCCCCAACAAGAAAGAACATACAAATTGGCCTAGTCAATGGGGATCCCCAGCACGGAGGAAGAAAACCATCAAGACACCCACATTGCGGACGCCCTGAAATGGAGGGAGAGCCGGTAACCCCCCTCCCACATCTAGGGGCCCACCAGCACCCCACAAGGCCAAGCCTGTACCAGAACCATTGCCACCCCCCACCCCGGACGGGAGAAAAGAGATTAAGCCCCACCCCCCGCCGGAAGGGGTGGGGAAGGGGACACCCAGCCGGAGAGCACAGAACTACCCCGTCAGGGCCAGAGAAGCTCCAACAGCAACAAAGACAGCCAGAGAGGGCGACCAATATCAGCAGAAAAGACTGGCTCAATCGAAGGGTGAAGCCAAATACAGCCAGTCCTCATCAGGATAACAAGCAGTCCCCTGTGGGCCTGAATGGATGAAGGCACGGAAGCTCTAAACCGGAATTAAAAGAAAACAAAATAGAAAAAAAAATCCAAAACTGATTAGCTCTAACTGGGGGATCTTCTTCAATCATAGCGAGGACAAACTAACCCCCACTGAGCTCCACCCTCCACCCCTTACCTCGCTCTGGAACTGCGCATCTTCCTTTTAGGCAAGTCGGGGAGGGGGTGAAGCAACCAATAGCACCCGCCTCCCTCCGTCAAGAGTGTTGTCAGGCTATGTAAGATCCAAATATATTTAGGCTAAAGAATAAAGACTGTTCACAAATCCCGTATTCAACACTCGGCTTAACATGATATGAATTTGTTAAATCAGGATAATCAATGATACTGGCAGTCATATCCACATTATTCACTGCCCTGTACACCAAGCAGACAACAACATGATCAACAGGGAGAAAAGTCCAGGATAACAACCGAGATCCAGAAATGCAGGCAGTCCTCGGGGTAAAGACTTCTCCACAGGCGCACAAAGAAAGCCAAAATTAAGGATGAGGCATGATCCACCCTGCCGTCTCACCAGAACCCATGCCGTCAATAACCTAGGCTCCAGTCGGGGGCAGGGATGGGGGAAGATTCGGCCACCTGAAGCCTCTCATGACCAACACCCGGAAATGGACAACACAGGACCTGTGGCTGGAAGGTCACGCCAACCCCAGGCTTAGGAGACGGTATTAAATGTGCTCCATCGAGTTCAATTTGCCCAGCCTCTGTCATGATATTCAGATAAACATCATGGTGCAAACACACATACACACTGATGGACAGATCAACGGACCACATCAACACACACGCAACATCACAGCCAATCACAAGCAAGAGCACACGCACTATAAAACGGGGAACACCACAGTTCCCGTTCATTCCAGCAGTTGACAGCTCAGGGCACAGAGCTCACAGCGTGCTACTCAGACATACACCATATGCTGAGTGCCTCTCTAAGATAGTGTAAGGGCTGGGTCCACAGGTTAATGGGTAAAGAACGAACCACAGTCATAGGTTTACAGATGTTGTTATTGATAGTAATAAAACAGAGTTGTACCATCTGCAACCGTGTTGGTTCGTCCGTATAGCGGAACACCCAACACGACAGCCTCCAGATCGAGATTCCCGAAGCATGGCACTCAATTCTCGAACTCAGCTGGGAATCCTCTCCGCCATCTGACCTCTTCCCCTTCTCGCTCTCCCAAGTCTATCAGGAAGGATGACAGGCTGTGCGGCAGGAAGTGGGCTCCCAACAGGGACAGTGCTCTCTCTCTAGTGTCAGAACCCTCTTGTGCGCCACCATTGCCTCCATAAAAACACTCCGCAACCCTTGGAATTGGGCCTTGACAATCTGTACCTCAGAGCAGAGGTTTTCAGCCAGAGCAGTTTCTTTGTTTGTCATCCGCCGGTGCACATCGTACCGTCAGGGCAGGAGCACCTTCAAAAGCAATTGCACCGCTAAAGATAGGGCCCCATCCCCACACCTACCAGCCACCACGAAGAAGCGAGGATTTAAACATTCTAACTCTTTTTTTTAATAAATAACTTTATAGTACCCAATTAATTTTTTCCAATTAAGGAGCAATTTAGTGTGGCCAATCCACCTACCCTGCACATCTTTGGGTTGTGGGGGTGAAACCCATGCAAACACAGGGAGAATGTGCAAACTCCACATGGCCAGGGACCCAGAGCCGGGATCGAACCTGGGACCTCGGCGCCGTGAGGCAGCGCGGCTAACCCACTGCGCCACCGTGCTGCCCTTAAACATTCTAACCCGACTCTATTATGCAGAAACACCAACCAACCATTCTTGGTACAAAGTATAGACCAAGAAAAGACAAAAAAGAAATGTGCACGAGGATGAAAAGATGAAAAGATGGGTTAAAAATCCCGCCGAGCCGAAGCACACGGAAACGCAGCCACTCCCGTGCTCACTTCACGTGACTCCTTGATCGTTTTAATTACTGAGCAGGGCGTCCCAAACCTTTCCAGACCTCCCAAGGGGACTGAAGGAACCTCAAAGAAACATTTTTATTATGTTGAAGAGTGAAACCAGAAAAAAATGATTGTTTTTGTGCAATAGGTACAAACAGACAAAAACAAACCGCTAAGTTTTTTCAATTTCTTTTATGCAATACATTTATTATAATTAAAGGATTATCTTACTCAACGAATACTTAAGTCTTACCTGTTCTTAGTAATTTTTAAGGGAGATTGATGCTGCTTTTTTTATTGATGTGATAATCCTCACGCGTTCCTGTTGCGGATAGTGATGAAGATTGTCAGAGAATACAACAGGATATAGATAGGCTGCAAAATTGGGCAGAGAAATGGCAGATGGAATTTAACCCGGACAAATGCGAGGTGATGCATTTTGGTAGATCCAATTCAGGTGGGAGCTATAAAATAAATGGCAGAACCATCAGGAGCAGAGAGACACAGAGGGATCTGGGCGTGCAGGTCCACAGATTCTTAAAAGTGGCAGCACAGATGGAAATGGTAGTAAAGAAAGCATATGGCATGCTTACTTTCATAGGACAGGATATCGAGTATAAAAGCTCGAAAATTACGTTACAATTATATAGAACGTTGGTGAGGCCACATTTGGAATACTGTGTCTAATTCTGGTCGCCACACTACCAGAAGGAAGTGGAGGCTTTGGAGAAAGTACAGAAAAGGTTGACCAGGATATTTCCTTGTATGGAGGATATACACACAGGTATATGATGGTGCACAGACAGGCAGTGATTGACACACAGGATGACCAGTGAACACACAGAACACAGCAGCCAATCACCAGACAGGACACGATCACTATAAAGCCAGTGGGCACTAGTTTTTCTGCTCTCTTGGGATCCAACCTCTGAGACAGTCAGAGCCCATGAGCAGCAACTAGAACATACACCATGTGGTAGTAAGATAGTCTGGTCAGGTTAGCCTCAGGTCTCCAGTCAAGTCAGCATAGTGTCAACCCACAGTTAAAGTATGTATGATAGTTAAGAGTTCAATAAAATCAAGTTGCATTTCTTCAAGTGTTGGAAGCCTATCTCACTCACTGCTGCAACAAACGCAGTCCTCGCAGACCCGGCATACCCAACACATCATGGTACCAGTGAGTTATGCTTGCGTTTGACGGAACTACCTTGAGATAGTCTGCCTTTGACCAGCGATCAGCCATCCGGTAACATGGACAGCGTTCGCCCTCCCCCGCAGCTCCGCATCGCCGGCAACCTTGGTGCTAACTGGAAGACTTTCAAGCAGAAGTTCCAGCTGTATCTTGACGCCACTGACCTCGAAACCGCATCGGATGCCAGGAAGATCGCTCTCTTCGTCTCTACAGCCGGGGACCACGCTATCCACATCTTCAACTCCCTCACCTTTGCTGAAGGCGAGGACAAGACAAAGTTTAAAACAGTCCTGCTGAAGTTCGACAGCCACTGTGACATCGAAGTCAACGAGAGCTTTGAACGCTATGTGTTCCAGCAGAGGCTGCAGGGTAAGGATGAACCTTTCCAGTCATTCTTAACCCACCTCCGTATCCTCGCGCAGTTCTGCAACTACGGCTCCACTTCCGACTCCATGGCCCACGACCAGATCGTTTTCAGGGTCCACTCCGATCCCCTTCGCCAGCAGCTCCTTAAAGTTAAGCAGCTCACCCTTACCATCAGCATCGAAACCTGCGTCCTCCACGAGCATGCTAACAACCGGTGCTCCCATATCAAGGCGGCGGAGATGGTGCGGCAAGGCCCCCACGATGCAGAGCGGGTGCAGGCCGTAAAACAGCTCCAGGGCCTGAGTCTGGATGAGGGCGGCCATTTCGCGCACTTTTCCCGGACTCCTGTGCATGCGCGCCACGACCAAGGGGGCAGCGTGGCCGACAACCGAACTGCGTAGGTGCGCACATTGCTCGACCGCACCGCGCATGCGCAGTGGCGCACGGAACGTCCTGACACCGGAGCCATGACGTGCAATAACTGTGGCTCCGCTCATTTAAAGTGGCAATGTCCCACAAAATCTCGATACTGTTTCCAGTGTGGCAAACTTGGCCACTACGCAGCCCTGTGCAGATCTGCTCAACTGCCCAATACACAGCGATTCCTGTCGCAGCGCACGACTGTCCGGTCAGTACAGCAACCCGTTGCAGACTCCGACTCTGACATGGTTCCAGATTCCGACACCATGGGCCTCACATCCCCATTCCGGGTGGGCATCATCACCAAGCATACGATGCCTTCAGCGAAGAAGGTGAAACAACTCCCAGTACTGAGCATTGATCCGGACGATGAGTGGTGTGCCACCCTCACGGTCAACAAGGCTCGCATACGCTTCAGGCTGGACACCGGCGCTTCAGCCAACCTAATTTCAAATCTGACCTTGACACCATCCACGTCAAGCTAAGCATTCTTCAACCGGCCTGCCAGCTCATCGACTACAATGACAATGCCATTGCTGCCAGTGGCTCTTGCCAGCTTGCGGTATCCCATCGTTTTTCAGAAGCGACCCTGCGTTTTGAAATTGTAGGAACCAACAGAGCTTCCCTGCTCGGTGCTCGGGCCTGCAAAATCCTGAGTCTTGTGCAGGGGGTTCACACCATGTGATCCGCAGAGGCAACGGCCTCGCCAGATGTCAACTTCCAAGCCCAATTAGATGACATCATAGCACAATACCCCAGTGTCTTCGAAGGTATGGGTACACTACCTTACCGATACAAGATACTGCTGAAGCCGAATGCCACACCTGTGGTTCATGCACCGCGTCGGGTACCGGCACCCCTCAAGGACCGCCTCAAGCAGCAGCTGCAAGACGTCCAGGACCAGGGCGTCATTTCTAAGGTCACTGAACCCACGGACTGGGTTAGTTCCATGGTCTGTGTCAAAAAACCGTCAGGGGGACTTCGCATTTGCATCGACCCCAGAGATTTGAACAGTAACATCATGAGGGAACACTAGCCTATGCCTAAACGAGAAGAGCCCACCAGTGAAATGCCTCACGCCAAGCTTTTCACGAAGCTGGATGCCTCCAAGGGGTTTTGGCAAATACAGCTGGACACATCCAATCAAAAGTTGTGCACATTTAACACCCCGTTCGGTCGCTACTGTTACAACCGGATGCCCTTTGGCATCATCTCCGCCTTAGAAGTGGTCCACCGCATAATGGAGCAAATGATGGAGGGCATCGAGGGGGTGCGAGTGTACGTCGATGATATCATTATTTGGTCCACAACTCCTCTGGAGCACATCGATCGTCTCAAGCGGGTGTTCCACAGGATCCACGAGCATGGCCTCCGACTCAATAGAGCCAAATGCTTGTTCGGTCAACCAAAACTCGCCGCCTGCCACAGAGACTGAATTTATAGACTGAATGTTGCATTACCTTGTGATCCGTTTACACATCTGTACATATTGTTTCATTCTAATTTGTTATCTGCCCTCTATCTGCACTAGACACCTTCCCATGTAAATATGTTAACATACTTTGTATATAGTCAGGCTCCTGTACACGCACACACTCACTATTTATTGACCCACACAAATTTTTATTAAGAAAAAAAAAGTGGGGGAGATGTCATAATTTCCACACAGCTATATGATGGTGCACAGACAGGCAGTGATTGACACACAAGATGACCAGTGAACACACAGAACACAGCAGCCAATCACCAGACAGGACACGATCACTATAAAGCCAGTGGGCACTAGTTTTCCTGCTCACTTGGGATCCAGCCTCTGAGACAGTCAGAGCCCGTGAGCAGCAACTAGAACATACACCATGTGGTAGTAAGATAGTCTGGTCAGGTTAGCCTCATGTCTCCAGTCAAGTCTGTCACAGGGTTGTTTAGCACAGGGCTAAATTGCTGGTTTTGAAAGCAGGCCAGCAGCACGGTTCAATTCCCGTAACAGGCGCCGGAATGTGGCGACTAGGGGCTTTTCACAGTAACTTCATTTGAAGCCTACTTGTGACAATAAGCTATTTTCATTTCATTTAATTTTCTTTTCATAATATACACCAGTATATCATGGTGCAGACACACACTGATGGACACACAGCAAGACCAATCAACACACACAACACCGCAGCCAATCACCAGTTAGAGCACACTCACTATATAGACAGAGGGCATCAGAGTTCCCGCTCATTCGGGATGCAGCCTCTCAGAAGGACAGAGCTTACAGCTTACAGCACAGATCTTCACCATGTGCGGAGTGCATAGACTGGTTAGGACAGGCATAGGTATTTAGTTTAATCTAACATCGTGTTAACCCACAGTGAAAGTATGTTCAACAGTTTCTAGCTTAATAAAATAGTGTTGTACTATTACAAGTGTTGGTAGCCTGTCTATGTTACTGCTAAGGTAAACGCAGTCTCCACAGATCCAAAGTACCCAACACATCAAAGTCAGCATAGTGTCAACCCACAGTTAAAGTATGTATGATAGTTAAGAGTTTAATAAAATCAAGTTGCATTTCTTCAAGTGTTGGAAGCCTGTCTCTCTCACTGCTGCAGCAAACGCAGTCCTCGCAGAACCGGCATACCCAACACATCAATGTGCGGGCAAGTTTTTTACACAGAGGGTGATGGTGGCCTGGAATGCACTGCCAAGTGAGGTGGTTGAGGCAGGTACGTTAGCGACCTTTAAGACTTACCTGAATAGGCGGGGTATACAAGGGTAGGCGGTTGGTCTCGACTGGACACATGATCGGCGCAGGCTAGGAGAGCTGAAGGGCCTGTTCCAGTGCTGTACTGTTCTTTATTCTTTGTTTGTTCTTTGAGCGGGCGGCAGGCCCGCCCAGCTGGCACTCGTTAACGGGACCTTTAACTGAAGCTCACAAACCCGGACAGGCAGCTCCCGATATCCTGGGCCGGGACGTGGTTTTGTGAGCCGTGAGAGCGGCTTTATTTTCAGTTTAAAATAAACCAGTTTGACCTTTCATTCCGTGCCTGCTGGAATTATTACAGTTCACATTCCTTTAAAATTAGGTGTGCTGCTGGAGAGCTGGATGTCACAGACACACACACACAGACACACACACACACACACACAGACACACACACACACACACACACACACACACACAGTCACACACTTACACACACGCACACATACACAGACACACACACACAGACACACACAGTCACACTCTCACACACGCACACACACGCACACATACACAGACACACACACACAGACACACACAGTCACACTCTCACACACTTACACACACGCACACATACACAGACACACACACACAGACACACACAGTCACACTCTCACACTCTCACACACACACAGACACACACACACACAGACATACACACACACACACACACAGACAGACTCCGAAACACACATACACACACAGACTCAGACACACACGCACAGACTCAGACACACTCACACACACGCACAGACTCAGACACACTCACACACACGCACAGACTCAGACACGCTCACACAGACTCAGACACACACACACAGACTCAGACACACACACCCACACACACAAACACAGACTCAGACATGTGCACACACACTCAGACACACACACACACACACAGACTCAGACACATACACACCCACACACACAAACACAGACTCAGACATGTGCACACACACTCAGACACACACACACACAGACAGACTCAGACACATACACACCCACACACAGACTCAGACTCAGACACACACACACACAGACAGACAGACTCAGACACACACACCCACAGACTCAGACACACACACACACACACACACACAGACTCAGACACACACACACAGACAGACAGACTCAGACACATGCACACACAGACTCAGACACACACACACCCACACACAGACTCAGATGCACACACGTCATAATATACACCATATATCATGGCGCAGACACACACTGATGGACACACAGTGGGACCAATCAACATACACAAAACCGCAGCCAATCACCAGTGAGAGCACACACACTATAAAGACAGGAGACATCAGAGTTCCCGCTCATTCGAGTAGCAGCTAGCTTGGAGCACAGAGCTCACAGCCTGCAACACAGACATTCACCATGTGCTGAGTGCATCAACTGGTTAGGACAAAGGCAAAGGTGTTTAGTTAAAGCTAGTATCGTGTTAACCCACAGTTCAAGTATGTTTAAATAGTTAACCTTTTAATAAAATAGTGTTGCACTACTTCAAGTGTTGGTGACCAGTGTGTGATCCAGAACACCCAACACATCAACACACACACACACTCAGACACACACACAGACAGACAGACTCAGACTCAAACACAGACAGACTCAGACACACACGCAGACAGACTCAGACACACACACAGACAGACTCAAACACACACACCCACAGACTCCGACACCACCCACACAGACTCAGACACACACACACAGGCACACAGACAGAGACTCCGACACACACACACAGACTCCGACACACACACACACTGACAGACTCCGACACACACACACACACACACACACCCACAGACTCCGACACACACACACACAGACACACACACACACACTCAGACACATACACACACAGACTCCGACACACACACACACTGACAGACTCCGACACACACACACACACACACACCCACAGACTCAGACACACACACACAGACACACACACACACACACACTCAGACACATACACACACAGACTCCAACACACACACACACTGACAGACTCCGACACACACACACACATACACCCACAGACTCCGACACACACACACACAGACACACACACACACACACACTCAGACACATACACACACAGACTCCGACACACACACACACTGACAGACTCCGACACACACACACACCCACAGACTCAGACACACACACACAGACACACAGACACACTCAGACACATACACACACAGACTCCGACACACACACACTGACAGACTCCGACACACACACAGACACACTCAGAAACACAGACACACTCAGACACACACACACACACACGCAGACACACACACACACACTCAGACACACACACACACTCAGGCTCAAACACACACACACACACTCAGACACACACACACTGACAGACTCCGACACACACACACACAGACACACTCAGACACATACACACACACACACTCAGGCACACACACACACACACACACTCAGACTCAAACACACACACACAGACTCAGACACACACAGACAGACTCAGACACACACCCACAGACTCAGACACACAGGGTGGGATTCTCTGACCCCGCGCCGGGTCGGAGAATCACCGGGGGGGCCGCGCGAATCGCGCCACGCCGCCCCGACGCCGGGACGCGATATTGGTGCCATTGGGGCCGGCGTGGTCGGCTCTACACGGTCCCCCGCGATTCTCCTGCCCAGATGGGCCGAGCGGCCTTAAAAGAAAAACCTGAGACCCGCCGGCGCCATTCTAACCGGCTCTGAGCCGGCAGGACCTCGGGGCGGAAGGGTCCGGGGGGCGGCCTGTGGGGGGGGGGGGAGGGGGGCCCGACCCCGGGGGGGGGGGGGGCCTCCGATGTGGCCTGGCCCGCGATCAGGACCCACTGATCGGCGGGCCGTCCTGTCTGCCTGCCGGCCTCCTTTCGTCTGCGCCGGTGCCTGTACTCCTGCGCCATGTTGGGCCGGGGCCGGCGCGGACAAGGGAGACACCGCACATGCGCGGAAATCGCGCCGGGGGTCTGGCCATGCACGGATTCACGCCGGACCCACTGCGCATGCGCGCATCCCCTGGCGCCCATTCCACGGCTGGATCAGCGGTTTGAACCGCTCCAGCGCCATGCTGACCCCCTGTGTCATGATATGCAGACATGCACATAATGAGATACAAACAGCAGCTAATGAGTACAGAGAACAGGATATAACCAATCAGCAGGCAGAATACTTGGGGGTGGTTTCCCACTATAAAAGGCACGAGGCACTCACACTCCGCCTCTTTCCACTGGTGACATCTACAGTATGAGTCAGGGTGTATATATCCGACAGCACATGGCTAAGAGCCAGTCTGGTTCAGTCAGGCAGATTAATCACACTAGGTTAGCAGAGAGTCGAACTCACAGAGGATTGAGCTAACTGTGTAACAGGTTCAATAAATCATATTGAACTGACTTCAAGGTCTGGTGTATCTCTCAGGTAAAGCTGCATCCAGTTGCAGCCTGTGTTATCTTACTGTGCTTAACACGACAACCTGTAGGGCCAGAATTGCATTTCCGATGGCGTCAACACTTAGCCTCAGGATCAGAGAATCCCCCCCACACACTGAAACACACAGACACACACACAGAGACTCAGACACACACACACTTACACAGACTCAAACGCACACACACTTACGTATGCACAGACTCACACACAGGCACATGCACACAGAATCACACACACACACACACGCACACACAGGGTCACACACACAGACTCACAAACACACACACTCATACACACAAACAGACGCACACAGACTCACATAGATATACACATAGATTCACACACACATACAGACATACACACAGACTCATCCACACTCACAAACACAGACTCATACGAACTCACACACACACAAACTCACAGACACACCCACTCTCTCTCCCTCTCACTTATCTACCCACACTCCCACCTCTCTTTTTCTTGTTCCCAGGACCCTGCTACCCCAGACCCCAGTCCTCACATCCCGCTCCCCAGTCCCGGTTCCCTGGCCCCTGCTTCTCTGATCATGGGCGGGATTCTCCGATCCCCCGCCGGGTCGGAGAATCCCCAGGGGACAGCGCAAATCCCGCCCCGCCGCTCCGACGCCGGCTGCCGTATTCCCCGGTGCCGTTTTTTGGGCGGGGGCGGGGCTTACGCCACGCCGGTCGGGGGGCCGTTGGTAGCGGCCCCCCCCGCCAATTCTCCGGGCCCCGATGGGCCAAGCGGCCGGGCGTTCCTGGCCAGTCCCGCTGGCGTGAAATGGACATGGTCCATCATGGCGGGACCTGGCTTGTAGGCCGGCTAGGTGAGTCCTCGGGAGGCGTGGGGGGAACCGGCCCCGGGGGGTGGGGGTGGGGGCACGGTGGCCTGGCCTGCGAAGGGGGGGGGCCCACGGTGGCCTGGCCTGCGATCGGGGCCCACCGATCTGCAGGCGGGCCTGTGCCGTGGGGGCACTCTTTCCTTTCCGCGCCCGCCTCTGTAGGGCTCCGCCATGGCCGACGCAGAGAAGAACAACACTGCGCATGCGCAGGTACTCATCGGCAGGTCTGCGCATGCACGGAACCACGCCGGCTGTTCTGCGCATGCGCCGGTTGGCGCGGCGTCAACCCGTCCGGCGCCGGTCTAGCCCCCTGATGTGCGGAGGATTCCGCACCTTCCGGTTGGCCCGACGCCGGAGTGGTTCGCGCCGCTCTTGGCGCCGACGTCGGGCCATCCGGCCAGTTGTGGGAGAATCCCGCCCCACGCTCCTCGGACCCCGCGCCCCATTCCCCTCCCCTTCCTCTGCGCCCAGACCCCTGCTTCTCTGATCCTGCTCCCAGGATCCTGCTCCCCGGATACACTCCCCGGATCCCGCTCCCCAGCCTCCGCCCTCTGGCCTCTATTCTCTAATCCCTGAATTCCACTGTCCGGCCTCCCGTTTCGATTCCCCCAGCCTCGGCCTCCACTCACTGCACCTGATTTTTCCTCTCTTTTCAGATCGTCCAACCAGAGCCCGGCTTCCCAGTGCATTGGCTGTTGGTAGTCTGACCAACGCATTTAACGATAGCCAGCGCAATGTGAAAACCACCTTCCATTGCACAAGCTGGAAGGACAGTTTGTTTCAAATTTAAAAGAGACAGACCCACTGCAGGAACCTCTGAATGAGTCTCACGAGGCCCCAGTGTTCCGCGGGATCCAATTTATGGTGGTGCAGTGGTCAGCACTGCTGCCTCACAACGCCAGGGTCCCAGGTTCGATTCCCCACTGGGTCACTGTCTGTGCGGAGTCTGCACGTTCTCCCGTGTCTGCGTGGGTTTCCTACGGGTGCCCCGGTTTCCTCCCACAGTCCAAAGGTGTGCAAGTTAGATGAATTGGCCATGATAAATTGCCCCTTAGTGTCCAAAAAATATATATATGTTGGTTAGGTTCAGGGGTTATTGGGATAAGGTGGAGAAGTGAGCTTGGGTGGAATACTCTTTCAGAAGGCCGATGCAGACTCGATGGGCCGAATGGTCTCCTTCTGCAATGTAGGGATTTTATGATTCTATGATATTATGAAGGGAAATGCTTTCACGGAGGGTTATTAGAAGATAAAGTGCTTCAACACCATTGGCTACTGATCATTGACAGCTAAATGTAGGCGACTGAACTAATTGCTCAAAATACATTGCATGCTTTGAAGCTCTGAAAAATGAGCCAATATGGCTATAATTATTAGCCATAATTATAAAGGCTAATTATTAGCCATAATTATAAAGGCTAATTATGAGCCTTTTTAGTTGGCTCATAATTAAACTTAATCATCGACACTATTTTATTCCTTAAAAAATTATTGCGTGATGGGGTGAGCCGGATGGGGGCGGTCGAGGGGTGGGGGGTGGTGCGGGGTGGTAGTTAGTCCCTCCTTTCATGGGACAGCTCCTGGGAATGGATGTTGTTGAAACACCACAGGTACACTGAAATAACCTGTCTGGAAAAATGCAGGGGAGAGTGTTGCTTGATCCAGCACTCATGGTCCAAGTGGCTGAGATTTGCCTGGCAGTTGTACTGTGCCTTATTGCTATAATAGTGCTATTTTTTTTCTGTTTCCGATGTTGTAAAATCGCACAAATAATAACAAATGGGCAGTTCAAACAATGCAGAATTTCTTTTTCACCCTAAATTTAATATAATCTTACGAGTATCTTCGAAAATCCCAAGCAGCCATGCGCTTGCATGTGGTCTGATTGTAAATACGGCAATGAGAAGAGTTCACTGCTGAATCATTGCTCTGTGGTTACCACAACAGAGAGCGGCCCTGAACTTGCAGGACCTTCAGATCGCTGTAACCTCAACACCCATCAAGTTAGATAAACTCAGTTCAAATCCGCTTTGGCATTTGATACACTCCTCGGGTGTTCCACTGCAAAGCTGATGGCCTTTGAATTCCTGGAGGTAAATTCTGGAAGAATGATCAGGCAGCACAGTGTGATTCCTCACAGAAGAGGACAGACTCGGTGGCTTATCTCTTACTGAGCATTGCCAGCGCTTGAAAAGAGAACAAAACAGTGTCCTCAGCGTAGAATTCTAAAGCAAAAGACTTTGGGCGGGTTCTGAGGAGATGTAATTTCATAGCTGGGAGCGAAACCCACCCTTTCACCTATTGAGACACTTAAGTGGCCACTTAATGGTCATTTCAGGGCCTTTTCCCACCCCAGCCTCAATTTTTAGGTAGATCATAGATCATAGAACATACAGTGCAGAAGGAGGCCATTCGGCCCATCGAGTCTGCACTGACCCACTTAAGCCCTCACTTCCACCCTATCCCCGTAACCCAATAATCCCTCCTAACCTTTTTTTTTTTGGTCATTGAGGGCAATTTTGCATGGTCAATCCACCTAACCTGCACGTCTTTGGACTGTGGGAGGAAATCGGAGCACCCGGAGGAAACCCACGCACACACGGGGAGACCATACAGACTCCGCACAGACAGTGCCCCGGCGGGGAATCGAACCTGGGACCCTGGCGCTGTGAAGCCACAGCACTATCCACATGAGCTACCGTGCTGCCCGGGTGGGTGTGACTGGGGTGGGAAACAAAGAAATAAACTTTTCTCCATCCCGGACCGCACAATTGGGGGGGGGGGGGGGGGGCTGAAACTGTAAGTCCTTCAAATTTGGGGCATTCCTCCCTTCCGGAACCTTGCATCTCCAATGTCCCCTCCCCCTGCAACCCGGCCATCTCCCCGATTTCGGCAGCTCCTGACAGACCAGGGCATACCCGACCACCCCCCCCCCCCCCCCCACCCCCCCCCCCCCCCACCCCCTCCCCCCACCCGCCATCCACTTAAGCTAAGATAGTAAACTGAGACCCTGAATTGCCAAACTGGATACGAAAGACTGAATGCTGCCAATTCAAAAAGAACAGTCCTGGCCAACATTCTCTCAGAGGAAAAGCCAGTTGGCTGGTCGTTGGGGGCGATTCAGTGGCCTTGTCATCTCCGACTCGGTGTGGGGACGATGCTATTGAATCTCGCGAGAGGCCTCTCACGACATTTACCACGTTCGAAACACTTCGCAAGTTTTAACGAAATCTCACGAGACGTCTCAATCTGGATCTCACCCTCACTGGCGTGATCCAGATCTGTATATCTAAATGAGGCAATAGAAACCCCCGGGTGGTCGGGGACAGGGCAGGGTGGCACCCAGGCATCTTGGCACTGCCAGGCTGGCAGGGGGCAATGTCAGGGTGCCAGGCTGGCGTTGCCAAGGTGCTCAGGTGCCAGGTTGCCACTGTCGGGTATCAGCTCCGGGGGGGGGGGGGGGGGGGGGGGGCCTTACCAGGTGGAGGGAGGGGTGAGGGAGTGTTCCCGGGGGCCTCCCCAAGGTTGTGGGGGGGAGGGGGGGAGGGGCAGGAGAGTCAAAAATGGGGCTGGCAGAAAGGGGGAGGAAGAAAGATTAGTGCAGCCAGACAAAACGACGCTCCGATCTGTGAAGAGCCTTTTCTGCTGGGCCCACCAGCAGGAAATGATTTTGGTGCGGCCTCAGCAGAGAGAAACTCCCCCTGGGCCAAAACAACCACTCAAAGTGCCGCAGCCACTGGGAAACACCCCGCTAAACGTGTCCAAAGCCCGACATTGATTTCTTTCCCGGTTGAATTGCGCCCACTGTTTGGACGTTGGCTTTGGGACTTTATTTGCCACTACAACGTCAAAGTAATTCATCGTTTGTGATGTGCTTCTGAGGTATTTAATAGGGGGAGTGGTGCTATATAAATACAAGTGTTCATGTTTATCTCTTCATAACCTAGGGCCATTCAGTAACATTCCACCCCAACAAAGACTTCACTTCCATTGTCGGAAATGCTGGGCTGCAGTTCCATGAAGGCTGGGTGTCGCGGTAACTTGATCTCCTGTCGGGCAGCTGACTCAGCTCGAGTCAGAGATCAAACGCGGGGTTATTTTTAGTCTGTATGGTTTAGTAGCGCGACACCAGTCTGTATTTTCACCTCCTGGGCCTACACTAGAGGAAGGAACCAGATAGCAGCCAGACCCTTGGCATATTCTTTCACAGTGTCAGGCTCTGACTGAAACCGGCCTCTAGCTGTCCAGCAGCACAGAACAGTTTTCACGCCCGATCTTGAGCCTCTTTGAGAGAACGAAAATCAGCGGGTGGAGTATACGCCTTCACTCCGGCAGGGAGGGGCCTGATAGAGGCGGCGAGTCCGGCTCCACCGATATCGGAGCGCCATCTTTACAGGACATCCTCATCAGCACAGAAACTGGACGACCCCTAGGAACCGCACCTCCCTTTCCACCCCCCACGCAAGCATTGGGAGCTCCACCCCCACGCCACCACAGCACAGGCCACAGGGCTCTCCCCGCTCCAACCCCTCTTCCCACAAACAACGGAAACATCAAGGCACCCCCACCCCCCCCTCCTTGTACTTCCCAGGCAGAGGGATGACCCTCACTCACCCCTGTCATGATATGAGGGCATGCACATAATGAGATACAGACAGGCAGAACAGGACATAACCAATGAGCAGGCAGGACACTCAGGGGTGGGATCTCACTATAAAAGGCACAAGGCACTCACACTCCGCCTCTTTCCACTGATGAACATCTACAGAGTGAGTCAGGGTGTATTTACAGTATCACACCTCCAGCACGTGGCTAAGAGCTAGTCTCGTTCAGTCAGACAGAGTAACCACACTTAGGTTAGCAGAGAGGCAAACTCACAGAGAACTGAGCTAACTGTGCTACTGGTTCAATAAATCAGATTGAACTAACTTCAAGGTCTGGAGTGCATTTCAGTTATAGCTGCATCCAGTTGCAGCCCGTGTTATCTCAATGTGCTGAACACGACAATCCCCACTTCTCTTGCAGGCAGAGGGGTGACACACCCACCGCCACCTCACCTGCACGCCCTCCACTGGGGTCTCGTGGACAGTCTCCCCCCTCACGGACATCTGATCTCCCCAAACACATAAGGGGAATCTCCTCCCTCCGTGAGGCTGCCTCGAGGACCCGCCCCTGGCACTGCAAAGGTTGGCACTTCCAGGGTGGTGCTGCCAGGGTGCCAACCCCTGTCAGGGGGCAGTGCCAGGGCACTTCACCGGCATTTCTCTCTTCCCCAGGGGCCGCACTGCTGTTCTCTGCCGGCGAACACGGGCTAATAATCGCTCCCGGCAATTTTGCGACCGGCGACAATTCAAAATATAGCAAAAAATATTTTAGACAATTTGGGGCAGTGAAAAATTAGAGTATGATCATACAAGTTACTGGAAATACCTGTAAGTTTATCATTTTATACTTCATGTGAAATTTCACTGAACAATATATCATAGAATCACTGCAATGCAGAAGGAGGCCATTCGGCCCATCAAGCCTGCACTGACCCTCTGGGTTTGCTAACTAGGCCCAATCTCCCCACCCTATCCCCACTAAGGGGAACCTGGACACTAAGGGGCTATTTTGCATGGCCAATCTACTTCACTTGCACATCTCTGGAATGTGGGAGGAAACCGGATCAGACACGGGGAGAAAGTGCAAACTCCACACAGACAGTTATGTATAGTTTTTTTTAGTGATTTACCTCTTTCACTAACTTATTGTTTTAATAACAATGATTGTGTTGAAGCTTTTGCTGATCTGATTTTTCCTTCCCTTATTCCAGGAGTAATGAGATCGCCTGTCATGTCTGATCAATGCCCTTACCGAGATTGAGTAATGCAGCAAAGCCTGAACCGGGGTCCAGTTACAAAGCCCGTCCATGGGTGAATGTGCACTCAGCAGGATTACAATTATAACTTGCAAATGGGCACAATGCACATTAATTCTGAATATTGTGAAACAAAGTAAACATTTCCACCAAGTCTCAGAGTGCACAGTGAGTCACACAGCAGCTGAAGACTTTATGCTTTGGAGAATGAGGTTCAATTGCCTTCATGTCACCGTTGCTTAGAATTATCAGCAATCCTAGATCACAGGAAATGGCAATGATTCATGTCTCAAATTCAAATTTTGTCTATCTGAATGATCAGACTTCTGGAAATTTGTATATCCCTTAATTTGATTCAAGATCTTGGCTTTGATGCCCTTTGACAATTCATGAAGAGACCTGAAGCAACATAAATTTGACAGTCGGGTTTTGAAGTTTGAATATTATTGTCTGACCAAAAGGATTATCAAAGCATCGAGTGGGCGAAATTCTCCGCCTCTCAACGGCGCGAATGCAAACCGCGCTCGGGCGGAGAATCTGGTGCCTGGCCAAAATCGAGGTCTGAGCCCGGCGCCGATTCGAGGGCCATTCTCCGGTCCCTCCCTGGTGGCGATAACGGGGTTTGCGCCCTGCGCCGGCGGTGACATGCAAAATTGTCATTTGCACGTATTTAAATGTGACCAGCGTGTTTGACCCACTATGTACCGGGCCTCCGCGATGCTCCTTCTCCTCCCATTCAGGTGGAAGTCACGCAGGTGCAGTTTACTACAGGTATTTACAGACGGGGACTGAAGGCCATGACTGCTGAGAGGGGAGAGACAAGGTAAGCAAAATGTGAAAGACAGTTAAAAATTGTAGCGTTTGCTGGGGGGTGGCTGCCAGGGTCAGGGGTGTAGCGGGGAACGACTTGCTGAGACCGACATCGCTGCAGGATTTGTTTTAAATGCAAACATTTGGTACAAGTTACAGACCCCTGGTTGCTCACTCTATTGACTGCTCGCTGTGTCCTGTATATGTTCACAGAGCCTCTGGTCATTTGGCAGCCCATCAAGGGCACCCCTCTGTAAACCCTCAGACCCCAGCTGACCCATCAAAGGGATGGGCACACCACATGCTGGCACGCCTCAGTGAACTCATCAGAAGCGCAGCCCCACTGCAGGAAATAGCAGAGCTAACCAATGATACATGCGCCATAGCCTTTGGCACACACCCTGGCACACTGCCTCTTCAGGGCAAAGGCCTCACCAGTGACACTATCATCTAGCCCGCTCCACAGGCCCACCAGTTTTCTCCAAGCACTGCCTGTCCACCACGCTCCAATTTCCATCCATCCTGCCCGAACAGGTTCTCACAACCTGTCCTTGCACCCAGTACCCATAGCACACTACAGCTACACTCCCAGCAGATGCACACTTTCCTGCCTCACCCCCATCTGTCAGAGCTGCCCACACACAAGCCTCTAAGAATGGAGGTGATTGGTGGCACACGGTGACCCTTTCCACCACACCGGAGGTGGCAAGCTGCATTTCTCGCCCTCTGACCTGAGATGTCTTCGGCAGCTGTCTTCTGGAGGGCCTGGACCTGGATGGGCCTGCCCAACCTTTGGGTGCCAGAGGTGACGGGGTTCCATCCTGATCTGCCCGCTGCCCATCAGATGCACCAGTGTCAGGTGGGGTGGGGGGGTATTCAGAAGCGCTGAGGTGTCTCAGCACCTCCCCTGAGGGAGGCATTGTCACGGGCCCCATCGTTTCCTCCTCCCTCAGGTTGCTCAACAGGCCCCCAGGCTACTCCCTGGAACGGCGGTGAGGCCTCAGTGAGCTCCAGAGGCTCCACATTCACCTGACGCTGCCAGTCCTAGAGGCTCACTCTTGTCTCAACCAAGACCTTGATGCCCGTAACTATGAGTACAGAGACTGGGCTTCGTCCCTCAGGAATTGAGTCATGTATCCCTGCGCCTCATGTACCTCTGCGCCTCAGGCATGCCCCTCTGTGACTGGCCCAGTCAGTTAGTGCCCTGCTAATACTCTTAATATTCTCAGCCATGCCAAGCTCTGAAGCACTGCAGTAATATCCATGTGGGCCTGGTACATGGCTGCCTGTGACTGGGCTCCCCTGAGCCACACCCATCGACTGTCCCAAGCCTTGGATGCCTTGACCCATGACTGTGATATTTTGACCCAAGGCTTACACTGCGGACGTCACCCGTTCAGTGTTGGCCTGGGTAGCACGCATTGTCGGCACGATCTCCTTCAACTGAAGGCGTTTGGACTCTGCCCTCCAGGTGCTGGAAAGTTGCTGACACCCTCTCCTGTAGATCCTGGCTCTGCGTCTGCAGCTCCACCAGTGATGGGATCATACTTTCCAGAGACACAATATCTGTCCGGACTCCAGCTGGTTCCTGGGATCGGGCCCTCTGACTGTCCACTCCCTCGGGAGTTCCTACCGTCAACCTGATGTGCTGCAACATGTGTGATATGTGCACCAGATGGTGACCCAGGAGCCTCTTCAAGAAAATGCTCCAAAGAGGTGATAGTCTCTGCGATGGTGGAGGGTGTAGGTGAATGCAGTGCCGCGAAGTCGGTGCTATCCCCGGACTGGTCCTCCAGGGTGTGTTGGGGTTGAAGCTGGGGGCGAGGTGCCCCAGACGGGCAGGCCTGGTCTGATGGTGATAATGCAAGACAAAGACAAGACACATGATGAGATCTTGGGAAGGAGTGTCTGGGGGAGAGGAGTGACTCGCTTGCTATAGGGGCATCAATTTGCATTAGGTGCTCACTTGGTGATAGCCTTGGAGATAGCCCTCTCTTGCACCTCCCCGTATAATGTCATTGCCATCTGCTCGGTGGGGGTGAGAGCCCAGAGGTCCGGGACACCTCCTCCCATCTTCTCCCACTCTCTTCTGTTGTGGGCCGTCTTTCCCTAAGGGACGCATAAAGGACAGGGTGAGATGTATGGAGGCACGTTACATGGAAGCATGTTGCTGGTGGCATGTGTGTGAAAGGCACCTGGTCAAGGAGGACAATGTTGGGGTTTGGCGAAGGGTGGGATGTGAGGGAGATGTGGGCAGGTGGACTTTGATTGGCCTCTATAGGAGTGAAATTAAAAATGAAAATGAAAATCGCATATTGTCACAAGTAGGCTTCAAATGAAGTTACTGTGAAAAACCCCTTGTCGCCACATTCCGGCGCCTGTTCGGGGAGGCTGTTACGGGAATTGAACCGTGCTGCTGGCCTGCCTTGGTCTGCTTTCCAAGCCAGCAATTCAGCCCTGTGCTAAACAGCCCCTAAACAGTGGGGGTGAGATGTGAGGAGTGAGGGACAGGAGTGATGCCAGGAGAGCATAGGTGGTGGCTCACCTGCCTGAGCTGCCCTAAGGAGGTTGTTCATCTTCTTGCAACACTGCATGCCAGTCCGCTGTGCTGAGCGCCTCGGCCACTTTCAGTCAGGCCCGGTTGACGACCATGGGCGGTAGCATCGTGCCCATCCTGGGGAAGAGGGTGTCGCGTCCCTCTTCCACCACGTCCAATATTCTTTCGAGCTCCCTGTCCATGAAGTGTGGTGCTGCTCTTTGTGGAACCATCTTCCTGGCTGGAATGAGAGTGTGTGGGGAGTGGAGAGCTTGTCAAGCTCTCCAATGGAAATTCCAGCCCCAGCGAATCAGACGCTGGCAGGAATGAGAATTGTTCTCGATTCACGTGGACAGAGTGCTGGCCCATCAGCATGTCCTGAATTGCTGCAGAAATAGCGCCCCCAACAGGAACGTGAACTGCACCCAATTCAGTCCCGGCATCAACATTTTTAGGGCTGGATTCTTCGGCTGTGCCTGCTGCAAGATTGCCTCAGGCGGGACGCGGACCACGTAAAGGTCCATTGACCTCGGGCAGGACCGGATCACGTAAAGGTCCATTGACCTCGGGCGGGACGCGGATCACGTAAAGGTCCATTGACCTTGGGCGGGACGTGGACCATGTAAAGGTCCATTGACCTCAGGCAGGATGCGGACCATGTAAAGGTCCATTAACCTCGGGCAGAAATTTCCGGTTGCTGGGCAGACTCAGCTGAAGAATCCCGCCCTCAGTCTCCCAAACAGAGAATTTCACCCAGTATCCATCTATGAAGATGATTAAACCGTCTAGTGTAGGCCTCGGGGAGTGCTGCATTGTATGAATTTCTGTCCTTTTACGTGTTAACTTCCAAAATTTGTAAAAGCTAATAAACAACTTTAAAAAGCTGCCAACTCACAAAGCCCAGCATCCAATTGAAATTAGGGCCAAATAAAAGCCAGAGAGTTACAGCAGGAGGGCATTTGCAGATCCCACGCTGTCAGTGACAGCTTTTGCTTGAGCAATTCAGAACTAGCTATATTATACCACCCTTTCCAGTAGCTTTTACTGTCCTCTGCTTAATATTTATCTGGTTGCAGGCACAATGGTCTCGATCTCAAATCGTCTCCTTTAGCAATGTATCCCATGTTCTAGCAACCTCTGTGTGAATAAATGCTCCAAATCTCTTCCCTGAATCTCTTGGTGACGATTTTAAATGCATGATCACTTATTCCCCAGGTGAAATTGTCTATCCCTGTCGCTTCTTGGCTTTTTGGCTAAAATGACCGTGAGGTCAGGTGTAATGCCTGGATCTGGTATGTCTCTCTTGGGGGACCATGAATTGGATTCAATTTGAATTGGTTTTTGGAGCAGGCAAGGAGCTGGATTAGGGGTTTGACCCTGTCCACACTCTGAGATCTGGCTTTGTAACTCTGATAAAGTAATTTAAAAAAAGAAATAGTTTATCCCTGTTCACTTGCTTTGATCCTTCATTTTGAAAATTCCTTCAAATCTAGTTTATTTGCTCCTGTGAAAACTTTCCGAGTATTTTGATTCTCAGTGGTAGCAATGAATAGCTTCATTACCCTGAAATCCTGGAGAATTATGTTATACACTTTATGTCTTCAGTGTCTTTTCTGTTATGTGGCGTGCAAAACTGCACATAGCGCTCTTATGACCGATCCAATATTTTGTAGGAAGTTATCACTTCTTTATGGTTGTACTATGTACATGCAAAATCCAAAATAGTGTTGTCTGTTCTACTGCAAGCAGCAACACTTTATGATCACAATTTATCTGCGTTGTAACAGTCACTTTGGGGTGCTTCTGAAAGATGTTATAAGACAGTTGATAAAGAAAGAAAATAAAGACTTGTATTTATCAGTGCATTTCATGATCTGGATGTCTCAAAGTGCTTTCCAGCTAATTAAGTCATTCTGAACTGCCGTCACTGTTGTAATGAAGATAAATACACATCTGTGTATTTTAAAATGTAACTATCAAACTTTTAACACGGAAATAATTTATTTTGGCACATCCATTCCTCTGGGGCAACATGGGCATTGACATGCAGAGGGTGCTAAATACAAAGCACATCAGACTTTGATCTCGTCAATATTTTTTACAGGTTGATGGATGTGCTGTCAGCTGCCTCAACCATAATCTCTGGAATTCACTCCCTGAGCCTCTCCATCTCTTTGCTTCTCTCACCTCCCTTAAGCCAAGTTTAAAATCTACCCCTTTGAACTTTTGGTCAACCCTTTCAAAATCTCTTTCTCGGGCTCGGTCTGAGATTTAGTTGTATATCCACTGCTGTGAAGGTTTTAGATGTTGATTTTAGAGGTGTTTAAGTGTTATAGAATGCTAAAGATGCTATATAAATGGGGGGGGGGGGGGGAGAGGGAGAGATGGCACGGTGGTTAGTGCTGCTGCCTCACAGCGCCAGGGTCCTGTATTCGATTTCAGCCTTGGGTCACTGTGTGTGGAATTTGCATGTTCTCCCCGCAGAGGATTCCTCCGGGTGCTCCGGTTTCCTCCCACAGTTCAAAGATGTGCAGGTTAAGTGGAATGGCAATGCTAAATTGCCCCTTAACCCCACCTACCCTGCACACATTTGGACACTAAGTGGATAGGGCGGGGGAGTGGGCCTAGGTAGGGTGCTCTTTCAGAGGGTCGGTGCAGATATCGACGGGCCAAATAGCCTCCATCTGAACTGCAAGGATTCGGTGATTCTATAAATTGCATTTTTAGGTATCTGACGCACCAGGTCGGAGAATCGTCGGGGGTCGGCGTGAATCCCGCCCCCGCCGTGTCCCGTATTCTCTGCCACCGGAGATTCGGCAGGGGCGGGAATCGCGCCGGTTGGCGGAAATCGCGCCGGTCGGCGGGCCCACCCCCCGGCGATTCTCCGGTCCTCGATGGGCCGAAGTCCCGCCGCTGTCAACCCACGCCATCCGGCGTGGATTGAACCACCTTTCGAACGGCAGGACAAGGCGGCGCGGGCAGCCTCCGGGGTCCTGGGGGGGGCACGGGGCGATCTGGCCCCGGGGGGTGCCCCCACGGTGGCCTGGCCCACGATCGGGGCCCACCAATCCGCGGGCGGGCCTGTGCCGTGGGGGCACTCTTTTCCTTCCGCCTTCGCCATGGTCTTTACTATGGCGGAGGCAGAAGAGACCCCCTCCACTACGCATGCGCGGGGATGCCGTGAGTGGCCGCTGATGCTCCTGCGCATGCGTCGCACGGCAAAGTCATTTCCGCGCCAGCTGGCGGGACTCCAAAGGCCTTTCCCGCCAGCCGGTGGGGCGGAAATCAGTCCGGCGCGGGCCTAGCCCCTCAAGGTGAGGGCTCGGCCCCTCAAGATGCGGAGACTTCTGCACCTTTGGGGCGGCGCGATGCCGGACTGATTCGCGCCGCTTTTGGCGCCGGTCGGCGGACATCGCACCGATTGCGGAGAATCCCGCCCCAGGTCTGGGCATTCATTTGTGTTTTCCTGCCACACAGTCTCAAATACAGGGAGCACTGTGGGAAATCTCAATGCACAGAGCTTTAACTTTTGTCTCTTTACAATTAATTTATGTCATTTCATCTATCTTCATCATTGGTTTAAAGATTCTTCATGTTTGCTTTTAAAATATTTACCTTTGTTTCCAAATCCCTCTAAATGGCCTCTCTGTAATCTCTTCTCCCTCAACCCTCCAAGATATATCTCCTCTTGTATTTCTGGCCTCATGAGGAACACAGATTTTAATCACTGCTACCTTCAGTTGCCAAGACCCTAAGTTCTGAAATTATCTTCCCCCACCCCTCTACCTCTCCTTCCACCTTTAACATGCTCCTTAAAACCTACTTCTTTGACCAAGCTTTTAGTAAACATATCTATGATCTCATTTTGTGACTTGATGTCATATTTTCTTTTATAATGCTTCTGCGATGTGCCTTGGGACATTTCATTCTATAAAAGCACTCGCACAAGTAGTGGTTGGGGTCTGGAATGCACCTCCCAGGGCAACATGCTGGTGCAATGATTAGCACTGCTGCCTCACGGCGCCAAGGACGCGGGTTCAATCCCGGCCCCGAGTCACTGTCCATGTGGAGTTTGCACATTCTTCTCGTGTCTGTGTGGGTCTCGCCCCCACAACCCAAAAAGATGTGCAGGGTAGGTGGATTGGCCACATTAAATTGCCCCTTGATTGAAAAAAAAGAATTGGGTACTCTAAATTTATTTTAAAAATGGAATGCACTGCCTGGATGTGTGCCAGAAGCAGGTTCAATCAAGCCATTCAAGAGGGTATTAAAAGATTACTTGGGCAAGGGGTGCAGAGAAAGGGCAGGAGAATGGCATTAAGTAATAATGCACCTCGGAAAGCTGGTGCAGGCATGTTGGGACGAATGGCCTCCTTCTGCGTCACAACAACGATTTGATTCTCTGAATGTAAGTAGTTGATCACCTATCCTGGGATCCACTCAGAACCTTGGCCTTGCTCTCACGTCTCATGTGTTTATAGAGAAAGTCTCATCACCCTTTATTTGCTTCTTCAACGGAAATTAAATTAAACAAATAATAAAAGAGGCAAATATGCTGCTATCTCCTGTGGAAGAGTCACAGATGAAAACTTTGGCTGTTTAAATTATTCTCCAGCTCCGTTTAATGTTACATCAATATCAAATAGTGGCGAGCCTGCCAGAATAACGCAAACATCAGTCATTCTTACCATGAATAAATTTAAATAGTATTATTAAAATCCACCATGAACCCATGCCAAAATGATGCTGCAGCATTCAGACATCTGGTCACTGAGGAGCCAGAGACTGATCGGATGTCGATTGCGAATGGGGCAAATTAACCTGAGTACCCATTGTTCTAATACTGCTGTTGAATTAAGCTGTGTGCAACTGAACACCAGTTGCAATTTGACCTCAAAGACTTTGAGAAGGCTGCTGGCTCTCCGTGAGCATTCAAATTTGAGTGGACTGGTCCAGAAAGCTTTTGAAACTTTAATCTGCACTTGTTGAAATTGGACTGCAGCTGTGTGAAGCTGTATGGATTATATTGCATCCTGTCCAAATTTGATGTGATGATTTCAAAACCGAGTTACAGACGTACGTGGAGTTGATTCGAAAAGACTAAATTTTACTGAAGAACATAGGAATAGGAGATCATTCAGCACCTGAACCTGTTCCGCTATTCATATAGATCATGGCTAATCTTTAACTTAACTGCACCTATGTGGTAGTACCAGGTATTGCGGTACCTAAGAGGCTGATGACCATTGGTTAAACCCAGGAATTTACCATTGGCTGTTGATACGTAGCTCCGCCCTGACAGGCGGAGTATAAGAAACTGTGCCGTCCCAGCAGCCTTCACTTTCTGTACCGAAGCTGCTGGGGAACACGTTCTAGTAGATTAAAGCCTTCAGTTATGAAATCACTTTGTCTTGAGTGTAATTGATCGTGCATCAATTTAATCTATGATCGTGCATCAACCTATACACACTTTGGTGCAGTAATATGGAGTAACCTTGCTTAACAAAAATTTTTCCATAGCTTTTACAATCATTCAGTTTTGAAAGATTAGCTCTCTTTTCTCTCCACAGATGATGTCAGACCTGCTGAGATTGTTCAGTATTTTCTGTTTTCGTTTCAGATTCCAGCATCCGCAGTAATTTGTTTTAAAAATCTTTCCATCCCAGTTCTAAACTGACCCACACTTTTTAAATTGACCCCCACTTTTTTGGCAGCGAGCTCCACATTTCACGAGCTTTTGTGTGAAGTGCTTTCTCATATCACCTCTGAATGATGGTTTCACCTCTTAGGACCACATAATTCCTGCAGTGCAGAAGGAGGCCATTTGACCCATTGGGTCTGCACTGACCCTCTGAAAGAGCACCCTACCCAGGCCCACTTCCACCATCCCCATAACCTAATCTGCACATCCCTATTTCACGCTGCCCCTTGATTTTACCAACCCCCCCCCCCCCCCCCCCAAGCCCTGCCTCAGTTTCACCCCTCCTGTGTCCAGCCTTGGCGAAGCTTGTGCTACAGGCAGATGATAGCTCTCAGTGTTGGTGTGAAAGGATAGCAAATACAGCCTCGCAAAACTTCAAAGTCCAAGAAGATGTCTACCTTGCTAGGTGCATGCCATTTATATACAGTCGTGACAGTGAACATTCTAAATTCCCACAGGCGAGTTACTAAAACTGGAGGGCGAATAAGGGGCGGGATTCACCGACCCCCCGCCGGGTCGGAGAATCGCCGGATGCAGCGGTGTGAATCCCGCCCCCACTGGCTGCCGAATACTCCGGCGCTGGGGTTTTGGCGGGGGCGGCAATCATGGTCTGCCGGTCGGCGGCTGCAGACAGCAGCCCCCCTGGCGATTCTCCGGCCCGCGATGGGCCGAGTGACCGCCCGTTTTCGGCGGATCCCGCTGGCGGAAATCACAACAGGTCCTTACCGGCGGGACCTGGCTCCACGGGCAGCCTGCAGAATCTTCGGGGTGGGGCGTGGGGGGATCTGGCCCTGGGGGGTGCCCCCACGGTGGCCTGGCCCGCGATCGGGACCCGCTGATCCGCGGGTGGGCTTGTGCCGTGGTGGCACTTTTTCCCTCCACACCGGCCGCTGTCAACTTCCGCCATGGCCGGTGTGGAGAAGAACCCCCCTGCACATGCGCTGGGATGACACCAGCACAAGCTGTCGCTCCCGCGCATGCGCCAGCTCGCGCCGGCCCTTTGGCGCCGGTTGGCGTGGCGCCAAGCCCTTCCGCGTCAGTTGGCACGGCGCCAAACACTCCGGCGCCGGCCTAGCCAATGAAGGTGCAGAGGAATCTGCACCTTCGGGGCGGCCCAATGCCGGAGTGGCCCACCCCGCCAGTTCGCGGAGAATCCCGCACAAGATTCCAGTGTGCTGAATTTTTACCGCTTTTTATCCATACGACAGACTCAACCAGGTTCTTGGGTTCATGTCACATTACATGTATACCCCAGCATACTGTCCGGGTTTGCAGAATCCTACTAATTGTCCTGGATTGAGACACCTCAATTACCTGTGATTATCACTCACTCCACTCAGTTTGTTCCCGTAGATTTATTTACCTGTAAAGACTCACATTGCAAACTTTCTTCACATTCCAATTTGTAATTATCTTGTAATTGTCTCTCCTACATACACTGTGATTGTGAACCTGCCTCCACTTCACCTAATGAAGGAGCAGCGTTCCAGAAGTTTGTGAATTTAAATAAACCTGTTGGGACTTTAATCTGGTGTTGTAGGACCTATAACTGTGCCTAGCCCAGTTCAATGCTGGTATCTTCACATAATGGTTTTTTACTGAGCCTTCATGAGATGCAAATAAGGCACTCGACCTTCCTTTAATATGCCAGGAAAATCAGGAGAACGTCTCCCACTAGTTTGCTCCCTGGCCCGCCACGATTTCTACTGTTGCCAGGAACAGAGGATTCTGTCCGTTAATTCTAGTAAGAATTCTCCCCCAAAACAACTAATTTGAGAAAATCAACATGGTTCCCATGGTTCCCGCACTTAGACATTTTTTTGGAGGGTGGGGGGGGAGCGTGATTTGCACCAATACTGAGAGGTGCGAGGTCTAAACACACCGGCAGCCCGGCGTAACAGAGAGGATGCCCCAATCACAAAGTGACAGTGAAGGCACCCCTCCTCTCCCCAACCAACATTGCCAGCATAGGGACATCAATACCCCCACCCCCCATTAACTGGTACCAGCGACCTCCCCTAGCCGAGTGATACCCCTCTTTGGGGTGGCCAAATGCCCCTCCTATGTGCCCCTTGGCAGTGGCAACCTGCACTGCCTCTGGAACCCTGGTCATATAAACCTGGCAGTGTCAGGTTGGCCGGGAGGGGGTGGGGGGTGAGGAAGTGCCAAGGCATTGCCCCCACATGTCCCGGACCACCTGGAACTCCAATATCGTTGGAACGCCCTGGTCACCGCATCTCTGGCTGGATTCTCTGCTCCGCCACACCACATTTCTGCCCCGACACGCTGGCGGGATTCTCCGTTACGCTGGCTGGTCAATGGGGTTTCCCATTGTGGGGCAGCCCCATGCTGTCCGGAAATCCCCGGGCGTCGGCAAAATGGAGAATCCCGCGTAAAGTCTCTGGTAGGGGAGACCAGTAGTGATTCCTGCTGGCTTCACGCTGTGCTGGCAAGGTGAGAATACCGGGAGCCAGAAGAATCCGTCTTAAACTGTCCCAGCATATTTAAATGATGATTTAAATGTACTCTGGGGTGACATTCGCCGACACCCCGCCGGGTCGGAGAATCGCCGGGGGCTGGCGTGAATCCCGCCCCCGCCGGTTGCCGAAGTCTCTGGCACCTGATATTCGGCGGGGGCGGGAAACGCGCCGCGCCGGTTGGCGGGCCCCCCCCCCCCCCCCCCCCCGCTCAATTCTCCGGCCCAGATGGGCCGAAGTCCCGCCGATAAATTGCCTGTCCCGCCGGCGTAAATTACACCTACCTTACCGGCGGGACAAGGCGGCGTGGGCGTCGCCGGGGTCCTGGGGGGGCGATCTGACCCTGGGGGGTGCCCCCACGGTGGCCTGGCCCGCGATCGGGGCCCACCGATCCGCGGGCGGGCCTGTGCCGTGGGGGCACGCTCTCCCTTCCGCCTCCGCCACGGTCTCCACCATGGCGGAGGTGGAAGAGACTCCCTCCACTGCGCATGCGTGGGAAACTGTCAGCGGCCGCTGACGCTTCCACGCATGCGCCGCCCGGAGATGTCATTTCCGTGCCAGCTGGCGGGGCAACAAAGGCCGTTTCCACCAGCTGGCGGGGCAGAAATTCCTCCGGCGTCAGCCTAGCCCCTCAATGTTGGGGCTCGGCCCCCAAAGATGCGGAGCATTCCGCACCTTTGGGGCGGCGCGATGCCCGTCTGATTGGCGCCGTTTTGGTCGCCAGTCGGCGGACATCGCGCCGTTTCCGGAGAATTTCGCCCCTGGTTCACAACCAGGGAGAAGATGAACCAGATTACATCACCTGAAACGGGCAGGGAGCATTGCACAGTGCTCGATGCCCGGCGCAAATCCCATTTCGGGGCTCCGCCGCTGTTCTCCTAACAATGGGATTTGCGCTGTGCGCAATGTGGCTGGAGAATTGTCCTCTCTATATAGATGCTCCCAGACTTGCTGAATATTTCCAGTGTTGTGTTTTATGAGCTGCGTGCATTAGAGGTAATTAAGTTTTCTTCATGTCATCCGGGCAGTACCGCGACACTGAGCTGTGTCTCTCTCTTTGAGCTTTATCCAGCCGAACACCAGAACCAAGTGTCTCCTTGGATTGCATGTCAGATGGACATGCATTTAAAATGAAGCTGAAAGTTGACACTGGATTGGCGCTGCACCCAACTTAATCACTATTAAGTTATTTTGCTGGTAGGGATAGCTGGTTTTCAAACAGTATTTCAACGTCAGAATGTGGGCAGAGCAGTTTCTGAATGCAAGTGTTGAATTTCCACGGAATTTCTAGGCGGCTGGCTTAGACACTGTCGGCGCAGTGGCCCTTTCCCCTTTATCAGCCTTTTTCAATTAAAAAATACAGCCTGGGAGCTGAACTTCCAGGAGAGTTACTGATTTCCAATAACATCAGTGGAGATTGTGGAGCAGGCTTGAGGTGTGGAACTGCACACTCCTGTTCCTATTTCTTATGGACTTTGATGCAATCTAAAAATAACGGTTCTATATACTCAAAATTGGAACAGAAATAATGAGGAAAGGTGCACGTTCAACTTACCTGCCAGATACCAGGGCCACTGTGTCAAGAGGCAGTTTTGCTTTATGTCTCCACAATTTCACAAATAATCACCATTTCGATTTGGATTTATTGTCACGTGTGCCAAGGTACAGTGAAAAGTATTGTTCTGCTTACAGTCCAGGCAGATTGGTCCATAAATGAAAAACATAGGACATACAATAGACACACAATGTAATTGGGCATAGACATCAGGTGATGCATACAGAGTGTGGTACTACTCAGTGGAGAAGATCCGTGGAGAGATCAGTTCGGTCCACAAGGGGGTCATTCAGGAAGTTGGTAACAGCGGGGAAGAAGCTGTTTTTGAACATGCTAGTGCGTGTTCTCAGGCTTTTGTATCTCCTGCCCAATGGAAGAGGTTGGAAGAGAGAATGACCCAGGTGGGAGGGGTCTTTGATTATGCTGCCCGCTTTCCCAAGGCAGCGGGAGGTGTAGACAGAGTCAATGGAGGCAGGTTTGTGTGATGGACTGGGCGGTGTTCATGACTCTCTGTAGTTTCTTGCAGTCTTGGGTGGAGCAGTTGCCATGCCAGGCTGCGATGCAGCCAGATAGAATGCTTTCTATGGTGCATCTGTAAAAATTGGTAAGAGACAATATGGACATGCCAAATTTCATTGGTTTCCTGAAGAAGTTTAGGCACTGTTGTCTTAGCGTCGACATGGGTGGACCAGGTCAGATTGTTGGTGATGTGCACACCTGGAAATTTGAAACTATGAATCATCTCCACCTCGGCACCATTGGTGCAGACAAGGGTGTGTATGACACTTCATTTCCTGAAGTAAATGTCTAGCTCCTTAGTTTTGCTGACATTGAGGAAGAGATTGTTGTTGTTACACCATGCCGCTAGGTTCTCTATCTCTCTCCTGTACGCTGCTTCATTGTTGTTCGAGATCCGACCCACTGCGGTCGTGTCATCAGCAAACTTGTAGATGGAGTTGGAGGCAAATCTTGTGTGTATATAGGGAGTATAGTAGGGGTGAAGTATGCAGCCTTGCGGGGCCCCAGTATTGAGGACTATCGTGGAGGAGGTGTTGTTGTTTATCCTTACTGATTGTGGTCTATTGGTCCAGAAGTCTACGATCCAGATGCAGAGGGAGGAGCCAAGTCCAAAGTTTTCGAGTTTCATTCAATATTAATTATTTTAACATCACAGTTCAGTGTGTCCACCTTTTTCAGAGTGTATCTATTAACAGAGTGGTTAGTTTAGACATTTCTAAAGGAGAGGCCTGGGAAGGGTGGATTGCAAGGACTGGATCATTGAAGTTTATTTTCTCGGCAAGCCTGGGAGCTTGTTGCCATTGAAAATGTATTTTCTGATACTTTGGGGTAGATGTTTCAGTGGGGAGGAGTTCAGAGACAGAAGTGCTCAGTGACAAAATCCCTCAGTGAGTTCTTTAATGTTAACCCAGTTTTCAGAAGCAATCTTTATACATCAGAGAATTTTTTATGATGTTTAAATTACTTCATACGAGGTGGACAGAATCCAATGCTCAACACATGGGGCTGGTTTAGTACAGGGCTAAATCACTGGCTTTGAAAGCAGACTAATGCAGGCCAGCAGCACGGTTCAATTCCCGTACCAGCCTCCCCGAACAGGTGCCGGAATGTGGCGACTAGGGGCTTTTCACAGTAACTTCATTTGAAGCCTACTTGTGACAATAAGCGATTTTCATTTCATTTCATTTTTCATTTCATTTCATTTCCACTGAAGTGCATTGCAGTCACCTATTGTTAGTTACAGAAAAACAATTTAACTTAGATGAGGCCATTAAAAAAAAACCAGCAGAAATGAGGAAACAAGTAAATATGAGAATTAGAGAAGAAAGATATTGGAATACTCTCCACTTGCTTTGATGAGTGCAGCATCAACAACATTGAAAAAGCTAGACACCACCCAAAGACACAACAGCCTGCCTGATTGACAGTCCATCCAGTACCCAAGCAATGACTCCCTCCACCATCACTGAGCATTCATTGACAAGATGCACTGCAGCAGCTGGCCAAGGCCCATTCCAAATGTGTAGCCACTCCCATCTAGAGTAACAAAGGCATCAGACGAATGGGAGGACCACCAATTGCAATTTCCTCTCCAAGTCCCCCAACATCCAGACTTGGAAATAAATTGTCATTCCTTCACTCTCACTGGATAAGGATCTTGGAGCTCTTCCCCTAACAGCTCTGTGGCTGTACCTACACCAGCAGCAGTTTAAGAAGGCACATCACCACCACTTTCTCAAGATAAATTAAAGATGGACATAAATGCTGGCCTTGCCAGAGGTGCCCCCATCCCATAAACAAATAAAGAGAAAAAAAAGATACAAAAAGGAAAAGGAAAAAAGCAGTTTAAAATTTTGCACTTCTAAAATATCCAACAATTGTATCTTGATGTAATGAAAATCCATCTTGTAGTAGTTCATTTTCAATGCTAGAGAGGTTGACCGGCAGTAATTTATACTCATCCTGTCATTATAAGGATGCTTAGAATGAAGTAAACAAAACTTAACTTTCTGTGATGAGTTTGATGTTAGAATGAAGTAAACAGAACTTAACTTTCTGTGGTGAGTTTGATTCGCACAAATGAATTTGAGCTTCATGTTGTTCTATTCATTTCAAAGATAAGCCTGTTGGTGAGATGGTATTTTCACTAATAGCGGAGCAATGCATCTCGGATAGCAACGTTTAGATTCCCTCGTTTACCTGTGCACTTTCCCTTACTTTGTAGTATTTGTGTATAAATAACAGCGAACACCTTACGCCTCACTTTGAGAGCAAATAATGGCCCAATACTTTTAGGATGGAGTATCTTGCTCCCTTATGGCAACTGGAAGAGCAGCGTTAAAACGGAACTGTTTATTGATCCATGCATGTTTTCCTCTTCCTGTGGAGAAGTGCTGAGTCTCTAACCTAACTATCTCTAATCGTTGTCCTCAATTGAAATCAGGGGTTTACCGCATGAGAAATTACAGGGACAAATCTTTGGGAAGGACATTTGTTTTGGATCATGCACGCAACCAAATAAATTAAACAATGGTTACTGAGCCAGTGAAATGGCGGAAATCTGTCTGAAACAACACTCCTTCTGAACCAGATGCATCTTCACTCATCGCCGGTGAGTCTTCAATAAGGTTATATTGCATTTAAAGAAACGGGTGAAAACCTAATACGAACAGTTAGCAATTTTTTAAACAGCAGTTGGTAAAAATGAAGAAACTGCTATTAAAATATCTGAATAAAAAGGATATTGAGCAAAGGTTATCTAAACTTTTTAATTCCCAAAGCATCTCAGCCTTTTTTCTAATCCTAATCCAATTTAGTAAAATTAGGACAATGGTATTTAGTTTGACATTTCCAATAAGTGCTAATTGGTTGTGATAACTAAACTTCAATACAGGATGTGCACAATCTAGAGTTCAGTGCTTCACAGAGAATCTGATACCAAATGCGTTAATCTAATATTCTGGCTTTATGTTCAGCCTCTGTCGTCATATGCTCCCATTAACTCTGTCACATAAGATTTGGAATCTGAACAGATCTGAGGAAAAAAAACAGAAAATGCTGGAAATATTCAGCAGGTCAGGCAGCATCTGTGAAAAGAAAAGCAGAGTTAATGGGCAGAATTCTAATGCTCTTCCCCAGTGCAAGTTAGGAGGTGGGGCATTTAATCGGGTGGGATGTTGGCAGGTGGGACCGTGCCACTTTTCTGTCCCTTCCCTGACTAAGTCAAGGGCAGGGAGGCTCGTGGATGACTTTCTCACCCTGCTGACAATTGCCGCTCTTAATTGAGACTCATCCCTTGCTGCCGGCCTCCCTACCCCGCTCTCCAGCGACCTCCATCCCATCCTCATTCACTTGTGGCCTGGAGTCCTTTGCTGATCCTGGGCCGTGAGTAGTTGCATTGGCACCAGCTATTACTGCTGCTGCTGCCTGCAATGGACAGCTCCTGGCCTTGGCTTGACAGCTCTCATGAGGCAGGATTCCAGCCCTCAGGGGTCAGTCATCCCGAGAAAGGCCGCTGGCTGCTTAAATGCTCAAACAGTAGTTCAGAGAGCAGGCCTTCCCCAAAGGAGGTGGTTCAGGCCTCTCATCAGCTGTCTAGCCGATGGGCGAGTCCCTCCCTTGCAAGGATTAAATACTAACCAACCTTTCAGTTCTGTGACCCTTTATCAGAACTGAGAACAGTTAGAAATGGAACAGGCTTTGAGAAAGGGGAGGAGAGAAAGAAGAACGGAAAAGGGAGGATCTATGGTAGAGTGGAAAGCAGGAGAGATTAAATGAAAAAATGTTTCATGGTACAAAAGCCAAAGGTAATGGGACAAGTATGGCAACAAAAGATGACCAGTCGATGGCAAGGTAGCAACTGTGCAAATGCAAAATTAAGGGATTAAGAAAGAAACAGGAGGGGAAAAAAAGGAGGGGGTAGACTGAAAAAAAGCACAAAATAGGGGAAGATTTTGTTGTGTCGGAAACATTAGGGCCCTTCAAACAGCTATTGGATAGGTACATGGATTACGGTAAAATGATATAGTGTAGATTTATTTGTTCTTAAGGGCAGCACGGTAACATTGTGGATAGCACAATTGCTTCACAGCTCCAGGGTCCCAGGTTCGATTCCGGCGTGGGTCACTGTCTGTGCGGAGTCTGCACATCCTCCCCGTGTGTGCGTGGGTTTCCTCCGGGTGCTCCGGTTTCCTCCCACAGTCCAAGGATGTGCAGGTTAGGTGGATTGGCCATGATAAATTGCCCTTAGTGTTCAAAATTGCCCTTAGTGTTGGGTGGAGGTGTTGACCTTGGGTAGGGTGCTCTTTCCAAGAGCCGGTGCAGACTCAGTGGGCCGAATGGCCTCCTTCTGCACTGTAAATTCAATGATAATCTATGATTAATCTAGGACAAAGGTTCGGCACAACATCGTGGGCCGAAGGGCCTGTTCTGTCCTGTATTTTTCTATGTTCTATGTTCTATATTATCATCTAAAATTGTTGAACTCAATGTTGAGTCCAGAGGGCTGTAATGTTCTCAGTCAAAAGTTGAGCTGCTGCTCCTCGAGCTTGTGTTGCGCTTCATTGGAACACTGTAGCAGACCAAGGGCAGAAAGGTCAGAGTGAGGAGAGGAAGCTCAGCTTGTGGACTGAACAGAGGTGTTCCACAAAGCAATCACCCTGTCTGTATTTGGTCTCCCCAGTGTTGAGGAGACAACACGGTGAGCACCAAATACAGTATACTAAATTAAAAGAAATATAAGCAAATCATCGTTTCACTTGGAAAGTGTGTTTGGATCCATGGACGTTGTTGGGGGTGACTGAGGAGTGGGTCAGGGTATTGTGAAGGGACGTCCCTTTGAAATTTTGAAAGGGGAGGCAAATCTTTGGTAAATGTAGCAGCATTCAGACCGTTGCATTGGAAACTTCACTAATAGATCCACTCAAAGTAACATTTATGAAATTTAGCATCAATTCATGTCACAAGAGAGATTTTATTTAACTGTATTTTTATTCAGTTTTAAAGAACTCCCCTGACAGATTACAAGGTAGAATAATTAATTGCTAGAGCACTGTAATAATGGTGGTTTTTACTCAAGGCAGGAGTCATTGGCAGGGAGAAAAACCCTGCTGCCACCTCAGAACATCACTAGATGAGTGCATATTTACAGAAAGGCAGCGGAATTCTCCGTTGGCAGGACCCCCTGGTCTGCCGGCAGCGCACCGGGTCCGGGATTCTCCGAGCCTCCGCGCTGCAATCGCACTCGGCGCGGGGGCAGAGAATGGGGCATCAGACCCGCGATCGGGTCCGACGCCTTCGCGTGATTCATTGGGGAGCAGAGAATCGCCACTGTGGCCAACCCACGCCGCTGGCGGGGTGGGCACCGCACCAGAAAATACAGCTGGCGGACCGGAGAACCCCGCTGAGGATCCATGTAAGGCTCAGTGTCAGTAGTAAAGCCTGAGTAAAGCCTAAATTCCCACTGTTTTAAAACTGGCGCAATAAGGAATTTCTCTTGCAGTGTAGGGGTGCAGCATTTTGGATAAGGTTAAGTACTCCCTTCACATCCTCTGCAGTCTGTGTAATCTCCAGCTTCAGTTGTCCTGAGTTGACTTCTCATCCAAGGAGGAAGAATGTGAAAGCTTCAATTTTCAGGTTGTGCAGTAAACAGAAAAGAATCAGAAATCCTTCATTGTTAAATTCCAATCTCTTTGAGGCGCTTTCTTCAATCTTATTGAACACGACTTTTTTTTTGTCTCTTTCCTTTCATTGACTAACATGGCATGGTCCTGAAGCTGATTCCAACACTTTGTCATTTCTTCATTCCGGCTCATCACAGAGTTCAATCTTAAACACAAATATGAAAAGCAAAGACAAGACTATTAGGTGGATTCTGCGGTCCCTCAGCCTTGTGTTTCTCGGAGGTGGGAGAGGCGGGGGGGGGGCCTTCGCTGGTGGTGGGATTCTTTACTGCCACCGTTTGTCAATGGGATTTCTCATTTAAGCCACCCCTCGCCGCCGGGAAAGCAGCAGGCGGGGTTACGCTGGCAGCAGGAAAAGGAATCCCAACGGTCGGAGAATTCTGATCTCAATCATAAACTCAGTAAGTAAATGAACTGACCAGTGCAGCACAATAAGCATAATCGACAGGGCAGTTCCAGATTCTATCCCTGGACAGTGCCTAGTTAGCTAATCTCCATTGGGCCAGAAAGAGCACACAGACTGATCTCAAGTACCCATATTCTAGGAAAAGGGGAAAAAATATAAGCCAGTGCTTTTTTTTGTTTTTTTTTACACACAATTATCATTACAGTCAGCCTTACTTGAAGCTGTAAACAAGCAGGATCGTATAGAGTGCGGCTGTGAGACCTTCTCCCTTTCATTACTTCCACACTACATAGCTAAATAACCTGCTAATACAAGGTTCATCCTTGAACAAGTGGGCAAAGAAGAATAAAAAAGAAGCCTATTATCTAAATTAGAAATTGCAGAGATGCAGAGGGATCTGGGTGTCTTAGTGCATGAATCACAAAAGGCTAGTACACAGGTACAGCAAATAATTAGGAAATCTAAAAGAATGTCATCATGTATTATGATGGGAATTGATTACAAAACTAGGGGGTTGATTCTCCGTTCCTGCAGCTAAGTGTCGGCTTGAACGGAGAATCCACAGGAGGTTCACATGAAAAAAATTGGGGCGGGGGGGGGGGGAGCCCCTCACCGATTCCGGTACCAGTGAGGGGGTAGCACCGGCGCTGACTAAAGCTACCGCCTCCCGTGCTGAAAATGACCAGAGAATGGGAGGGTCCCTGGCCGCGCATGCGCAGGCCTGATGACCTGCAGTGATCGCGTGGTACAACATAGCGCCGGCCATGCGCGGACAAAACCCGCCATCCGTGACCCCACAGCCCAACCCCTGGTCACCCCCCACCAGTCCCCCCTGTCCTCGGAGAAGCCCCCCCCCCCCCCCGCCCCCCCGGGCCAGCGGCACGGATCCCGGCCGAGTATGGCGGCGCTGGACTCAGTCCGCAGCCGCCACGCCGGGTTCACGATTTGTGTGACCACAAGTGCCTCGTGCAGTCGGGAACTCGGCCCACCAGGGGCGGAGCATCGTGGGAGGGCCGGCCGATGAGGCGCCAACGGCACTGTGACTGCGAGACACGATGATGCCATTTCGGAGGGGGTGGAGCATGGCTGACCGACTTCAAACTGGTATCAGTCCCGATTTCGGTGTCGGAGTCCATTCTCCGTCCAATCGGCGAACACGATTTTGGCGTTGGGCAACGGAGAATCCCGCCCAGGGTCTTTGAATAATTTCAAAGCGGAGCTAGATTGATTTTTGATTAACAAGGGGGTGAAAGGCTATCGGGGATAGGCAGGAATGGGGGATTGAGGATACAGTCAGATCAGACATGATTTTACTGACCGGCAGAACAGGCTTGAGGAGCCGAGTGGCCTAATTTGTATTTAAAAAATGGCCACTTGGATAATCATAGAATGCTCAGTGCCTGTGGAGCCATCATAGAATCCATACAGAGCAGAAGGAGGCCAATCGGCCCATCGAGTCTGCAACAAACGTCTGAAAGAGCACCCTACCTAGCCCCACACCCCCACCCTATCCCCATCTAACCTTTTGGACATTAAGGGGCAATTTAGCACGGCCAATCTACCTAACCTGCACACCTTTGAACTGTGTGAAGAAACTGGAGCACACGGAGAAAACACATGCAGACACCGGGACAACGTACAAACTACACAGTCACCCAAGGCTGGAATTGTACCTGGGCCACAATGGTGGTGAGGCAGCAGTGCTAACTGCTGTGCCCACCTTGCCATGTACTATCATAACCTACAAATGAGCAAAAAAATAATTTAAAATATACATATATGTACTGCTGGTATATTTCCTAAATGAGCTTATGAAAAAAGTACAACAAAATGTATTCGTCAAGAAACGGAATTATCATATTTCTTCAGGAGTCATCTTTTCCTAAAAATAATGAGCTCACCGTTCCTGCAGACAATGTTCACATCTCTTTTCCCAAGTATTCGGTGTAGGAGGCTTTTGGAGCACTTTCCCCTTTCTACAATTGTCCAGTGGAAAAAGGAAGAGCAAGGAGAAGGCAAATAACGAGCTGCTGCTTTCCTTTCTGTCGAGGGAGTCATCATTCAACTTTTCATCTCCTTGTAGCAACAACAAAGACCAGGATAAAGATAGATTGAAGAATTTTAAACACTCAGGGAAGAATATCACATTTTGGCTTGGGGTCAAATGTGTATCTGTAGTCCCTGCACACTGTTGGGACTAGTCACCTGATGGTGATTTTGCCTTGATTGGCTAATTATTGATCAGAGGGCCTGCTCGCTAACCAATTGAGGTTGTCGGGCTCTCAAAGCTGGAGAAGAAACCTGCCATTGCAGGTAAGGAAGAGAGAGGCCACCTTCACTTTGAGGTGCTGAAATGCTTGCCCATTATTGTAAAGGTAAACTCTTCTACTGTGGCCAGGATGGATGGAGTGGTGGAGGGGCTCAAAAGCACAGGATCCCACCTTTAGTCTGTAGACTTAAAGGGCAGCAAGTGAGACTCAGAAGCTTTGTCAGCAAATATTATCAAGGTTTGGGCCTGGATTTTCACCGAGTGGAGACTTACAAAAATGGTGGGCAGGACCTGGAATAGGAAGTCTTACACTCTTTTCTGGTAGATCTTATTTTTGCCAGCAGGGTAAAGTGGATATGGTATGAATCACGAGTGGGAAACACAAATCTGCTGAACCATTTGGAATTAGTGCTGAGTATAAACAGACCGTGGGCACGATTCAAAAGCCTCGTTCCGACCGACTTGGAGTCGGAACGTGGCTATTGAAACTCATGAGAGGCCTCTCGCTAGATTTGCAGCGCTCAAAATATCTCGCGAGATTTAAAGGAATCTCGCAAGACACTGTGATCTGGATCGTGCCCTCAGTGGGTGTGACCTGGATCAGCATATTTAAATGAGCCATACGGCTCCGGGTGACACTGCCAGGTTGACAGGGGCACTGCCAGGGTGCATGGGTGGCATGCTAGGGTGCCAGGTCGACAATGCCAAGGATCAGGCCCAGGGGGTCTTACCAAGTAGAGGGGGTGAGGGGGATCCCATGGGTCTCACCAAGGTTGGGGGGGGGCGGTGGGGTGATCGGGGCAGCCAGACAAAATGGAGCCTTTCCTTTTTGCAAGCATGCTCCACAGCAGGAAATCCCTCTGAGTGCGGCCTCGCCAAAGAGAAACTCCCCGAGACCATAAAAAGGCAAAGTGCTATTGAATAGCTAGATGTTTCTCGGCGCTGGAGGAGGAGTAAACATTTGTGAAGGACAGATCTGAGATCTAAGTCTTATGACCTGTAGTAACTTAAATTCCCAGCCCTTTAAAATTAACAAAATGTTTCCTGCGTCACTCAGAGTAAACAAAAAACACACCTGCTGCTGGAATTTCATAGAATTTACAGTGCAGGAGGCCATTCGGCCCATCGAGTCTGCACTGGCTCTTGGAAAGAGCACCCTACCCAAGGACCGCACCTCCACCCTATCCCCATAACCCAGTAACCCCACCCAACACTAAGGGCAATTTTGGACACTGCGGGCAATTTATCATGGCCAATCCACCTAACCTGCACATCTTTGGACTGTGGGAGGAAACCGGAGCACCCGGGGGAAACCCACGCACACACGGAGAGGATGTGCAGACTCCGCACAGACAGTGACCCAAGCCGGAATCGAACTTGGGACCCTGGAGCTGTGAAGCAATTGCGCTATCCACAATGCTACCATGCATCCCAATGCATTGGTTGACAGGCCATCGGATGTAACTTTTTAAAAAAACATTAACTTTGTTTTTGTAATTTCAATAGACTCCATTGTTTTGGTTTGCCAAGGTTTGGATAGATGCTTGGCTGAGTTTCAAATGGTCCAGAACCAAGGGCTTAAAAGGCATTTTGATTTATGGCCTTGGGGTTGGTTTAGCACAGTGGGCTAAACAGCTGGCTTGTAATGCAGAACAAGGCCAGCAACACAGGTTCAATTCCCGTACCGGCCTCCCTAAATAGGCGCCGGAATGTGGTGACTAGGGGCTTTTCACAGTATTTCATTGAAGCCTACTTGTGACAATAAGCGATTATTATTATTAATACAACTGTGCCTGAATCCCAGAGAACTGAGATGGGCCTTCTAACCAACCCACCTCGGCACTTGTACTGCTCTTAACTGTTTCCAGAGACAACGGGCCTGATTCCATCCTACCTCCGCTTCACCAGAATGAAATTATGACAGGTGGGGGCCCTTTTAAAGGAGATGGATCTGCTGGGTTTGTAAATTTCCTGACTCAACCTCCACAAAGGTCTGCCCCTTGGAGTTTCATTCTTCGCCACTGTCCAACTTGTGTACTTCCGTTGCAATGTAAATTAAAGATTCCCAGTTTTGTCAATTTTTCCTATACATAGAACATAGAACAATACAGCGCAGTACAGGCCCTTCGGCCTACGATGTTGCACCGAAACAAAAGCCATCTAACCTACACTATGCCATTATCATCCATATGTTTATCCAATAAACTTTTAAATGCCCTCAATGTTGGCGCGTTCACTACTGTAGCAGGTAGGGCATTCCACGGCCTCACTACTCTTTGCGTAAAGAACCTACCTCTGACCTCTGTCCTATATCTATTACCCCTCAGTTTAAAGTTATGTCCCCTCGTGCCAGCCATATCCATCCGCGGGAGAAGGCTCTCACTGTCCACCCTATCCAACCCCCTGATCATTTTGTATGCCTCTATTAAGTCTCCTCTTAACCTTCTTCTCTCCAACGAAAACAACCTCAAGTCCATCAGCCTTTCCTCATAAGATTTTCCCTCCATACCAGGCAACATCCTGGTAAATCTCCTCTGCACCCGCTCCAAAGCCTCCACGTCCTTCCTATAATGCGGTGACCAGAACTGTACGCAATACTCCAAATGCGGCCGTACCAGAGTTCTGTACAGCTGCAACATGACCTCCCGACTCCGGAACTCAATCCCTCTACCAATAAAGGCCAACACTCCATAGGCCTTCTTCACAACCCTATCAACCTGGGTGGCAACTTTCAGGGATCTATGTACATGGACACCTAGATCCCTCTGCTCATCCACACTTTCAAGAACTTTACCATTAGCCAAATATTCCGCATTCCTGTTATTCCTTCCAAAGTGAATCACCTCACACTTCTCTACATTAAACTCCATTTGCCACCTCTCAGCCCAGCTCTGCAGCTTATCTATATCCCTCTGTAACCTGCTACATCCTTCCACACTATCGACAACACCACCGACTTTAGTATCGTCTGCAAATTTACTCACCCACCCTTCTGCGCCTTCCTCTAGGTCATTGATAAAAATGACAAACAGCAACGGCCCCAGAACAGATCCTTGTGGTACTCCACTTGTGACTGTACTCCATTCTGAACATTTCCCATCAACCACCACCCTCTGTCTTCTTTCAGCTAGCCAATTTCTGATCCACATCTCTAAATCACCCTCAATCCCCAGCCTCCGTATTTTCTGCAATAGCCTACCGTGGGGAACCTTATCAAACGCTTTGTTGAAATCCATATACACCACATCAACTGCTCTACCCTCATCTACCTGTTCAGTCACCTATACAAGTCAGTCCTCTGCCTCAATGTAACTTTTCATCACTTTATCATTTGGGCAATATATATTAAACTTGCACTGCCCAAATTATAAGCCCTGAACCAAAAAGGCAAGGCTCAGATGAGCGGTGCAATACAAAGCATTCAATTCCAAAAAGCTCAATATTTACATGAGATTAACCTAAAGCATATTATGAATTGTGAATCTTTTTCTACCTTTGATAAAAAGAAAGCTACCACCTTTGTCAAAACCAAATACCGGCTCCCAAGGTGATGCTATTACATGTGATGGAGGCAGAATACAGTGGCATAAAACATCCCCTTGGATCAAGTCCAATAAAGCGATTGTGCCATTTGTAAAGATGAGTAGTAACTAGAAAAAAGAAAACAAAAGGTGTTCTTGAAGTTTACTCAGTTCAAAATATAATATTTATTTTGTGTTTTTCTCTAGGTTATATGTGAGTGGTAGCTCTACGCTCATATAAACACACAAAATTGAAGCAGAAATAGGCCATTTGGCTCCTCAAGCCTGCTCCGCCATTGGATAAAATCATGGCTGATCTGTTTGCGTTTCAATTTCTACATTCCCATCTGCCCCTTTGATTCTCTTGTCTAACTAGAATCCATCTAAGTCTGCCTTAAAATATATTCAGTGACCCCCCTCCTCCACCACCTTTAGAGGCAAAGACTTCTAAAGTCACACAACCCTCAGAGAAATAAATTCTCCTCATCCAAATTTGGAAACATCATTTCCACCTCCAACTTGTTAATACCGTTCAGGATCTTATCTAGAGTCTTATTATGTACTTAGCAAGTCACCCCTCACTCTTCTAACCTCTAATTTGATTTGATTTTTGATTTGATTTATTGCCACATGTACTGAAGTACAGTGAAAAGTATTTTTCTGCGGCTGAGCCGTAATGGGAACAAGCACAGTCTGTCTAATCTTTCCTCATAAGGGCAGCACGGTAGCACAGTGGTTAGCTCAGTTGCTTCACAGCTCCAGGGTCCCAGGTTCGATTCCCGGCTTGGGTAACTGTCTGTACGGAGTCTGCACGTTCTTCCCGTGTCTGCGTGGGGTTCCTCCGGGTGCTCCGGTTTCTTCCCATAGTCCAAAGATGTGCAGGTTAGGTAGATTGGCCACACTAAATTGCCCTTAGTGTCCAAAAAAAAAGGTTAGGTTGGGTTATGGGGATAGGATGGAGGTTTGGGGTGTTCTTTCCAAGGGTCGGTGCAGACTCGATGGGCCGAATGGCCTCCTCCTGCACCATAAACTCTATGTCTATGTCTAATCGATCCATTTCAGATATCAATCTGGTAAACCTCTGAACCACCACTGACACGTGACATCTTTTCTCAAATAAGACTAAAACTAGAACTTGATTGTTCCCCCTTCCACAATCATTCAAACCCTCCAATTCCGATGAACAGTGTCAGCCTTGTGTACCATCTACAAGATGCACTGCAGAACGCACAAAGATTCCCTAGCAGCACCTTCCAAACCCACAGCCACTACCATCTAGAAGGAGAAGAGCAGCAGATAACTAGGAACGCCACCACTTAGAGGTTCACCTCCAAGTCACTCACCACCCTGACTCGGAAATATATCGCCATTCATTCACTGTTGCTGGAACAAAGTCCTGGAACGTACTCCCTAACGGCACAGTGGTTGTACCTACATCTGAAAGACTGCAGCGGTCCCAGAAGGCAACTCACCCCACCTTCTGAAGGGCAACTCGGGATGGGCAATAAATGCTGGCCTAACCAGTGACACCCACATCCCGTAAATGAATAAAAAAAACAATATTCAAGATGTTATCTCACTAATACATGTACAACTGAAGCACAATATCCTTACTTTTGTTTTCATGCCTCTCGTAGTAAAGAATAGCATTCCATTAGCTTTGTTAATTACTTGCTGTACCTGCACACTAACCTTTTGTGACTCCTGCACTAGAACATTGAGATCCCTCTGCATCTTGGAATTCTGCAGCTGTTCTCTGTTTGAGTAACACTGCTTTTTTATTCTTCCTGTCAAAGTGAACAACTTCACATTTTCCCACATTATGCTCCATTTGCCAAATTTTTTGCCCACTCAACCTATCGATATCCATCTGCAACCTCCTTATGTCCTCTTCACAGCATATTTTTCTACCTATCTTGTATCATCTGCAAAGTTAGCAAACGTGCCTCCATTCCCCTCACCTAAGTAATTGATATAAATTGTAAAACGTTGAGGCCCCAGCATGGGGCCCTATGGGGCTTCACTCGTCACATCCATCCAGAATTGTGGGAAGAGTGGGGGGCCTGCCGCGGGACCTCATCATCAGGCTACCCACTCAAAATGGCGGGCTGATACCGGGATTCCGTCAGAATCCGGCGAGCGCTCCACCATGCATATATTTGCATGGTTACGGAAAGAGATTCCATCTGGGCCCCACTCCTAGTGCCAGCAGAGACCAGTCCCGATTCTCCGCTGGCCTGAGCCCCTAGACAAAACTTTCCACTTCTGTGCTCACCAATGTGTGATTATCTAGCCACTACAATTAGTGGACAGAAAAGCACAGCATGGGAAGCCTAGAATTCAAACCCAAAGTCTAGTTGTCTGTAATTGGAGTTAATGGTTTATGCTGATTTAGTCAAATTGTGCTTTTGTTATGTGTTTTTAATATGAGACTCCAGACTTTTATTAGTGTCTTTTGAGAGCCATTTTCCATGATTCTATCCATTTTCTCATGTAAACTGATGGCAGAGCCAATACAGATTGTTAAACTGTTGAGACATCAAAAAAAACATCCACCTGCCTTTGATAGTTGTGGTACAAGCGCTATTGCACTAACAGTAATTCCTGGTTCTTCATTTCTGTAGGGAAGAAAATGTGTCTAGTTAGGCGTTACTTCCAAGATCTCAGTGGTAAAACATTTCATTCAGCAACTCATGTTCTCACCACAGCATTGATTTGCCGGCCAAGCTGCTTTTGGGAAGAGATAACAAAGGGGCCAATTTCCTCCTCACGTGTTGGCCCACTGCCTATGAGCTGTTCTGTGTCTCTGGATCATGTTTTATTTTAATATTTGGTGCAAATGGGAGATGGCTATAACGATGGAACTGAAGCATGCTGTGCAGCAGAACAGTGAAAAGCAGGATGGGGAATTTTGACAAGGTCAGTTTTTGAACTCGGGTAATCTATTCTGGAGAAGTCCGAAGGCAACTCCTGTAGTTTCCATTCTGAAGAAGCACGTCAAACAGATAGATGCCAGTGAATGGGGCTGAGAGTTTTCCTTCTCTCCTAGTAACTGGCTTGGCTCATCATTTGATCTTTTGGCAAAAAGTAAACTTAAATGTAACAAAGAGAAAGTTGTCTCCCATGTATGCTAGGGATAAATGTTGTGAAATATTTAAGCATGCTCTTTGTTCAGCACAGATATAATTAAGCCTCGAATAAAAACAGAAAATGCTGGAAATGTGCAAGGTATCAGCAGTTCAAGCAGCATCTGTACTGTTATGGGCCAGGGTTTAGAGAACCCCAAAGTGTATCATGGAGTTCACCTGACCCACAACTTTTAATAGATTGTGGTATGGGGAGCACACGGCCCACTCTACAGGTGTGGGAGAGCAGAAATGGAAAAGTATTTTTTAAAGCAAAACAATGTTTATTCTGTGAACTCAAGTTAACCTTTTTAAAACATACAGTGAACATCTTAGCAACCATTAATTCAAATACAACCCCCAAAGAATACAACATTAAGTAATCCTTTAAGCTTTCCTTTTAACATCTATAAGACTGAAAACACCTTTTACCAGAAGCACATAAGGTTAAAGTCACTACTGTTATTAGTTTTAAATCACCAGGATCGATTTACATTCTTTAGATTACAGAGAGAGACTCTAATACACCTTCTGGCTGTGACTGCAGCTATCCAGCTCTGAAAACGAAACTAAAACACACCCTGCAGCAAACAGCCTAAAACAAAAGTAAAAAGCTGACAGACAGCCCAGCTCCACCCACTCTCTGACATCACTGCAGTAATAAACACCCATTTCTTAAAGGTACACTCACTCCACATACTTATATACATGCCCATTTATAAACACCCATTTCTTAAAGGTACTCTCACATGAAGGTACTCTTCCCAAGAAAAAAAAACCCATCAACTTCAAGATGGTTTCACTTTTCACCTTTTCACTATCTTTTAAGAAATGCACATAGTAAATATACTTTTCCGTTTCAAAAAACAATACATGCAAACAGGTATAATAATATAGTCCATTTCTTTTTTTTTTCTTCCTCCAACTGAAATTGCTTTCGTTCATTTCATTCGTGACAAAGCATCGGCTATCACGTTTTCTCGTCCTGCCACATGTACTACTTTTAAATGAAATGGCTGTAACAATAAACTCCAGTGGAACAGCCTTGCTTTGTTATTCCGGAATCGCTCCAAAAACATCAACGGATTATGATCAGTATATATAATGGTGTCAGACGGATTGCTGGTCACATAAATGTGGAAATGTTGCAAAGCTAGCACCAAATTCAACATCTCCTTCTCAATCGTTGAATACTTTTTCTGGTGAGAATTCAATTTCTTTGAAAAATAACCAATAGGCCGCTCTAGCCCTTCGTCGTCATCTTATACAAGCACCGCACCTACACCCACATCACTCGCATCAACTGCCACTTTGAATGGTTTGGTATAATTTGGGATGACTAACACAGGAGCAGTGGTTAGCACAGCCTTCAGGCCATCAAATGCCTGTTGACACTCCTCTATCCACTGGAATTTGTTACGCTTCTTGAGCAAGTCCGTCAGTGGAGTGACCACACTGCTGAAATTCGGGACAAATTTCCAGTAAAATCCACTCATACCAAGAAATCGCATTATTTCCCGTTGTGTAGAGGGTATCGGAAACTCCCCAATAACATTTGTTTTCATATCCCGTGGGACCATTCGACCCTGTCCAATTGTATGGCCAAGGAAAGTGACTTGGGCTTTTCCAAATTCACTTTTGGCTAGGTTTATCACCAAACCTGCCTCCTGAAGTCGATCGAATAACTCCATCAGATGTTTTAAATGTTCTTTCCATGTCTGGCTGAAAATGACCAAATCGTCGATGTATACCGCTCAATTGGGTAATCCTGAAACAACTTTGTTAGTTAACCGTTGAAATGTGGCTGGGGCGTTTTTCATGCCAAATGGCATAACTTTGAATTGGTATATACCATCTGGAGTCACAAAGGCTGAAATCTCCTTCGCCCCTTCGGATAAAGGTACCTGCCAGTAGCCTTTAAGTAAATCCAGTTTGGAAATAAAAGCTGATTGTCCCACTTTCTCAATGCAATCCTCCAAACGTGGGATAGGATAAGAGTCCGTTCTTGTAACTGCATTAACCTTTCTGTAGTCCACACAACCGTTGGGTACCGTCTGTTTTGGTACCATCACTATGGGTGAGCTCCATTGGCTGCAACCCACATCAATTATGCCATTTTTATGCATACTCTCAATCTCTTTGTTAACCTGTGCCAATTTTAAAGGGTTAGGTCTGTATGGATGTTGTTTGATTGGAACAGCATTTCCCACATCTATATCATGTATAGCCATTTTAGTACTTCCCAATTTATCTCCACAAATATGCCCATGTGACATCAATAACTCTTTCAGGTCAGTCCGTTTTTCCTCTGGAAGGTAACTCAACAATGTATCCCAATTTTTAAGAGCATCCTCGTTTTCCAATTTAACTTGAGGTATGTCAAATTCAGTCATCTGGATTTGGTTCGTCACTTTGAGTTAGAATTATTAAAACCTCCTCCTTTTGCTCTCCTTCCCTGTCAAAGTACCTTTTAAGCATATTCACATGACACACTCGGTGAGTCTTCCTTCTATCTGGTGTTTTTACCACATAATTCACCTCACTTAATTTCCTTTCAATCTGATGTCTACAAAACTTTTCTTTTAATGGTTCACCAACCACTGGTAACAACATTAAAACTTTATCTCCACTGGCAAAACTACGAACTTTGGATTTCTTGTCCGCTACCCGTTTCATCACATTTTGTGCAACTTTTAAATGTTGTGTAGCCATTTCACCTGCTCTATTTAATCGTTCCCTGAAATTTGACACGTAATCCAATAATGTAATTTCCGATTTCTCACTCACCAACTTTTCCTTGATCAATTTAAGTGGTCCTCTTACCTCATGACCAAAAATTAGTTCAAAAGGACTAAATTTGGTTGACTCATTAGGTGCATCCCTAATTGCAAACAGTACGAATGGAATTCCTTTATTCCAATCCTCTGGGTAATCGTGACAATAAGCCCTCAACATTGTCTTTAATGTCTGATGCCACCTTTCTAATGTTCCCTGTGATTCTGGATGGTACGCAGTTGATTTAAATTGTTTTCTTCCTGAGCTATCCATAACTTCTTTAAATAACCTTGAGGTAAAATTTGATCCTTGATCCGATTGTATTTCTGTGGGTAATCCATATCTAGTAAAGAATTCAAGTAACTCCTCCACAATCTTTTTAGCTGTAATATTACGTACTGGAATGGCCTCTGGAAACCTAGTAGACACATCCATTATAGTTAAAAGATATTGATTCCCACTTTTCGTTTTAGGAAGCGGTCCTACGCAATCAATTAGGACCCCTGTAAAAGGTTCCTCAAATGCTGGAATGGGTATTAAGGGTGCTGGTTTTATCACTGCTTGAGGTTTCCCTATCACTTGACATGTGTGACATGATTGACAAAATTTAACTCCATCTTTATGTGGTCCAGGCCAATAAATGTTTCTGGATTTTAGCTTGAGTTTTCCTTATTCCCAAATAACCTGCCACTGGTACCTCATGTGCAACTCGCAACACCTCCTTTCTATACCTTACCGGCAATACTACTTGATGAACTTCTGCCCACTTTTCATCCACCTGCATATGTATAGGTCTCCATTTTCTCATCAAGACATCACTTTTACGGTAATAACACTGGTATACACTCAGATTACTCTTCCGTGTATGCTTTCTGATACATCCGTTTTATTTCTATATCTTTTTGTTGTAACTCCACCAATTTTCCTGAACTAAAAATATCCGCCTCATCCTCCACCTGTTCCTGTTCTTGTTCAACCATCTGATCAAAAATCGTTTCTGATAATTGCACGTCAAGGTCATCTTCACTCTTTGATTTCTCCTCTTGTCTTAACCTGTGACTTTGCGACCTTGTTACTGCACAATCCGGAAAAATCCCAGGATATTCGTCCTTCAACACTTCAGTTGTCTGATTTTGCACTGGCTTATCAACCACAGTAGGCATCACTCCCACCTGCGATCCAGCTATATCATTACCCAAGATAAACTGTATTCCTGGACAAGATAGTTTCTCTATTACTCCTACTACCACTTCACCACTCTTCACTGGACTTTCCAACCTTACCTTATATAATTGAACACTACTCCTCTCACCCTGAATTCCACATATTACCACCTTTTCTGGCAGCATTCTTCCCAAACTACATAACTCCTCATCTCTTACCATTAAAGATTGACTAGCTCCCGTATCTCTTCAAATTGTGACTTCTTTACCTGCTACTCCTGATACACATGAGTAAACTTTACCCACACAAGTAAATTCTTTAAAGAGGTCTGGCACCTTCTTATCAATCACCTCTTGATCAGGCTGTACAATCTTTTGTACCTCCTTGCTTCACTTGGGCTTTCCTTTACCACTTTAATAAACCCTACTGTCTTATCCTGTTTTACCACATCAGCCTTCCCACTGCTTTTCTTCAACCACCAACAGTGAAAACATTTGAAACTTTTCATTTCTTTTCCACCCTCCTGGATTTCCTTTTTAGTCTGAGGTACACTCTCCTTATTATCTCCCATCAGATCACCTTTACCTTTACCACTTGAGTATTTCTCCTGTCCCCAGTTTCTATCCCTCACAGGCTGAAACTGACGTCGGAAACCAAGCTTTGATTTATGAACTAATTCATACTCATCTGCCATTTCTGCTGCTAATCTCACAGTTTTAACCCTCTGCTCTTCCACATGAATTCTCATTACATCAGGAATTGAATTTTTAAACTCCTCCAAAAGTATAATTTCTCTGAGAGCTTCATGCGTTTGGTCGATTTACAAAGCCCTTATTCACCTATCAAAATTACTCTGTTTGAGCCTTTCAAACGCCATGTATGTTTGACCAAATTATTTCCCTAAATTTCTAAACCTTTGTCTGTAGGCTTCAGGCACTAGTTCATATGCACCCAAGATGGATTTTTTCAGCTCCTGATACGTCCCAGATACCTCCTCCGGGACGCAAACACTTCACTAGGCCTACCTACCAGCTTTGTTTGAATCAGTAATACCCACATGTCCTGTGGCCATTTCATTTGTTTAGCCACCTTCTCAAATGAAATGAAAGAGGCTTCTACCTCCTTCTCGTCAAACATTGGCAATGCTTGGACATATTTAGATAGATCCCCACCAAGCCTTAGACTCTGACGCTCTTTCTCACTATCCTCATCACTATCCACCAACTGCACGTTTCCCTTTAAGTCTGCCAATTTTAACTGACTGTCATGTTTCATGGCCATTTTCTGAAGTTCAAACTCTCTCTCTTTATAATTTTCCCTGATATGTATCTCCCTTTCTCTTTCTTTTTGTTCTGCTAGGTCTATTCGTTCTGTTTTCCTTTCTTCTCACTCTTTTTCCTCTCTCTCTCTTTCTCTTTCTTTTTCCTCTCTCTCTCTTTCGTATTCAAGCTGCTTTAATTCTTTCTCATGTTCTATTTGTTTAATATGTAACTGAATTTTTGCCATTTCCAATAAGTCAAACTGTATCTCAGGCAACTTTAAATGCTTAGCCACCACCATAATTACCTCACCTTTTCGCATTTTGTCAGGTAATGTTAACTGCAATGTTTTTGCCAAATCTTACAGTCTGTTTTTACTCGCTGTCCATAAGGTACTGCGTGTGACCGTCTCCACCCCCAAAAACCTCAGAGCTTCTGAAAGAGCCATTGTCCACAACACACTCACTACTTAAATTGAAATATCACACCTGAAAACCACCCACAATATGCTCATCCTTCACTGTCTTTAAGTTCACAAAGCCAATCCAATAGATAAGACTTTTATCCCCCTCAAGCCCCCAATTTGTTCTGGGCCAGGGTTTAGAGAACCCCAAAGTGTATCATGGAGTTCATCTGACCCACAACTTTTAACAGATTGTGATATGGGGAGCACACGGCCCACTCTACCGGTGTGGTAGAGCAGAAATGGAAAGGTATTGTTTAAAGCAAAACAATGTTTATTCTATGAACTCAAGTTAACCTTTTTAAAACATAGTGAACATCTTAGCAACCATTAATTCAAATACAACCCCCAAAGAATACAACACTAAGTAATCCTTTAAGCTTTCCTTTTAACATCTATAAGACTGAAAACACCTTTTACCAGAAGCACATAAGGTTAAAGCCACTACTGTTATTAGTTTTAAATCACCAGGATCGATTTACATTCTTTAGATTACAGCGAGAGACTCTAATACACCTTCTGGCTGTGACTGCAGCTATCCAGCTCTGAAAGCGAAACTAAAACACACCCTGCAGCAAACAGCCTAAAACAAAAGTAAAAAAGCTGACAGACAGCCCAGCTCCACCCACTCTCTGACATCACTGCAGTAATAAACACCCATTTCTTAAAGGTACTCTCACTCCAGATACTTATATAACCACCCATTTATAAACACCCATTTCTTAAAGGTACTCTCACTACAGATACTTATGTACACACCCATTTATAAACACCCATTTCTTAAAGGTACTCTCACTACAGATATTTATATACACACCCATTTATAAACATCCATTTCTTAAAGGTACTCTCACATGACAGTACAGAGAGGAACAGAGTTGATGGGTCGCCCTCCTGTAAATAAACATATAAATAAATAATTAAGGGTTATTTGAGCCAAACAATAATACGCTGTCCACCCCATAATAGTTAGCATGGGCAGGAAGCCAGGAACGGACGGGCCCTTTTCAAAAATGTTTTTAAAAGAGCGGGAAGGAATGGGTTACTATCTTTGGGAGGGCGTGCTCACTGTACTTCAGGGACAGCCCCCCCACAAAGATAGTACCCAACCCCACTTCCCACTTCCTTCCTACCTGCCTGCTGTCCAAAACCAAAACCCCACCCCACCCTAAGCTGGACAATGACTCCCTGCCTAATAGACCGGATTGAGCTCACTTACCACCTTCTCAAGGGCAATTATGGGTTGGGAAACAAATGCTGGCCTGTCAATGACGTCCACATCCCATGAATGAAATTTTAAAAGCTCCAGGACCCACTGGCTCTTCATCTTGGGCCTGCTTGTAATGCCAGCAGCTCTCAAGGTGAGGATTTCCCCATTAATGGGAAGTCCTGCTGTGAGGGAATTTAGCCAACCCGCATCAGGGCGGACGTGTGCGGACCGTGTTTGCTTCCAGCCAACCTTCCTTCTGCGGGGGTAGATGGCAGCCCATATTTCAGCTTGATGATCCTTCATTAGATCCTGGTACTGAAAGATCGTCGACCTGAAACATAACGCAGGATTTCTTTCTGTGGTGTTCAGGACCCCGCTGTCATGCTCAAATGGGAGTCAGAAGACAGCACAGTCTGTGCAACAGTCACGTAATGTGATTCAACCTAGTGGCCTATTAATGGCAAGAGGGGTAGGGCAGGCTCACTATCCGAGTAAAGAGCTGTAGGACAAAGCAGCAGCAGGGAGCATAGGATTAAATGAGGGAGATGGCACTTCAAATTTGAGACACCCTCTCTCCAACATTTTTAAAGTTTAAATTAAAAATGTCTTTTGCCAGATAATTGAAAGGAAGGTGGAAAACCACTCTACATGTCAGTCTGCAGCTGCTGCCACACCCAGGCAGTCAGATAAGGTCACTAATTCTGTCTGGAGTACTGCCCTCCTGAACTGCTGCTTGGAAGCCGCCTCCTGGCAGTTAAGCTGGACCTCAACACCAGTGGAGACCTGGAAGCATACTGGAGATTCTCGGGATTGGGTGCTCTGAAGAAATCATGTGGACTCAAATCATTACTCCGTTTCTCTCTCTATAGACGCTGCCAAACTTGCTGAGTTTTTCCAGTACTTTTGGTTTATATTTCTGGAAAATCTAGCCATGTTCCCACCACCCTCACATCCTGCCTCCAAGAAAATGACCTAGGAACATCTAACTTGGGAGCATGAATAGGTTATTTGGCCCTTCAAGCATGTTTTACCATTCAATAAGTTCATGGTTGATCTGGTTCTGGCCCCAACTTCACTTTCCTGCCTGCCTCCCAAAACCCTCGACTCCCGGGCGGAATTCTCCTCCCCCACGCCGGGTGGGAGAATCGCCGGGGCACCGCGTGTGTCACGCCGCCCCGACACCCGCACGCGATTCTCCCACCACCCCCAGACCAGCGCGGCGAGAATCACGGCTGGCCGCTGGGAGAATCGGCGCTCACCGTTTGCAAAAGGCGAGCGCCGATTCTCCGGCCCGGAAGGGCCGAGCGGCAGCCCCAACAGGCTCCCGTCCACACCTGGTCGCTGCCGGCGGGAACTGCGCAGGAACGCTGGGGGGGGGTGTTCCTGCACCGGGGGAGGGGGGGCCTCCAATGGGGTCTGGCCCGCGATCGGTGCCCACCGATCGGCGGGCCGGCCTCTCTGAAGGAGGACCTCCTTTCCTCCGCCGCCCCACAAGATCCATCCGCCATCTTCTTGCGGGGCGGCCTCGGGGAGGACGGCAACTGCGCATGTGCGGGTGATGTCATTTACGTGGCGCCGGCGGCGTCATTTACGTGCTGCCGCTTTTTACGCGGTGCCAAGGCCCAGCGCGCGTAAATGACGCGACGCCACTCCTAGCCCCTCGGGGGCGGGAGAATAGGGGGTTGGGAGCTGGCTCCGCCGCCAGAGTGAAACACTCCGGTTTTCACACTTAGACTCCCAATGAGAGAATCTATCAAAAATCTATCTGACCCAGCCTTGAATAAATTCCCTGACCCAGTCTCCACTGCTTTCTGGGAAAGATGATTCCACAGACGAACAACCCTCAGAGAAAAAGTTTCACACTTCTGTCTTAAAAGGGAAATGCGTTATTCCTAAATTGTGTCCCCTAGTTCTAGTCTCCCTGACAAGGGAAAACATCCTCCCGTTATCCACCCTATCAAGTCCTCTCAGGATCTTACATGTTCCAATAAAGTCACCTCTCATTCTTCTAAACTGCAATGGATATAAGCCACACTTCTTCAACCTTTCTTCAAGCTCTTCACCCCAGGAATGAGTCGACTGAGCCTTCTCTATATCGCTTCCAATGCAATTATGTTTTTTCAAATAAGGAGACAAAACTGTATCGAGTATTAAAGATATGGGGCTTAATTCTCCGCAGCCACGCGCCGAAATCACATTTGGCGCGGGGGCAGAGAATCAAAGTTCCCAACCAAATCGGGCCCGGTGCCGCTCCCGCGATTGTCCAGGCCCCAGAGGATCGCTCGTCCGTGAATTACGCCACGCAGCTGGGGGGCCATTGCCAGAGGCCCTCCCAGCGATACTCCGCTCCCGACCAGCCGAGGTCCCAACGGCGTGGAACAAATGTGGTATGGCTGGTCGGGACTCTCATGCGAGTCCGCGGCTGCCCTGGTTGGGGGGGGGGGGGGGGGGGGGGGGGGAGAAAATCGAGCACCGGGGAAGGGGAGGGCCTTATGGGCAACCGGGGCAGCGATCGGGCCGGCCCAATGCAGCACCCAGCCATCGGGCCGGTCCAATGCAATCCATGGCACCCAGACACCTTGGAACTGCCAGCCTGGCAGTGCCCATGCCAGCCTGGCAGTGCCACCAGGCATCCTGGCCGTGCCAAGGTGGCATTGCCAGGGTAGAAGTGACCATGTGCCAGTGAGAGTGCCTCACATTTGTGTGGACCAGTGCTAACTGGCGCCATGGCGAGGTCTCCCAGGCGCAGGCAAGAGTTTCCGGGCTTTGGGAGAATCAGACGCAGACATATTTAAATGAGTCGAATGGTTAATTTAAATATGTTAATCTGGATCTAGCCCAGTGATGGCGAATTCCAGATCGCGACATCTTGTGAGATCGCATTCCAAGTGTCACAAATATCGCAAGAGGCCTCTCGCGAGATTTAACAGCCACATTGCATCACCGAGTCGGGCGTGACGAGGTCATTTGATCGCGCCTATAGAATCAGTTTGGGTAGAGAAATAGAAACGATAAGAGTCATTTGTCGGAGTAGTTTATCAAGTCACTAACAATAGTTATACTATAGGATAAAGTAAACTGGAAGTAATAACTGCAGTGTCTAAGAAAGGTACTGCAATAATCACGAGAGACTTTAATTTACATGTAGATTAAGTGAATCAGATTGGCAGAGGTAGCCTGGAAAATGTGTTGGAACGTATTCGGGACAATTTCCTTGAGCAGTACGTTCTAGCGCCAACCAGGGTGCAGGCTATTCTAGAGTTGGTAATGAGTAATGAGATAGGATTCATTAACAACCTCATAGTAAAGGAGCCTCTATGTGACGATGATCATAGCATGATAGAACCCAGGGACCAGCACACTTGTCAGCGGCAGTGTTTTTAGCACTCACATGCCTACGATTTGGGGCTTGTGGAGGCTAAATATCAAGTCCATTAAGCGCTTTCTCACTCCACTGAAGTTGTTCGGCCTGCTGAATATTTCCAGCATTTTCTGTTTTTTTATTTCAGATTTCCAACATCTGCAGTATTTTGCTTTTTATTAAAGCCTCTTTCTGATCATAGACATTGAATAGATGTCTGGAAAATGAAATTATCTTAATCATATCTAAACAGGATTTTCTACACCTGTTTCTATGCAAGTTTCACACTCCAACTCACCTCTTTCTCAATGTGGAAATGCTGCCTTCAGTGTGTTTCGTGGCTGTCACAAGGTATACTGCACCATGTTTGCAGGTTACTAATACTTGAACTTTCTTATACTCATTAGATGATCCAAAAGGAACACAAAAACTGGACTCCAGAAAATGCAGGTTCCGAATGGTACTGTCTCTTGAAACTGACAAGACTGATATTGGGATGCCTGAAAGAACATGGTTTTGTATCTAATGAGTTAATGAATTTACAGCCAATAATTAGATTCATTTGAAAACTAAAATTAGTAACAAGCAGGTGGCAATTGAAAATTCATACATATTAACCACTCAAATGCCCAAATAAAACAAACACTTACCCAAGTATAAATCCCAGATTGTGATTGTCCCATCTGCAAGCGCAATCACCAGGAGAGATGCACATACGTCTGAAACAGAACAAGTGATTGGAGAAGCGTTTGGCCAGACAATATCAGCCTTTGGATCCAGTTCTGCAGATCAAAAGAACAGTAGAAATATTCTTTTAATCCCACATTTAAACCAAGATCTTGAAAAACCTCAGAAGTCACACATACAGCAGAGACATATATTTCATTTGAGATGCTAGAAGGGAAAGCTAAGGCTCATGTTAAAGGAAACTTGCAAGTTTGAAAGTGGCAGGACAGAAAATGAATAAAATGTAGTTAAAGGAAGCTGCGGGTAGGGTTTTAATGACTTGTATTTTCTATTGGGAAAAAATCAAGGGTCGCAAATTGTTTTCAAAAAAATGAAGCAGATTGGAAGATAGTAATGAGAGCCTTGATTATAATAGCCTATGGTAGAGGCTATATAAACACACCCTCTTCTTTTATTCTGAACATGCAGAATTTCTGACAGACAGAGCCATAAAATAAGGTCAGATTTCCTTTTCAAAATATCGGGGGTGATTCTCTGGCTCAGTTGTACTTGGCGCAAATCCCGTCATGTCTTGAGAATAGCAGGAGAGGCTTGAAACGAGATCTGTGCCAAACAGTGCGCGATGCTCTCCACCCAATCCAGCTGATGTAATCTGATTCACGTCATTGCTGGGCATGAACCAGATAAGCATGTTGAAATGCTAATTTAAATGTGCTGGGAGTGTTTGAAGCCGGATTCTCCCGGTTGCCTATATTTTCCTACCTGCTGGCACAATGTGAAGCTGGTGGGAATCACTACTGGTCTCCACCATCGGAGACCAGATGTGATGACTACACCAGGGGCTCTGAGGACATTGTAGCGTCCAGTTAGTCGGGGACATGGCAGACAGGTTGGGACAGCCAAGGGGCCGGGCCTGAAGGGAGAGCATGAAGGGGTAGCATGAAGTGTGTGTGGGGGGTTGGGGGGGGGAGGGGGGGGGGGGGGCTGAAGGTGTGGGGAAGCATGAAGTGAGGGGCATTTGGCGACCACACAGTGAGGTCGCTCACCTGGGGCGGTGATGGCGGGGGTGGTGAACAGAGGCCCATTGGGAGGGCCCTGATCCTTGGGGGATGCAGGGAAGGGAGCGTTAATGCCAGTGAGAATGGTGGTGGTGGGGTCCTAAATCCCCGTTGCTGGCGATGGTGATGGCAGGGGTGGGGCCTTTACTTCCACTTTGAGATCAGGGCTCCCTTTAAAAACGGCAGCCTGATCTCTGTGAAATCAGGCTTGCTTGTATGTTTAGGCCCTGCCCCTCTCTGTGCCAGTGCCCCCTCCAAAAAAATTCAAAGTGTGGGTGGATTGCATTCTGGATCGTGCCGACCCACCCACCGGGAATCGCACCAGGTTTCCTGCCGGAGGCCACACTTAGAAATATTTTGGGAGAATTGCGCCTATAGATTTTGGTTCTGTGTGGAACTTTGAAGAAAGGATTTACATTTATTGGCATTTGATTCAATTGCAGACAGAGAAATAGCATAGGTATTTATGGCAAGAGTGACTACATTGTTCTGAGTTCCACTGATAGAATCTGTCCATAACACATTTCAAATGAAGCTTTTTTATGTACATGGGAATCCCAATTTTATCTGGGCAGTTCGTGTAAAGGGTTAATTCATTTCTTCAGAGCCCACTGTCATTGTACAGAATAGGACTTATACCTATCTTTTCTTTCCCCACTGGTATTTTCAGTGCGTAATGGAGTAGAACATGACTGCCATGCCACCACACACATAAAGTATTGGGAATACCTAGAAGGAAAATCAGATCAGTTCAACAAGTCCACAATAATAGTTTTTTAAAATCATTCCTGTATTGCATCGCTGGCAAGGCCAGCATTTGTTGCCCATCCCTAATTGCTCTTGTGCCGAGTGTCATGCTCGACCGTTTCAGGGGTCACTTTTAATGACAATGATAGCTTCATGGTCATTACTGAACCTAGCTTTATATCCCAGATTATATTAATTGAACTTAAATTCCACCAGCTGCTATGGTGGGATTTGAACTCATATCTCCCAAGCATTAGCTCTGGACTGCTAGTTCTGTGACATTACCACTATACTACCACTATGTCACAATTTCCACGTTGTTCAACTTGCATTTTTGTGACGTAACTATCCATTTCCTTACATTATCAAATTTATTATATAAACTTAAAATAGCTTTGTTTACTTACCTGAATAAATATCCCAAAACTCTTCTGTTGCTCTTTCCGTTTTTTCCGTTCTATCTGTCTGCTTTAAAACCATAGCTTGTTGTCACCTTGCCACTACTTTCTACTTTACTTCCTTTTGCCTTTCACTATAAAACTTGCCCATTCACCTCAAAAACTAGCCATGCACTCCTTAAAGGGACAGGTGCTTCATGGAAAATGTCAGCAAAGTTTTTTGGGAGAATAACCTGATGAACAGTGCACTTTTTTTGCTGAGATGACGGGTGGGATTCTCCGGCTCGCTACATCCGTTTTCTGGTGCGGCGTGCCCCCGCCGGCATCGGGATTCTCGGTCCCTGCAGCCGGCCAATCGGGTTTCCCATTGTGGGCATCCCCGTGTCGTCGGGAAATCCGCAGGTGTCTGTGCGCTGCCGGCAAAATGAAGGATCCCACCAACAGAGAATCCAGCCCGGCATGTTTTGATGCAATCTTCTTCATTGATATTGATCAGGATATCCTTGGGTTACATTTTGGTGTTTCATCTCGGCGAGTGATATTGATGCTGGGAATGAAGCACCTAGCACCAGGGGAATTCCTTGCCCTGGAAAACAGTCTGGATGGTCCAATTTTCATTTAGATGCGGCAGGATGGGATGAAAGTTGTGCCCGTCGACTCTGGAAACAGTTCAGAAGCAGCAAAAATTGCAGGAAGAGGTTCGGAGGCAGCACTATCGCATTCAGTCTTCCGGTGCCATTTTGGCTAAGCCAGGGCCCCTCTCCATCTGTGTGACAGTTCAGACTGTAGTGTCAGCATCACGTACTCTCAGGGATCAGGAATGGATAATAAAGCTCCTTCTACACTATCCCAATAACGCATCAAGCCCCAACTTTGAAAGGACTCTCCAGGGTTCAAAAATACAGCCAGATCAATCAACCATCTCCAACTGCAAGGGTTCCATGTGAAATAAGTTTGGGAAACTTAATCCGGTTCCAAGTGTGCACGAACCCATTATCACAAAGCTGCCCATAACTGTCAAAAAGCATAGGTTTGCAAAGATGGAAACGTTTTGGTGTAGTAAGGGAGGTGGTTTCAACGTTGGGGTTGGATGCATTATTAGAATAGCGTGGAGGGAGCTTTACTTTGCATTTCACAACACCTGTATTTGGTCTGACAGATGGTTGAAATGGAAGTTGTTGTATTCCCAGCACCAATATCTCTCACCCGATGAGCATTCATACAGAAATAATTCTAAAAAATTCTTCTTCTCCTCAGCATTTTACTTAAAATGTCAGAAAGATGGATTTTAAACTAAAAGACCAGTGGCAGTAGAATACAGGTTGAATCTCCAGCCCATGGCAATCCCAATTTCAGGAGAGCTGTCAATGGGAGGTTTTAGGTAAACACTAGGCTGGCGTAATCTTAAAAATCCAAGGTGAAGAATGGGGCACTCAGTTTCCAACTTCAGGTGGATTGCTATGAGAAGGGACTGGGTCGATGTCAAGCAGCTTTTATTACTGTTGAATTGAAAAACAATTACTCCAGCCTTGTTATTAGCTATAGGTTGGATGGCTCTGGATGTCAAGGGTAACTTAAGAAATGGGAGACACATAAAAGGGAGACTTGGTAAAAAATAAATAGATAAACAGAAATAAAACATATGCCTTTTTTGTGTCAAGACCATCTTACCAAATTGGGTTCTCTGTTCCAGGCCCACTGGAAAAATTCGTCCAAGGTAAAGAAAATGAAATGTTGCTTGGCTGAAACAATTGAAAATGTTTATTTTGCTAAAGCTGCTTCTATAATAAAATGATTAATGCAAAACCATATTTTGGTTAAAAATGCTAAATGAGCAAAACTTATAGAATCTATCCACCAATCTATAAAATATATTCAAAGTTTGGTTTAGTATACATTTCTTCTTCTAGTCATTGTCCATAGTATCTGATTATTGTTTTGGGCTGATGTGCATGATGCAGGGTTTACACATAAAATTGCATTGTCAGAGATTCTACAAGCCCCAGCTTATTAGCTGACTGGTGAAACAGACGGCGTAATTCAATGGAAAATTTCAAAGTGTGGTTTCGGGTGCGTTTGTCGGGGTTTTCCGCAACAGCTGCAATGTTGAGATGGAGACCGCTATTCAACAGCACTTAGCCATTCTTTTGGGACATTCGGAGTTTCACCCCGGTCAAAGCCACACTTTGAAATTGCCCGAGTAGCACTGCCAGATGCCTGGGTGCCAGTGGGAGTTCCAGGGTACAAGTCTGTCCTGACCCCAATCACCCAGGGAGCTAAAATATCCTCCAAGACCCCTTCCCCATCCCCCCCCCCCAACCCCGGTATGGTAGCATGCCTGTTCCATGCTTGTCGAAACCTGTACTAATCGACACCTGGTTGAGGGCTGGCAGGCGTTGCCATTGACTCCTTGGCGCTGTGTGAATGCAGCATCGGGATATTTAATGAGCCTAGCAAGTCAGGTGACGCACGACTGGCCCGGCGTGAAGTCCAATTTGGAGCACTCCCGGGATTCACCGGCCGCCCCTGGCTCCATGCCGGGCACAACTCAGTGGCTGAATTGTGCCCAGAGATTCACATTTCATTTTACAATGTACAAGGTGCAAAGTTATACATGAAATGGAAATCCTTATTCTTCAGATAGCTGGGCTGTATATCAAGAAACAAACTCTATTAAATATTCAGAAGCTACAAATGGGGGGAATCCTATTTCGCATCATCTGGACTGGCTGCGATCAGCTTTGCAGTAACCAATTTAAAGCAACATAAATTTCCATCATAAAGAAATATAAAAATAGAGGCCCTTTAAATCACTGCCTTTTTGGGGTGGATTTTAGTGTGAAATTAGTTCTTGGCGACTACTGCTTCAAAAAAACCTGAAATCCATTCTCAAAAGCACAGCCCAATTTCAGACCTGGTGGGAATTTGACCTACCTCATATCAGGATTCTCCGATATCGGCACGATGTCCGCCGACCGGCACCAAAAACGGTGCGAATCAGTCCGGCATCGCACCGCCCCAAAGGTGCGGAAGTCTCCGCATCTTGAGGGGCCGAGCCCTCACCTTGAGGGGCTAGGCCCATGCCGGACTGATTTCCGCCCTGCCAGCTGGCGGGAATGGCCTTTGGTGCCCCGCCAGCTGGTGCGGAAATTACATTGCAGTGTGGTGCATGCGCGGGAGCGTCAGTGGCCGCTCACGGCATCCACGCGCATGCGCAGTGGAGGGGGTCTCTTCCGCCTCTGCCATGGTGGAGACCATGATGAAGGCGGAAGGAAAAGAGTGCCCCCACGGCACAGGCCCGCCCGCGGATCGGTGGGCCCCAATCGCGGGCCAGGCCATCGTGGGGGCACCCCCCGGGGCCAGATCGCCCCGCGCCCCCCCCAGAACCCCGGAGCCCGCCCGCGCCGCCGTGTCCCGCCGTCCCAAAGGTGGTTCAATCCTCACCGGCTGGCGTGGGTTGACAGCGGCGGGACTTCGGCCCATCGCGGACCGGAGAATCGCTGGGGGATTCCCGCCAACCGGCGCAGCGCAATTCCCGCCCCCCCCCCCGAATCTCCGGTGGCGGAGAATTCGCGACACGGCGGGGGCGGGATTCACGCCGGCCCCCGGCGAATCTCCGACCCGGTGGGGGGGTCGGAGACTCGCGCCCCTGGTGTCAATTAGATTTATCCCCGCCAACTTAGCTCAAAACAAATTTATAGCGGGGCAGCACGGTGGCGCAGTGGATAGCACTGCTGCCTCACAGCGCTGAGGACCCGGGTTCGATCCCACCTCTGGGTCACTGTCCGTGTGGAGTTTGCACATTCTCCACGTGTTTGCGTGGGTTTCGCCCCCACAACCCAAAGATGTGCAGGGTGTGTGGATTGACCACACTAAATTGCCCCTTAATTGGATAAAATGAATTGGGTACTCTAAATGTTTTTTAAACTTTATAGAGAAAAAAGTTAAATTGGACCACTTTTTCATCGGGTGGTACAGACAGGATAAGGCGATTGACCCTCTTCTGTGCTGTACGAGTCTATCATTTCACCCACATACGGCCAATTCCGCTTCATGTACTTTCAAGGCTTTCAGCACTGCCGGTTCTTCCCCTCCCTGTTGTATTTCTGAGCCACTGTTAGATAGAAAGTCAATGTTAAGGGTATAAGAGTTTTTACTCATATGAGTGCATTGTGGGTGGATCACTTTTTGGCAAATCTACATATTAGAAATATGCACCCTCACGACCTACCCAAAGGGATGGGATCTAACCCCCTCTTGCCTTTGAGATCTCGGGCGAGTGTCGTTCAATGCTGGTCTCCACAATCGGGGACCAGATGGAACAGCGCTCTTGGGGTTCTCCCAGGGTTCTGGAGGCCCTCAGGTGCTTGCCCTCTGGGCGGGGTGGTACCTTGGAACTGCTGGTGCCACCCAGACACTTTGGCACTGCCAGCCTGACACCCTGTCAGTGCAAGCATGGCACCACTTGGGTCAGGCAGGTACTGCCAAGGTACCTAGGTGGCACTGACAGGGGCACTGTCAAGCTGGCACTGCCAAGGTGCTAAGCTGAAATTTTTCCCCACTCTGCGGATCGGACCTGGGGAGGGGTTGTGGGAGGGTCGACAGATCAGGATGCCATTTAATAAATGCGTCTCGATCTCCTTCTGCACTGAGGAGTGCTGGTGCGTGAAGCTCCTCAGTGCAGAAAATGGAACTAAGTGTGGCCTCGTCGGGGTGTTCCCTGTTGAGGCCCATATCTACCCGAATGGAAGTTCAATAGCTTGGTGTCTCTCGATGCTCCGAGCAACCGGGACACACCTGGCTAAATGTGCTTGCTACAGTACTCTGTTCCCATTTGGGTAGATCGCTGCCCAAATGTCTTTTTTATGCAGTGAGCAATAATGAGCGAACTAGATTATGTTTTCTAGAGTTATAGAAAGAGCAAATTTATTAGTGTGGTAGTCACCACTGTTTGTATAATACGTGTATTATAGGTAATATGGTAAGGCTCCTGTACTACAGGTACGGGGATCGATCCCTGCCTGCTGGCTCCGCCCAGTAGGCAGAGTATAAATGTGTGTGTTCACCGAGCTGCTGCCATTTTGGTAGCAGCTGCAGGAGGGAACACATCTCTGCTTAATAAAGCCTCTATTACTCTCTACTCTCGTCTCATCATAACTGATAGTGCATCAATTAGCCACTAAACCTTACAGAAGGAAATAATAAAAACACAATGGCACACACAGTTATTGGCAATGAGATGTTCGAGTCCAATAAATAAAAGTAAAGGGGCATACAGTTAAGTTAATTATCCTTGAGGCATAGATTGTTAAACTGTGTGGCTGTTTTCTTAGATTCAGTCAGATGTCGCTGATGTTGCAATTCTTATGAGATCGCCTTTTGGTGTATTGACTCTTCGATCTGGTTAATTCATTTGCTCCAAAAGCGAGAGAGAGCTCTTCATACTTTCTCTTCTGCTGAAGTCTCTTGAAAGGTTCTCTGCTCTAATGACCTGCAGCCTGCCCTGTTAAACCTCACCGACTATGTATTTCCAAGGGGTTTGGGTGGGTCTGATTGCGGCATATTGTTTCAATATCCAGCACTTGCATTTTAACATCTCTTTCTTAGATAGTGTTGAATTCCAATAGGTGTCTGAACTAGGAATTGTCTCTCTTGTCACACATGCTTTAGGGCTCATCTTGGAATGTAGCCTTGCATTTTAAAGTAGTTAATCTGTCTCAATTCAAATTGTATATTTTGAATTTTATGTGGCTTAATTGGCAGTCTTCTTTAGTCCGTGTCTTTCAAAAAGTTCCTTTTAAACAGTTCAGTATCGGTTTGGACAGCTGATGATATTTCAATTTGACATCACTCAGGCACAAATCCTGTCATTGTGACAATGTGTACCAATTATTTGTATAAAGTATCCTTGATGTCTAGCTGCCATCTTAGGCAAGGCAATCTGAAATGCCAGAATGGTACCCTAAACACTCAGGTGATGAGCCAGATAGAATTCAATGATAAGGTAATGATTGTAGGCTTCTGAGGTGTAAAGGATGTGCATTATCCAGAGAATCTAGATTCACTTTAAATACCCTTGTGATACAGTTTTAATCATGGTTCTGGCTACACTGACCGTCCCTGCACAGCTTTCCAATGGGGTTTCCTGCCCTCATGACCCAATATTATTGCTCCTTTCGCTAATGGGATGTGACAAGAATTTGAGACCCCTTCCAGCTGTTAAAGATGTTAAGGCTGCAGATGCTGCATTTCTATCGCAGCTACTGCATTGGTAAATTATCAGTGGTGAATCTTGAACAATTGCCAAGATGTGTCAAGGTTTTGTTAATTATTTTCTCTGGGAGCAAACCTGATTGTTGGATAAAAACAAATTTGCTCAGGGAGAATGCACGAGAGATATTCAAACCAATTCACAGGACTATGTGAGGTGTCCAGGTTGATCGCAGAGCATGGCAGCACAGTGGTTAGCATTGTTGCTTCACAGCTCCAGGGTCCCAGGTTCGACTCCCGGCTTGGGTCACTGGCTGTGCGGAGTCTGCACGTTCTTCCCATGTCTGCGTGGGTTTCCTCCGAGTCTTCCGTTTTCGTCCAAATATGTGCAGGTTGGTGGATTGGCCATGCTAAATTGCCCTTAGTGTCCAAAAAGGTTAGGTCGGGTTACTGGGTTACGGAGGAGTGGGCTTAAGTAGAGATCTCTTTCCAAGGGCTGGTCCGGACTCGATGGGCCGAATGGCCTCCTTCTGCACTGTAAATTCTATGATCTATGATGCATAGAGTCAATTCTTGTAGCAATGTCAGTTGCTCAGTCCCTTTAATCCAAATCTGGCCTCAGGGTGCTCAATTCTGCAACTTTGGTGCAAACTTGTTAAAGTCAAAATATTAATAATAAAACAAACCTTTGCTTTTCTTCACTCTCTTCGCTGGTGTCTTTAGAAAGATAGGTATAATACATTTCTTCAAATATTTTCTTTTCCTCCGTCCATTGCTGAGCAGAAATAACATGATTTTGGCCTGTACCAATAATGTTGGCATCATCAAGCTTCTGAAGGGCGTCAAATGGATTCTTCCAAAGATAATCTGTATTAAAAGTAAAACTCATTATGTCAAACCAATGTAGATTTAGTGGCATTTTAATTAAGTGAAATACAGGGAATAGAGGTATGTTTAATTGGTCACACCCACATGGAGAATCCATATAAATACATCACTAATTGTCCAACTGTAATTGACTAATTGCATCTCTGCAATTTTCTCAAGCTCTATATCCCAGCTTGTACACTCAACTCTTCTGCTGTTGGTCTATTACAAGTCCTCCCATTCCTTTACTCTACCATCTGCAGCACCACTGCCTTGAGCCAAAATGCTGTTGCTCTGGGATTCCCCTTTCCAAAAAATCTCTGCCTTGCTAATTCTTTCCCCAAACTTCAAACATAACCTCAAAATCTGCCTCTTCAGCTACGTCTTGTGTCATCTCCCCCAATTTTTCAGATTCATAGTTATTAAATAACTCAGATTCTGGGGCCAATCGTGAACAAGTGAAGCATCAGAGGCTCTGCCTGTATCTTTAGAACCATACCTGGGCAAGATTGAGCCTCTTCAGAAGAGGAACCAAAATAATTTCTTGCTCTTGAAAGCTTAATACCAGTACACTGCATATTCATAATGAAACATCAGTGCTTAAGAAGGTAAGGATAGCTCTCTGGCTGCAAAGTTGTGGGGGAAAGCACAACGCAGGTGTTAAATTTATCAGATTTTTTAAAAGGCAGAGCTCATGGCTGGCACAGTCGTGTCTTTCTTTTTATTTAAATATATTTTAATACAAACATGTAAAAAAACAGGTTACAGCAAATAAACACCCTGGGAACCATACTTCCAATCAGCTATTACAGTCTGTACAGACTTTTTCCCTTTTTCCCCCACCCGTCACCCACCCCCCCCCCCCCCACCCCCACCCCCCGCCCAGCGACAAACAGCCCCTCAAACACGGTCACAAACATCCCCCACATTTTCTCAAACCCCCCTGCAGAGCTCCTTAACTCATACTTTATCCTCGCCAACTGCAAGAGGTCGTATAGGAAACCCAACCGAGCTGCTACCCCCAGTGGCGATGCCGACCGCCACTCCAGTAAAATTCACCGCCATGCAATCAGAGAGGCGAAGGCCACGAAACCGGCCTTCCTCCTCTCTATGAGCTCCGGCTTCTCTGAAACCCCAAATATCGCCACCAACGGGTCCGGGTCCACCTCCTCCTCCACTATCCTGGCTAAGACCGTGAACACTCCCGCCCAGAATCTTCCCAATTTTTCATAACCTCAAAACATGTGCGTGTGATTCGCTGGCCCCTGCGCACACCTCACACACTCATCTGCTACCCCCTGAAAGAACCCACCCATTCTCGCTCGAGTCATATGCACCCTGTGAACCACTTAAATTGTATCAGGCTCATCCTTGCACAAGAGGAGGTCCCGCCAGTCATGTCTTTCTGTATCCATTAATATCATGCATTCCCATGTCAGGTGTAATGTGGAACATGGAAAATATTGATGGGAAGATGTCGGCGTTGGACTGGGGTGAGCACAGTAAGAAATCTTACAACGCCAGGTTAAAGTCCAACAGGTTTGTTTTGATGTCACTAGCTTTCGGAGCACTGCTCCTTCGTCAGGTGAATGAAGAGATATGTTCCAGAAACATATATATAGACAAAGTCAAAGATGCAAGACAATGCTTTGAATGCGAGCATTTGCAGGTAGACCTTTCGGGATCTTGTCTGCTTTGTAGAAACTTAATGTCAGTGTCTATATGCGCGATCTTCTTGGAGATCCTCTCCAAGGATCCTTACTGTGCTCACCCCAGTCCAACGCTGGCATCTCCACATCATGGCTACCATCGACACCGCAAACTGCCGGTTCAAAGTGGATAAGATTGGTGGATAAGATGCTTAGCATCCCAGGCCCAAAACACTCATTCCAGGTTAAGCAGCGTTTCACTTGCATCTCTTCCTATTTGGTCTACTGCATTCGCTGCTCCCAATGTTGTCTCTTCTATATCGGAGAGACCAAACGCAGACTGGGTGTTCGCTTTGCTGAGCATCTTCGGTCTGTGCGCATTCAGGACCCTGTCCTTCCTGTTGCTTGCCATTTTAACAAAAGACCCTGCTCCCATGCCCACATGTCTGTTCTTGGCCTGCTGCAATATTCCAGTGAAGTGCAACGCAAACTGGAGAAACAACATCCCATCTTCTGGTTAGGCACGGTACAGCCTTCCGGCCTGAATATCAAATTCAACAACTTTAGATGATCAGCTCTACCCCACTGTGGTAGTCGGTATTAGGGGTATTATGGTACCTAGGTTGAGGTTGTATGATCATTGGTGTGGTAGGTACCTGAGACAGGAAGATCATTGGTGAAGCCTGCCTGCTGGTTCCGCCCAGTAAGGTGGAGTATAAGAGTCTGTGTCTCCCTAGCAGCTGCAATCTGTACCTGCGCTGCTGGGGGAAACATCTAGTCCAATAAAGCCTTCAATTGTCATCCAATCTCGCTTCTGGAGTCATTGATCGAGCATCACCCACCTCGACCCATTTGTTTTCATTTTAACTGTCTTTTACCATTTCTTTCTTTCTTAATATACATTTAAATTCCGCCCCCTCACAATCTTATTTACCTTTCCTTCACCTCTCTCCTCTTTGCTCCCCTTCCCCTCCCCCCACATCTACAGTTCATCCTCTGATGTTAGTTTCCCTGCTGTTTGATCTTTCACATCTTTTGTCCTCACTGGGGACTGCCATTAGCACTCTTTCGCCTTGGTTTCTGTGGCCATTAGCACCCGGTTTCGCTGGGTTTCTGTGGCTATGACTCATCTTCATTCTCACTCCACAGTATAAATATTTCCCACTTTCTCTGTATGTTAGCTTTGATAAAGAGTCTCTTCTCTCCCTACAGATGCTGCCAGACTTGCTGAGATTTTCCAGCATTTTCGCTATGAAACTCGTGGGGGTCTCCCAGGGAATTTGTGCCCCGATGTGCATGCCCTCTGGGCAGGGTGGTACCCTAGCACTGCTAATTCCACCTGGGCACTCTGGCAGCGCCACCTGGGTGCCAGCCTGGCATTACCAAGGTGCAAGACTGGCATTCTTTGCAGGACGGTGATCGGGCAGGGAAGGCTGCCCTGCGTGAGTGAGGGGGGGACCATTTGGTTAAATCATGCCCTAATTGTGGGTGAATTGCGATCTGGATTGCACCCATACACCCGATGGAAATCACCCCGCCGGTTCCACCCAGAATGACACTTAATCATTTTTTTCATAGAATTGAGCCTATTGTCTGAGAGGCACTTAATTCAGCAGGCCTTCCCAAAAGGAGGCGATGCGGGACAATGCTGGCTCTCCAGCCAGTGGGCAACATCCTCATCGGCTACATTAAATACGTTCCATGGTTTTACATGCACTCCCAGCCTATGCTGCCTCAGCCAATTGACCTTATTCATAAGCTAATCTATTTTCTAATGGAGAATGGTACAACCTTGCCTTACCCACAGTGCAATACTTGTTGAGACTAATTCAACACAGATTGAAAACCAAACCTTGGTCCTTTGGCTAAATTGCATCTGGTTTTTAACAACAAACCAGACATATTGGATAGACATATGGACGATAAGGGAATAGTGTAGATGGGCTTTCGAGTGGTTTCACAGGTCGGCGCAACAACGAGGGCTGAAGGGCCTGTAATATTCTATGTTCTATGCATTTTCTGACTACAGAGCACCAACAGTGAGCAGTAACTCAATATAAATCCCCACGACCAGTAAGTGTTCCTAAAAATAGAGACATTTTGAAGATGCTCCAAGTACAAGCTCATGGAAGTAATTCTGATACATACCTGTGATCTGTTTGGGTCTTTGTTTCGTTACCAGAACAGTAGGTGTCAGTTTAGCATCTTGTACATTTAGCAGATTAGCTTGCTGAAATAGAAATATACACAACATAATTTAATGTAAAAATCATTCCCTGCTTCAATAGTAAGTAAGAAGTAATTTTTGATAGTTTATTGTATAGACATTGAAAGCTGCACTTTAGAGGTGAGGTGAGCATGACTGTCCTTGACATCAAGGCACAATTTGACTGAGTGTGACATCAAGGAATCCTAGCAAAATTGAATCAATGGGTCAAAGTTCTCCACTGGTTAGAGTCATGCCGAGCACAAAGGAGAAAAGTCATGGATGTTGAAGGACAATCATCTCAGCCACGTGGACTGCAGAGGTTAAAGAAGGCAGCTCACCTCCACCTACTAAAAGGCAATTAGAGATGGCAAATAAACATTAGCCTCATCCAAAGAATGAATTCAAAAAATGAAAAAGACCCTATTTTGAGAGCGCCCATTATAGTCTAAAAATAAATAAATAACGGGATGATATTAAAAGCAATGTACAAAAACTAAAAAAAAACTCTTTCTGGCCAGGAGACAACCTGAAGACGCTTACTTAGACTTACTGCATCTAGAAATGCAGGAGGCAGACAAAGCATGTGCTTATGTCTATTTTCTGTAGCTTGCTTTTTCTGGAACAGAATACTAGCCTGAAGCTTGAATGGGAGCATTGCCTGAAGTTAGCTTGAAGGGCACCACTCTGCTGTTTGGCTGCTGTATGAACACATTTTTGTGGCCAACAAGTCCTGCGGTGGGACTTGAACTTGGAGCTTCTGACTCAGAGACAGGGACGCGACCCAGTGCCACAAGGCCTCCTCCAACCTGAAGTGGTTTTTGAACTAATGAGGAAAGGAACCAGCAATTGACTATCTCGAGAGACTTGAAAACTGGCATCTAAACGACTTAGGAATATTTCCTCGAAGACTGGCCTGTGGAACGGCTTTATGCCAGGCTATTAATACTGCAGCCTACGATCCAGACTCAAAACATGTGAACATGCCGAGAGAAATCCTTTTTTATGTATAAAGTAATGAACAATGGGATCTTGCAACAGGCATAAGCAAAGTAGCACATTTTTGAATGAATCTAATAAATCCAAATGGTCCACATTGTGTCAATTTGACTCAGTTGCTAGCCACTTTGATTCACTCCCTGAAGACTGTGGGTTCAAGATGTGTAACCAGCTGTTTGTGTTCAGCAATGAAGTTCTCGTGTAGTATTGAGGAAGTGCTGTGCCGTTGGATGTGCGACCCTTGGGATATGATGCAAAACCAACCTGTTTGGATGGATGTTAAAGATACCAGATCCCATGGCAATAAGAGAAAGGGAAAAACAATGGGGAGTTCTCCAAGTAACGTGGCCAACATTGCTCCCTCAATCAACACAACCAAAGTGATTTATTAATCATTCACCTTATTACTAGTTGGGGAATCTTGCTGGGTCTGCGTAGCAGGCAGAGGGGATGGTTGAACGGAACGTTTCTGAAAGACATGACCAAGTGTTACAGGAATTAAATTAAGCTAGGATCTTTTGAAACTTATCAAATATTCGATTAAAGCAAGATTCATGGTAGAATAAACCTAGAAGCATAAGACATGGGGCGGGATTCTCCCCTACCCAGCGGGGCGGGGGGTCCCGGCGTGATGGAGTGGCGGGAACTACTCCGGCGTCGGGCCGCCCCAAAGGTGTGGAAGTCTCCGCACCTTTAGGGGCCAAGCCCTCACCTTGAGGGGCAAGGCCCGCGCCGGAGTGGTTTCCGCTCCACCGGCTGGCGTGGAAGGCCTTTGGCGCCATGCCAGACAGAGCCGAAAAGACTTCGCCGGCCTGCGTAAGTCCACGCATGCGCGGGAGCATCAGCGGCTGCTGACGTCATCCCGGCGCATGCGCAGGGGAGGGGGTCTCTTCCACCTCCGCCATGGTGAAGACCATGGCGAAGGCGGAAGAAAAAGAGTGCCCCCACGGCACAGGCCCACCTGCGGATAGGTGGGCCCCGATCACAGGCCAGGCCACCGTGGGGGCACCCCCTGGGGCCAGATCGCCCCGTGCCCCCCCACCGGAGCCCGCCCACACCGCCTGCTCCCGCCGATAAGGTAGGTGGTTTAATCCACGCCGGCGGGAGAGGGTTGACAGCGGCAGGACTTCGGCCCATCGTGGGCCGGAGAATCGCCGGGGGTGGGCCTGCCGACTGGCGCGGCGCGATTCCCGCCCCCGCCGAATCTCTGGTGGCGGAGAATTCGGGACACGGCGGGGGCAGGATTCACGCCAGCCCCCGCCGATTCTCCGACCCGCCGGGGAGTCGGAGAATCCTGGCCATGCTTTCTACCAAGCAGTGTGCTGAAACAAAGCAGTTCAGTGAGTCAAATGGGAATACAGATTTCCTAAGAAGCAGCTGATGAAAGAGTTTGTTCACTGACGGGTTTTGCACGCTACTTCAATGCTATTCAACATCATGATGTCTTGGCCAAAGCAGAGTGTGCAGAAGAACAGATTATTATTTAAATGGAGAACAACTGCAGAAAGCTGCAACACAAAGGGACTTGGGACTACTTATACACGAAACACAGAAAGCTAGCACACAGGGTCAGCAGGTAATCAGAAAGGCTAATGGAATGTTCGCCACTATTTCAAGGGGGTTGGAGTATAAGAGTCGGGAAGTTTTGCTGCAACTGTGCAAGGTACTGGTGAAACCACAACTGGAGTATTGTGACTTTTTTTGTCCCCTTATTTAAGGAAAGACACTCAACGGGATTCTCCGATATTGAGGCAGATTGTCCGCGCCGTCGTGAATGCCGTCGCGTTTCACGACGGCGCGAAACGGCCACGGGCACGATCGATTCAGGCCCCAAAAAGGGGCCAGCAGCGGGGCCGCGAGAAACACGGTGGGCGTGGCGCCAGAGCAGCGGCGCACCGTGTAATTTAAAGTGCGCGATTCGCGCACAGGACCCAAAGGATAGAGATGGCTGAGCCCCGCCGTGCCACTCCCAGGTTCCAGGATAGTGATCGAGAGACTCTATTAGACGCAGTAGAAGAGCGCAGGGTCATCCTGTGCCCAAGACGTGGGCACCGGCACCCGTCCAGCACTGTGAAGCGCGGCTGGCGTGAAGTGGGCACCGCGGTTAGCGCTGTGAGGCACACCCCCCGCTCTGGAGACCAGTGCCGGAAGAAGCTCCACGACCTCACGAGGGCTGCCAGGGTAAGTATCCCGAGAGTTCCCCCGGGCCACACCCTACCCCTCCCCCCCTCCACCACGTTTTGCGGGAACGTTGCACCCGACCCACATGGGCAACACCCCCCCTTGAGAGCTGCCACCCCCCACCTCTCCCCCGCCACCCCCCCCCCCCACAGACAGGCATGGTGGCATCCTGCCAACCCCCCCCCCCCGAACATGGCAGCACCCTTTCCCAAAATCCCTCCCCCCACCAGCACCAGCACGGCTGGTTGACTAATTTATGTAGCAGGGGTGAATGGCGCCGGGGTGACCCAGGTCACGCTGTCGGGACTTCAGCCCATCCAGGCCGCTGAATAGCGGGGGGCCCGGAGAATCGCCGTACTTAGTGCCTCTTGCGATTCTCCGGCAGGCGCAGCGCCGACCCCGATGACGCCGTTCTCGCCGGTTGGGAGAATGGCGGAGCAGCTTTGGACCGGTGTCACGCAAAAAATCGGCGCGAACGGCAATTCTCCCAGCTGGCGCGGCATGGCAGAATCCTGCCCACTATTTCATTGGAGGCAGTTCAAAGAAGGTTTACTGCGATGATCCCCGGGAAGGAGGGTGTCATATCCCATACAGGACTTACAGGGTGGGCATGTGCCAGAGTTCTAAATTCCCCCACGAGATTAAACGTCCTCTTAGTATCTGCCCTATTAAGCCACTCAGAATCATGGACGGGATTGTCCGTTTGCTGACGCCGATATCGCGAAATGCGATTGGGCGGAGAATAGTTTCCGACACCAAATCGGGGCAGGCTCTAATTTGACGCCACATCGTGATTCTCCATCACCGCGTAATCGCCATCTATGTGTCCCAGAACGCATGTACAGTGGACACCGTTTGCATATAATTAGCGGGCCTGACCTGGAATTCTCCGGTACTTCCGCGATTCTCTTACTCAAATGGGCCGAGTTTCCGACGTCACGGCTCACTTGTGCTTTTAAAAATCGTGAAACCGGCGTCGTGGTTGCTGAGGGAGAGAGAGGGGGTACGAAAAGTGTCCAACATCACCATAGTTTGCTGACAGTTGTGCTGCTGGCCGGGATGGGGGGGGGGGCTTCTGCCAAGGTAGGGGGGAGTAGCTGGGAGTGGCCAGGAGGTGGGCTGTGGGGTCGGGCATGGAACAAGGCGGACATGCAGCTGCACACGCCGTTGACAACCCACTGTGAACTTAGGACCACAGGTCATTTAGGTGACACACAGCCCCCCCCCCCACCCCCCACCACCACTCCAAGGTTCCCTCTGGCCCCAGCCGGCCCGCCAGTTGTTTGGGCGCGCTCCAGCACAACCAGCGCCACCTTGTTCGCTGGGGTGAGTGTGTGTGGAGATTGTAATGTATATATGCGGCTGCAGCTTGTCAACCTCCCGAGTGTCAGTCATGGACCCAGCGAATCCCACACCATTTTCCATTGGAATCGATTGTGTTCCACATGGCGCCAGTGCTAGTCCCTTAACAGTAGTGGAATCAGTGGCACCAGCTTTGCTGTTGTGAAAGTCCACAAATTCTGTGTTGGCTTCAACACGTAGTCTCAGAAACGGAGAATCCCACCGCATATACGTTTCAATAAGATCACCTCATTCTGCTAAACTCCAATGAGTAATAGTCCAACCTGCTCAATATTTTCTACTGGAACAAGCCCTTCATCCCAAGAATTAGCCAGTGAACTGTTTCCAATGCAAGTCTATCCTCTTTAAGTAAGGAAACCAAAACAGTACACTGTACATTAGGTGTGGTCTCACCAATATCCGGTCGTTGTAACAAAACTAACCAATTTTTCATAATAAGCAGGTTGTGAAGAGTTAGTGTCAAATACAAAGCCATATCCTTCCACTCTGTGGCACAGTACAGTACATAGCTGGAAAACCTCTGAAACTTTCCAGGAAGATTACCGATCATGTGCCAGGTTTCAACTTCCAAGTTTGCAAGCAAATTCCTGACTGCAATGCTTTCTAAAAAGCAATGGAAAATTAGCTTACAAGATGCAGAACTGGGAGCTGAATAAGTCTGGATCTTTGAAGACTTGCTCTATTGCATTCCTTCAAAGCACTGCTCGCTAAATAGCCAATGGTTTGAAAGCAATATATGAAAAATCAATCAGGAAGTGTAAATAACATGTCCTACCACATCAGATGTAAACTAAGGTACAACAGGGAACAACACATAAAAGGGGATTTTGTTTAGGATCAACCATGTTCATTTATGTTGCAAAATTTTGTGTTTCCCACACTTTAAACTAGAAGGTGCAAAATAAACGAATATAGAGTGTTAATGGTAACGTAGAGTAGTTAGTAATTTGGTACAAACCTAAGTTATACAGACCCAAAAGCAAATTAATAGCTGAACTGTGCATGGAGCCGATGAAATAACCTCGCTGTTTAATGAATGAAGTGAAATGAAATGAAAATTGCTTATTGTCACAAGTGGCTTCAAATGAAGCTACTGTGAAAAGCCCCTAGTCGCCACATTCCGGCGCCTGTTCGGGGAGGCTGGTGTGGTAACAGCAACATTTGCATGTTTTGCACCACCTTACCTCCCCCCACACCTCTTCATCCTACCTCCGATAAGGTTAAACACCTGACAGCCCAATCTAGTTCTGGAATGGCTTTTGTGTTAATGATTTGTAATTTCACACACCAAAATATTGCTTCAAGGGAGTGTTGTAAACAGTCCATTTCACATTCAACAGTGAAGCATGCTTGAAGGGCCAAATGACCTCTTCCTATTTATTGTGTATCTACACTCATTTGTTACCTACATGCTGATTATACTGATATTTAATTTAAAGTCCCACTCTTCAAGGGATAGGAGTAACCAAGAATACTTGGCAAATCCTCCTAGTTCCTCACCCATCATGTTGAACTCCTATAATAAAAGCAAAATACTGCAGGTGCTGGTGATCTGTAATAAAAACAGAAAGTTACGGAAAAACTCTGCAGGTCTGGCAGCATCTGTGGAGAGGGAAACAGAGTTAATGTTTCGAGTACAATATGACCCTCCATTGGAACTGAAGAGAGGCAGGAATGTGATGAGTTTTATGCTGTTGAAAAGTGAGGAGGGGCAGGTGGAGCAAAAGAGGTCATGGAGAGGTTAGAGGACAGAGGAGATTAAATGACAAAGATGTCATGGAGCCAAAGGCAAAGGGAGTGGTAATGATAGTAGTAGAAAAACAAAGAGCGGGCTTCTCCTAAAAATGACAAAGTGCCATTTTGGGCAGGAAAACCAGTGTGTCTCCTTTTGCAATTCACCCACATTGAGTCATTTATTTGGAGCCAGGATGAAACGCACCATAGAAGTGATGTGTGGGAACTGAAGACAGCTTCACAAAGATCAAAGGTCATCCCCAATCTCAAAGCGACAGTGCAGCATCTCTCCTACCCCCAAACATCTCAGGTAACTGAGCTTCAGTGCCTCTCCCAACACCATCATCCTCACCAGCATCAACGCCCCCCTCAAAGGGTCTCCTTTCAGGCCGCACCCCCATCTCACCAGCAAAGAGTTGCTCCTTCGAGCCAGCATCAGCCCCCCTCAGGTGAGCGACACCCCACTATGGGGTCACCAAATGGCCTCACAGCCCCCCCTGTTAATGGCCCCGCCCTTTTATGGTCTGCATCCTTTATGGCCTCACCCTTTGACTGGCATCCTGGCACATGCCCTATCATGCCCCCGACCAGCCAGGGGCTCCATTGTCTTCCGAGCCCCTGGTATGGTAATCACACTTGGTCTCCAGTGGTGGATTGAAATGGCGACTGGAAATGGGGATTTTGCTTGCGATTGAGCGGTCGCCCAGTCGGCATTTTGGTCTTGACAGCAAAGTCTTTGTAGAGGAGGTGGCATTGTGAGCACCAAGTACAGCAGACTAAATTGAAAGAAGCACAAGTAAATCACTGTTTCTCCTGGAAGGATTATTTTGGGTTTTGGACAGTGAGGAAGGAGGAGATAAATAGGGCAAGTGGTACACCTCCTGTGTTTGCAAAGGAAGGTGCCGTGGGAAGGGGCATAGGTTTAAAGGTGATACAGGAGTTGGTCAGGGTGTCATGGAGGGAACAATCCCTTTGAAAAGGTGATAGGAGTGGAAGGAAAGATGTGTTTCATGGTGGCAGAAATTACGGAGGATAATCTTTGAATATGGAGGCTGGTGGGGTGGAAAGTGAGGACAAGGGGAACCCTATCATGCTTCTGGGAGGGAAGGGGCAAGGGCAGAGGTGTAGAAAATGGGTTGGACGTGGCAGAGGTGCCCTGTGGTAGTGGTGGTGGGAGTGAATCCTTGGCTGAGGAAAAAGGAAGACATGTCAGAAATGCTGTTGTGAAGGTAGAACCTCAGAACAAATGCGATAGAGACAGAGAAGCTGGGAGAATGGAATGGAATCCTTACAGGAAGCAGGGTATGAGGAGTAGTGGAGCTAGCTGTGACAGTCATTGGGCTTGTAATGAATATTAGTATACAATCTATCTCAGAAATGGAAACAGCGGTCAAGGAAGGGGAGGGAAGTGTCAAACATGGACCATGTGAAGATGAGAAAGGGGTAGAAATTGGAAGCCAACTTGATGAATATTATATAGTTTTGGAGGAGAACAGTTAGCAGCACCGATACTGTCTTTGATGTATCGTAAAAAAGAGTTGTGGGCAGGGACCCGAGTAGGACTGGAAAAAAATGCTCCACATACCCCACAAAGAGACAAGCATAAGTATGGCCCATATGGATACTCATAGCTACACCTTTTATTTGAAGCACTGAGACTAGTTAAAGAAGAAACTGTTCAATAAGAGAACAAGTTCAGAGGGTGGAGATAGTTCAGACATCCAGTCAAGGAAAAAGCAGAGATATTGTCCTGGTGGTGGATGGAAGTTTAGGGAAATTGGACATCCGTAATGAAAAGGCGGCGGTTCGGGCCATGAATCTGAAAATTGTTGAAATTACATATTGAATCAGAAGAATCAGGAGTGTATGTGTGAAGAGACTGGACAAGGGGAGTAAAATAGAGTCAAGACAAGAAGAAATAAGGTCAATGGGGCAAAAACAGGCTAACTCAATGATTTACAGCTTTAAGTAGCAACGTGCTTTCAGATAACACGTTAAGCTTATGTACGTTAGTATCCCGTGGTGCAATTTCAAGGTTTTTGACAGCGAACTCTGCTTGAAATTCCGATATATGATTGGCTATTATCAAATCTAATTGTCCTTCCCTCATTCTGAAATTCTCAGAATTGTTGCATTAATGCCTGTGTATAATTACTTGGCTAGTTACTATTATTCTTGTGTCACAGTGATTTCAGCTGATAGGCAGCCACCATTGTTCTACATTAATCGGCAGAGTGGGAGTCAAAAATTAGAAAAATATATCGCTGTCTTAGATATGTCTGTTAGTAAAACCCTTACATCAGGGGCACATAATCTTAACATTCGCATCACCTTGTATGGCAATTAATTGTGCTTTACAAACTCATTGGCCGTAATTCTCCAGCCGTTCGCGCCAGCGGGCTGTTCTGGTTTCTCCGGCAGCGGACCCCTCCCACTGGTTTTCCGGAGGCATGGAATGGCTACCATGCAAACTCCTATTGACAGTGGCAGAACCAGAGAATCCTGCCGGCAGCGAACGGCGCGCCACTGAGAAACATGCGGCAGGGAGGCTGGAGAATCCCGTCCATTAAAATCGCACAGATAACTCTCTCACTATCAGAATTCAATTCCAATGAAAGGTCTCAGTTGAAAGGTGGCACAGTGGTTGGCAGTGTTGCCTCACAGAGTCAGGGACCCGGGTTCAATTCCAGTCTTACTGTTTGTGTGGAGTTTGCACGTTCCCCCCGTATATGCGTGGGTTTCCCCGGGAGCTCCGGTTTCCTCCTGCAACTCAAAGGTGTGCAGGTTAGGTGGATTGGCCATGCTAAACATGCCTCTTAGTGTTCAGAGATGTGCAGGTTAGGTGGGGTTATGGGGTTACGAGGATAGGGCAGGGTAGTGGGTCTAGGTAGGGTCCCCTTTCATAGGGTCGGCGCTGGCTTGATGGGCCGAATAGCCTCCTTCTGCACTGTAGGGATTCGATGGAAAAATTAACCTGTCCTTTTTCAGAAATGTTGAATGGCGTGAATCCCGCCCCCGCCGGTTGCTGAATTCTCCGGCACCGGATATTCGGCAGGGGCGGGAATCGCGCCGCGCCGGTTGCCGGGCCCACCCCCCCCGGCGATTCTCCAGCCCGGATGGGCCGAAGTCCCGCTGCTAGAATGCCTGTCCCGCCGGCGTGGATTAAACCACCTCTCTTACCGGCGGGACAAGGCGGCGCGGGCGGGTTCCGGGGTCCTGGGGGGGGGGGGGCGCGGGGCGATCTGGCCCCGGGGGGTGCCCGCACGGTGGCCTGGCCCGCAATCGTGGCCCACCGTTCCGCAGGCGGGCCTGTGCCGTGGGGGCACTTTTTTCCTTCCGCCTTCGCCACGGTCTCCACCATGGCGGAGGCGGAAGAGACCCCCTCCACTGCGCATGTGCGGGGATGACGTGAGTGGCCGCTGACGCTCCCGCGCATGCGCCGCCCGGGAATGTCATTTCCGCGCCAGCTGGCGGGGCACCAAAGGCCTTTCCTGCCAGCTGGCGGGGCGGAAATCAGTCCGGCGCGGGCCTAGCCCCTCAAGGTTAGGGCTCGGCCCCTCAAGATGCGGAGGATTCCGCATCTTTGGGGCGGTGCGATGCCGGACTGATTTGCGCCGTTTTTGGCGCCGGTCGGCGGACATCCCGCTGATATCGGAGAATCTCGCCCCAGATCTCCAATATTTGTACTTTTTATTTTGAGAAAGTTTTTCCTGCACTTAATTCAGATTATGCAGAATTATTAGTTGTAAGGCAAAATATTAGTTTTTTAGCCAATCTTTTCTACCCGCTTATTCTTCCCTGAAGCCAAAAGAATAGATAACACCAGCCTGTGCCTAATTCCACTGTGCTTTGTAATCTTGGTACCATGGTCAACCCTGATTGGCTTTGCACCCTACATCCAGTGAACCATCAAGACTGCATTTTGTACCTTCCCACAATACTTATTCGAATCCTCAATGTTTACCAACTCGCCAAATAATTCCTTGCCTATCTCATTTTTCTAAACCTAAGTTTACTAGCTCCCACGGAACTATAAGCCAGCAAGAGTCAGTGCCTTCAAGAGAGGAGGGAAAAATAACTCAAATTCTGGAATTGCTCAGCCAGTCTGAAGAGGGAAAAAAAGGTTAAGTTTGAGTTCTTCAGATGAAGGGCTTGTAGCTGAAATGTTAAGCGTTCCTATTCTTTTCAAATGCTGATGAACATGTCATATATTTCCAGAACTTGTTTTGCATCTACATGCGGCTTTCATTGGTGAGCAACCTAAAAGGTAAAACAATGACATGTCTGTCATCTTCTCACATACTCCAGATTGCTCCAGTTGTGTCATTTGCTTTTCAAACTGTTCCAGCTCTTGTACCCAATTGTCTTTCGGCAATCGATGCACCTCCAGCCAGCACTCGCCTTTACCTAAAAGAGAAATCACAAATTCCAACTGAGACATAAATCAGCAAAGCAGTAAAAACTTGACAATCTGTTGGAAATACGGGTCGCTTTAAGAATAAACCATGTCTTGCATCAGAATGAATTGAGAACAAGTGATGCTCATTGAAGCTTGTGTTTAAGAAGCTGGGTTTTCGCCCAGGGGAGGGTTTGCTTCTGGACAGGGAAAGGAGAGAAGAGTGGAAACGAGCACTTTGTACTGAACTCTAGTATCACAATACAACAGTTCTGAATCATCAGAATGTCTTCTGCTGTCTTGTAAGTGGACATTCACATAAAACACAGCCAACCATGATGGGACAAAGAAGAATAACATGTACTGAGGTGTAAAAGCAAGGTGCTGTTTGCCTGCTTATGTGGATATAAATGATTCCATGGCACTACTCAAAGGGAATTTTCCTGCATCGGGTAACAGTAAATGATATCCCTGTAACCTTGCAGGAAAAATTAAAGGGTAGTACATTTTATGGAATTGTTGCACACTTTACCACATAATAAAAATTGTATTGTGATGCCTCAGAGTGGAAAATGATTTTTGGAGAAAAGTTGGATTTTCTTGCACTTTCTGTAACCTTCAGTTTGAAATATTTTGTAATGTACTTTTACACATTTCATGAATGAAGTACTTTTTGGGGGGAACAAATTGTGTGATATTCATAACACTTGCAGGTGCAACAGGTGATTAAGAAGGCAAATGTAGTTTTGTCCTTCATTGCTAGAGGGATGGAGTTTAAGACTAGGGAGGTTATGCTGCAACTGTATAAGATGTTAGTGAGGCCACACCTGGAGTATTGTGTTCAGTTTTGGTCTCCTTACCTGTGAAAGGACATACTGTGCTGGAGGGTAAGTAAATGAGATTCATTAGGTTAATCCCAGAGTTTAGGGAGTTGGATTACGAGGAGAGGTTGAATAGACTGGGACTGTACTTGTTGGAATTTAGAAGGATGCGGGGGGGGGGATCTTATAGAAACATATAAAATTATGAAAGGAATAGATAGGATAGATGCAGGGAAGTTGTTTCCACTGGCGGGTAAAAGCAGAACTAGGGGGCATAGCCTCAAAATAAGGGGAAGTAGATTTAGGACTGAGTTTAGGAGGAATTTCTTCACCCAAAGGGTTGTGAATCCATGGAATTCCCTGCCCAGCGAAGCAGTTGAGGCTCCTCTATTAAATGTTTTCAAGATAAAGATAGATAGTTTTTTGAAGAATAAAGGAATAAAGGGTTATGGTGTTTGGGCGGGAAAGTGGAGCTGAGTCCACAAAAGATCAGCCATGGGGGGGGGGGGAGAGAGAGAATGGCTTGGATAGGGTGCTCTATTAAGAAGGTTGGTGCAGACTCAATGGGTCGATTGGCCTCCTTTGCACTGCAGAAATTCTACGGTTCTATTCTGAGGCATACAGCCTGAGGTGGGAGCACATGATGCTGGCATGCCAAAACTGGGAAGTTATTTTATTCCTTTGGTTCTCACCCTTTGTATTAATCAAAATACTGAAATTAAATGTATAAATAGAAAAAAATTAAATACTTTAAATTCAGTGGCATTTTGCAAAATCACATTTATAATACAGAACACATTTTCCCCACTTAGTTGTTTGGTGTCTATAATTTGAGGTTTATACATTGCAATTTATGTCAGCCCACATTATCCTTAGAACAAATAATACAAATGACTGCTGATCCTCTCCGTCCCCTGACTGCTTTCACATATTGATGCATTTCACCTATGCAATACCTGATCTCGGAGAGCTTACTGCAGAGAGTGGGTGTTAAAGATACATAAGTATTTCTTATTTTATTTCCATTCTTTGCTTTCAGTTGGGGATTAAATCAAATTTGGTACAAGTGGTAATAGATCCACCTCGCATTATACACCATGCTTGATGTTTCTTTTTTTTTATTTAGAGGGCGGAATTCCGCCCCCACCACGCCGGGTGGGGGAATCACCGGGACGCCGCGTGTGTCCCGCCACGCTGCCCCGACACCCGCACGCGATTCTCCCAACCCCCCCCCCCAAACCAGCACGGTGAGAATCACGGCTGGCCGCTCGGAGAATCGCCGCTCGCCATTTGCAACAGGCGAGCGGCGAATCTCCGGCCCGGATGGGCCGAGCGGCCGGCACAACATGACAGGTTCCCGCAGGCGCCGTCTACACCTGGTCGCTACCGACGGGAACTGCGCGGGAACGCTGGGGAGGCGACTTATGGGGGAGGGAGGCGGGTTCCTGCACCGGGGGGGCCCTCAAACGGGGTCTGGCCCGCGATCGGTGCCCACCTCGGGACGGCCTCGGGAGGACGGTAACCTCGCATGCACGGGTGACATCATTTACGCGGCGCCGCTTTTACGCAGCACCAAGGCCCGGCACGCGTAAATGATGCGACGCCGCTCCTAGCCCCCCGGGGGCGGGAGAATCGGGGGCTGGGATCAGGCTCCGACGCCGGAGTGAAACACTCTGGTTTTCACTCCGGCGTCGGGACTTGGTCTCCCATTGGGAGAATTGCGCCCAGAGTACCCAATTCATTCTTTTCCAATTAAGAGGCAATTTAGCGTGGCCAATCCACCTACCCTTCAGATCTTTGGGTTGTGGAGATGAAACCCACGCAAACACGGGGAGAATGTGCAAACTTCACACAGACAATGACCCAGAGCCAGGATCGAACCTGGGACCTCGGCGCTGTGAGGCAGCAGTGCTAACCACTGCGACACTGTGCTGCCCGTTATGCTTGATATTCCTTTCCATTGAGATCAATAAGTTGAAAATTGATCTGCTATTAGCCCCACTAAAGTTGAATTTTACACTAACTACTCAACTCTCTATGAAGCCCGAGTCAAGGAAACTGTCAATGCATCTTTTACATTCCTGGATGACACATTTAAGGTGGAATTTAATGCTGTCCTCAGTGGCGGGTTTGGTGGCTGGTGGCCATCTAACCACCTTCCTGCTTCTGGCCCGACAGATTATAAGGCGGGAATGATCCTGTACAACCATCCTGCCCTTCTGTCAATTGAGACCCTTAAGTCAGCAATTAATATCCACTTAAGGATCTCATCCTACTGCCTAGGGCAGCATAGTAGCATTGTGGTTAGCACAATTGCTTCACAGCTCCAGGGTCCCAGGTTCGATTCCCGGCTTGGGTCACTGTCTGTGCGGAGGCTGCACGTTCTCCCCGTGTGTGTGTGGGTTTCCTCCAAGTGCTCCGGTTTCCTCCCATAATCCAAAGATGTGCAGGTTAGGTGGATTGGCCAAGCTAAATTGCTCTTAGTGTCCAAAATTGCCCTTAGTGTTGAGTGGGGTTACTGGGTTATGGGGATAGGGTGAAAGTGTGGACCTTGGGTAGGATGCTCTTTCCAAGAGCCGGTGCAGACTCGATGGGCCGAATGGCCTCCTTCTGAACTGTAAATTCTATGATTCTATGCTGCTGGGGAATAGGGACTCACCATAGAGGAAGTCTGAGAAGCAAGCCTTGTTGGGTTTGCTTACAGGCTCCCAATTGTTAGGAAAACAAAGGTAATTTAAAGGGATCTATATTTTTATTGGTAAACATTAGAAATCAGGTATAGTTTTACATGTGTTTAGTTTAATGTTTCTGAGCCTGGAAGGGTAAAACCTATAGTTAGATTTATGCTGGACATAGGTGTCTGTATGTGTGGGAGTTGGTCAAGTTCCAACTGTGTTTCTGTTGTGCTTGGAAAAGGCTACGGCGTGAAGAATAAATAAATAGGCCAGTAGAGGTATGTGGGCATTGCTTAGCAACTGGGGCCTTGTAGGGTAGAAAAGCTTTTAAGATTTAGTTTAGCTAATTTGATTGCAGTTGGAGGCAGGATCTCGGGAGTTGACATCTCTCAACTCTGCCAGGAAAAAGACTGGATAGGATGGGAGCTGCAGTGGCAGGTTTCCTGAAGTACAAGTTACAGTCCAGATAACCAGGGAAAAGGGACAGAAAGAGTGTTTAAGATGATTGGGGTTAAGTGAACAGAAACCAAGGTATTGTTCGGAAGAATTCAAGGAAGAGAAAATTAAGTGCTCTGAGTTAAAGAGACAATCGTAGTAACTAGATTTAAAGTATGAGACTTCAGAGGTAGATGAAACGTCTGATGCTAATTTAATACAGTCTGGAAATCGAGAGTTAAAGTGATTGTGAGCAGTTTGCACAACAGTCAAGACCAAGAACTCCTAATAGGATTAGTGTGAAATCTTGGACTGGATTCGCTGTTAAAAGTAGAGTGGAAACTTTGTTTGAAAGTGTAATTTGAAAAACCTAATGTGGATTTTAGAATGCAAACTGCTAAGGGAAAGCATTATTATGTGAGAAGATTTTAAAGCGTGTTCTTGGGAGTAGAGTTTGGAATCTCTCACGTAATCATCATCTGGGGGATTGATTCTGAGGATAAATCCACAGGTATTAATTAACTTGGGGTCAGAGCAGAGTGTGTGTTTTTGACCACTGTCATCCTGTGTGCTTTAAAGGGGCTTTGAGTGTCAATGAGACCATTTATCTTAAGATGTACTTTGTAATCCATGTTAATCCTAAAATCAGTGTGTAATTGTTACAATGAGCGCGGAGTAAAGGAGTATTGCATTATAATCCATTTTTTCATGTTTAATAAATGTTTTTTTCTTCTTGTTAAAACCAATCAGGTTTTTGACTCTGTTCCGCCAGGTTTTTTTAAAGTAAAAGTTACGGTTGGACTTCCATCGCCAATATTAAATTATGTTTAGGTAAAAGCTCATCATATGAGGCATGACCCTAATACAACTCCATCCCTATTGCAACTGCATCCACCTTATTTCTACTTTATCACACATGGTGTGACATGCATCATTCTATCCATCCCCTCTCCCAATCAGCTACATATGCATTCATCTACTGATTAGTAGCCTCTATCGATCCGGTAAGTCAAAAATGTGAACTGTAAACCAAGACGTAGTGGCTAAGCAAAATGGTAAGGGAAAGGGGAAGAGGGTGGAATCATGATTAAAGTTGGGGTTGCTGAGCTCCTCCCGCAAAGATCACTCATTTTGCCTCCATTCTTTGGAGGTTGATTCCTCTCCTTTGCCTTTCTTCCTATCCCTCTCCCTTCCTTCAAACCTTTCTCGAAATCTATCTCATTGCCTGTGTCCTCGATTCGTGCTCACCTGAATCCTACCGAACGCTTCCTCAACTTTCCCTCTTAGAATTCACTCAGAAATGGAAGAGATGCTAGATAAATGCAACTTTTACTTCAGGAAAAGAACTTCAGCATTTTTTAAATTGGCCAGTTTTGAAAGCAGGGACTGCTGTTCACCAGTGAACAACCCTACAACCATATGCTTGCAGTGAATCTAATCACCTGTTCACCAGTGAACAACCCTACAACCATATGCTTGCAGTGAATCTAATCACATGTTGTAAGCGTACAATTGATGGGTTAATGGTGACAATCGAATCCTAGAATCAGTAATACAATCACTCACTGGAAATCAAGATGTAAAAGCTGTTCAATGGTTCAGGCTGAATGATTGGAGCCTGTCTCAATCTAGTTATTTTTATAATTATCCATCCCCAGTGCTCTGAGAAGCATATGCTGTACTGGTCAGAATTACCATCTCATTTCATGGCACAATTGATGAGAAAGTATGGAAAAGAAAATACATTTTGCAGAATAATAATGTCTTCAAGATTTTCAATATGTTCTATGACAGCAATAATGTTGAGAACAATGGTTTCAATGTTGCCGATGACAGGCTGACTGACCTGGATTTATTGGGGATTTGCATCATTCGTCACATCAAAATTCAATAAGCAAGCCTTAAGTTCAGAGTTTATTTAAAAAATAAAATTTTCTGAATTGTTGACATGCAGGTAAAATTTCATCTGAAATGCAGTGTGCTCATGGGTGAAATGCTAATGATTTTGAGAAGACATAGAATACAGTAAAGAATTTACGTTATAAAGAGCAGTTAATGACATTTTCCTTGCTTCATTTGGAAAAGTGATTTTATGATGAGCTAAGTGATGATTTCAAAGATTATGATAGAAATTAGCAAAATGGAATTTCAGTAAATTGTTGATGACAGGGTAGGAGGATTAGATGCAAAAAAGAGCAACAAGATTGGTCCTTTGTGTAAGGCAGGGCGGAATGAATAATGATGATAATCGATATGATGATTTATTAAAAAGGAGGCAGGTTCAATCAACAATCTCAAGAGTAAAAAAATCCTCAACAGGATTCTCAGTTCCTGAGACTGTGTTGGCGCCGCAGCAGAATTTGCGGAGTTCTACGACAGCAAAGGTAGTACCACATCTGGACTGATTCAACCACCGTTAAGGGACTAACACCGGCGCCATGTGGAACACAATCGATTCTAATGAGAAAGGGTGTGGGATTCACCTGGTCCTTATTGGCACTTGGGAGGCTGACAAGCTACGGCCGCATATACACACTTCACTCTCCACACACACCATCTCGGCCAAGAAGATGGGAACCCCGAGGTTCACTGACGTGGAACTGGAGACCCTGCTAGACGCCGTGGAGGAGAGGTGGGTGACCCTGTAGCCTTGGGTGGGAAGGAGGCTGCCAGCTGCCGCTGTTCGCCGGGCCTGGATACAGGTGGCGGGGGTGGTCAGCGCCGTGGGCAACACCATCCGGACTAGCCAGCATTGCCGGGATATTCTGCACGACCTCTTCAGAGTGGCCAGGATGAGTTGGCATCACTGTGCCCCTGGCACGAACCCCCGTCCCACACACCCGGAAACCTGTCATCACACCACCCCCCCCCCCCCCAACCGAAGAGCCGCCGAGCCCCCACCCTGCACCACATGCCGGCACCCTTCTAGCCGCCATGGCCGCGTGCCCTGGCCACTGAAACCAACAGCCACCCACCCCCTGGGCTGCATGCGTCGGACTGTCTAACACTATGCGTTTTCTGTTTCTCCCCCCTGCACAGGAGAAGGCCGCTCATAACTGCCGGGAGTGCAAGAAGACGAGAGGGAGATGGCTGGACCTGCGGCATCCCCCTTCACCGCAGCAGAGCAGAGGGTACTGGATGTGGTCGACGGGCCTGATGAAATGGCAGTCGCCGGGATGGAGATCGTCATTGGGCGAGAAAGTAGGACCGCACTAAGTTGCGATTCCCCATGGCGCGTGTATCACCCCTCACACGACCACCCACACACCCACCCTCACACCACCCCACCCCAAAATCCACACGACCACCAACACCAATCCTACACCCCCTTCCAAACACATACCCTTCCCTCACAATGCAATCATATGTCTTGCAGGAGTTGCTGGCATTGTGGCAGGTCCTCATGGTGTCCCCCGCCCCCTGCCGACAGCCACAACCTCAGGTGCCGGCAGCGAAGACATGTTTCCGGCTTCCGGAACAGATGGTTCCATCGATAGTTCAGTCTCAGACCCAGGGACTACATGAGGGGTTTTAGGCGAGTATCCAACACCAGCAGATACAGTTGGAGAAGTCCAACCGGGTGCAGGAGCAGGAGGTGATGCCACCATGTGTGCCACCCAGGCCAACACATACAGGTGACGTCTGCGGTGGAGCCTTCGAGGCCAAGGTTTCGGCCATGGATCAACATGCCCAAGGCCTGGGACACATTGTGTAGGTGGTGGCCAAGGCCCAGGACAGGGCTGCCCTACCACAGGCAGCCATGTGCCAGGGCCATCTGTACATTGCAGCAGCGATCCTAAGCATGGCCCAGTCACAGCAGGCAATGGCTCAGAGCATTGGCGACATTGCCCAGGCACTAGCCAACATGGAACAGACGCAGAGGGAGGTAGCTCAGTCCCAGAGGGAGATGGCATAGTCACTGGCTGATGTGGCACTGAGCCAGAAGGTGGTGGCACAGTTGCAGCGTGATGTGGCCTAGATGGAAGTGATCCACGCCCTGTGCCCGATGACTGCGAGCATGCAGACCCTGGTTGAGACGGCAGCAGGCTGTCAGGACTGGCAAAGCCAGGTGGCGTGGGGAGCTTCGGGTTAGCGCCGCTCGCACCTCCGTCCCGTGGAATAGCCTGGGGGCCATCTGGTACCATGAGGGAGAAGGAGGCGATGGGGCCCGTGCCGGTGACCCCCCCCCCTCCTGGTTGCCCAGCCACAGTGAAGAAACGGCAATATATTTCCAAGTCAGGGTGGTGAGTGACTTGGAGGCGTCATGTGAGTGTCCCTTTAAGAATGGTTTGGTCTTACCACATGACTTGTAGCACGGCTTCAGTGATGTCATTTGTGGGTGGAGCTGAGCTGTGACTGTCAGGTGAGAGGGGGTTTAGGATTTTGGGTTTCAGTTTTGGTTTGTTGCTTTGGACTGCAGAAGAAGAAAGCAGTGTTTCCCTGTTTTCATTTTAAAGCTGTTCCTGGGAACTGAAAGCACATTGGGTGTGGCAAACTGCCTTGGTAACTTTCTGGAAGGAGTTTTGAATCTGCTGGTTGGAACTGGATCTGAATCTCAGGGAAAGGAGCAGAGCCATTCAAGTGAGATTATAGTGTGCTGGGCCAAGCCCTTGAAAGGGGTTTTGGTTTGTTAGATTTTGTATTGAATTGGAACAGCTACTAAGGGAGATTCATTAAGAGTTATGTACATAAATTACTGTAGTTGTTGTGTTTTTTTTTATGTTTGCAATTCATAACAAATTATTGCTGTGTTTTATACATGTTAACTACATTCTTATAATAAACTTTGTTTTGATGAAAGCGCATAGGAAGTCTGATGAATCATACCTGAAGTGAAGTCTCCTGTGCTCAACCTAGCTAAATTCAACATAAAAGTTATAGGTCAGGTGAACTTCATAATACACTTTGGAGTTTCTAAGCCCTGGCCCATAACAGAGGGGAACCTCCAGGTGGTGGGGTTCCAGGTATCTGCTGCTCTTGTCCTTCTAGATGATAGTGGTTGTGGGTTTGGAAGGTGTTGTCTAAGGAACCTTGATGAGTTACTGCAGTGCATCTTGTAGATGGTACACATGGCTGCCACTGTTCGTCGGTGGTGGAGGGTTTGATTGTGTGTGGAAGGGGGAGCAATCAAGCTGTCTGTTCTGTCCGGGTGGTGTCAAGCTTTTTGAGTGTTGTTGGAGTTGCACTCATCCAGGCAAGTGGAGAGTATTCCATTATAGTCCTGACTTGTGCCTTGTGGACAGGCTTCGAGGGTCAGGAGGTGAGTTATTCACCGTAGGACTCCTAGCCTTTGACCTGCCCTGGTAGCCACATTATTAATGTGGCTAGCCCAGTTCAGTTTCTGATCAACGGTAACTCCTAGGATGTTGATCGTGGGGTATTCAGCGATGGTAATGACATTGAATGTCAAGGGGCGGTGGTTAGATCCTCTCTTGTGGGAGGTGGTCATTGCTTGGCACTTGTGTGGCGCAAATGTAACTTGCCACTTGTCAGCCCAAGTCTGGATATTGTCCAGGTCTTGTAGCATTTGGACATGGACTGCTTCATTATCTGAGGAGTCATGAATGTTACTGAACATTGTGCAGTCATCCGTAAACATCCCCACTTCTGACCTTATGATGGAAGAGAGGTCATTGATGAAGCAGCTGAAGATGGTTGGGCAGGACACCTCCTGAGGAACCCCTGCAGTGATGTCCTGGGAATTGAGATGATCGACTTCCAACCACCACCACCATCTTCCTTTGTGCCAGTTATGACTCCAACCAGTGGAGAGGTGTCTTCCTAATTCCCATTGACTCCAGTTTTGCTGGGGCTCCTTGATGCCATACTCTGTCAAATGCTGCCTTGATGTCAAGGGCAGTCATTCTCATCTCACCTCTGGCATTCAACTCTTTTTCCATGTTTGAACGAAGGCTTTAATGAGATTAGGAGCTGAGTGACCCTGGCGGAACCCAAACTGAGCATCCGCGAGCAGGTTATTGCTGAGTAAGTGTCCCTTGATAGCATTGTTGATGACTCCTTCCATCACTTTGCTGATGATGGAGAGTAGACTGATAGGGTGGTAATTTGCTGGATTGGATTTGCCCTGTTTTTGTGCACAGGCACCTGGGCAATTTTCCACATTGCTGGGTAGATGCCAGTGTTGTAGCTGTACTGGAATAGCTTGGCGAGGAGTGCGGCAAGTTCTGGAGCACAAGTCTTCAGTAATATTGCCGGGACATTATCAGAGCCCATTGCTTTGAAGTATCCAGTGCCTCCAGCCGTTTCTTGATATCACGGGGAGTGAATCATATTGGCTAAAGACTAACACCTGATGCTGGAGACCTCCGGAGGAGACCAAAATGGATCATCCACTTGGCACTTCTGGCTGAAGATTGTTGCGAATGCCTGAGCCTCGTCTTTTGCATATGTGTTGGGCTCCTCCATCATTGAGGATGGGGATATTTGTGGAGCTTCCTCCTCCAGTGAGTTGTTTAATTGTCCACCACCATTCACGGCTGGATGTGGCAGGACTACAGAGCTTAAACCTGATGCGTTTGTTGTGGAATCACTTAGCTCTGTCTATTACTGAGGAAGGAGAATCCAGCCCAAAATGTGGTAAGGCAGAGGATTGGGAAAGTTAGGAGAGCGGAATGTGCAACAAGACCTGGGTGTCCTCGTACATCAGTCAATGAAGGTAAGCATTCAGGTGCAGCAGGCAGCAAAGAAGGTATATTGGCCTTCATAGCAAGAGGATTTGAGAACAGGAGTGTCTTACTGCAATTTTACAGGGCCTTGGTGACCATAGATCATAAGACATAGGAGCAGAATTAGGCCACTCGGCCCATCGAGTCTGCTCCGCCATTCAATCATGGCTGATATTTTCTCATCCCCATTCTCCTGCCTTCTCCCCATCACCCCAGATCCCCTTATTAATCAAGAACCTATCTATCTCTGTCTGAAAGACACTCAATGATTTGGTCTCCACAGTCTTCTACGGCAAAGAGTTCCACAGATTCATCGCCCTCTGGCTGAAGAAATTCCTCCTCATCTCTGTTTTAAAGGATCGTCCCTTTAGTCTGAGATGTTGTCCTCTGGTTCTGGTTTCTCCTACAAGTGGAATCATCCTCTCTATCCAGTCTATCTCAGTCCACTCTATCCAGGCCTTGCAGTATCCTGTATAAGTTTCAATCAGATCCCTCCCATTCTTCTAAACTCCAATGAGTACAGACCCAGGGTCCTCACACCTGGAATAGTATGTGGAGTTTTGGTCTCATTATCTGAGGAAGGGTGTTTTTGCTCTCGAGGCAGTGCAGAGAAGGTTTACCAGACTGATTCCTGGCTTGATAGGACTGACATATGAGGAGAGATCGAATCAGTTAGGATTGTATTTGCTGAATATCAGAAGAATTGGGGGAGCGGGGCCGGGGAGGTGGGGGCAAATCTCAAAGAAACCTATAAAATTCTAACAGGACTAGGCAGGGTAGATGTAAGACGGATGTTTCAGATGGTGGGGCTGCCCAGACCAAGGGTCACAGTCTGAGGATACAGGGTAGACCGTTTAGGACAGAGTTGAGGAGAGATCTCTTCACCCAGAGAGTGGTCTCTGGAATTTGCTATCACAGCACAGTAGCTGAGGCCAAAGCGTTGTATGCTCTCAAGAATCAGTTGGATATAGCATTTGGGGCAAAGGGTATCAAAGGATATGAGGGGTGGCTGGGGAGGCGGGATTAGGCTCTTGAGTATGATCAGTCATGATCATAATGAATGGCGGAGCAGCTCGAAGGACTGAATGACCTCCTCTTGCTCCTATTTTCTATGTTATATGTTACTCTTAAATCCCCAAGATACTAGGTTTAGAATTATTCCCTTGTTTCTCCTAAGGTACAAACTACAAAAAGAATAAACTTGCAGCATGTTATGTTTCTGAAGATAACTAAAATGCAGCAAATTAGCAAATTATTTTGAAGTGTCGTCATCATTGTTAAGCATGAAACCCAAAGAGTAATGTACTGAATAATTTGACAAAGTAATATATGAGCACTTAGGAACATTCAAGAATTTAGAGAATGCTTTACCTTCAAGAGTTAGACCAGCAAAATCTCCACCTTCTGATAATTCAAATTTATTACAAGTGATTTTTTCACTTACATTATCCTAAAAAAAAGATAAAACTCTATTTTGTTTCATATGAAAACAGCAGAAAGATTTACCATTTTGAGGTTCGTTTGATATAGGTTTCGGTGCATTAAAACATTTAAACAATAACAACCAACCAGAAAGCAAGTGATGCAGTTAATTACAAAAAGACTGTTTAATGAACTGTTAGCCTCAAATTTTCAATCAAATGCTTATTATGGTTTTCATTTGCTGAACTTTTTATGCCTTTCAAGGATTGGTCACTCAACACTGGGGAATAAGAAGCTATTATTAAACCAGGGGAGCGTATCCTTTCTTTTTGGGGCATGGAGGAGTCCAGAAGCTTCGGAGGTAAGTTTGTCAACTCTGGTTGGACAATATTCTGGAAACTTCCATCCCAGACGTTCCTGCCTCGAAGCACCTTGACACAATGCTCCCACCACTTGTTGCCTGACACATCAATTTGTGTGGTCATTGGTCAGTAATGGCGACTGCATTATCAATAATCGCCTGCAAAGCATGGGTTTGCTAGTTTGAGCATCCAGGTACAAGGACCAGATTGCATCATGGCCACTTGAAGCCTTGGTGCTTGTTATCCGTTTGGTTGGAGTAAAACAAGAGGAGAAAATGCCCCATGGCTTTTCTCTCGGTTGCTCGGAGTAATTGCCCTCAAAATTAATCTTCAGTTCTGGGACAATCTGGGGTACTTGGCAACATGACTTGGAAGGTCTCTTTTTTTCAGCAGACCAGAAGCTACCCAGCAAGAGAGCCATTGTCACTCTCCTGTCCAGACCCAAATTAGAATGCAGTTTAGGTTTTCTTGACATGACAGGATCCCAATTTGCAAAAATTCATAAGGCTTCTGCCTGCTTTTGATCTCATACTCTTGAAAAAATGTTAAAGGTTAAAAAGGTTAAAGGGGCAAAGGAACCTGCCTGATTTTAACTACCCATCTGCCTGGCTTCCACCAGGTAGATAAAGTTGAAATAGATCCCAGAGTAAAGCATTCTCTATTCCACCACACCAATGTGACTTAGCTACCCTGTCACCAACACAGTCTCCTCAGGGCATCACAAAACTGTGGTTTGTTTTTCCTCGTAGTTTTCCACACGTGGTAATCCAAACTAACACACTATACGACATATGGTTTGAGGAATGTTTACAGTCGTGAACCATGTCCATTTGAGCAAAAGCATCACTCAAAATCAACTCTTGGCCGCAGAACACCAGCTATTGGAATGAAATTATTTTCCTCCTTTATTCCACCAATCTTCATTCTCCCTGCACTCTTCTCCTGAACGTTTTGATACCTTCCCATGGTACAGTTCTAAAGGTGCACTGTGATTTCTTGCCGTTTTTCATCACAGTAGGGAAAGACATTACAATTGGTCACAGGCACATGAACTACAAGGTTGTTGAGGCCAAACATGTACTGCCTCAGGGAAATCTATTGTCAACTTGTCAGACTACACCCTTCAACCAGATGAAATCGAAGTCCTCAGCAGAGGGCTTAATTTCTGCACCACCACCAAAATGGACCCCATCAGTCTCGCGGCAGACACGGAGGAATTCATCAGGCGAATGAGGCTCCGGGAATTCTTCCACAGACCCCAAGAGGCCAACAGCGAACCCAAGCAGACTACCAATGAACCGGAACAGCAGACCGAGAGATCTGCGGTGCGGCAACCGAAGAGGAAAGAGTCGAATTGGACCCCTCCGGAAGGCCGCTGCCTTAGACTCGACATGTATGCTCAAGCCGTCAGGAGTCGCGTCAATGCCAGATTCATAAGTCGCATTCACAAGACAACCCCGAACGTCACCCAAGCACAACGCAATGCCATCCGCGCTCTCAAGACCAACCGCAGCATCGTCATCAAACCAGCAGACAAAGGGGGGGCCACTGTCGTACTGAACAGAACGGACTACTGCAAAGAAGTATACCGACAACTGAACAACCAAGAACACTACAGACAGTTACCCGCAGATCCGACCAGGAACACATCCGCCAACTTAACAGACTGATCAAGACCTTGGATCCAGATCTTCAGAGCACCCTACGTGCTCTCATCCCACGTACTCCCCGCATTGGAGATCTCTACTGCCTCCCGAAAATACATAAGGCCAACACACCAGGCCGCCCTATCGTTTCAGGCAATGGGACCCTGTGTGAGAACCTCTCTGGCTACATCGAGGGCATCTTGAAACCCATCGTACAAGGTACACCCAGCTTCTGTCGCGACACGACGGACTTCCTACAGAAACTCAGCACCCATGGACCAGTTGAACCAGGTACATTCCTTGTCACAATGGACGTCTCGGCACTCTACACCAGCATCCCCCATGGCGACGGCATTGCTGCAACAGCCTCAGTACTCAACACCGACAACTGCCAATCTCCAGACGCAATTCTGCAACTCATCCGCTTCATTCTGGATCACAACGTCTTCACCTTTTACAATAAGTTCTTCATCCAGACGCACGGAACAGCCATGGGGACCAAATTCGCACCCCAATACGCCAACATCTTCATGCACAAGTTTGAACAGGACCTACTCACCGCACAGGACCTTCAACCGATGTTATACACCAGATACATCGGTGACATTTTTTTCCTTTGGACCCACGGCGAAGAATCACTGAAACGACTACACGATGACATTAATAAGTTCCATCCAACCATCAGACTCACCATGGACTACTCTCCAAAATCAGTTGCATTCTTGGACACACTCGTCTCCATCAAGGACGGTCACCTCAGCACTTCGCTTTACCGCAAACCCACGGATAACCTCATGATGCTCCACTTCTCCAGCTTCCACCCTAAACACATTAAAGAAGCCATCCCCTATGGACAAGCGCTCCGTATACACAGGATCTGCTCAGACGAGGAGGAGCGTAACAGACATCTACAGACGTTGAAAGATGCCCTCGTACGAACGGGATATGGCACTCGACTCATCGATCGACAGTTCCAACGCGCCACAGCGAAAAACCGGACCGACCTCCTCAGAAGACAAACATGGGACACATCCGACAGAATACCCTTCGTCGTCCAGTACTTCCCCGGAGCGGAGAAACTACGTCATCTTCTTCACAGCCTTCAACACGTCATTGATGACGATGAACATCTTGCCAAGGTCATCCCCACACCCCCACTACTTGCCTTCAAACAACCGCGCAACCTCAAACGAACCATTGTTTGCAGCAAACTACCCAGTCTTCAGAACAGTGACCTCGACACCACACAACCCTGTCATGGCAATCTCTGCAAGACGTGCCAGATCATCGACATGGATACCACTATTACACGTGAGAACACCACCCACCAGGTACGCGGTACATACTCGTGCGACTCGGCCAACGTTGTCTACCTCATACGCTGCAGGAAAGGATGTCCCGAAGCATGGTACATTGGCGAGACCATGCAGACGCTGCGACAACGAATGAACGGACACCACGCAACAATCACCAGGCAGGAATGTTCCCTTCCAGTCGGGGAACACTTCAGCAGTCAAGGGCATTCAGCCTCTGATCTCCGGGTAGGCGTTCTCCAAGGCGGCCTTCATGACCCGCGGCAACGCAGAATCGCCGAGCAGAAACTTATAGCCAAGTTCCGCACACGAGTGCAGCCTCAACCGGGACCTGGGATTCACGTCGCATTACATTCATCCCCCACCATCTGGCCTGCGAAATCCTACCAACTGTCCTGGCTTGGTACAATTCACACCTCTTTAACCTGGGGTTACCCCATCTCTGGATCTGTAAAGATTTAATCACCTGCTAATGCTCGCATTCCAAGCATTGTTTGGCATCTTTGAATTTGTCTATATATGTGTTTCTGGAACAGACCTCTTCATTCACCTGAGGAAGGAGCAGCGCTCCGAAAGCTAGTGACATCGAAATAAACCTGTTGGACTTTAACCTGGTGTTGTAAGACTTCGTACTGTGCCTCAGTTGGATTACATAACAGTACCAAATGTGGGGCTTTCCTGACCTCTGTGATTCATTAAAAATGTATTGTCCATTACAAATCCATAATTCACATTGATAGAGGATGACTTACAAATGCATTGAAAACTTTTATCAAAGCAAAGGCGCCCCCATAAGAAAAAATAAGACGTGCAACACCTAAAAGACAAAAGGAGAGAAAATACATATGAACCCATGCTTGAAGAGAAAAGGATTTGTATAGTGGGTGTGAAGCACTATAGTAATACATTACAAGTACATGTGTGCAAAGAAAAACTGAATGCTGTAATTCTGCAATGAAAACAAAAATCGCTGGTAATATACAGCAGGTCAGCTGTATCTGGCAGGAGAAAAAAGTTATGTTATAAAAATAGATTTCATTCAAAATATTCCATCCTGATCACTATCACTGGGACTCCCTCCCTAACAGCACTGTGGATGCCACGTTCACTTCAAGTGAGCAGCCCAACACCTTCCTAAACGTATTGGCAATACATGCTGGGTTTGCTCATATCGCATGAACAAATTTAAAAAATAATTCTTCCTGGATGGTTCCATGTTTCTCTTTGTAATTGCTATTTTAGAAGTGAACTGGGGACCTTTAAATGAGGCCCTTCCATCTACTCAAATGACTTTATGGAGATGGAGGGGGGGGGGGGGGGGGGGGGGGCTAGCAAACAGCAATTTGGAATATACGAGTTTGGACTGGCCTGGTGAGGCCTCTGGAGCCACCAGACTTCAACAGACTTTGTTACTTGGTTTGGAGTGCAACACTGGGGTTACTCCATAATGCAAAAGGATGCAATGTAATCCACTATTGTGAATGACATGATAATTCAAGAGGGGTAATCAGATGTGACTAGTAATGTAATTTTCCATTCCAAGAGTGCCGGACTGATGCTCTCCTCCTCATGAAGGAGGAGCCTGCATTAGTAACAAGATGCAGAGGTTACCACTTAGACATGCTTTTACCTCAAACTGGACTCTCACCTTATGAACAGCCTCTGGAGCTTTGAAAAAGCCACAAGTAGATAGCCTGCTGATATAAACTTTAGAGTAAACTTGTACATTAAGAACGACAAAGGAAACAAAGCACTCAAAGAAATTGGAAATTTGCCACGAGGATGGGAGAAATTTAGGAGAATAAACTTTTAAACAATAAATATCTTTAAGTAAATACCCATGTCATCCAGAGCAGCGAGCAGATAAAGCTGGCCTCCAACGTGTCTGACTTGAAGGCCAGCAATCTCAATACCTTCCATGTTCCAAACAGATTTAACAGTATGATCCTCCATGTTCAGAACTCCTACACCTTCAGACAGGCCAGCAAATATATAATTTCCATCCACAGAATTTGCAAAACAGTTTAAATTGCGAGGAAGCTGTTCAAAATGTAAAGGAGATAGAAATCAGATAATCAAAGCCAGCAATGAATACCTTTCTGGCCAAAGACATCTTCATTACTGGCAAGTTTAATTGGCATAAATCAGCAGCAAGATTCAAAGTTACAGTGTAAACTACAATCTTCCCTACTTTCCAGCAATGACATTTCTTCACATTGATGAATTGAAACAAAATAAATTAAGGATAGTATTTGATCTAAAGAGGGGTCATGTAAAGTTGACAGAAAACGTAGCAAGCTTGAGGATTGGAAACAGTTAAGAATTCAGCAAAGGAGGACCAAGAAATTGACCTAAAAAGTAAAAAGGTTAGTGAAGACAAATGTGGATCCCTCCAATCGAAACAGGAGAATTTATAATCGAGAACAAAGAAATGGAGGAGCAATTAAACAACATTAGTTCTGTATTTTTTAATAAAAATTTAGAGTATCCAATTCTTTTTTTTCCAATTAAGCGGCAATTTAGCATGGCCAATTCACCTACCCTGCACATCTTTTTGGGTTGTTGGTGGGGGTGGGGGGGTGGGGGGGTAGACCCATGCAGACCCATGCAGACCCACGCAGACATGGGGAGAATGTGCAAATGGACAGTGACCCGGGGCTGGGATCAAACCTAGGTCCACGGCGTGTGAGCTAGTTCTGTATTCAGAGGAAGACACAAATTACTTCCCAGAAAGAACCAAAGGGCTGTGAGAAGCGGAAATGAAGGAAATTAGTATTATTTTTAAAAAGGTGCTGGAGGAAAGCTAATAAATCCCCAGGGCCTCATCCCACATCCCAAGCTACTAAAGGAGGTGGCCATGGAAATAGTAATAATAATCTTTATTAGTATCAAAAGTAGGCTTATATTAACACTGCAATGAAGTTACTGTGAAAAGCCCCTAGTCGCCACACTACAGCACCTGTTCAGGTACACCGAGGGAAGATTCAGAATGTCCAATTCACCAAACAAGCACGTCTTTCGGGACTTGAGGGAGGAAACGTGGATGCGTTGGTTGTCATCTTTCAAAATTCTGCAGATTCTGGAATAGTCTGGGTATTTGGAGGGTGGAAAATGTAGCCCCGCTATTAAAAAAAGGAGGGAGGGGAAAAATAGGGAATTACAGACCAGTTAACCTAACATCACTGGTAGAGAAAATGCTAGAGGCTATTATGAAGGATGTGATAACAGAACACTTAGAAAATATCAATGGGATTAGATAACGTTAACATGGATTTAAGAAATAGAAATAACGTTTAACAAACTTATTGGAGCTTTTTGAGGATGTAACAAGCAGAATACATAAGAGAGATCCAGTGGATTTGATGTAATTGGATATTCAGAAAGCTTTTGAAAAGTCCCACATAAGAGGTTAGTGTGTAAAATGAAAACAAATGGAATTGGGGATAATATAGATTGGAAATTGATTAGCAGGTGGGAAACAGAGTGTAGGAATAAATGGGTCTTTTTTGAAGTGTAAGGGGGTGATTAGTGGGCTCCCCCAGGAATCAGTGCTTGGGCCCCAGATATTCACAATATAAAACAATAATTTGGAAGAGGGAACCAAATGTAATATTTCCAAGTTTTCTGAGGACACAAAACTTGGTGGAATGTGACTGGTGAGGAGAATGTTGAGAGGCTTTAAGGTGATTTGGACAAATTAAATCCACATGCGTTTCCTTGTTCACAAGTCACTGAAAGCAAGCATGCAGGTGCAGCAAGCAGTCAAATGATATGTTGGCCTTACTTGCAAGAGGAATTGAGTACAAGAGTAAGGATGTCTAACTGCAGCTGTACAGGGCATTGATGAGACCACACCTGGTGGACTGTGTGAAGTTTTGGTCTCCCTATCTAAGAAAGGATTTACTTGCCATGGTGGAAATGCAGCATTTGCCAGACTGATTCCTGGAATGGCAGGAGTGTCGAATAAGGACAGCTTGAGTCGACTAGGCCTTTATTCACTGCAGTTTAGGAGAGGGAGAGGGAATCTCATTGAAACATATAAAATTCTGACAGGGTTGGACAGATTGGATGCAGGAGTGTTGTTTCCTCTGGCTGGGGAGTCTAGATCAAGAGGTCACAGTCTCAGGATACGAGGTAGGCGATTTCAGACTGAGATGAGGTGAAACGTCTTCATTTAGAGGGTGGCGAACCTGTAGAATTCCCTACCACAGAAGGCTGTGGAGGCCAAGTCACTGAATATATTTAAGAAGGAAATAGATAGACCTCTACACTCTAAAGGTGTCAAGAGGTACAGGAAGAACCTCACACATGATAAAGAGACATTCAGGTGAGGTACCGTAAGATTGCTTGTGCTCATGGCACCACACTCAAGCAAGAGCCAGTATATTTAAGAAAACGTTAAAAAGTCAAATATTAAGAGTCAAATAGGGGGGGGGAGCAAATAGGAGCAGGGTTAGGTGACACATGTAGAAAAAAATGAGAGTAAACTTGAGAAAATAATGTTTTTTATGTGCTGTAACATTCACCGATTCTATGAGTCAATTAAAGAATGTGTGATCTTCGCACGTTTGCACGAGTTACTTGATATATCCAGAGACATCACCTAGCCAATTGGCGACAACAAATATGTCCAAAAGATGCAGAATTGAATAACATTTGCTGGATTATAGTAAACTCGCTCACCTGAATTTCCTCTGATGATTCACGGGTGGGTGGTTTTATCTTTAATTTTTCGGCTTCTCTTTCTGCTTCCCTTCTTTCAATGCTTTCCCAAGCACCGTCAATAATACATCCAATTAATTTATCAATCATCCTGAATGGTTGGGGCAAATTGTCGAGCCTCAGATCTGGATCCTTCAGATAATAGTGGTCTTCATCACCTTCAATCCAATTATGTTCCGTAGGAGTTGGAACTTCCAAATATTTATGACTGTAGCTCAGCATTCTCCTTAATATCCACGGCCTCAGTTTTTCAACACTCTAGAAATATGACCAAAACCATCTTTAGTTGGCTTCCCAGAGAATTTGGCGATCCTTCTTCTCTTGTTCTATCCAAGAGTAAAAATCCTACATTTTTATTCACTCTCTGTTGAATTCACCCCATCTCAAAATTGCAGAAATCCCTAACTCTTAAAATAATCCCACTACTCTGCAATATTCGGCTTCTCGCAGGGAGTCAAGTGATAGGTAGAAAAGTGGATCATCCATGTTTGTATTGAATGGCAGATCAGGTTCAAGGGGTTCTTGTGGTCTATTCCACTTCCTATTTCTTATATTTTCAAAAATGAGCTAAAGAATTAATTACATTAATGATCTGGAACAAGGAACTGAAGACACTGTTGCTAAGTTTGCAGATGATACAAAGATCTGTAGAGGGACAGGTAGTATTGAGGAAGCAGGGAAGCTGCAGAAGGATTTGGATAGGCTGGGAGAGTGAGCAATGAAGTGGCAGATGGAATACAATGTGGAAAACTGTGAGGTTATGCACTTTGGAAGGAGGAATGGAGGCATAGACTATCTTCTAAATGGGGAAATGCTTAGGAAATCAGAAGCACAAAGGGACTTGGGAGTCCTTGTTCACGATTCTCGTAAGGTTAACGTGCAGGTTCAGTCGGCAGTTAGGTAGGCAAATGCAATGTTAGTATTCATGTCGAGAGGGCTAGAATACAAGACCAGGGATGTACTTCTGAGGCTGTATCAGGCTCTGGTCAGACCCCATTTGGAGTATTGTGAGCAGTTTTGGGCCCCATATCTAAGGAAGGATGTGCTGGCCTTGGGAAAGGGTCCAGAGGAGGTTCACAAGAATGATCCCTGGAATGAAGAGCTTGTCGTATGAGGAATGGTTGAGGACTCGGAGTCTGTATTCGTTGGAGTTTAGATGGATGAGGGGGGATCTTATTGAAACTTACAGGATGCTGCGAGGCCTGGATAGAGTGGACGTGGAGAGGATGTTTCCACTTGTAGGAAAAACTAGAACCAGAGGACACAATCTCAGACTAAAGGGAAGATCCTTTAAAACAAAGATGAGGAGGAATTTCTTCAGCCAGAGGGTGGTAAATCTGTGGAACTCTTTGCCACAGAAGGCTGCGGTGGCCAAATCACTGAGTGTCTTTAAGGCAGAGATAGGTTCTTAATTAAGAAGGGGATCAAGGATTATGGGGAAAAGGCAGGAGAATGGGGATGAGAAAAATATCAGCCATGATTGAATGGCGGAGCAGAATCGATGGTCTGAGTGGCCTAATTCTGCTCCCATGTCTTATGGTCTAAGACTTTCTTCCCTGGCATTAAGATTCAATCCAGCATAAACAGATAGAATGAAAGTTTCTTGTCTACTGGCCATGTGAACCTTACATGAAATGACTTTGGAAGTTTTCAATTCAGTTCTTTGTGGTTATGTGTATATAATTTATGTTAAATTAGCCATCTCATTCAGACAGTCCACAAAATGGCTAGTGTGGAAAGGTTTCACACAGACAGTATTAGGAATGTTCTTTTGAGGCTAGAATTTACTTATTTTGTTTGACCAAGTTAAATTAAGCTTTACTCAGCATTTAATTATATTGTACCTGGAATGGCATTGCATGGTATTGACACCTGTTTGTACAATAGGAAGTGCACTATTCCTGTGAACAGGTGTCTCATGCGTGATGAGTTTGAAACCACAAGAAAAATATTTTCCTACTTGATGATTCTTCCGATACTCTTCAACTGTGATGTTGATCGGCACTATGTGGTTAGATCCTTCATTTAGGCTTCCAACACAAAAAGGATATCTTAACAGCTATTTGAGTTTGAAGCAGTTAATCTGTGTTTCTCAAGAAGCAAATATTAGACGTGGTCGAATAGCCTTGTTGCTCCCGACTCGGTGACGCGACAAGGCCATTAAATCTCACAAGAGGTCCCTCGCAAGGATTGCAACACTCAGAATGCCTCGCGAGATCTATTAAATGTTCCACGATGCGGACCAACCACCAATCCCATGCCCACCCTCCCAGACGTGCCCTCTCCCGTCGACACCCGGCCGCGGACATGTTCCCGGGGCTGGGGCCCATCACCTGAGTGTTCGGAGGGTGGCCGTTGCATCTACGGTACTTCCTTATGCAGTGTTCAAGCACAGTGTCCATGCATCAAGGCGTGATTGGGATGCGCGGCAATGAGCCCCACATCTATATGGCTCGCCCACCCACAGGAATCACCTTGGGATGTGAAAAGTACTCACTCAACCACGACTATTAGCAATAGCCTTCAGCCACATGGACAGAGGCCTCCGCGATCAGTGGGAGTTATGACTGGTCGATGGGGCAGACAGGCAGCGGCTAGGGTTGCCCCCGGTATGGGAACATACGGTACAGGAGTTGGCATGGCGGACCTGCGCACATCTGCACCCCCACCCCACTGGGCTCCCCCAAGTCCCAATACCCTAGCCCCCCATGGCTGCCCAACCCCAATTGGGGCTGCACCCCCCCCCCCAATATCCCCGCCCCCGCAACCAAGCACAAGGGCAGCATGCCCAGTGCCCCAGGCTCATTGCCTGAGTTAAGGTGTCCGCTCACCTTCTCATCTCCCCACAGCAGCCCATCCGCCAGGTTCACGTTTTTCAAAAGGAGTATTAATCGGCGCCAGCGTGACCACTTGCTGGAAAGGCCGTTGGATAGGGGGGGAGGGGGGGGTTCCTGTGCATTGTCTGGAAATAGGGTTAAGTGGTGATAATTGGCTTCTCGCCATGCTACGGCGAGATCCTGATTTCAGCTCCGGGAGCGGGTTGGTTTCATTGCAAACAGTTTGGCACCCGGCGCGATTCTGGGTTACCACCTCTCCCGCTATTGACCGGAATCGTCTCACCAGGTGGCATTACGAGCTGGCATGGGTAGTGCCAAGGTGGCAAGCAGGCATTTTCTGCGCGTGTGCGATCGAGTTGGGGGTGCCCTGTGTGGGTGTTGGGGAGGAATGGAGGTCCGGGGGGGAGGGGGGGGGGGTGAGAAGGAAGCGAAACAGGCACGGTATTTAAAACGAAAAGACAAAAACAACAGTCAGAACGTGAGTATACGAGCTGGTGGAGACCTTTCGCTCTCGCCCCCGCTCCGCCAGTGGATGGAAACCGTTGGGATTCGGCTGCAGCGCGTCGGGGCCGCGGGTTGCTAGGATACCCGGACCGGAAGCGCGGTCCGACCTCCTAAAGCGTCCGCAGGTTGCTAGGATACCGGGAACGGAAGCGCGGTCCGACCTCCTAAAGCGTCCGCCGGTTGCTGGGATACCCGGACCGGAAGCGCGGTCCTTCCTCCTACAACGTCCGCCGGTCCCTCATCTCTAATTCGCACCGGAGGACGGAGCGGGAGAGGCCTCGTCTCTCAATTTAAAACAAAACACGAATTATTCGTGGTACGCCTTTCACCCGATGAACCGCATCCGTCGAGATTAGTTTTAAATCGGTGAAGGAGACCCTCGCGCGAATTTTGTTAAAGTTTATGGGGGAGGCCAGCCCCAAATCCCCCTTTCCTGCAGAGTCTTCGAGGGGGATTTGGGGCTTGAGGAGAGTGAGTGGATTTCTAGGCCTCAGCGTTTAAAATAATTTTTTTGAATGATTTATATTTTTTTAACCGTCTCATCCAGGCCTCTCCAAATAATTTAATTCTTCCCCCCGCAACCCAGCCGGATTCTAAACTTCCAAACTCACAAGTGGTTCGGTAGCACAGACCCACTAAAATGTCCTGCCAACTACTACAGCAAACCACAAATGAGAGCAGAAAGTTCTTGATAAATGGGCCTGGCAGTGTCTGTGCAGAGGGAGAGAACGAGAGGGAGTTAACGTTTTGAGTCCAATATTGACTCTGCTGCAGTAAAGGGCTGGTTTAGCACAGTGGGCTAAACAGCTGGCTTGTAATGCAAAACAATGCCAGCAGCGTGGGTTCAATTTCCGTACCGGCCTCCTGAACAGGAATGTGGTGACTAGGGGCTTTTCACAGTAAATTTATTGAAGCCTACTTGTGACAATAAGCGATTATTATTATAGTTTCACCCCCACATTTAAACCGTGATAAGGCTGTGACTACAGCCTGAGGCAGCAATGCAGAAGCAGGAATTGTCACTATTTTGTACCGGTGTAGATTGGATTTGGGTTTATTATCACGTGTACCGAGGTACAGTGAAAATAATTGTTCTGCATACAGTCCAGGCACATTGTTCCATACTGAAAAAACACAGGACATACAATAGATACATAAGGATCTGTGGGCGAGAGCCACCACGCTCCGTGTGCCATCTTGAGATTGATGGATTTGTCTTTTAATTCCTTTTTTTTTAAACAAAAAAATTGGGGTTTTCCTCTTGTTTGTTTTACCTGCTATTTTTGCAGCGCGAGGCTCCTCTTTCTGGTGGTCGTGAGCAAGTTATTGAGTTCTGAGTCGTTCATTCCCTCAGGGGTTCAAGGGTTTCCTTTGCTCTTCAGTTCCCAAGAAGCCCGGCTCGTTGCTGCATTCCATTTCTCTCCATGGATTCTTTTGTGAAACTCACTTCCCTCAGCCAAGGCAGGGACAGAATCTTCAGGTATAATTTTCAGTAATGAAACTTGCATGCTAACTTTCAGCATCAGTCTGACAGCTAGAATCTATTTTATAATTTCAGTAGTGCAAATGTTGCATTTTCATTTATGATTTTATTTTGTTTAACCTTGTTGCACATCTATTATTTTTGGCATGTGTTCAATGTTTTAACCTAGCTTGCTTGTAATCGAAAGATTTCTTCATGTTGTTAAAAAAAAACATTTTCCCACGTCATTACAAACTGACTGACAGTGGGAAAGTTGAGGTATTTCAATTCTCTGATTTCATTATCGCAAAGGCTCCCTCCAACCTCTTTGTATTTTAATAGCCAAGTGTATTGATTTAAATCATTCTTTCTGTGTGTTTGCTTTGTCGATCATTGTTGTCGTTCAAAGACATTTTAGTCTCATTTAATCACATTTATGCTAGTGCAGGCCAGTTTCTGGATATCAATACTCCTTGTAAGCTTAGAATAATGTTAAATATGAAGGTAAATTAAACTATTTGAGTGTCAGGGTGAGATGCTAGATACTATTTCTGGATAGTTTGTGAATTTATTAGTGTTTGTTTCACACTGCGAGTTCACCCGCGATGCTAAATCATTTGTAGTGTTTACAATGAGGGCTCAAAACAGCAGAATCCATAGAGACGTGTAGAATAAGGATACTGGCAGGTAAAATTAAGGAAAGTCCTTCAGTTGTTTTACAAGTATTTGAAGGTGTGGTAAACCACTGTTGCACCTGTATTAGGTGATGTAAGGTAGGACCTGTACTACAGGTTCGCCAGTAGTCCCTGCCTGCTGGCTCTGCCCAGTAGGCGGAGTATAAATATGCTTGTCCTCCATTCAGCAGCCATTTCGCCAGCTGCTGTGGGAGGCCACACATCTTAGAGCAATAAAGCCTCTGTTGTATCCAACTCTAGTCTTTGTTCAATTGATCGTGCCTCAATTTATTGCTCTAAGATTGTCTAAAAGATGGACCTCTGAATCAAACCAGATCGCCTGCAGCTGGATCCGCAATCAAGCGACGCCAAAAAGGACTTTAGTCACTGGCTAGCTTGCTTCGAGGCGTATATCAACTCAGCGACCACCCCTGTTCCGGAGGCTCAGAAGATACAGATCCTGTACTCAAGGTTGAGCTCCAACGTGTTTCCACTGATCCAGGAAGCCCCGAACTACGCCGACGCTATTGCGCTTCTCAAAGAAAACTACGTGCAGAAAACACACTCTCTTCGCCAGGCACGTACTCACCACTCGCTCTCAACTCCCTGGTGAGTCCATAGAAGACTTCTGGCAGGCCCTAATCCCACTCATCCGGGACTGTGACTGTCAGGCCATTACGGCCACCGAACATTCCAACCTCCTTATGCGGGACGCGTTCGTAATGGGGATTGGGTCGGACCTCGTATGCCAAAGATTTTTAGAAGGGGCCACGCTCGACCTAGCTGAAACAAAGAAGCTAGCGCTCTCCATGACGGTTGCCTCACGTAACATTCAGGCCTACCCCACCAGCCACGCGGCCTACCCCTCGTGGACCCCACAGATGGCCGCCCCAGCGGGGACCTTACCCAAAGAACAAAGAAATTTACAGCACAGAACAGGCCCTTCGGCCCTCCCAGCCTGCGCCGATCCAGATCCTTTATCTAAACCTGTTACCTATTTTCCAAGGATCTACTTTCCTCTGTTCCCCGCCCATTCATATATTTGTCTAGATGTTCGTCTGCGCCACACGCCACCCCGGGGGTCCCCGATGTTACTTCTGCAGCCAGCAGAAGCACCCTCGCCAACGCTGCCCGGCCCACGCTGCCCTTTGCAAGGCTTGCGGCAAAAAGGGGCACTTCGCCGCAGTGTGCCAGGCCCGCGCAGTCGCCGCTATCGCCCCCACCCTCCTAGCCTACCCACATTGGGCACCGCCATCCTCATCTACCCGGACCACGCGCGGCCAGTGGGCGCCGCCATCTTCACCTCCCCGGACCACGTGTGGCCAGTGGGCGCCGCCATCTTCACCTCCCCGGACCACGTGTGTCCAGTGGGCGCCGCAATCTTCACCTCCCGGGGCGCCACACGGCCAGTGGGCACCGCCATCTTCACCTCCCGGGGCCACGTACGGCCAGTGGGCGACGCCATCTTCTCCCCCTCAGTCCACGTGCGGCCCATGGCGCCGCCATCTTGTCCAACCCCCGCAATGTGCGGCCCATGGGCGCCGCCATTTTGTCCCCCGCAGGATCTTCAGGCGCTGCCATCTTGTCTCCCCCACGGGACATGGACACCGACAGCATTCCAGGAACTGGGCCCCCCAGGCTCCCCATCATCCGACGTCAGTGACGATTGACCAGTCTCGTCGGCACAACCTGGCTACCGCATCGACCAGTGTGAAAATCAACGGCCACGTGACCTCTATTACTGCTGGTCTCCGGAAGCACCGAAACTTCATATACCCGGATACGGTAAGGCGCTGCTCCCTCGCGGTACACCCCGCCAACCAAAGAATTTCCCTGGCCTCCGGATACCATTCCGGCGCGATACGGTGGTTCTGCACAGTCACACTCACGGTCCAGGGCGTAGAATTCAGCAGCTTCTGCCTCTTCGTCCTCCCTAACCTCTGCGCTGCCTGACTACTCGGCCTGGACTTCCAGTGTAACCTTCAGAGCCTAACCCTCAAATTTGGTGGGCCCCTACCACCTTCCCTTTTCGCCAATCTAACCCCGGATTGCAAACCCGTCGCCACCAGGAGCAGACGGTACAGCACCCAGGACAGGACCTTCATCAGGTCCGAGGTCCAGCGGCTGCTTCGGGAGGGCATTATCGAGGCCAGCAACAGCCCTTGGAGAGCCCAAGTGGGAGTCGTTAAAACTGGGGAGAAACACAGAATGGTCGTGGACTACAGCCAGACCATCAATCAGTACACGCAGCTCGACGCGTACCCCCTCCCACACATATCTGATATGGTCAATCAGATTGCACAGTACCGGGTCTTCTCAACGGTAGACCTCAAATCCACCTACCACCAGCTCCCCATTCGTAAATCAGAACGTCCAACACCGCTTTCGAGGCGGACGGTCGTCTCTATCACTTCCTCAGGTTTCCCTTCGGCGTCACTAACGGGGTCTCGGTCTTCCAAAAGGAGATGGACCGAATGGTCGACCGGTACGGTTTGCGGGCCGCCTTCCCGTACCTGGACAACGTCACCATCTGCGGCCATGACCACGATGCCAACCTTGCCAAATTTCTCCACACCGCCACTCTCCTCAACCTCACCTACAACAAGGAGAAGTGCGTGTTTAGCACGACCCGCCGAGCCATACTCGGCTATGTGGTCCAGAACGGAGTTCTGGGGCCTGATCCCGACTGCATGCGCCCCCTCATGGAGCTTCCCCTCCCCCACTGCCCCAAGGCCCTCAAACGCTGCCTGGGGTTCTCGTACTACGCCCAGTCTGTCCCAAACGATGCGGACAAGGCCCGCCCACTCATTCAGTCCACCCACTTTCCCCTGACGGCCGAGGCACAGCAGGCCTTCGCCCGTGTTGGAGCCGATATCACCAAGGCCGGGATGCACGCAGTAGACGAGACACTGCCCTTTCAAGTAGAGAGCGACGCATCGGACGTCGCCCTAGCCGCCACCCTCAATCAGGCAGGCAGACCCGTGGCATTCTTTTCCCGCACCCTTCATGCCTCAGAAATTCAGCACTCACCTGTCGAACAGGAGGCCCAAGCTATCGTTGAAGCTGTGCGGCATTGGAGGCATTACCTGGCCGGCAGGAGATTCATTCTCCTCACTGACCAACGGTCGGTAGCCTTCATGTTCAATAGCACACAGCGGGGCAAGATCAAAAACGATAAAATCTTGCGGTAGAGGATCAAGCTCTCCAGCTACAATTATGAGATTTTGTATCACCCCGGAAAACTCAACGAGCCCCCAGACGCCCTGTCCCGAGGCACATGTGCCAGCACACAAGTAGACCGACTCCGGACCCTGCACGACATCCTTTGTCACCCGGGCGTCACACGGCTGTACCATTTCATAAAGGCCCACAACCTGCCCTACTCCGTCGAGGAAGTACGGACAATCACCAGGGACTGCCAGGTCTGTGCGGAGTGCAAGCCGCACTTTTACCTGCCGGACCGTGCGCGCCTGGTGAAGGCCTCCTGCCCCTTTGAATGCCTCAGCGTGGATTTCAAAGGGCACCTCCCCTCCACCGACCGAAACACGTATATTCTCAGTGTGGTCGATGAGTACTCCAGGTTCCCCATCGCCATCCCATGCCCTGACATGACATTTGACACTGTCATCAAAGTCCTAAACACTATCTTCGCTCTGTTCGATTTTCCCGCCTATATCCACAGTGACAGGGGATCCTCATTCATGAGCGATGACCTACGTCAGTTCCTGCTCAGCAGGGGTATCGCCACCAGCAGGACGACCAGCTATAACCCCCGGGGAAACGGGCAGGTAGAGAGGGAGAACGGGACGGTATGGAGGGCCATCCAACTGGCCCTCCGGTCCAGGAACCCCTCAGCCTCTCGCTGGCAGGAGGTCCTCCCTGATGCACTCCACTCCATTCGGTCACTGCTGTGCACCGCAAACAACACGCCCCATGAACGTCTTTTTGCCTTCCCCAGGAAGTCCACATCTGGGGTGGCGCCCCCGACTTGGCTCGCAGTTCCAGGACCAGTCCTGCTCTGTAGGCACGTCCGCCTCCACAAGGCGAACCCGTTGGTGGAAAGGGAGCAACTGCTCCATGCCAACCCCCAGTATACCTACTGACGGCCGCCAAGATACTGTCTCCCTCAGGGACCTGGCACCAGCAGGTTCCCCACACACCTCTCCGGCATGACGCCAGTCTCCCGGCCCCCGGCGCTCCCAGCATTAACCCCACCAGGACCATCCGTCCTTCCCCTGCCCACGCCTGAGGATTTGGGCACGCTCCCGGAGCCACCAAACATCAGGCCAGCATCGACATCGCCGCCACCGCTACGTTGCTCCCAGCGGAACATCAAGGCACCAGACCGGTTAAATCTCTAACTGGCACCGGACTGCAAAAGACATTTTTTTTTCTGATCAAATACTGTAAATATAAATTCATTGCTGTATATAGTTCACCACCACCCCCGCTGGACTCAATTTTAACAGGGGGTGAATGTGGTAAACCACTGTTGCACCTGTATTAGGTGATGTAAGGTAGGACCTGTACTACAGGTTCGCCGGTAGTCTCTGCCTGCTGGCTGTGCCCAGTAGGCGGAGTATAAATATGCATGTCCTCCATTCAGCAACCATGCTGCTGTGGGAGGCCACACATCTTGGAGTAATAAAGTCTCAGTTGTATCCAACTCTAGTCTTTGTTCAATTGATCGTGCCTCAGAAGGGTAAAAGGATAACTAGGGAAAGAGTAGAGCCCATTAAGGACCATGGTAATTTGTGTGGAGCTGGAGGACACAATACTTTGTGTCAGTGTTCATTAGACATCAGGGGGAAGGACTGTGATAAAAGTAAAGAAATTAACAGAGAGAGGAGATTGTGAGTGGTCTGTCATGCTTAAAAGTAGACAAATCTCCAGGACCAGGCGAAAATCTCAGGCTGTTGAATGAGGCAATGGAGAAAATAGCAAGGGCGCTGGCAATAATTTTCAATTTCTCTCTAGCCACAGGAGAGGTGCCGGAGGACTGAGCATAGCGAATGTGGCCATGTTATTCAAGAAGGGAGGAAAGGATAAACAAAGAAACTACAGGCCAGTCAGTCTAACCTTGGTGGTGGGGAAACTATCGGAAGCAATTCTGAGAGACCAAGGGCGCGATTTAATGGAAATCGACCAGTGTCCCGTTATGGGCACATTTAGCGGGATGTTTCCCAGTGCATACAGTGCCGAGATGGACCCTGCTATTAAATGAAACTCTTTCATTTTTGGTCCTTGGCGGGAAATGCCCCTTTGAGGCGGCAACTTCTCTTTCCTGCACTAACGATCTCCGCTCGCCTGTGCAGGAAGAGATTGGGGCACCATTTTTAAATGTCTCCCCGATCTCTGCCACCCCCCCCCCCCTCACTGTGGCCTCCGTTCCCCACCCCCCAAATGCTGCAACTTGGCAATGAGGGGGTCCTCGAGCCCCCGGCACACCACCACATAAAGGCAGGGCACCACCGGTCCCGATCCCTGGCATGGGCAATATGCCAGCTTGGCAGTGCACCTGCAAACACCCTGGCACTGCCAGGGTGGCACCAAGGTAGCACTGCCAGGGTGCTGGATGGTGCTGGTGGCATCGTGGGTGGCGGGAAACCACCATGCCCAGAGCCCATCCAGCTGATGCCCTGGTCGCCTGGAAAATCCCACCCCTACCCCAAGTGCCGGTTTGTCTGGTCCACATTTGTGAAAACCAGAGCTAAACGATGCCCATTCGGGATCTCTGAGGCAAGGCGGTTGGGTCCCGTGCCTTGGGTAACTCCAGCGTGAATGTACTAAAGTGAGCTTAACTGCACACTTGAATATACAAATCTGGATCCCACCCATTGAGGGCGGGATCCAGATAGTGACAACTCATGAGATGTAATCAGTGTCCCTCTCGCGATTTACCGGCTTCATCGCGTCCCCAGTTGAACGCGGCAAGGCCGTTAGATCACACCTCTAATTAATCTGTATTTGGAGAGGCAGGAATTAATCAAGAACAGTCGGCATGGATTTGTTTAGGGGAGGTCATGTCTGACGAACTTGGTTGAATTTTTTGAAGCGATCACCAGGGTGTGTAGACGAGTGCAATGTATTTGATGTCACGGGTGGCACGGTAGCACAGTGAGTAGCACTTTTGCTTCACAGGGTCCCAGGTTTGATTCCCGGCTTGGGTCACTGTCTGTGCAGAGTCTGCACGTTCTCCCTGTGTCTGCGTGGGTTTCCCCCCGGGTGCTCCAGTTTACTTCCACAAGTCCTGAAAGACGTGCTATTAGGTACTCTGGACATTCTGAATTCTCCCTCCGTGTCCCTGAACAGGTGCCGGAATGTGGCGACTAGGGGCTTTTCACAATAACTTCATTGCAGTGTTAATGTAAGGTGGTTGAGGGTGGTGTTGGGATGGTTTGACACACGTGGCACAGGAACTGCAACTCAGCAGGGTCTCATTCCTGAGGCCGATCTGCACTCTGACGACTGCCCTTTCCTCAGGCCCGCTGACCACGTCCAGGGCCTGCTGCTCTGCTGCAGTGAGGGGCAGTTATGAGCGACCTTTTCCTCTGGGGGGAGGGGGGGGTGCAAAAAAATGCAGTGTTACACAGTCTGCTGCATGCAGCCCAGGAGGTGGGTAGCTGGTGGCTTCAGTAGCCAGGGCATCCAGCCATGGCGGCAGGTATGGGTGCCAGCACCATGGTGCAAGGTGAGGGTTCTACCACCCTCCTGGGGGGTGGGGTTTACGGATGTGTGGGATGGGGTTGGTGCCAGGGGCACAGTGCTGCCTACTTACCCTGGCTGCCCTGAGGACGTGTGCAGATTTGTACGGCACTGCAGGCCGGTCGAGATGGTGTTGCTGGTGGTGCTGACTGCCTCTGCCACCTGTGCCCAGGCACAACAAATGGCGGCTGGCAGCCTCCTTCCCAGGCTGGGTGCATGGTTGCCCGCCTCTCAACCGCATACAAGGGGGTCTCGAGCTTGGCATCGATGAATTGTAGGGCCGCACGCCTTGCTACCATCTTGTTGGATGAGATGATGTGTGTGGGGAGTGAAGTGTGTATCTGCGGCTGCAGCTTGTCAGCCTCAATATGTGTCAATCCTGAATCCGGTGAATCCCGCACCATTTCTCATTGGAATCACTCGTGTTCCATGTGGCGCCGGCGGTAGCCCCTTAACAGTTGCTGAATCAGTCCAGGTGCGGTGCCAGTTACGCTGTCGAAGTCCAGGATTCTTGCCCCGGCGTCAACATTTAGTTTCAGGAAATGAGAATCCCACCGAGGATGTTTCCCCTTCGAGAAACTAGTTGTAAATGCAGCCGAAATCTGATCTGCCTCATCGCATTCATTTAGATTGAGATGCGCTCGACTCCCATTTTGATTTCGGTCTCCAGCACACTAATCGCCTACTTCCTCCCAGACTACTTTCCATACTGCTTCACCCACTCGTTTGGACCAGCTTCAGAGCAAGGTATTACTGGCCAAATCTACGTTTTCTGATTCCAAAGCTACAGGAAGATCATTGTGTGTAAAGTAGCATTGTATCACAGTTTACACCTGTTTTGGTTCACACCTTCGTTTTGGAAGGTCTAATGCAGGTAGGGAATATCTACAGTGAATGGAAGAACCCACATTGAAAATCAGAGAGATCTAGGTGTACAGGTCCACAGGTCACTGAAAGGGGCAACACAGGTGGAGAAGGTAGTCAAGAAGGCATACGGCATGCTTGCCTTCATTGGCCGGGGCATTGAGTATAAGAATTGGCAAGTCATGTTGCAGCTGTATAGAACCTTAGTTAGGCCACACTTGGAGTATAGTGTTCAATTCTGGTCGTCACACTACCAGAAGGATGTGGAGGCTTTAGAGAGGGTGCAGAAGAGATTTACCAGGATGTTGCCTGGTATGGAGTGCATTAGCTATGAGGAGCGGTTGAATAAACTTGGTTTGTTCTCACTGGAACGATGGAGGTTGAGGCGCGACCTGATAGAGGTCTACAAAATTCTGAGAGGCATAGACAGAGTGGATAGTCAGAGGCTTTTCCCCAGGGTAGAGGGGTCAATTACTAGGGGGAATAGGTTTAAGGTGCGAGGGGCAAGGTTTAGAGTAGATGTACGAGGCAAGTTTTTTTACACAGGGTAGTGGGTGCCTGGAACTCGCTACCAGAGGAGGTGGTGGAAGCAGGCACGATAGTGACATTTAAGGGGCATCTTGACAAATACATGAATAGGATGGGAATAGAGCGATATGGACCCAGAAAGTGTAGAAGATTGTAGTTTGGTCGGGCAGCATGGTCGGCACGGGCTTGGAGGGCCGAAGGGCCTGTTCCTGTGCTGTACTTTCCTTTGTTCTGTAACTGCCCACTCCCCAATCACAGAATTGTAACGCTGGGAAGGAGCCCATTTGGCCCATTGTTTCTTCACTGGCCCCTTAATCTTGGGATTGGGAAAATCACAATGGCAGAGGTAACCATGAGGAAGAATTCATAGAGTATATTTGGGACAGTTTCCTGGAATAATATGTTGTGATCCAACCAGGCATCAGGCTAACTTGGTAATGTGTAATGAGGTAGGCTTAGTGAACAATCTCAGAGTAAAAGATGCCCGTGGGCGCAGTGACCATTACATGGTATAATTTAGTATTCAACTTGAGAGTGAGAAACTTGGGTCAGAAACAACTGTGCTACTTAAATAAGGGTAATTATCAAGGAATGAGGGCAGAGTTGGCTGGGGTTGACTGGGAAAGGAGTTTAGCAGGAAAGGTGGTTGACCAGGCGTTTCTGAAAATAGTTCACATCCCAGTGAGGAAGAAGGATACTCGGAAGGGGATAAATCAACCATGGTTAACCAAGGAAGTGAAGGGTAGTATTGAACTGAAAAAAAAAACATATAATGTGGCAATGGTTAGTGGTAAGCCAGAGGATTGGGAAAGTTTTAAAAACCAACAGAAAGTGACCAAAAAATAATAAAAAGGGAGATGATGAACTATGAACGTAAATCAGCAAGTAATATAAAAATGCATAGCGAGAGTTTCCTTAAATAAATACAAAGGAAGAGAGAGGCCAAAGTGAACAAAGGCCTGTTAGAGAATGAGACTGGGGAAATAATAACGGGGAAGTAGCAAATGGCAGAGGAATTAACAAATACTTTGCCTCAGTCTTCACGGTGGAAGATACTAATAACATTCCAAAAATAAATAATCAAGGGGCAGAACGTGGGGAGGAAATAAAAACAACAATCACTAGGGAAAAAAATACTAGGGAAACTAATGGGGCTCAAGGCCGATACGTCCCCTGGACCTGATGGGTTGCATCCCAGGATATTAAAGGGAATAGGTACAGAGACAGTGGATGCACTGATAATCTTCCAAAATCCTTAAATTCTAGAAAAGTCCCAGAGGATTGGAAAACTGCCAATGTAACGCCATTATTCAAAAAAGCAAGTTTTTTTTCTCTCAATACATTTGCTTCTTTTGCAAATCACTTTAAATCTATCCTCTCTCATTCTTGATTTTTTTATGAGCGGGAACAGTTTCTCCCGATCTACTCTGTCCTGCTCCCTGATGTTTTTGAACATCTCCACCAAATCTCCTCTCAGTCTTCTCTCCAAGGAAAACAGTCCCAACCTCTCCAACCTATCCTCATATCTGAAGTTTCTCATCCCTGGAACTATTCTTGTAAACTTCTTCTGTGCTCTCTCCAATGTGTTCGCATCCTTCCATTGTGTGGCACCCAGAACTGTACAAATACGACAGCTGAGCTCTAACTAACGTATTATATAAGTTCAGCATAACCTCCTTGCTCTTGTACTCGGATGCCCCTATTAATAAAGCCCAGAATATTGTGTACTTAATTAACTGCTCTCTCCATCTACCCTGCCGCTTTCAATGATCTATACACATATATCCCCAAGTCCTTCTTTAGAATTTTACCCTTTATTTTATACTGTCTATCCATGTTCTTCCTACAAAATGCATCACCTCGCATTTCTCCGCATCCAACTTCATCTGCCAGCTATCAGCCAAGACATAGACAAGTTGATGGATATCAGCCCAGTCCACCAACTTGTCTATGTCATTTTGAAGTTCTACACTGTCCTCATCGCAGTTTACAATGCTTCCACGTTTTGTATCATCCGCAAACTTTTAAATTATCCCCAGCGCACCAAAATATAGATTATTAATATTTATCAGGAAAAGCGTGGGTCCCAATACTGACCTTTGGGGAGCAACCCTACAAACCTTCCTTAGTCTGAAAAATACCCATTGACCTTTGCTCTCTATTGTTCAGCCAATTTTGTGTCCACATTCCTACTGTCCCTTTTATTCCATGAACTACTTATCTCACAAGTCTGTTTTGTGGCACTGTATCAAAAGCCTTTTGAAAGTCCAAGTGCACCACATCAACAGCATCACCCTCATCAACCTTTTCTGTTGGCTCCTCAAAAAAAGTCCAGCAAGTTAGTAAAACATTATTTTCCCCTTTAGAAATCCATGCTGGCTCTTCCTCATCAACCCACATTTTTTCATGCTATGCCAAATAATTGTTTCTAGAAGCTTTCTCAACACGGACGTTAAACTGACTGGTCTGTAATTCTGGGTCTATCCTTGCAACCTTTTTTTGAACAAGTGCATGTGTATTTAATCTTTTATTATTATTGTCACAATTTCATCAGGCTGAGTGAGGGTGTAACTCGAGAATCAGTATATTTTCAATCTCCAGTGATCAATGAAGACCAAACATAAATCACAGATGAAGTGTGATGAGAGGACAGTGGATAATTGAATCTACAACAGTCCCTGTTAAATAATATACATGATGGACTAATTTTTCCTTACTTTGTCATGGACTAAAATATAAATTCAAGATTTTTATCATAGAATCATAGAATTTACAGTGCCGAAGGAGGCCATTCGGCCCATCGAGTCTGTACCGGCTCTTGGAAAGAGCACCCTACTTAAGCCCACACCTCCACCCTATCCCCATAACCCAGTAACCCCAGCTAACCTTTTTTTGGACACTAAAGGCAATTTAGCATGGCCAATCCATCTAACCTGCACATCTTTCGACTGGGAGGAAACCGGAGCACCCGGAGGAAACCCACGCAGACACGGAGAGATTGTGCAGACTCCGCACAGACAGTGACCCCTCCAGAAATCGAACCTGGGACCCTGGAGCTGTGAAGCAACTGTGCTAACCACCGTGCTACCGTGCTGCCCATCTAGGCATTTATAATGGGAAAAAGGTGTGTGTATACATTTAAATACATAAGCATCTTTCTCAGGGCTAGCTGGGAGCGCTATTTTCATATGTAGCATACCGAATCAGGTGACCTGGATGGGGAAGGAAATTACATGCCACAACGTGACCTTCTTTAACTTGGTCTTTGATCTATGATGCTCCCATTCATAAACTGCCTTGCTTTGGCATTATATTGTGCGCAAGAAGCTGAGTTGATCTGTTTGCATATATTTACACTCTCCGATCACCATTGCTATGATAGAGTCTACATATCCTCAAGAGGAGCAAATTAAATCTCCTAGTTCATTGGTTTGTTTTGGGGATTATTATTTCTTGTGATTTCAAGCGCAGCTCCATTGAATTCTACAATTATATTCCAATTAATTCGATAACCGAAGAACCAGGAACGTTTACAGGAGGAACCATTTTGGCCTATCATGTCTGTGCTCTGTTTTTGTGAGCATAATCTTAAAACTGATTCTGTGGTCCTGCTGTCTCTAAATAGGTTTATATCTTCCTCCGCTTTAATATCTAGTCACTCTTTCCCCTCCCTTATAAGTTTCAACTGTCTGCATCAACTTATCCTGTGACAAAGTGTCTGATCTGACAAACCTACGTAAAAATCTTTCTTTGAATCTCTTTTCTCGCTTTCTTTGAAGACTACGTTTTAAATTGGTGTCTTTGTAAAAGGATGGAAATGACACACATCTCACTTATGATCACTTATGGGGTGGCACGGCGACATAGTGGTTAGCACTGCAGCCTTAGAGCCATGGATTCCAGCCTTGTGTGGCGTTTACACATTCTCCCTGTGTCTGCGTGGGTTTCCACCAGATGCTCTGTTTTACTCCCACATTCCAAAGATGTGCAGGTTAGGTTGGGTTATGGGGATAGGGCAGGAGAGTGGGCCTAGGTAGAGTGCTCCTGCAGACTCAATGGGCGGAATGACCTCCACTATAGGAGTTAGATGATTCTATGGATTTCTGCGGAATCTTAATTGATCTGTTTAAACAATTCATGCAAAGATCTCTCCCTGGTTTGTGCAACACTTGTGGAAATCACCCAATTGCTTGCTGTCCTTTCACCCCGGAATTTGGTTTCGAATCCAAACCAGGTGAAAATTGTTTTTTATACTCTTGCAGGGGTCCTATGCAAAATCAATAGTATAACATCTGATGCAACTTGTATTAGTTTAGTGGAGCTTTCATGTTGTAATTTTGATACAACACATTTTGAGAAGAGTGCATTTGCCAAAACATTAACCACTAATTGCCACGTGTAGCAGGAAATAAGCTCTGTGCTTGCATTTTGTTTTCTTTCAGAACCACTCAGTATGCATGCACGTTACTTAATTATCTAATTCACAAGAATGATAGCAACAAGGAGCTGGTTTCAAAGCTCAAACAGTTGGAATCTAACATGAGTGCAGGACGTAAGTGTAAGTATACAACAAATTCTGGAAGGGTGGATAAAGCAGCAATTCCATATTCCTGCTTTTTGCTCGGTGGAGTGAAGTTACTCCTCGCGATGTGTAACAGTGCAATAACAAGTTCATGTAAAATTGTTTTTATGTGCTCCGTCATAGCATTAATTAACCTCTCCAACCGAGGTTATGGGGAGAAGGCAGGAGAATGGGGATGAGAAAATATCAGCCATGATTGAATGGCGGAGCACACTCGATGGGCCGAGTCGCCTAATTCTGGTCCTGTGTCTTATGGTCTTATGGGCTCCAAAGCGAAGAGAGAATTTATTATAAACAGTACTGAGAGGGATAGATTTCCCATTTCTCATTTCCCATTTCTCTCTCAAAATTAGGAGATTTTCTGCACTGTTATTACAACCTTAAGGCCGGAGTATATTAGTGACATTTACCTGCTAATGTGGGCTGTGACATTAAGGATGAGCTAGTATTTATCTAACACTTCCCACATCTTCAAATTCTGCCGAAGAGCTGTGCATCTAACGGGATTGCTTTTGAAGAATAGTCCCTATTGTATCGGCAAATGTGATGGCCAAGTGGGGACAAGAAGATTCCACAAGTATTGAAAAAATTAGATGACTTCTTTGTTGCTTGGGGTATGAATATTGTTCAGATAGTGCCATGGAATATTTTTGCATTCATCTGAAAAGAAGATTAATGTCCTGTGAAAGATAAACAGGTTCCCCTAAAATTAATATACAGAATTATAAATGCTAAATCTTCTTGAGCAGTGCAACTGAGCAAAGTAAGAGAATATTTTATTTCTTTTTTGCTTTGTCAAAATGTGATTCTAGATGTATTTTAGTGGTAATTTGATGCAGTGTTGATAGTGCAGCTGAAAATGGGTTGATCACCAAAAATGAGCATTTTTTAATAAGATTGTCCAGTCTTCTGTCTGTGCCCTGATATAAAATTGCTGAAAGTGTCCTAAAACAACACTGGACCCATTTTAATAGTTTAATTGATTTTAACAGTTTAATTGATGTATACGAGTGAGTTTCTCTGTAAATTAAATACATTTTGATAAAGTGAAGATGAGTGTAGTTTGAAAAGTCTTCCTGAGTCAGTGCAATGGGTGGAATCATGCAATTTGGACAGTGAGCTGGGCATGATTGGGATGTCGATGGCTTGCCAGACCATTTCAGAGGGCAATTAAGTCAAGCAAATTGCTGTGGATCTGGAGTCTCATGGAGATTAGACCGAGTAAATTTCCTTCCCTAAAGGAACGACATTAGTGAATCAATTTTTACAATAATTGTTGATAGTAATCACCTTTATAATTCCAGATTTATTAGTCGCCTTTGGGATTTGGATCTATATGCGCATAGCGTTGTCATGGGCCTTTGGATTGAAAGTTGCCAAAACCCCAGAGGGAAGACCATAGGCTCCTCTCCCCTTTATGTGTGTGAGAGAGATAGAGAGAATTGAGATTAAATATCCTCAGTTGGTGCGGGAATTGAACCCGTGCTGTCGGCATCGCTCATCATCGCAAACCAGCTGTCTAGCCAACTGAGCTAACCAATCCTCCATATGGGATTATTAGTCCAGTGACATTACCTATGCCACCATTGTCCCCCTTAAGATGTACCTTTGAAGTGTAGTTGTTGTAATATAGGGAACATGACAATTTATATGTACACATGGAGCTCCCACAAGCTGCAATGCGATAATGGTCTGTAACTTCCTGGCTCCCCAGCAGCTGATTTGGGGGGTGCCCCAAAGGTAAGCTGGGAAATCCCCCTCGAAAATTCCCAGGTAACGGTTTACCCAGCAATTGTCTAGAAGGGCTAACTTCCCCTGGACAATTTCACTGCACTGGAAACTATCTGAAAAAGTGATTAAAATTGTTAATTTTGGATGGTTCTACCCCCCCTGCCCCGCCCACTTTCAATGCAACCTTTAAACCCATCTGCTTTACGGCAGCTTGTGCTTTGAAAAGGGGGCGTGTCCTTCACTCCATTCCTTTTAGACTTCGCAGCTTGAGTCTCACCCAGCCTGAGTCAGGCACTTTAGAATTTAAGTGCAACTAAGTTGGCAATCCACTGCTCATTGCCACTCTGAGGCAGCTGTAGACCAATCTGTTTAAAGGACACATATTGATTAGGATGCCAGAGGTACTTACCGTGGGATCTTTTTATTTCCACCTGAGGCAGCAGTTGGGATGTTATTTCTGTAAATCAATAAGTGGAGGACAGTGGTTGGCGGATTACTTGAGCATACCTAAGGAGACACAGTGATACAAGTGGATAACCGGAATACAGTGATACAGGTGTGGGAGAAGAGCTAGGAGTTGTACACTTGAATTCTTAAAACTGAGTAAAGATTGGCTTCTGGTTTCCTACTTCACTAACCGGCTGTTGGGGCCGCAATGTAATGTGGCATCACTGCCAGTACTGCACTGGGAGTGTCAGCCTAGATTTCTGTGCTCCATTCTCTGGAGGGGGAGTTGAACTCATAACCCTTAACCCTAAGGTTAGAGTGCGGAACCTCTGCTGATGTGCAGCTTCACTCATTCTGCAGGAGGAAAAGAGGGTAGATATCTGGGGAAGAAAGTCAAGATGGGGGAAGAGTTGGGGTGGGGCAGAGAGTGAGAAATGAATAGTTCAAAGGAGATGCAAGAGGGGTGACGCAGAGTGAGATCTCAAAGGAATAGAGCGAGTGACCAAGGTGTGACGTGGTTACAAGAGCTACATTGGGTCAGACTAGATGACGGAAAGCTCCCATGATCCAAATTTGAGTTTAAAAACGGAATGAGGCAGCAGTTGTTGGGTGGTAACCAAAGGTCCCTCTAAGTTCTGTGGCCATGCAGCAACCCAAAAGTTCCCTAACAGGCCACGCACTCATCTACCCCTTTAACATCGGCAGTCGCATTTTTTTAAATTCCGAGGACCGTGCATTTAAACATCGCCTGTGGACTCCCGAAAAGTAATGGTGGAGGGTAATTTGGTGGTATGTATCAGATGCCTTGAAGGGCTATTTGCAGAATTGCAAGGAAAAGTTGCCACAGGTCTATTGAAGAGAGATTGGATCAAGAGCAAGAGTTGGTGGACAGAGGTGGGGGTAGGGGTGGAGATTGTGGGAGTGACTATCCCTGAGGGAAGAAACAAAAGGTAGAATGGCTTAGAAATAGAATGGAGAGGATGGGCCAAGAGAAAAATATACCATTGGTTCCCTTCATGTATGGTGACTGGCTCGCTGAGTGTTTTTTGTTGCTATTCCATGTTCATTCATCCAACATCACTGTGCATTACAATCATCAGTGTCTAATTTTATCTACCTTCCTGAGAAATAAAAAATTGTGATGGCACTCTTATGTAATCATGGAGTTTTACAGCGCAGGTCTGAGAAATAAATTGTCATGGAGCAGACCTCCAACACAGCCTGAGATCCATCTAAACAGAGCTAGAATTCAGACTGACCTATAAGCCAGCGGCAGTTTGCACTGTAGCAGTGCCAGGGAGCTACATCTATCTGCTGACGTTTAGTTTGCTTTTGCCCTCCCAACATGTGCATTTTTTAATCTATTGATTGAAAAGAGAAAGAACTTGCATTTAAAAGCACTTAATCACTTGCGCCCATCGGACATTACAACCAGTGGATAACTTTGTAAAGTGCAGTCACTGTGATTACGTGGGCAGTAGTTGTGCACACCAAGATCCCACACATAGCAATCGAGTAAGTGACCATTCTATTCACCTGAACAGGCGGAAAGGATTTCAATTTAAATCTCATCCTGCAGATAGCAACTTTGAGAATGTAGCACTTTCTCATTACTTCACTTGGATATTAGCACAGATTATGTGGTCAAATCTGTAAAGATGCTTGAACTATTACGATCCCAGACGAAACCTCAACAGTGACTAAGATACTAGGCCGAAACCCCAATATTTTAGTTTATTTTAAGACTGCGGAAAGAAGATTCGCTCCAGGAATGATTGCATGAAAAAAATAGGGTTTTGGTATTTCTAAAACAAAACCTTTATTAGAAATACAACATTAAACATTTTACCTTCACACCTGAAAAGAACAGCTTACAATTACCCCTTAACACGATACAATTTTTAATTAAACAGCAAGAAAAGAAACATACAGCTCTTAATCCATTTTAAAATTAGCATAGAGTAATACTTGCAGTACAGAACAGATTTTGGCTCTTGTTAGAAACCCTTCAGACTCTGACTGAATGTCTTCAAGCAGCTGTTTCCCTAGGTGGTTTCAGCCTTTTCCTCGTTTTTTGACGAGACTGCTCTGCTTTAAAATAGTACTTTTTTTTCTGTACTGGGAAAGAAAACTGCCTTTGTCTGAAGTAAAAAAAAACAAGAGTTGTCAGATCAGACTTCCCTTCCAAAGGCCTGTCTCCTAAACTATATCCCTATCCACAATTTTCTCCAAAACTGCCTCTCTCCACAGCTTCCGAAAATGTCTCTCTGCCTTCCTTGGCTCCACCCAGCAATGGCCTCATCTCCCCTAGCTGAAAAACAACCCGTCTCTGCAGGCTGCGAAGCACATTAACTCCCCAGGGACTTCCCCAGGCAAACTACTAGGCATTAGCCCAGACTGAAAAACACATTCCTTGGTCAATTTCACCTGATTGTCCTAGAAGCAAAACAAAATCCTTTTTAAAACCCTGACCACTGCAAACAAACACATTCGAACCCCAGGCTGTTCCAATATTTAAAGCCAATATTCCTAAAATGTTCCAATCGTCACAGAACTTCTAACTTTTATGTTTGAAAATGACAGTGCTACCCAGCTGATCCATTTTATCTGTGTACTGAAATTAAACCATAGCTTTTTCACTGGTGAGAAAATAATTCTTTTGATTATAAAAAATGTAGCTTGGAAGATTTGCAGCGTGATAGAAATTATAATTATACAGCAAGGTTACGATTATGGTTTTCTGTCCGCATAGAACAGTATTCATAAAGCATTATTTTGTTCCATGGATTCTGGTCTTGATGTGAGCTGTATAAACTCTGTTTCAACCTGACCAACTTTTATGGCTAGTACATTTCAGCTAATATATAAATAGCCTCTATAAGTGCTGTAATAATGTATGTTTCCACCAAGATGGAAGCGATTTAGCTCCTGAAAGCTCAACTAGAAAGAAAAATATTGCTAATGTCGAACCCAGAATAATTTAATTCTGCTTCAAATAGTAAAAGCGAGTGCTGTATTAAATCTTTTCTGCTCTATTTCAGTGTTCCGGTTAGGTAACACGGTGGAAGCAGTTCAGGCAGCCAGGAGGAATGTTCAGCTTTCGGACCCCATACTTCGGTTTTGCCTCACCATCATTCCTCTCAGTCGGGCTGTGTACTTCGTCTGCGATAATATTCTGTGGATGGGAGCAGTGGGCCTTGTTGATGTTGACAAGGAGAAATGGAACAAGCGGTGCAATCGCTACTACTATTTCTCATTGATTATCAGCCTGAGCAGAGATGTCTATGAGATTGTCCAGATGCTGAAAGAAGAAGCACAGGCCCAAAAGGGGCAGTGGTGTAAATCCGTCAACCACCTGGAAAACAATCACGTGCGGAGGGATTTTGTCTGGACACTGAGGGTCAGGGCTGAAGCTTTCCTCATGCTGCTTTTTCAAAGCCTGAAAAGCAATCCTCCTGTATTACTCGACATTGTTAAAAACCTCTGTGATCTCGCCCTTCCTTTAGACAAACTAGGCATATACAAAACCAATCCAGGAGTGGTGGGTCTCAGTGGCCTTGTTTCTTCAATTCTCTCAATTCTAACTTTGACGCACCCAGCACTGAAATTGAGACCATGAACAAACCCTGTGCCCTCTGAACAAAAGTATTATTCCTTCTCTAAGATTTCTGTCAGAGTATGTTTAGGAATGGGAATCATTTGCTTTCAAAATGTAGGTTGTTGTTTCTGAAAGCAGGATTTGCTCTCAACTCAATTGTTCCTTCAAATATTTTCTTGCTGTATCTTGGAGTGCAAACGTTTCAGGCAGCTTCCAACGTGTGCTGTCACTTAGAACTTAAAACCTTTTTTATTTGCAATTGGCATCCTATGAACAGATCAATTATGATTGCTGTGCTGGGGTCAGGTTGACAGTGTGCCATTTAGATAGTAAAACAGACCAAAAGTACACAAACTGGGATTTGAGTCCAGACCAGGACACTAAGATTAAAACATCATATGATAAATATCTGTCTCGCTTCACTTGAGCTGTGTGTCACCAACAGCTTTATCCATGATGAACATGATTCCCCAGTTTCTAATATCCACCTTGAGGTTAAATAATGAAAGATTATTTCCACTGACTGGATATTGGGGAACAAGCGGCTGCATTATAACTTGAAGAGAAACCTTTGAATCTCAAGAATATGAAATGCTTTAATACAAGTACTAAAAACTCTTTCCCCCCCCCCCCCCCCCACACACACACACATGCAGCAATGTGGAAAATTGCCCAGGTATGTCCTTTACACAGAGCAGGACACAACCAAACCAACCCGGCCAATCCAATTCCCACCCTATCAGTCTACTCTTGATCATCAGTAAAGTGATGGAAGGGGTCATCAACTGGCACTTTCTGTGCAATAATCTGTTCAGTGACGCTCAGTTTGGGTTCTGCCAGGGAGACTCAGCTCTTGCCCTCATTGCAGCCTTGGTTCAAACATGAACAAAAGAGCTAAACTCCAGACGTGAGAATGACTGCCCTTGACATCAAGACAGCATTTGATTGAGTATGGCATCAAGGAGCCAGAGCAGTGGGAATCGGGGGAAAACTCTCTTCTGGTTGGAGTCATACCTACCACGTAGGAAGATGGTTGAGGTTGTTTGAGGTCAGTCATCTCAGTCCCAAGACATCACTGCAGGAGATCCTCAGGGTAGTGTCCAAGGCCCAGCCATCTTCAGCTGCTTTGTCAATGACGTTCCTTCCATCATAAGGCCAGAAGTGAGGATGTTCACTGATGATTGTGCAATGTTCAGAACCGTTTTTTGTTCTTTAATGTTTTGGCCAAGGGTGGTATCATGACCGGTACAGGCTTGGAGGGCCGAAGGGACTGTTCCTGTGCTGTCTTGTTCTTTGTTCATTCACAACTCCTCCGAGTAGTCCATATCCAAATGCAGCAAGACAGGGATAATATTCAGCATTGGGATGACAAGTGGCAAGGAACATTCACGCCACACAAGTGCCAGGCAATGACCATCTCCAACAAGAGAGAATCTAACCATCGCCCCATGACATTCAAAGGCATTACAAAATTGCTGAATCTCACACTGTCTACATTCCTGGGGGTTACCATTATTATTATTATTGACCAGAAACTCAACCAGACTCGCCATATAAATACTATGGCTACAAGAGCAAGTCAGAAACCTGGGACCTGCGGTGAGTAACTCATCGCCTGACTCCCCAAAGCCTATTCACCATCCACAGCGCACAAGTCAGGACTGTGAAGGAATGATCTCCACTTGCCTGGATGAGTGAAACTCCAACAAGAAGGAAAAAGGGAAGTGCAAAGATACCTAGGTGTCATGGTGGAACAGTCGCTGAAGGTTGGCATGCTGGTACAGCAGGCTGTGAGGAAAGCTAATGGCAGGCTGGCCTTCATAGCGAGAGGATCAGAGTATAGGAGTAGGATGTCTTGCTGCAGCTATACAGGGCCTTGGTGAGGTCACACCTTGACTGTTGTGTGTAGTTTTGGTCTCGCAGTTTGAGGAAGGACATTCTTGCTATTGAGGGTGTCCAGCAAAGGTTCACCAGACTAATTCCCGGGATGGCAGAACTGACCTATGAAGAAAGACTGGATCAACTGAGTTTATTCGATGGAATTTAGAAGAATGAGAGGGCATCTCATAGAAACATATAAAATCCTGATGGGACTGGACAGGCTAGATGTGGGAAGAATGTTCCCGATGTTGGGAAAGTCCAGAACTGGGGGTTACAGCCTAAGAATAAGGGGAGGCCATTCTGGACTGAGATGAGGAAGAACGTCTTCTCTTAGAGAGTTGTGATCTTGTGGAATTCTCCACCACAGAAAGCTGTTGGGGCCGGTTTGGTGGATAGTTTCAAGAGGAAGCTGGACGTGGCCCGTGCGGCTAAAGGGATCAAGGGGTATGGAGAGAAAGCGGGAGTAGGATACTGAATTTGCATGATCAGCCATGTTATTGAATGGTGGTGTAGGCACGACGAGCCGAATGGCCTACTGCACCGATTTTCTATGTTTCTAACAACATTCAAGAAGCTCAACACTAGTAGCCAGGATGAAAGAGCCCACTTGATTGGCATCCCATCGACAAACAACCACTCCCTCCAGCACAACTGCAAAGTGGCAGCAGTGTGTACCATCAACAAGATGCACTCACCAAGGCTTCTTGGACAGCACCATCCAAACCCATGGCCCGTACCATCCAGAAGGACAAAGGCTGCGAACACGTGGGGACACCACCAGCCGGATGTTTCCCTCAAAGCCAGAAACCATCCTGACTTGGAGATATATTGCTGTTCCTTCACTGTCACTGGCGCAAAATCCTGGAACTCCCTTCCTAACAGCACTGTGGGTGTACCTACACCACAGTGACTGCAGGGGTTCAAGAGAAGGCTGCTCACCGCCACTTTCTCAAGGGCAGTTAGGGATGGACAATAAATTTTGGCCGAGCCAGCGACACCCAATTCACATGAATGAATTTTTTTTTTTTTAAGGTTGTTGAAGCTGAGACTGTGACATATAGATTTAATGAGGATCTAAAACGGAAAAGAACATGAGCTCCAGTTAAATCCCAGCACTAGCACAGATATAATGAGACAAGTGGATGCCTTTTGTGCGTAGTTTCCTTGATTCAGAGCGCCTGAGAAAACAATTACCTCACCAAGCTGTCAATGATTTCAAACTAAAATCTGCCTGCATCTTAAATTTATCCTTGCTGGGAAGAGTAGTTATTTTAAACTCCTCCGAATGTTTTGGAGCCGAAATGCACAGTTTGATGTGGTGCTGAGATTTATAGACCGTAAGATCCCATGTTCAGTCGCACGGTTTCTGCATACGAGTCAGTCGATTCCTGTTGAATCATTTTTGCACAAAAATTGAAGAATTTACTTTTCTATGATTGTTTAATTTGTATTATGCTACTTTGAAGCAATAAGGTTATACTGCACCTTGAGTTCCGCTAGAAAATGGTGCTTTCACATATATTAGGTGAAGATAGCTTTAGGCTCTCTTTGGTCCCTCCATGCTTAAATAGTCAGCTACAACTTCTGCTGAGTTCATAAGCAAAGGATGGTCACTTGGTTGGTTGAGGTTGGTCAAGGGCAGAGAAATGTGCTGGAGGTATGAGCCGCATCACGTGGTCATATATTTAATACATGCTCGTGTTAATTTTTTTAAATATTTGTTTTTGAAAATGAGTTAAATGTGATGTCCAAAATAAGTCAAGGGCATGGTGCTTTGTAAATTATTTTAATTTATTATGGAATATTTCAGACAAACTAAATAGTTTGGAGTAATTACATTTTCACCACGTTTCATATCTGACTGAAACCTGATGATAATTACTTTCCAGCATGCGGGCTCTCTTGGCCTTCTCTGTAAAAGTGTGCAGACAACAAAGTTGAAAACCAAGATGAGTAACTCTACACTACTGTCTAACACATGCTGCCTGGATCCCAGAAGAAAGATACTTGGACTCGGGCAGTTATATCAGGGGGTTGTCAGGCTTGTTGCATTAAAATTGAAGTCCAGAATGTAAAGCTTTGAAAACTACCTGCAGAATTTTATTGTATTCCTAATCCTCCTGGATGATTTCCCAGTCTCCTCATCAGAATGCTGCAGCTCACAGATAAAAGGTGTGTTGGGTATTGAATCTCGACTTCACAGTGTTGGCTGCAAATAAATGCTACTCTGTACAATATCCTCTCCGGTAATCATTACATTTGCACTTTTTACTCTTTTTTACTTACTTGGAGGTGATGTACACAATATTGTTCTCTGGTTCTTCCTGTACCTTTCTCATTGTGATATTCCAATTTTTTAAAATTTATGAGTGGGTGCATTGCAGCCTCTTTACCTAACATCCACATAAACGTTTTTCAGCAACGGTCAGATGATAGCAATCAGGAGCATGAACCTTGGCTAATGGAATTTTGTCCTCTTTTCACACTTAAACAGGAGGACACCAAATCCTGTTGTGATGTACTCTATCATGGTGCTGGTTGAGATCTGTTTACTCAGCGGTCATTTTTGAGTGACTTTGTACTGTACTGTATAGTGCACATCCCCACTCGGGTATGAGGAACCATATGATGCTTTTCCAGCACTCAGCTCTGCTTTTGAGTCAGCATTCGTTGACTAGAACTCGCCATTGTTTCAGAGTCTCAGTACTACACAAATAGTGTCATGCTGCAATCTGCCTACAATGTTTTTGGAGAAGTATCAATTTCTCAGTTAATTTATTTTAATCGACCTCTTGGATCATGTGTTGTACACATTTTCTCGGCCTTCCTCACCACTTTCAATTAAGAATAATTGAAACCTTTATGAAAATAAAAATATCTTGAACCTTTTATTCAAGGGGCTCTTTAATGTTGCATCTTGATTTAGAATTTTAAAAAGACATGTTTACTTAACAATTGTTTATGGAAAAAAAAGCTATGCAAACAAATGTCAAATGTTTCAAACATTCGATTTAAAGATGAGATTTTTGATGGGGAAAGCTCTTGGCATGGAACCTCGCTGGAAAGGAACACGGCGAGAGATGACCTTAAAACACTAGGACTAACTGCAACCCATGCCCCCCATCCAGCGAGATCAAGATTTTTCCCTCCCACGTTTTTCTTGCGAATCAATATTTGATAAATGAACTATTTCTGTATCCTTAATTAGGAAACTACTAGTTTTCAGAGACTGTTGCAAACCAATGCTGCTCGACTAATGAGAACTTGAATAATTCCACTGTTGGTGGTTTTCTGTGTTCTAATAAACTAATATATTAAATACAACATTGTTGTTTTATTTTACATTACTATTTGGAATGCGTTCAGTCATATTGCAGCACGGATTTTGAAAGCCTACGAGGAGGCAAAAGGATAAAAAGAGGTCTGCAGTTTTAAAGTTTGTTGGGAAGAAATGAAGCTGAATAGTTGATGGTGTGAGAAATCTAAGCACAGTAGGATGTACAAAGGACTTGGAGGATAGTGTATTTGGAGTTTGGCTAGGCCATGAATATATGTGGCAAAGTTGGTATCAACCATTGGAAAAATATTGGGTGCAGTAAACACTTAAATCATAAATTTTAATTGCACTCAGTTTTGTGAAGTGAAATTCCACCCATACTTGCGCACCTGACCTCCAAATGTAATAGGTTCTGTGGTGTCACAGTACGATACTCCAGGAAATACTGGGGGCTGGATTCTCCGGTTGCCGACGCCGAAATCATGTTCGGCGAATGGCTGGAGAATCCAAGTTTACGACCGAATTGGGGGCAGCGCCACTTATTCGATGCTCCACCCCCTCCTAAGCGGAGTACTCCGTGCCACGTATTGATGGCCTCAGCTACCTCTCGATGCTCCCCCCCCCCCCCTCCGGCTGGCCAGCCGAGTTGCCGACGGCGTGGGTCTCTCATGGTCTCGCCTGTCGGGAACTCAGTGTGGCGGCTGCGGACTCAGTCCAGTGCCGCCACAGTCGGGGAAGGGCCGATCCACCGCGTGAGCCAGCCGGGGGAGGGGGGGGGCCTGGGGCACGTGAGCCAGCCAAAGGGGGGGACTATTTCATGGCCGGGTCCGTGAGCGGACTCCGCCATGAAATACAGCACGGCACCCTGCAATTCTCCAGGGTGTATCGGCAGCTAGAGCCGGGTGCTCTACACTGCCATCCTGCTAGCCACCACCAAAACAGGGAATTGGTGGCCGTTTTGCACCAATTTTACACCACCGTTCCTATGCCGGTGTGGGGGCATAGCCCCAGAATTGGAGAATCCAGCGCCACATCTATTCTTTTTTCCATTGAGCTCATTTTCCTTCAGGAATGTGAGCAGCAGTCTTTAGTAATGCGATCAACTCCTTACTGGATACCATAGAACCCCTTCACCACTGAAGTAGGCACCTAAAATAGTGCACGTAAAATTGTGTGGGAAATCGCACATTAACAGATCACTTGAAAGCTGACTCAAGTTAATCAGAAATAGAACAAGACAGAATGTGTAAAATAGAAAAATCACTGAACTCGCAGTCGAAGTTCCAAAATTGTAAAATCTCTAAATTCTCTCTTTGTGAAATCATATGCGAAATTAATGATCTCATGCAGTTGTTCCTTGCTCTGGTGGCTTGACTGAGCTGAAGCAATTGAAAATGTGGCAGTTTTTGACGATCAACTTGCCCAGCCCCAGAGCTCAAAACTGCTCCTCAAAAAGGTAATGGCATGGGTGGTTTAAAGTCTGTCTTAATTGGCAGTCAGATCCAGTTTCTGGTTTGAAAGGATTTGGTAATTCTGACACAATATGCACCTTGCAAGGTTTTGAAAGATATAAAGAGTATTTTGATGGCTCAACTATTAGAAACATCAATTGCATCTCCCCATTAATCAATTTTCTATAAGGCTGTAAATCCTCATTCAATAGGAAGGTAAATAAGCTCCAAGGCAATTTTTGCTGCAAATTGCCTCAATGTGCTGTGATCTGAGTATTCACTGTCAGATTCTGAATCTAGGCTATGTCATGTAATACAATAAATGCTTTACAGATTATAATTCTGCTGATCCTAATGAAACTGACAGTCAGAGATCAGTCAACTGACTTATCAGCCCTTGATCATGGCAAACATACGACAAAATCATTGGCAGGTGAACCCGTTCATAACAAGGACTTTGGCATTCAGTAAAGGACAGCTGCATATTTCGAAAGAATATAGTGACAAAGGGTGAGTTGCTTTGCCCTAAGAGAATAAACATTCAAAAATACATAGTTTGTATAATGTTGGTGAGGATGTATTTCATATCCCTCACTATACAGTACTGGTGTTCTGCTTGGAATACCAAGAATTCAAGTCAAGCTGGGAAATTATGGAATTTTCACTGGTGAAAAGATGCCAACACCTACCCACACATATGAACGTGCTGTGTGCAGCACGTCTGCCTGTATCTCTTGATTTTTATATCATTCACCCTGTTTCAATGCATTAATTGTATAAATTGTATGGTGCAAATGAATCCTTTATAAAAGTCAATGCTTCAGCATTTTGTTGTGTGATTTCTATGTGGATGCAGTTATGACCACAGCAGATGTTAGTTGCTGAACAAACCCAGAGGGAAACCTAGGAATTCACCCATTTTGAGACCGAAGTTCCAGAGCGGGGGCAAGAATGTGGAGTGTTTCCTGGTGCGGCAGCCGGCAGGAAAACACAACAATCTTCCAGCCCCAACCTCACTAATTATGCACCTCAGGGTTCCATGCCTTATTCAGTGGTAGGGCAAGCCTGGATGGTGTGGAGTCCGCCGTTGCGTCCAGTTACCATCTTGACAAGGGGCCCAACATCACTGACCCACTATTGAAGAAAGTAAATGGATCTCCTGAAAATGAAGATGGATCTCCAGGAACATTCTGACTCTGGATTATGGATCTTCTCCAGGACATCTAATCTGGAAGGTCCACCTGTAGATGTTCCCCCCACCCATTGCTGTGGTGTTCCAGGGCCCAGGGTTGTAGGCAGCCTCCATCTTAAACTACGGAGGAAACCCCAGGCATTGTTCTGGTGAGTCCTGGCATCGGCATGCCATGTTGTTCTGAACGTGCTTCACATCAATGTGTTTCCCTGCCGGCATTGCGGAGAACTGCGTGGGGATAGGGTTGAGCTTCCATCTGCATTCCATTGACAGGATGCAAATGAGGTTCACGCTGGCCTCTGGCAGGTTTTCTGACCCACCGTGGCGGGCACCAGTGGAGAATCCTGCTGTAAATCCACACCCGTGTGAAACCAACATCTGGGCCTCCCACCATAGTCTCCACTGTGTCTGCTATCGAACACGTGGTGGGGGCCTGGGAGAATCCCACCCTTGGCTTCCGGGCCACACACGTTTGTCACGACACCCCAGTGCGCAGTCATTTCCATCTTCACTTGCCCCGGAGTCGCAACACAGGTAAAATTAAATTTAATTGAAAATACTCAAGGTCCTGGTTGAGCCCTATAAAATACAGTCATCAGGTTTGTAACTTGAACACAAGTAACCTTTTATAATGCAGTTTTATAATTAAACGGACAGAAAATGTAACTGATTATCTAATACCCATCTCCCGACCCCCCTCTTTCTAACTAACCCCACTCTCTTCACACAGACAAACAGAGGGGAAAGGGTGGTGTAAAGAAAATATGAATAAAAAATAAAAAGATAAAGATCTTTCTTTGATGCTCTGCGATGTCTTCTAGTTAGTGTCTTTCAGAAGTTCAGTGTTTGTTTTGATACTTCTTCCTTATAGGCCTGGAATACTTTTCTCTGGCAAGGTTGTCTATCGTCTCTGCAGACACAGCATCATTCCAGGTTCACAGCAAAGGGTGTGCTGGACACTCACTGCTTCCAGAACAATACAGCAGTTCTTTCACTTCAGCAAGCAGGAGAGAGAGTTCCTTTCACTTCCAAGGTCTAAACGCTTCTGCCTCGTTCTCTCAGAAAGCATCATGCAGGAACCAGTCGCTGCTGTCAAGCAGAGTACTGACCCTGGTCAACCTATCGGTTGCTGGTTAATCAATCGAACCGAGTTCCCCCAAAGCTGGTTCCTAAGATCCACTCGGTGCCGAGTAGTCTGGCTTCTCCTCTCAAAAAACAAAACCTGGGAAGACAGTGTCCTGACAAGTAGGCTGCTTCAACCCTGAATCTTCTACTTAAAGGCACATTTCAATTATTGGTCCATGAACCAAAAGAACAAAATGACATGGAAGAAATGGGAACAAAGGAAATGAACAAGGGTGGCACAGTGGTTAGCACTGCTGCCTCAAAGCTCAAGGGACCCTGGTTCAATTCCAGCTTCGGATGACTGTGTGGAGTTTGCGTGTTCTCCCCGTGTCTGCATGGGTTTCCTCCGGGTGCTCCGCTTTCCTCCCACAGTCCAAAGATGTGCAGGTTAGGTGGTTTGACCATGCTAAATTGCTCCTTAGTGTCCAAAAGGGTAGGTAGGGTTACTGGGTTAGGGGGATAGGGTGGAGGCATGGGTTTAAGTAGGGTGCTCTTTCCAGGGGCCAGTGCTGACCCAATGGGCTGAATGGTCCCCTTCTGCATGGTAGGGATTCTATGATTCTCTGATTTCATGACTCTTACATACTACCCCCTAAGAGGAATGAAACATCATTGCAAGAACCTTTCATCACAAGATATGTGACACAAACCACAAAGCACAAATCCATTTCTTTCACCCTATATAAGTTCCCCCAGTTTATATCTGCCAGTTATCAACACTTAAACTCATGGCAATGCATCTGCAATAGTATTGTCCTTTCCAGAATATGCACAATTTTTGCAATGTAAGGTTGCAACAATAAACTGTAACAGAACAATCTTTTGTTCAGAGTTTTAAATTTGTCCACAAATGCAAACGGATTATGGGCAGTGTAGACTAGACTTTTCTTATCATCATGCCGGAAATAAACTTCAAAATGCAGAAGAGCCTGTAGCAATGCTAAGGCTTCCTTTTCAGTGGTGGAATACTTCCTTTGACACAGACTTAGTTTCTCCAAATAGTATCGCGCCGGCCTCTATATACCTGATTTGTCATCCGGTAGTTACTCTGCCCCCATCCGAAGGTCATTGGCATCTGTGGCGATTTTAAAGAGTTTGGTAAAATCAGGGGGAGGGCAACATTGGTTCACTTACCATTATGGCCCTCAATTCTCAAATGCTGTTTGGCATTCTGTGGACTACACCATTTTTGCTTGTTTCTATAATACATTTGTCAAAAGTACTGTGGCACTAAAGCTAGGTACAAATTTGCTATAAAAGTAACACCTGCCTAGGAACCTCATAATCTCCGTTTCCTTTTGCAAACAGGGAAGTCTGGTAACTTGGCTATTCTGTGTGCCACTCGTCCCTGCCCTAGGTAGGAATTTTTGGTTTGGCAAATTTGCTTTTGGCAAAATTGATGGATAAATCGACCAACGGCAGTTGATTAAATAATTCCACCAATGTTTCAAGTTATCCTTCAGGTTATAATAATAATAATCTTTATTTGTCACAAGTAGGCTTACATTAACACTGCAATGAAGTTACTGTGAAAATCCCCTAGTCGCCGCACTCCGGCACCTGTTCGGGTACACGGAGGGAGAATTCAGAATGTTCAATTCACCGAACAGCAAGTCTTTCGGGACTTGTGGGAGGAAACCAGCCGAAACCCCGACGGCGTAGATCTAATGTGGCCCAGCCGGTTGGGATACTCACGAGGCGGCTGTGGACTCAGTCCGCGGCCGTCCTGGCCAGGGGCAGGCCACTGGAGACCGCCACCATGCGCATGCGCGGCCTCCGACCCAGAAGTGCACGGGCCCGTATCTGCAGCCCACGGTTCTTCAAAAGTGGGAATAGGGACCAAAGGTGTTGGGCTTGAGTCATTATTGGGACTGTGTCCCCATGCCAGCATCAAAATGGTAGAGTTTTACGACAGAAAAACTGACGTCAAAGAGACGTGAATTCCTAGCCCTGCAGGGGGCTAGCAGGGACCTGGAGTAGATCTCGCAGCTTTTGCTGCAGATACGGGCCCCGTATCCCGACCGGCTGGGCCGCATTAGATCTACGCCATCGGGACTTCGGCCGGTCGGGGGTGCAGAATGGCGGAGCGGGCCTCAGACAATGGCCCCCGGTAGGTCTCAGGTGGCGCTGTGTACTCCCCGAGTATGCTGCTTTCCAGGCCCGCAGAATCGGGGAACCGGCGCCAGTCCCGGGTTTCTTGCAGGAAAATAAATTCTCCGCCCCGCGACAGCCGCGATTTCAGCATAGGGGTGCGGAGAATCCAGCCCGTTGGTTTTATTATAGGTTGTAGTTTCCCTTGACTTGACAAGTTCAACAGACATTACCAACGTTTATATCTCGTCCGGGCCAGTAAAAATGCTTTTGAACCTTTGCTTGGGCTTTCCTCATTCCGAGATGTCCCACTAATGGAATTTCCTGAGTTATGCTTAGAATCTCTTTCCTATTCTCAGGAAGTATTGCTTTATTTCTGCCTAGTTGTCCTCTGCATTAACTTGTGGTGGGGATGCCATTTTCTCATTCGGATTTTGTCCTGGACATAATAACATTTAGAAAAACACTGAGCTTCCAATCCTGAGTAAGAGGTCTAAGAGATTTGTTTTAATTTGAAATCACCCTGTTGTGTTAGAGCCCTTTTGATTTCCTTTTGTTTCCATTTGCTTTTAATTAATTATTTTTGGTCCATGAACCCATAATTGGAATGTGCCTTTAAGCAGAGGGCTCAACCTTAAGCAGCCTGCTTGTCGGGACATTGTGTTCCTCGGTTTTTGTATTTTGGAGAGGAGAAACAGACTCGTCTTAAGAACCAGCTTTGTAGTAAATCGATTTGATTGGCAACCTGTGGGTTGTCCAGGGACAGTATTCTGCCGGACAACAGTCAGTGATTGGTTCCTGCGTGACATTTTTTGAGAAAGCTGGGCAGAAGTGATTAGACCTTGAAAGGAGAGGAAATAGACTCTCACTGGACGCTGCTAAGGCTTTTCTTCAAGTGGAAGACCCGTCTTTGGTTTTTTAACAAGGGCTTTGAAAAGACAAGTTAATTGAATTGGCAAGTGAATTGAAAATAGAGGTGCCAGCTAAAGCTACAAAGGCAGAGATGTATGTGCCAGAAATCTCCATTTGGGAGATTAAGTGATGCTGCCAGGACTGAATAGCTTGCGATTCGCTTTCCTGTTGGGGACGCTATTTGAAAAGTGAGTCAGGACATACAGATGGGCCAGCACACTGCCGGCGCAAATTCAGAGCTGTTCCCGGCCCAGTGGGCGTTCTAACCCCTGGGGCTGGCATTAGCGCTAAAGAGCCCGCAGATGGAGCTCCACTTAACACATACTCACTGTAGCCACGAAGATGGCTGACAGAGGACCTGCCCCCTGAGGTTGGATGTTCGTAGAGGACCCACCGCTACATGCCAGTGAGGAATGGAGTGACACTTTCTTTCCCAGGGAGAGCCATAGACTCAAGCCTGCCTTCCTGAACACTCCCTGAGAGGTGGTGGCAGATATAGCCAGCGCTGCCAATCTCGCCAGCATGATACAGCTGGTGATCCAGAGGGGTGGGGGATCACTAGTGTGGCCTCCACCCCTCAAGAGAGGGCTCCAAATGTAATGGTGTAGGTGTCCTCTGGTTGGGGTGAGCTCCGCTGATCCCCTGCTTCCTTTGCCGTGGGCCAGCGCTTCTGAAGAGTGCCAACACATGGTGGGCACCTGATGGAGTTTGGCCATACCCATCCCTTTGATGAAACAGTTGGGTTATGAGTGTCCAGAGGGGCAGCATGGCTGGTCTTCAGATGAACAGAGACCTTCTGAGCATTCAAAGGACACAGGCAGCACTCAGCTGAGAGAACAGTCAGGGGCCCGTAAGTAGCACCAGAGTTTTGCATGGATTCGCCGGAGTGGGGTGCAAACATTGATATTACCACCATGATATGTTGGTTGTGTGCTTGGGTCTGTTAGAAACAAAGGAGAGCCCACGTGCAAGTAATCCAGATAGCGTAGCATCGGAAGAACTTTCTGGTGGGGGATTTTTTAAAATTGAGATCCTGTGAAAAGATGAAGAAAGAGCTTTTCGAAAGGAAATTGAAATGAGGAAACTTCAAGAGGGCGGAGTAACCCTTTCCAGTCCATATCCTAGTGTGGATATGGTTAAATATGTACAGTCCCTACCAGAATTTAAGGAAAAGGATGTAAATGCATTCTTCATGGCATTTGAGAAAATAGCAACCCAAATAGAGCGGCATAAGGAAAAGTAGACATTCCCAAACGTATGGGATGGGGACAGGAAGTTTCTGCTTTCTTGTCAGAGTGGGTGTTTAAGGATTACAACGAGGTAAAAAAGGACTAGTTTGGCTGCATACAAATTAATTCCGGAAGCATCTTGGCAAATGCTTCGGAATTTAAGGAAATGGCCGGGACAGATTTATGTTGAATTTGAAAGGGTTAAGCAGAAGAATTTTAATAGGTGGGTACGAGCATTGGGAATTACCAGGCTCCACGAGAAATCATTCTCTTTGAAGAATTTAAGAATTCACTACTTTCTACAATCAGAATCCACGTTGAAGACAAACAGCAATAATGGCTGATGAATATGAACTGATCCATAAATTTATATCTTTGTTCCATCACTCCCATAATTTGACAAGGATGGAAAGTGGGGGAGCAAAAGGAAGGCAGGTAGCCAAGGTAAGCAATGGATAGCTGGGAATGCTCCGAGACCTCATCCTCAGACCAGGAAGGAAGGTACTGATGGTGGATGTGAGACTCGAAGGCCGAAGTGTTACCATTGTAATGAATTGGGACTAGTCCATTCGGCATGTTGGAAGTTGGGAGGAAAGCCCATGGGACTTGTTGGGGTTCATAGAATAGAATCATAGAATCGTTACAGTGCAGAAGGAGGTCATTCGGCCCTATCCATATCATCCCATAACCTAACCTGCACGTCCCACGACACTAAGGAGCAATTTAGTATGGCCAATCCACCTTACCCGAACATCTTTGGACTGTGGGAGGAAACCGGAGCACCCGAAGGAAACCCACGCAGACATGGGGAGAATGTGCAGACTCCACACAGACAGTGACCCAAGGCCAGATTTGAACCCTGTTCCCTGGCGCTGTTTAGCTACTTTCTCAAAAACGTTTTTAAAATTCCTTGGCGTCCCTTTCATTAAATTTTGGCAGCATCTGTACAAACCTAAACATTTCTCCATTAGGTTCATGCCTAGAACTACTTTATTCCTCATCTAGCTCTGTTGCCCGGCTACAATTCATCGCATTTGAATTTGATTTTCTCTCACTTTACCCTTTTCCCTTTTTGTCACAAAGAACGTTACAGCACAGGAACAGGCCCTGTCCAATGGCCCTCCAAGCCTGTACCGGTCATGATACCACCCTTGGCCAAAATCCTCAGCACTTCCTTGTGCCATATCCCTCTATACCCATCCTATCTATGTATTTCATAGAATCATAGAATTTACACTGCAGCAGGAGGCCATTCGGCCCACCGAGTCTGTACCGGCCCTCGGAAAGAGCACCCTACCTAAGGCCATACCTCCACCCTATCCCCACACCTCCACCCTATCCCGTTAACCCCACCTAACCTTTTTTGGACACCTAAGAGCAATTTAGCATAGCCAATCCACCTAACCTGCACAGCTTTGGACTGTGGGAGGAAACCGGAGCACCCGGAGGAAACCCACGCACACACGGGGAGAAACTACAGACTCCGCACAGACAGTGACCCAAACCGGGAATCGAACCTGTGACTCTGGAGCTGTGAAGCAAAGTGCTAACCACTGTGCTACCGTGCTGCCCATTCGTCAAGATGCCTTTTGAGCACCGTTGATGTATCTAAATGTAATTTCTAATACCATTTCTAACTTCTGCATTTCACTTCCCTTTGGAGAACTTTCTCTCTTTCTTGCATTTCTAGTTTCTTCATTTCTTTTTCTCTTTGTAATTAGATTTTAACTAATTCAGTTTCCCCCCTTCTCGAAGTACTGGGTCTGTCTGGCACCCCTTTTACTTCAGATTTTTTTAGCCCTTGTTGATAAACCTAATTCCTATTTATCTACTAATCCCATTAATTTAGCTTTAGGTAGAATTTTCAAATTTGCTAAGGTTATATTCTCTACTCCCAAATAAGCCTGGGAGAGAGCAAGAGCCATCTTCGTAGTCTCCTTATTTTAAATAACACGTTCTCACTTGGTTCCATGTTTCCTCACTGTCGTTACATTTAAAAAGTTACAAATTCCCTACACCCAAAAGGAATTATGCTTTTTAAAATACCAGCCAAAAGCTCCCAATACTATTAAGAACCCCACTGATGTTATCCATGAGAGTGTCTCAACACGGTAGCACAGTGGTTAGCACTGTTGCTTCACAGCTCCAAGGTCCCAGGTGCAATTCCCGGCTTGGGTCACTGTCTGTGCGGAGTCTGCACGTTCTCCCCTCCGGGTGCCCCGGTTTCCTCCCACAGTCCAAAGATGTGCGGGTTATCTGGATTGGCCATGCTAAACTGCCCTTAGTGTCCAAAGGAAAAAGGTAAAGTGGGGTTACGGGGATAGGGTGGAGGCGTGGGCTTAAGTAGGGTGCTCTTTCTAAGGGCCGGTGCAGACTTGATGGGCCAAATGGCCTCCTTCTGCACTGTAAATACTATGATTCTATGGTGCTGAAACCAGGTGGAAGACAAAGACTTTGTGTGGACTACAGGAGAATGAATACTGTCACCAAAAGGAATTTTCTTCCCATTCAACATTTGTAAGATTGCATCGAAAAAGTTGGACAATCCAAACTCATCTCAAAGATAAACTTGCTAAAGGGCTATTGGCAAGTAACCTTTGACCGAGAGGGACTCAAAATGCCAAATGGAATTTACCAATTCAAAGTCATGCCATTCGGGATGAAAAACGTACCGACAACTTTTCAGACACTCACGAATAAAGTTTTTCAAGGAAGAACCGAGTTACTGTGCGGTGTACATTGATGATTTAATGGTGTTCAGTCAAAGTTGGGAAGTACACCTGCACTAATTAAAAGAATTTCTTGACCACTTGAATGGAGCCAATCTCAAAAAGAATCTATCAAAAAACAATATGCCAAAGCCCAAATTTCGTATTTAGGACATAGCCTCACGAGATGCATAAGATACAGGCCATTTGGAATTTTCCGGAACCCACCACAAGAAAAGAGATTTTATCAATGGATTCTATTGACAAATACATGAATAGGATGGGAATAGAGGGATACAGACCCAGGAAGTGTAGAAGATTGTAGTTTAGTCGGGCAGCATGGTCGGCACGGGCTTGGAGGGCCGAAGGGCCTGTTCCTGTGCTGTACTTTTCTTTGTTCTTTGTTCTTTGTTTGTTCTTTGTTCTATCATATGTTTGTGCCGAATGTTAGCAGAGCAGCAGCCCTACTCACAAAGCTTTTAAAGAAGTACGAGCACTTTAAAAACGGTGTTAACAATAAAATGAATGTCAGTCTCACCAAACTATGACAAGCCGTTTAAACTGGCCGCAGATACGAGTGACATTGGTGTGGGAGCCGGGTTGTTACAGGAAGACGAACTTGACATTGAGAAACCTGTGGGCTATTTCTTAAGGAAATTAAATTGTCACCAACAGAGGGGTGGGATTCTCCGGTCTCCGACGCCTAAATCGCATTCGGCGATCAGCAGGAGAATCCATGTTGGCACCAGAATTGGGGGCAGCGCTGCTTTTGCGATGCTCCGTCCCCTCCAAATGGCGTACGCTAGGAATATGCCACACACCTTCGGGACGGCCTCAGGATGTTACCTGAGGCCCCCCCCCGGTGCTCTGCACCCGATGGGCCGAGTTCCCGACTGTGTCGGTCGCATGTGGTATTTGTTTCGGGAGTTCGGCGTAGCGGCTGCAGACTAAGTCCAGCGTCGCCACAGTCGGGGGGGGGGGGGAGCCGATCCACGGGCAGGGGGGGCTTTGACGGGGGCTGAGGGCACTGGTGGGGAGTGGGCCGGGGATGGCGAGCCTGCCAAAGGGGGTCACTATTTGGCAGGCCGGGTCCGCGCACAGCCGGCGCCATGTGCATGCACGGCCACGGACCCGGCAATTCTCCGGCCGTATCCACAGCTAGAGCCGGGTGTGCCTGCTAGCCCCCCACCAGACGGAGGATCAGTGGCTATTTTGCGCCGTTTTGTTGGTTGTAAAACACCACTGTTCCCACACCGGTGTCAGCACTTAGTCTCAAAATCGGAGAATTCAATACAAGGTATTTCACCATTGAAAAAGAGACTTTGAGCTTGGTACTAGCATTACAACATTTTGAGACTTAGATTGCCAGTAATCCTGCAGAAATAATCTTATACATGGACCATGATCCCCTACAATTTCTGGAAAGATTTCAAGTTCAAAATTCCAGGTTATTCCGAAGGAGCCTGTTGCTGCAAGCATTTTTTTAAAAATTACTTTATCAGAGTTACAAAGCCAGAGCTCAGAGTGTGGACAGGGGCAAACCCCTAATCCAGCTCCTTGCCTGCTCCAAAAACCAATTCAAATTGAATCCAATTCATGGTCCCCACAAGAGAGACATACCAGATCCAGGCATTACACCTGACCTCATGCTCGATCCTCGCCAAAAGGCCGAGAAGCGAAGCAATCATTTAATTTTGGGAAAATGGGAACAAAGGAAATGAACAAGGGTGGCACAGTGGTTAGCACTGCTGCCTCAAAGCTCAAGGGACCCTGGTTTCCTCTGGGTGCTCCGCTTTCCTCCCACAGTCCAAAGATGTGCAGGTTAGGTGGATTGGCCAAGCTAAATTGCCCTTAGTGTTCAAAATTGCCCTTAGTGTTGGGTGGGGTTACTGGGTTATGGGGATAGGGTGGAGGTGTTGACCTTGGGTAGGGTGCTCTTTCAAAGAGCTGGTGCAGACTCGATGGGCCGAATAGCCTCCTTCTGCACTGTAAATTCTATCAAATATTTTTTGTTAATTGTTTACACAACGCCTGGTCTGATTCCTCACTGGGTTGTACATGGTTCCTCACATAAAAATACACCACCAGGAACTAGTGTTTCAAGGTGTCTTTCTGGGTTTTGAGAGACTCTCGCAGGTAATATCAGCGGGGTTCTTAACAAACTAATGAGCAACCATTCCCTATCCTCTCACTTTCCTGTTCATGCATTCAAATCTAATCAAAAGTGGAAAAACTGCTTGTGACAATCACCTACTGAATCTGACTGCACCTCAGCTTAGCTCCCTGGCATTGAACACTAATGAATGCCACATCAGGCTTCACATCCTAGCCTGGTCTCTGATCCATATTTCTAGTGTCCGTTATAATATGATGATAATGAAGGATAATGCATTCCCCTCATAAGATGTTGTCGTTATGCTTGTTATTTGCTTTATAAATCATTAATAACAGGTTCAGTAACCTTTTGGAATCTGAAATGGTAACAAAGAATGTTTTTGTTTTGTTTATTTACAGTCTGTGTTGATTTTTTTCTGGATATTTATATTTGAACAGTGATGTAATTGAGGAACTGGCATTGAATAATTATTTACTCAGAGTGTGAGAGAGTTGAACTAATGTTAGTTATGATATAATCATTAATCCAGGATGGTTCAATGTCTGAGTCATTTGAACTGTGTAACATAGCTCCCCTCACACTGTTGGGCGAGTACAGACGAAAGCAGGCATTTTCAAAGTGGGGGTCGTGACTTGCGGGTGGGTCGTGGGCGGGTGTCAGGAGGGTCGCGGAGTCGTCCGTCGCGACGTTCCCAATTGCGCAAATTCGAGCGCAACAGCCGCAGCAGCTGGCTGTTAACAATGCCGACTGAGAGCCGCTTTGGAAATGACAGCCACAACCATATAACAAAATGTGGGCGCACTGCGCATGTGTGCCCACTCATTGCGCACGACCACGCGAGAAACCGCCTCCTCCTGACGTCAGCGCTGACGGAGGAGAAGATTTTTTTAAAAATTCATTGTAATCTTCCTGCCTGAAGCAAGGCAGAGAGCAGGTCACGCGCCCGAACGCTGACGTCACGTACTTTGGCCGCGATTGCGAATCCTCCATTTTGTCAGCAGCAAACAAGTAAATGAGACCAAGCAGGCTCACCTCTCGCATTAAAGTTAAGAGAAAATGGTGGGTCGCGAATGTCGGCCAGCGTGGGTCTCAAAGGTCGGCCCGCATGAGTCGCAAAGTTAGGCCGGCATGGGCCGCGAAGATCGGCCGGCGTGGGTCGCAAAGGTCAGCCGGCGTGGGTCGCGAAGGTTGGCTGGTTGGTAAAAATGGGTCCCCGGAAAAAAAGTTTAAAAAACACTGGACTAAAGCCACCTATCTGACACAACCATCGATTCTCTGCATGTGAATAACCATTATTGGGCTTCTCTTGATTACATAGGTTTTAATACTTGGTGCTAAGCATAAACTATTTGCTAAGCGTAAACTATTCGGGCTTATTAATGATTCAAACTGCTTTCCATATTAAGAGACCACTCAAAACGTTTTGCGAAAACCAATCATAACTTCACACAAACTTTGACATGGTAAGGACCAGTCTATTGCTCCTGCAATCGGCATCAGGATACCCATGTGATTGAAACTGAAAGTGGATGCCGTATTCCAATCCCTCTGTTCCTTTTTATTATTTATTCATTACTGGGATGTGGACATTCCTGGCTTGCCCATTCCCCCAGCGACAGTGAAGGAATGGCGATATAGTTCCAAGTTAGGATGGCGAGTGACTTGGCGGAGAACATGTGGCTGTTGGTGTTCCCGTGCATCTGCTGGAGCCTTGGTGAGCTGCTGCAGAGCATCTTGTAGATGGTGCACACGGCTGCCATGGCACCCCGGTGGTGGAGGGAGTGAATGTTGAAAGTGGTGACAAATCAGGTAGACTGCTTCGTCCTGGGTGGTGTCGAGCTTCTTTTTTAAAAAAAATATTTTTATTAAGGTTTTTTAACAACACAATTTTTTCCCCTGACAAACAATAACCGCCCCCCACCCCTCCACCCCGTAACAAAATAACGCAAATTCTCCCTGAGCAAGATATATACAAGGCAAGATGGTATATTTACATAGCTTTATGCACTGGCTCTTGGCCGCACGTACCGTTCCCCCCCACCCTCCATGCTATCTCCCGCTTGTCCATCCCCTCAATCAATCTCTCGTTCCCCCCTCCCTTCCCGCCCCCCCTCCACCCCCAGGGTTGCTGCTGCTGCTGATCAACCTTCTTCTAACGCTCCGCGAGATATTCTAGGAACGGTTGCCACCGCCTGTAAAACCCCTGTGCAGACCCTCTCAAAGCAAACTTAATTCTCTCCAATTTTATGAACCCCGCCATGTCGTTAATCCAGGCCTCCAGGCTCGGGGGCTTCGCCTCCTTCCACAATAGCAAGACCCTTCGCCGGGCTACTAGGGACGCGAAGGCCAGAATTCCGGCCTCTTTCGCCTCCTGCACTCCCGGCTCATCCACTACTCCAAATATTGCTAGCCCCCAGCTTGGCTTGACCCGGACTTTCACCACCTGGGATATTACTCCCGCCACTCCTCTCCAGAACCCCTCCAATGCCGGGCATGATCAAAACATATGGACATGGTTCGCCGGGCTCCCTGAACATCTTTCACATCTATCCTCTACCCCAAAGAACCTATTCAACCTTGCCCTCGTCAAATGCGCTCTGTGAACCACCTTAAATTGTATCAGACTGAGTCTAGCACACGAGGAGGAGGTATTAACCCTACCCAGGGTGTCGGCCCATAGCCCTTCCTCAATCTCCTCCCCCAGCTCCTCCTCCCATTTACCTTTCAGTTCTTCTACTAGCGCTTCCCCCTCTTCTTTCATCTCTTGGTATATTTCCGACACCTTGCCCTCCCCGACCCATACCCCCGAGATCACCCTATCTTGAACTTCTTGTGCTGGGAGCAACGGAAATTCCCTCACCTGTCGCCTCACAAAAGCCCTCACCTGCATATATCTAAATGCATTTCCCGGGGGTAACTCAAATTTCTCCTCCAGTGCCCCGAGGCTCGCAAATGTCCCGTCAATGAACAGGTCCCCCATTCTTCTTATCCCCGCCCGATGCCAGCCTTGGAACCCCCCGTCCATCTTCCCCGGGACAAACCGGTGGTTACCCCTGATTGGGGACCACACCGATGCTCCCATTGCACCCCTGTATCTTCTCCACTGGCCCCAGATCTTTAGTGTTGCCGCCACCACCGGGCTTGTGGTGTATTTTGTCGGCGAGAGTGGCAGCGGTGCCGTTACCAACGCCCCCAGGCTCGTTCCTTTACAGGACGCCATCTCCATCCTCTTCCATGCCGCCCCCCCCTCCCTCCATAACCCACTTACGGATCATCGCCACATTTGTTGCCCAGTAGTAACTCTCTAGGTTTGGCAAAGCCAACCCTCCTCGGTCCCTGTATAGTTCCAAGAACCCTCTCCTAACCCTCGGGGTCTTATTTGCCCACACATACCCCATAATACTCCTACCTACTCTCTTGAAAAAGCCGTTGGTGATCACGATGGGGAGGCACTGAAACACGAACAAAAACCTCGGAAGGACCACCATTTTGACCGACTGCACCCTACCCGCCAACGAGAGCGGGAGCATGTCCCATCTTTTAAAATCCTCCTCCATTTGCTCCACCACCCTCGTCAAATTCAGTTTATGTAGGGCCCCCCAACTCCTGGCTATCTGGATCCCCAGATACCGAAAACTCCTCTCCGCCCTCCTCAGCGGTAGGTCCCCTATCCCTCTTTCTTGGTCCCCTGCCTGTAATACAAAAAGCTCACTCTTCTCTACATTAAGCTTGTAGCCCGAAAACTCTCCAAGCTCCTTCAGAGTCTGCATGACCTCCACCATCCCCTCCATTGGGTCCGCCACGTATAGCAGCAGGTCATCCGCATATAGCGATACCCGATGCTCCTCTCCCCCGCGGACCATCCCCTCCATTTCTGAGACTCCCTAAGTGATATGGCCAAGGGTTCGATCACCAATGCAAACAACAGGGGGGACAGGGGGCACCCCTGTCTCGTCCCTCGGTACAGCCAAAAGTACTCTGACCTCCGCCGGTTTGTCACTACGTTCGCCACCGGGGCGCTGTAAAGGAGCTTAACCCATCTAATAAACCCTCCCCTGAACCCAAACCTGCGCAATACCTCCCAGAGGTACCCCCACTCTACTCGGTCAAAGGCTTTTTCCGCGTCCACAGCTGCCACTATCTCCGCCTCTCCCTCCTCCGATGTCATCGTTAGCACGTTTAAGAGCCGCCGCACATTGGTCTTTAACTGCCTGCCCTTTACGAATCCCGTTTGGTCCTCGTGAATCACCCCCGGGACACAGTCCTCAATCCTAGTGGCCAGTACCTTCGCCAATAGCTTAGCATCCACATTGAGGAGCGAAATCGGCCTGTACGATCCACATTGCAGTGGATCCTTGTCTCGCTTTAGGATCAGGGAGATTGTCGCCTCCGACATTGTCTGGGGCAGGGTTCCCTCCTCTCTTGCCTTGTTGAAGGTCCTCACTAGTAGCGGGGCCAGCAGGTCCACATATTTTCTGTAGAATTCCACCGGGAACCCATCCGGCCCCGGGGCCTTCCCCGCCTGCATGCTCCCCAAACCCTTACTCAACTCCTCCAGCCCAATTGGTGCCCCCAAACCAACCGCCTCCTGCTCCTCCACCCTCGGGAACCCCAGCTGGTCCAGGAATCGCCTCATCCCCCCTTCCCCCCCTGGGGGCTGGGATCTGTACAGCTCTTCATAAAAGTCCTTAAATACCTTATTTATTTTCGTTCCACTTCGAACCGTGGCTCCCCTTCCATCTTTGACTCCCCCTATTTCCCTTGCTGCCGCCGTCTTACGGAGCTGGTGCGCCAGCATCCGACTAACCTTTTCCCCGTACTCGTAAGTCGCCCCTTGCGCCTTCCTCCACTGTGCCTCCGCCTTGCCCGTGGTCAGCAGGTCAAACTCCGTCTGGAGCGGTCGCCTTTCCCCAAGTAATCTTTCCTCCGGGGCCTCTGCGTATCTCCTGTCCACACGCAAGATCTCCCCCACTAACCTCTCCATTTCCATTCCCTCTATCTTCTCCCTATGAGCCCTGATGGAGATCAGCTCTCCCCTGATCACCGCCTTCAACGCCTCCCATACCACCCCCACTCGCACCTCCCCGTTGTCGTTGGCCTCCAAGTACCTTTCAATACACCCCCTCACCTTCCCACGCACCACCTCATCGGCCAGCAGTCCCACATCCAGCCGCCACAGCGGGCGTTGGTCCCTCTCCTCTCCCAGCTCCAGTTCCACCCAGTGCGGGGCATGGTCCGAAACGGCTATAGCCGAATACTCCGTCCCCCCCACTCTCGGGATGAGCGCCCTGCCCAGAACAAAGAAATCTATCCGGGAGTAAGCCTGATGCACGTGGGAGAAAAAAGAAAATTCCCTGGCCTGCGGTCTTGCAAACCTCCATGGGTCCACTCCCCCCATCTGCTCCATAAATCCCCTAAGTACCTTGGCCGCCGCCGGCCTCCTTCCCGTCCTTGATCTGGAGCAGTCCAGTGCTGGGTCCAGCATCGTATTGAAGTCCCCTCCCATTATCAGGCCTCCTATCTCCAGGTCCGGAATGCGTCCCAACATGCGCTTCATGAATCCAGCATCATCCCAGTTCGGGGCGTATACATTTACCAACACCACCCACGTCCCTTGCAACCTACCACTCACCATCACATATCTCCCTCCATTATCCGCTACGATAGTCTTAGCCTCAAATGACACATGCTTTCCCACCAGAATTGCCACCTCTCTATGTTTTGCGTCCAATCCCGAGTGAAATACCTGTCCTACCCATCCCTTTCTTAACCTGACCTGGTCCGCCACCTTCAGGTGTGTCTCTTGGAGCATTGCCACATCTGCCTTCAGTCCCTTCAAGTGCGCGAACACTCGAGCCCGCTTCACCGGCCCATTCAGGCCCCTCACGTTCCACGTTATCAGCCGGATTGGAGGGACTCTCACCACCACACCCCCCCCCCCCCCCCCGCCGACTAGCCATCTCCTTTTCTGGGCCAGTCCCTTGTCCGCGTCTCCCTCACTCTCCAGTCCCCCAGCTGGGGGACCCCCGTCGCAGCCACCTCTTCTGTGTCCCGTTCTCTTTCGGCCAGTGCAGCAGCAACCCTTTTCCCCCCCCCACTTCCCCCCCCCACTTCCCCCCTCCCTCCTCTCCCCCCCTCCCTCCTCTCCCCCCCCCCCCATTCCCCCCCCCTCTCCCGCTAGATCCCCGTCTAGCTTTTTTGCTCCCCCATATCCCTCCCGTAAGTCAGCTGACACCTGCTGATCCCGGCTTCCCCCGCCATCCCTTTAACCCCCCCGTGTGGGATTCTCCCAATCAATGTACATTCCTTTGTTCCCCTTCCCGCCCTTTTTTTTTTTGCCGCGCGCGGGAAAGACAACCCCGCGCTTCCCGAAGCCTGCCCCACCCCCCATGGCGCTGCTCCTGTCATGGCCTTGTCCCTTTCCCCCAGCCATATATCCTTTCCTGCGCGTGGTTGACCCCCTATGTACAACAACCATCATACTTCACCCCTCAAACACCCCCCTCCCACACAAACCCTCAATTAGAGTCCAATTTTTCAGCTAATATAAAGGTCCACGCCTCTTTGGGCGTTTCGAAGTAGTGGTATTGGCCATTATGTGTAACCCACAGTCGCGCTGGCTGCAACATTCCAAATTTCACCCCTTTCCGGTGCAGCACCGCTTTGGCCCGGTTGAAACCCGCTCTCCGCTTAGCGACCTCCACGCTCCAGTCCGGGTATATTCTGATCTCCGCATTGTCCCACTTGCTGCTCCGTTCCTTCTTGGCCCATTTCAGGACCTCTCTCTGTCCGTAAACCGGTGAAATCTCACCACCATCGCCCTTGGCGGCTCTTTTGCATTGGGCTTCCTCGCTAGCACTCGGTGCACCCCATCCAGCTCCAGCAATCTCGGGGGGGCCTCCACACCCATCAGCGTCCCGATCATTGTGCCCACATATGCCGCGGCATCGGCCCCCTCCATTCCTTCTGGGAGACCCAGGATCCTCAAGTTGTTTCTCTTTGATCTGTTCTCCAGGTCTTCGAGTCTTCCCGCCCACGTCCTGTGCAGCGCCTCGTGCCGCTCCACTCTCTCCGCCAGGCCCACGAGCTCGTCGCCGTTCTCACTCACTTTTTCTTGGATCTCCTGAATCTTCACCTCTTGGGCTTTCTGGGTTGCTCCAAGTTTTTCCACCATTGCCAATATAGGCGCCACCATCTCCTTACGCAGCTCCTCGAAGCAGCCCTTGATGAACCCTTTCATCTCCTCTCTGGCCGTGGGCGCCGCCATTTTGTTTTTTTCTTCTTTCTTCTCCCGCTGTTCCAGGGCCGCTTTCCTCGACGTTTCACTGCGGGTCCGGTCCATGCAGGGCTGTAGGGAGCTTCCTCCGTTCTTCCCCACGGGTTGGTTTTTTTTTACAGGTCCGTTGGGGCTCCGTTAGCGGGCCCAAAAGTCCGTTTCTGCGGGAGCTGCCTGTGGTGTTGGGTGTTCTGACACACAGATGAGCCAACACAGTTGTATATGGTACAACGCTACTTTATTTAAACTTACTATTTACAGCTTGGTCTTTGCACTCTGCACGTGGGGGGTTCCCTGCTTGTGGTGTTTTAACAGCTCTTTCTTGTTCCCTTCTCCCCAGACCTACTGACCACCAGGTGTCGTGCTCGTGCTTTTTATGTGGTTGGTGTTCTTGTCTGTGATTGGTTGTGGTGTTGTGTACTCTGATTTGCCTGTTAGTGTGTCCATCATGATGTGTGTGTTTGAATATCATGACATCCCCCCTTTTTACAAAGATATGTGCCTACGTGGTGATAAATATGATCGTGTCGTGAGTGCATCTAGGAGTGTGTGTGTGTGTCGTGTGCAGCATGTGCATATGACGGAACTATGTACATGGGGCGATGTCGGGTGCGTCACATGAACCAAGTTGTACCATAACATAACATAAATGCGAACGAGAGAAGAAGAAAAAAAACTTGAACAGTTGTCCAGTCAGACGACATCTGGAACGATAAACAACAACAGGTTATCATGTAAAATTGTGCAACTTGTTAAACATATGAACGGTATTATAAGTCCAGTCTAATGGGCTTGCGACGAGTTCGGGTTGACCGTCAGGGTGGCACACCACTCATCGGCTGGATTGATGGCATTGACCTTGTTGACATCAATGACGGAAACTCGGAAGGCATCCTGGTCTTCTGCATCACTTAACTGGAAGTCTTGATGCGTGGGCTGGACGGTCCTGACTCGTCTGCGAGGTTGTCGAGGATGCGCCGGATCCATGGGTTGAGCCGAACGACAGTGGGCTGCGTAGTGGCCCATCGTGCCACATCTGTGGCACTGTCGGTTTTTTGCAGGACATTGCCCTTTTAAATGTAGAGCTCCACAATTGCCGCACGTCATGACGTCACGGCGTTCGTTGCGCCACTGCGCATGCGCAGTGCGATCTTGCGGTGGGCGCGCCTGCGCAATGCGTCCCTCGTTGTGGCCGTTATTTTTGGCGCGCACCTGCGCGGGAGACCGCGAAAAGCGCGGGAAGCGGCCGCTGTCGTCCGGGCCGTGGGTCGGGAAGTAATCGACGGCCTGGATGCGTTCGACGTCGTGGGCGGCCTGGCTTGCCGATTCGACGGCTGGGGACCCCCTCCGTGCCAACTCGGACGCCTGAAATCGGGCAAAACGGCAGGTAGCATTTTCGTGGAGGACACAGGCTTCCACAGCAGACGCTAAGGTGAGGCTTTTCATTTTAAGAAGCTGCTGGCGTAGGCCACTAGAGGCAACGCCAAAAACAATCTGGTCCCTGATCATGGACTCTGTGGTGGTGCCGTAACCGCAGGACTGTCTAGAATCCGGAGGTGCGTCAAAAAGGGTTGAAAAAGCTCCTCCTTACCTTGCAGGCGTTGCTGAAAGAGGTATCTTTCAAAACTTTCATTTACTTCAACTTGAAAGTGCTGGTCCAGTTTGAGGATGACCGTGTCATATTTGGCTTGGTTTTCGCCTTCTTCGAACACCAGTGAGTTGAAGACATCGGTTGCGTGCGGACCTGCGTAGAAGAGGAGCATTGCAATCTTCGAGTCATCCGAGACATTCTGTTTTTCGGTGGCACGGATGTACAGGTCAAATCGCTGCCTGTAGAGCTTCCAGTTGGTACCTAGGTTCCCCGTGACTTGCATCGGCTGCGGTTTGCCGGTGTGGTCCATGTCCAGAATGGCAGGTTAGTAGGCAGGTATCGATCCACTCCTGTAAATTTCACCCCTTTCCGGTGCAGCACCGCTTTGGCCCGGTTGAAACCCGCTCTCCGCTTAGCGACCTCCACGCTCCAGTCCGGGTATATTCTGATCTCCGCATTGTCCCACTTGCTGCTCCGTTCCTTCTTGGCCCATTTCAGGACCTCTCTCTGTCCGTAAACCGGTGAAATCTCACCACCATCGCCCTTGGCGGCTCTTTTGCATTGGGCTTCCTCGCTAGCACTCGGTGCACCCCATCCAGCTCCAGCAATCTCGGGGGGGCCTCCACACCCATCAGCGTCCCGATCATTGTGCCCACATATGCCGCGGCATCGGCCCCCTCCATTCCTTCTGGGAGACCCAGGATCCTCAAGTTGTTTCTCCTTGATCTGTTCTCCAGGTCTTCGAGTCTTCCCGCCCACGTCCTGTGCAGCGCCTCGTGCCGCTCCACTCTCTCCGCCAGGCCCACGAGCTCGTCGCCGTTCTCACTCACTTTTTCTTGGATCTCCTGAATCTTCACCTCTTGGGCTTTCTGGGTTGCTCCAAGTTTTTCCACCATTGCCAATATAGGCGCCACCATCTCCTTACGCAGCTCCTCGAAGCAGCCCTTGATGAACCCTTTCATCTCCTCTCTGGCCGTGGGCGCCGCCATTTTGTTTTTTTCTTCTTTCTTCTCCCGCTGCTCCAGGGCCGCTTTCCTCGACGTTTCACTGCGGGTCCGGTCCATGCAGGGCTGTAGGGAGCTTCCTCCGTTCTTCCCCACGGGTTGGTTTTTTTTTACAGGTCCGTTGGGGCTCCGTTAGCGGGCCCAAAAGTCCGTTTCTGCGGGAGCTGCCTGTGGTGTTGGGTGTTCTGACACACAGATGAGCCAACACAGTTGCATATGGTACAACGCTACTTTATTTAAACTTACTATTTACAGCTTGGTCTTTGCACTCTGCACGTGGGGGGTTCCCTGCTTGTGGTGTTTTAACAGCTCTTTCTTGTTCCCTTCTCCCCAGACCTACTGACCACCAGGTGTCGTGCTCGTGCTTTTTATGTGGTTGGTGTTCTTGTCTGTGATTGGTTGTGGTGTTGTGTACTCTGATTTGCCTGTTAGTGTGTCCATCATGATGTGTGTGTTTGAATATCATGACACTGCCGACTCGCGCGGCTTAGCTCCGCATCGCCGCGACCCGGAAGTCGGTGTCGAGCTTCTTGAGTGTTGTTGGAGCTTCACTCATCCAAGCAATTGGAGAGCATTTCATCACACTCCTGACTGGTGGATGGTGGACAGGCGTTTGGGTGTCAAGGAAGTAAGCTACTCTCCGCACGATTCCCAGCCTCTGACTTACACATTTAGCTACAGTTTCCATATGCTAGTCCAGTTGAGTTTCTGGTCAATGGTAACTCCCAGGATGATCACAGTGGGGGATTCAGCAATGGTAGCGCCATTGAATGTCATGGGAGGTCGTTAGAGTCTCCCTTGCTGGGCGGCACGGTGCCCAGTGGTTGGCACTGTTGCCTCACAGTGCTCAGGACCCGGGTTCGATCCTGGCCCCGGGTCACTGTCCATGTGGAGTTTGCACATCCCCCCTGTGTCTGTGTAGGTTTCGCCCCCACAACCCAAAGATGTGCAGATTAGGTGGATTGGCCACACTATAATTGCCCCTTAATTGGAAAATAAATAATTGGGTACTCTAAATTATAGAAAGAGATTCTAGAATCATAGAAACATAGATTTTACAGTGCAGAAGGGGGCCATTCGGCATATCGAGTCTGCACCAGCCCCTGGAAAGAGCACCCCACTTAAGCCCGCACCTCCATCCTATCCCCTTAACCCAGTAACTCCACCCAATCTCCTTGGATACAAAGGGCAATTTAGCATGGCAAATCCACCTAGCCTGCACATCTTTGGATTGTGGGAGGAAACCGGAGCACCCGGAGGAAACCCACGCAGACACAGGGAGAATGTGCAGACTCCACACAGACAGTGACCCATTCGGGAAGTGAACCTGGGACCCTGGAGCTGTGAAGCAACAGTGCTAACCACTGAGCTACCGTGCCGCCTTGCTGGAGGTGGTCATTGCCTGGCAATTGTGTAATGTGAATGTTACGTGCTACTTATCAATCTCAGTTTAGATATTGTCCAGGTCTTGCTGCAAATGGATGAGGGTGTGGTTTAACCACCGCTCAGCGGGGTTGGGCTTGGGCTTGATCGGGGGTGGGGGGTGCGGGGGCATTGACCCAAATGAGACACCTGATGATAACATTGATGAAATGCTTTCTCAGATTGCTGATGCTTTTGTTGCTGGTGTGGTGAGTGCTGTATGTAACTGACACATCACAGCGGGTCAAACACGCTGGAAGTCAAGGATGTTCAACTGCACCTTAAGTGCCGGTGGAATATGTGGATGCCAGCATTTGGTTCCGGTGAGGTTGGGCCGTGTGGGAGGGGCCTGCACAGCTGCAGTTCCTGGACGGAGAATGGCATGGATACATGGGACAACCAACAAGTAACGCTTTGATGAACAGATCATTTCTACCACAAAGGTCTATTAATGATAACGCATCCTCAGGCTTATCCTGAGTTCACGGATGCCACGTATGCCCCGGCATCAGACTACATCAACTTTGAGCTGGACCAGGCCCACCACAATGTCCGGGCTGCAGGATTCTCTGCCATCACTGGGATGCCGTAGATCCAGCAGGTAAAAGAGGACATGCACGTTGCCTTGCGTGCATTGGGGAGTGCCCTTCATCAACAGGAAGGGTTTCAACTCCCTGAACGTTCAACTCATGTTCAACCACCACCTCCTATCATGCACATGTGAGCACACCCCCAGGCAGCGCGTATGATAGCTACATCCTGGGGCACAAAGTGATCCCTGGCATCTCCAAGGACCACTGCAGGATGATGGGTTGGCTCTTGGGAAATAAAGGGAACTCACTGAGGTTCTGGCTGATGACGCTGTTGTGGAGGCTGGAGACTGAGGCGGAGACCCAATATAATAAGGCCCAAGCTGTCATCTGTGCTGTTACTGCTCTGATACCTAGACCGCACTGGTGGTGTAACTGCAGTATATCCCCCAATGATCTCCTGCTTGGTGGTGGTCTGCTGTGTCCGCCACGACCTGGCACAGCAGCGGGGCAACATGTTGGAGAAGGAGAAAGAGGGGCATGCGGCCTCGTCTGATGAGGAAGAGGAGCAGGACCAGGAGGGGCTGGAGAATGAGCCTGGGGAGGAGCTGCAAGAAGTGCTGGAGGATGAAGGACAGGCGGCAGTGAAGTCAGGAATGCGCGGAGGACCCGGAGGCCCACATCCTCACCCAATTCTCATAGAATGAGGCTTTGTCCGTCAGCTCATCCCGCCCCCCTGCATCCCCCCTCCTCCCCAATCACTCCAGTCATCCCAATTCTCCCAAACCCACCAGTCCCCCCAATCCCTCCTTCCCCCAATCTCCACTCTCCCCGATGTGGAGATGCCGGCGTTGGACTGGGATGAGCACAGTAAGAAGTCTGACAACACCAGGTTAAAGTCTCTCCCCAGCAGCTCCCCATTATCTGCACCATGGTGTCAACGCCCTCATCGATGCTCCTCAGAAACTGGGCCATCTCTCGGGTGCCTCGGCAATGTCTGGTTGCATCTGGGACACGTCCCTCATCGACTGGGATATGATGTTGAGGCCCTCAGCCATGCATGGTTGTCACAGACTGAGCCACGCCTTGGGTACCACCACTCAAAGACGCTGATGTTGTGTAATAGGCTTTCCACTGCGGTCACCACCCTGGCAGTGTTGACCTCGGTGCCATGTATTGTCGGTGTCATCTCCTGCACCCACAGCCTTTGGGACTCCTCCAATTGGCTATGCACTCATTGGAATGTGACTGATGACCCCTCCTGAATCTTAAAGCTGTATCCCATCATCTGCACCCGCTCCGGGATAACCTTGCCCAGAGGCTCGGCATGTGACTGGGACCCAGCTGAGTTCTGGGAGGGACTCTGGATGGCACGGCCCCTACAGATGGAGATCCTGTGAGACAATGGACATGTGGCCACTGAGAGGGAAGGATAATTGTGTCTGACATGAACAACTCACTTGAGACAGGTCATCTGGGCAAAGGGGTAGTGGACCCTCACCTCTGTGACGCAGGCCAACCTCGCTGTCGGTGACTGCTCTCTCCTCGGTCATCCCCACAATTTCCAGGGCCCGTTTCTCATAGTGGGTGAGGGCTCATGACCCTTTTCCACTTATTATGGGCTACCTTCTCCTGCGGTGACAAAAAATGACATTGTGATGGGTTAGGGGGGGTCTAGACCAGATGCCATGTGTGGGCACTGGACCTGGACATGAAGAATATGAGCTGGTGGGAGTAGTAGGTTTTGAGAAGCAAGCACAAAGATTCGATGTGGGGGTGAACTCTTGTGGGGAAGGCGAACATACCAATTGCCTTTCTAATTGTTTGCTGCATCTGCCTCTCCACTTTCATTGACTGCTGTACAGGAAACTCTTTATACATCCACATTTCCCAATATATCACCATATATTAAACATTTTTAAAATCCCTTATCAAGGAATAAAGAATAGAAAATGCTGAAAATACTCAGCAAGTCTGGCAGCACCTGTGGAGAGAGAAACATTTAGGGCTGGAATTCACCAGTCTTCGGGATTCTCTGACCTTGGCAGTCGCGCACCCCACGGGTTTCTCGACAGCTTGAGGTGTATTCAATGGGAAATCCCATTGACAAGCGACAGGAGTAGAGAATCCGGCCGCCCGCAAATGGCGCACCCCCAGGAAACATGCAGCTGGGAGTTCGGAGACTCCTGCCCTAGGTTTCAGTTTGTGACACTGACCTCAAAATAGGAGGCCTCAGTGGGGAACGCAGGGCCGAGGCCGCACATCGCCCCGTCGTGTGCACTGAGGAGCTCCGCTCGCCTGAATTCCTGAGCGTAGGGGGGAGGTCGGGTCGCCATTTTGAAATGACGTTCTGATCTCCGAGGTCCCCGAAGCGACCCCCTACCCCTCCGAAGACCCAACTCACTATCGGAGGGTTCCTCAGAGCCCCCCCAACTCACTACAGGTGGGTTCCTGCCCCCCAACTCACTATTGGAGGATTCCGGGGCGACCCCCCCCACCCCCAACTCAATATGAACAAAGAACAAAGAACAAAGAAAAGTACAGCACAGGAACAGGCCCTTCGGCCCTCCAACCCTGCGCCGACCATGCTGCCCGACTAAACTACAATCTTCTACACTTCCTGAGTTTGTATCCCTCTATTCCCATCCTATTCATGTATTTGTCAAGATGCCCCTTAAATGTCACTGTCGTCCCTGCTTCCACCACCTTCTCCGGCAGCGAGTTCCAGGCACCCACTACCCTCTGTGTAAAAAAACCTGCCTCGTACAACTCCTCGAAAGCTTGCCCCTCGCACCTTAAACTCCCATTTGGAAGCAAATGGACGTATTAGCGAGAGGTAGCATGGTTTTGTGAAGGGGAGGTCGCGTCTCACTAACTTGATCGAGTTTTTCGAAGAGGTCACAAAGATGAATGATGCAGGCAGGGCAGTGGATGTTGTCTATATGGACTTCAGTAAGGCCTTTGACAAGGTCCCTCATGGTAGACTGGTACAACGGGATCAGAGGTCATTGACCTCTCTACCTTGGGAAAAAGCCTCTGACTATCCACTCTGTCAATGCCCCTCGTAATTTTGTAGACCTCTATCAGGTTACCCCTCAACCTCCGTCATTCCAGTGAGAACAAACCAAGTTAGTCAACCGCTCCTCATAACTAATGCCCTCCATACCAGGCAACATCCTGGTAAATCTCTTCTGCACCCTCTCTAAAGCCTCCACATCCTTCTGGTAGTGTGGCAACCAGAAATGAACACTATACTCCAAGTGTGGCCTAACTAATGTCCTATACAGTTGCAACACGACTTGCCAATTCTTATACTCAATGCCCTGGCCAATGAAGGCAAGCATGCCGTATGCCTTCTTGACTACTTTCGATCTCTCTGACTTTCAATACTCTTGAGGGTTCTACCATTTACTGTATATTCCCTACCTGCATTAGACCTTCCAGAATGCATTACCTCACATTTGTCCGGATTAAACTCCATCTGCCATCTCTCCGCCCAAGTCTCCAAACGATCTAAATCCTGCTGTAATCTCTGACAGTCCTCATCACTATCCGCAATTCCACCAACCTTTGTGTCGTCTGCAAACTTACTAATCAGACCAGTTACATTTTCCTCCAAATCATTTATATATACTACGAACAGCAAAGGTCCCAGCACTGATCCCTCCGGAACACCACTAGTCACAGCCCTCCAATTAGAAAAGCACCCTTCCATTGCTACTCTCTGCCTTCTATGACCTAGCCAGTTCTGTATCCATCTTGCCAGCTCACCTCTGATCCCGTTGCACCAGTCTACCATGAGGGACCTTGTCAAAGGCCTTACTGAAGTCCATATAGACAACATCCACTGCCCTACCTGCATCATTCATCTTTGTGACCTCTTCGAAAAACTCGATCAAGTTAGTGAGACGCGACCTCCCCTTCACAAAACCATGCTGCCTCTCGCTAATACGTCCATTTGCTTCCAAATGGGAGTAGATCCTGTCTCGAAGAATTCTCTCCAGTAATTTCCCTAGCACTGACGTAAGGCTCACCGGCCTGTAGTTCCCTGGATTATTCTTGCTACCCTTCTTAAACAAAGGCACAACATTGGCTATTCTCCAGTCCTCTGGGACATCACCTGAAGACAGTGAGGATCCAAAGATTTCTGTTAAGGCCTCAGCAATTTCCTCTCTAGCCTCCTTCAGTATTCTGGGGTAGATCCCATCAGGCCCTGGGTCTTATCTACCTTAATATTTTTCAAGACGCCCAACACCTCAACTTTTTGGATCTCAATGTGACCCAGACTACCTACACACCCTTCTCCAGACTCAACATCCACCAATTCCTTCTCTTTGGTGAATACTGATGCAAAGTATTCATTTAGTACCTCGCCCATTTCCTCTGGTTTCACACATAGATTCTCTTGACTATCCTTCAGTGGGCAAACCCTTTCCCTGGCAACCCTCTTGCTTTTTATGTATGTGTAGAAAGCCTTGGGATTTTCCTTAACCCTATTTGCCAATGACTTTTCGTGACCCCTTCTAGCCCTCCTGACTCCTTGCATAAATTCCTTCCTACTTTCCTTATATTCCACACAGGCTTTGTCTGTTTCCAGCCTACTTGCCCTGACAAATGCCTCCTTTTTCTTTTTGACGTGGCCTACAATATCTCTCATTATCCAAGGTTCCTGAAATTTGTCGTATTTATCCTTCTTCCTCAGAGGAACATGCAGGTCCTGAATTCCTTTCAACTGACATTTGAAAGCCTCCCACACGTCAGATGTTGATTTACCCTCAAGATTCCGACTCCAATCTTGGTTCTTCAGTTCCCGCCTAATATTGTTATAATTAGCCTTCCCCCAATTTAGTACATTCACGCTAGGACCACTCTTATCCTTCTCCACCAGCACTTTAAAACTTACTGAATTGTGGTCACTGTTCCCGAAATGCTCCCCTACTGAAACTTCTACCACCTGGCCGGGCTCATTCCCCAATACCAGGTCCAGCACAGCCCCCTTCCCTAGTTGGACCATCTACACTATGGAAGAGTGTCCCCACCCAACTCACTGTGGGAGAGTTTCCCCACCCAACTCACTATCATAGATTATCATAGAATTTACAGAGCAGAAGGAGGTCATTCAGCCCATCGAGTCTGCACCGGCTCTTGGAAAGAGCACCCTACCCAAGGTCAACACCTCCACACTATCCCCATAACCCAGTAACCCCACCCAACACTAAGGGCAATTTTGGACACTAAGGGCAATTTATCATGGCCAATCCACCTAACCTGCACATCTTTGGACTGTGGGAGGAAACCGGAGCACCCGGAGGAAACCCATGCACACACGGGGAGGATGTGCAGACTCCGCACAGACAGTGACCCAAGCCGGAATCGAACCCAGGACCCTGGAGCTGTGAAGCAATTGTGCTATCCACAATGCTACCATGCTGCCCCCTATGGGTGGGTTCCTGCCCCCCCAAAAAAAACTCACTATGGGTGGATTCCTGCCCCTCCCCCCAACTCACTCTGGGAGGATTTCCCCACCCAACTCACTGTGGGAGACTTTCCCCACCCAACTCACTATGGGTGGGTTCCTGCCCCCCAACTCACTATGGGTGGGTTCCTGCTCCCCCAACTCACTATGGGTGGGTTCCTGCCCCCCCCCCCAACTCACTAGGGGAAGGTTTCCCCACCCCAACTCACTATGGGTAGGTTCCTGCCCCCCCAACTCACTATGGGTGGGTTCCTGCCCCCCAACTCACTATGGGTGGGTTTCCACCCCCCCCCCCCCAACTCACTATGGGAGGGTTTCCCCACCCCAACGCACTATGGGTGGGTTCCTGCCCCCCCAACTCACTATGGGAGGGTTTCCCCACCCCAACGCACTATGGGTGGGTTCTTGCCCCCCCCCAACACACTGTGGGCGGGTCCTTGCCCCCCCCAACTCACTATGGGCGGGTCCTTGCCCCCCCAACTCACTATGGGCGGGCTCTTGCCATCCCCCCCCCTCAACTCACTATGGGAAGATTCCTGCACACCCCCCCCCCCAACTCACTATGGGAGGATTCCTGCACCCACCCCCCAACTCACTATGGGAGTGTGTTCCTGTCCTGCACCGCCCCCCAAACCCCCACGCCAGACACCCTCGGCCCCATCGCCAGCGCACCCAGCAGAAGGGGCAGAAGGGTAACACTATGATAATGATTAATCAGAGTGTCGACTAACTTCTTGCAGCGAGGGTAAGGGGCGGCACTCTCCAAAGGACCTGGAGGGGTGGGACCCGCATGTTACTTAACTTCAAAGTGGAGCCAAACTCCGGAGTTTCTTGGTGCTGGGCGCAGTTTGACACTTCTTACTTAAGGAGAACCCAGCGACTGTGAGTACCCGGGGAGCTGACCTTTTTTAATACAAATACATAGCAAAGCTACAGCGTCCAGTCCTCCAGCCCCAGAATCTAGTGGAACAACATTTAAACACTGCAACACTGCTGATTATTTCTTATTTTCAAGTTGCAAAGGGCTGTGCAAGTTCATAATTTCTATTGACGGAAAGCGAGTTGGCCTTAACGATATCCAGGTCTGATTTTAATTTTGCGATTGAAATGTATCATGAACACTAAAGGAGTCGCGCATTGTGGTTTAATGAGGGCGGTTAATCAACGTGAGCCAAGCTTTTAATGAACAAGACTTGTAAGACTTTTTAATGAACAAGCCAGGGAAGGCACTTTTGGACTTCACACCAGTTTAGTTTGAGTAACATTTTAATTCCACACTTAAAAATAATACAATCTGTGAGCAGCCCAATACTTTTAACCTGTTGGGACTGTCATGGTTAATTATGTCAAAGTGTTTCTATTGAATTCCATTTATCCGCTCTGCACACCACTGCTTAATTTATCTTAATGCATTTAATTTTTAAGTGTGTAGAGCCCCCCTTTGTCCACCTCCTTCTTGAATTTAGTTCCGTGATATCAATATTTGTACCTTTGCTTTCTATGTACCTCCATTCCAATAGCTGATTTCTACTAATGCATTTAAGTTTCATGATTAATGCTAAAATTTCAATTGCAACGCTCTTGCTTGCATGCTTCCCCTATCTTTTGATGACCATTGTCTCATCTATTTGTTAAAGTTCCAGCCCCATCCAAATTTAAATACACAACCGTTTTGTTTCATGGCAACATCCCAGTGAACAAAGAGACATTCAAATGGTTCTGCCTTGGTGAGCCTGGTGCATGACGTTGGCACCATTGGTGGGTGTGTCCAAAGTGTGGCACAGTCGGTGTTGACCATGGACCATAGGGCCTTGGTGTTCACCTGGGCTCATGCCCTGGCTGCCCCTGCATCATCAGGCTCTGCCAGACCTGGCGGCTCCCCGATGTCGTGACCTCTGGGCCATGCCCTGCAGCGCCTCAGCAATGCCCACCTGAGAGCAGGACATGTCCCGCAGAACCTCATCAAGGTCAGCCTGGTACTGGGTCACATCCCCCAGTGAAGCAGACATTCTGCCGAGGCCCTCAGCCATGGCTGTCACCGACTGCGCGGCACCTTGGACACCTTCACTCATGGTGCCGATGTCGTGCAGCAGGCTCTCCATTGAGTTCGCCACCCTAGCAGTGTTGGCCTCGGTGCCATGTATTGTCAGCGACATCTCCAGTGCCCATAGCCGCTGGGACTCCTCCAATTGGCAATGGACTGGACTGTTGCTGACAAATACCTCTGAATATCCTGACCACTCCCTAACGTCACCTTCAGCTCTGGGAAAACCTCTTCCAGAAGCTCAGCATCTGACTGGGACCCAGCTGGGTCATGGGATCCAGCAGACCTCCATTTGCTGTCTCGTCCCGGGGTTCCTACCTCCACCTGATGTACATCAGTAACCAGATTGTGCCCCAGAAACCTGTCCACTAACGTTCCCCACTGAGGTGTGTGTATCTGCACAGGTGGAGGGTGGGGACAACAGCTGTGACGGGTCGATCATGGCATCCTCGGAACTCTCCTCCGAGGTGATCTCATGGGAGACAGGGAAGGGGGCGACCCTGGACGGGCCGGTGGCACCGGCCGGAGGACCTGCAGGAGGATGAACACGTGGTCAGTGGGAGGGATGGGTCAGTCTGTCTGGCAACAACAACTCACGTGTGACAGCTCCTCTGGGTGGGGCCCGGTGGATCCTCACCTCTGCAGGATCCGCCAGCCTCCGCATTGAGGACCGCTCTGTCCTCGGCCACCCCAGTCACCTCCAGGGCCCGTTCCTCGAAGGTGGTGAGATTTCTTATGTCCGGCACCCCTCCGCCAGTCTGGGCCCTCTTCTAGCTATTGTGTGAGAGCTTCTCCTGTAGAGACACAGAGTGGGCATCCGTAGGCACACCAGTGGTGGTGGTGGGGGAGGAGGGGGGGGCGGTGAAGGAAGGGTTGGGGGGTGTTGAAGGGAGCTAGGGAGTGAAGGGAGGGTCGGGGCCTGCTTGGGGGAATGGATGCTCGCATGGGTGCGGACAGGCCTCAAGGGGTGGGGGTTGGGGGGGAGGGGGATGGTGGTGTCAACTCACCCGTGCTTCCCGGTGTAGGTCATTGACCATCTTGCGACCCTGGAGGCCAGGCCTCTTGGTCACACTCCCCGAGCTCATGGCCGCCGCCACTTTATGCCAGGCGGCACTGGCTGCCCTGTGGCTCACTCTCCGGGACCTTCCTGGCCTCCACCAGGAGGAGCCCCCCCAGGTCTGCATCCCCGAATCTTGGGACTGGTGGTCTCAGTGCCATTGCTGCGAGCTGAGTGAGGCTGGCTGTGTATGCTGTTTAAATGCTGCTCGACCTTATTAGCAGGCGGGTTTGCGAGCCTTCATTTGTGGTGAGAAGCCCGTGGGGACTCATTAAGTGGACTAATCAACGTCGAAATGCGTTGCCAGCCTCGCTGGTCTGAGCACCAGGAAGTTCGCGGCAGTTCCTGCTCGCTACCACACTTTGACATCTTTCTGGAGAATCGTGCCCATATGTTCCAAAAGGTGCCACTTGAATGAATATCGCTTATTGTCACAAGTTGGCTTCAAATGAAGTTACTGTGAAAAGCCCCTAGTCGCCACATTCCAGCGCCTGTTCGGGGAGGCTGGTACGGGAATTGAACCGTGCTGCTGGCCCGCCTTGGTCTGCTTTCAAAGCCAGCGATTTAGCCCTGTGCTAAACAGCCCTCCAACAGTTTAGCATTCCTCTAGTGCTGTTGTGTAAGGGTTAGTCAAGATTATGTGTTCAAGGCCTAGGATTTCTTATTAAATTAAGAGTGGCAGCAGTTGACCTAAACTGGCATTAACCCTGACTTACCAGAAACTGTAAAGTTGCTTCTCGGAAGAACTCTTTAATTATGTACTATTTTACAGTAACAGTTCATTGAAATTAGTTATCTGGTACATCCTTTCTCTAGCTGGTAGATGACACATACAAACATATAAAATAGAAGCATGGAATTCAGCCCATCGAGCCTGCTCCTCCATTCATTATGATCATGGCTGATCATCCAACTCAATAGCCAGATCCCACCCTCCCCCATCCCCATATCCTTTGAAGTGTAGAGGACATGTCCTTCTCCACTATGCTGTAAGTTTATTCACCTATTTCTTTCGCTCAGACTTGCGGACTCCAGTCCCACCAGAATCACAAAATTCAATTTCTAGCTGCCCTCGCTTTATAATTATTTCCCTCCTGATTGAAAACATATTCATGAGCTCCAGCTATTTGGTAATTGTTATGTTCTGTCGACTGGCCAAAGTAAACGATGAACCACTAGAACACATAGTTTAAATGATTTAATATGAAATAACTGTCTGATAAAGATAACTAAGATAAATAAAATAATAAACTACTAAGACTAATTAACTATTGTAGACCTACTGCAAAATACATCTGTCCCTTAGCACGACCTACTCCCCACTCCCCAACCACAGGGTCACGTGGTGGGTTTACACTGCCAGCTAGTGGTCGGAGATCATGCATAAATTATATACAAACTTGCTTTATGCATATCATCACAGTAATAACACCAGTCTCTTACTGTTACTTCTGTAACAACTTGCAACATGCATATCTCGCCAGTGTCCCGGGTTGCACTGGAATGACTGGTTATAATCCTACTGTTTCTTCCCCTGCACCCTCTCACCCTTGGATACTGTAGCCTTTGCTTGCTTCACCTGTTTCTTCATTTAAGCATCAGCCTCTGCAAGCTCTTCACTTCCCCTGCCCAGTAATCCTACGCTATAGTCCCACTGCTCCAGTATTACCTTTTTACGAATGATTAATACTTCCAGTCATTAGTTTTGCTTCTGATATTAGTGGCAGGGCAGAAAGTTACCCGCTTGTGCACTTGTTTTTACAGGTTATCACAATGGCAGCAGATGGACAGAGTAATTGCGTTGAAAGTAAGGTATGAAAGAACACAAAGTCAAGATATAATGTCAATGATGGAAGGGAAAGAATTGATTTTTGCATCAGCATTAGTTCTTCGCCAGGGACTTTCTGTAATAATAATCTTTATTGTCACAAATAGGCTTACATTAACACTACAATGAAGTTACTGTGAAAAGCCCCTAGTCGCCACATTCCGGCGCCTGTTCGGGTACACAGAGGGAGAATTCCGAATGTCCAATTCACCTAACAAGCATGAAATTCAGGATTTGTGGGAGGAAACCGGAGCACCCGGAGGAAGCCCACGCAGACACGGGGAGAACGTGCAGGCTCCGCACAGACAGTGACCCAAGCTGGGAATCGAACTTCGGACCTTGGCTCTGTGAAGCAACAGTGCTAACTACTGTGCTACCGTGCATGTATGCAGGGCAATGAATGTCTTGCAATAGGCATTGGTGACAATAAGTTCATTACCAAGCACCAGTTCAAAATAACAATAGTAAGCATTTGCAGATGTTGACGTACTAGCGACGATTGATTGCATATTCAAATACAGCCTGTGTCTCATGCCCTTTTTAGGAGAACTTAATAAGGAGGTTGAGCAGCCTGCTGGCAGTAACTTCTACTTGTGACATCTTCTATAATGTTTATCACAACACCAAGGACAAATATCCTGTGGTTGCATCGGTTTTGGAGATTTCTGAGGGAGGCATAAAAAGAACCACAGCTCTAGCTCTGAAAACCATGCAACCAGTTCTTCAGAAACTTCGACCTCAAAGTAAGCAGACACTAGTGATAGTGCTAACCTTATATTGTGAATCTGCCTGAATCGGCCTACCTTGGTTTTTAATCTTACCCGTCCACATTGCTGCGCGGCTTTAGGGTGTTGTCAGCCTTTGAATTCCTCAGACAGAAATATTGGTGCATTTTCTATTCAGTTGGCATTAGATGGAACTGAACTATTTGACCATGCCAGGCGTCACCAGACTTTCCTGCCTACTCCCCATATCTCTTGACAAGTTCTTGAATTTCAACTTATAATAATAATAATCTTCATTAGTGTCACAACTAGGGTTACATTAACACTTTTGATTAATTCTACTTTTAGGTAACATTTTTATTTTTACTTCAGAACCACCATAAGACCATAAGACATAGGAGCGGAAGTAAGGCCATTCGGCCCATCGGGTCCACTCCACCATTCAATCATGGCTGATTTCAACTCCATTTACCCGCTCTCTCTCCATAGCCCTTAATTCCTCGAGTATCAACTTCTGTCTTAAAGACATTCAACGTCCCGGCCTCCACCGCCCTCTGTGGCAATGAATTCCACAGACCCACCACTCTCTGGCTGAAGAAATTTCTCCTCATCTCTGTTCTAAAGTGACTCCCTTTTATTCTAAGGCTGTGCCCCCGGGTCCTAGTCTCCCCTGCGATCATAGCTAACAGAATCGTCAAACTTTGTTTTCCCTTCGTGTTAATTTATTAAAGCTCTGCTCCCTCAATCTGATTTGTTCAAGTCAATGTAGAATTCCTGATATTTTAGCACTTTGTTTTATAATTTACCAAAGGCTAATTGCATTTTAAAATATCATGGGCCGTATACTCCGTCCTGCCGAACCAGGTTTCATAGAATCATAGAATTCACAGAAGGAGGCCATTCGGCCCATTGAGTCTGCACCGGGCCTTGGAAAGAGCACCCCACCCAAGCCTACACCTCCACCCTATCTCCAGACCTCCACCCTATCCCCGTAACCCAAACTAACCTTTTTTGGACACTTTAGGGCAATTTAGCATAGCCAATCCACCTAACCTGCACAGCTTTGGACTGTGGGAGGAAACCCACGCAGACACAGGGAGAACGTGCAGACTCCGCACAGGCAGTGACCCAAGCTGGGAATTGAACCTGGGACCCTGGAACTGTGAAGCAACGGTGCTAACCACTGTGCTACCATTTCTGGTGCGGCGCGCCACCGCCGGCAGTGGGATTCTCCGTCCCGCCAGCCGGCCAATGGGGTTTCCCATTGTGGGCAGCCCCACACCGTTGGGAAAATCCCGGGCGTGGGTGGACTGCTGGTGCAATGGAGAATTCCACCAGCGGAGAATCCAGCGCCAAGTCTGTGATTTAATTATTCTTGAAAACTTGCAAGTCCAAATGGGGAGTATTTAAACCAGTGTGGCACAAGGATGGAAACCCAGAAGTAGGATCAGATAGGCTGGATTCGGATCAGGAAAATGGAGGTAAAACATTAGCTAGTGATGTGGAAGATGTATTGATGGACCGAATTACAGGAGAAGCAAAACTTACAAAGTGTCCAGCAAGGGAAAATGACGGGGCTGAACTATATATACTTCAATGCCAGGAGTATTACAAACAGGGTAGATGAATTAAGGGCAGAGATAGAGACACATGGCAGCAGGATATAATTGCGATAACGGAAACCTGGCTAAAGGAGGGACGAAAATGCCAGCTCAATATCAATGATTATAGAGTCTTCCGACACAATTAGAGTGGGTGATAAAAAAGAGGGGGGAGTAATATTCATGGTTAAAGAAGCAATTCCAGCTGTGAGAACGGATGATATACAAAACGGGTCAATAAATGAGGCTTTATGGGTTGAGTTTAGAAATATAAAAGGCACAGTCACACTACTGGGAATATACTATAGACCCTCAAATAGTGAAAAGGAGATGGAAGATCATGGGCTGGATTCTCCGCTCCCCGACGCCAAAATCGCGTTCAGCGAGGGGGAGGAGAATCTCCGATGATGTCGAAATTGGGGCTTTTGCGATGTTCCGCCCCCTGAAAAGCGGCATACTCTAGGAGTACGCCGCGCCACGTATCCACAGCCTCAGGCCATTGCCTGAGGCCTGCCCCGTGATGATCCGTCCCCGACCGGCCGAGTGCCCGACGGCGTGGGACACGTGTGGTCTCACCCGTCGGGAACTCTGCATAGCGGCTGCGGACTCAGTCCAGCGCCGTCACAGTCGGGGGAGGGCCGATCCGCGGGCAGGGGAGGCTTCATTCGGGGCTGGGGGCTCTGTGGACGGGCTGCCCGGGGCGCGCGAGCGGCTGAAGGGGGGTACTATTTTTGTGGTCCGGGTCTGCGGGCTGAGTCGGCCATGAAGCATGGCGCGGCCGCTGCATTCTGCTGCCGTGCGCTTGCCAGGCCACGGACCCAGCAATGCTCAGGGCCATATCGGCAGCCAGAGCTGGGAACTCTACGCTACCTCCCTGCTATCCCCCAGCAAAATGGCAAATCGGTGGCCGTTTTGCGCCAGTTTTCCTGGCGTAAAACACCATCGTTTTCACGCCGGCCTGGGACTTAGTCTCCCAAATGGAAAATCCAGCCCCAAATCTGGAGGCAAATTTCTGCCTATAAGAACAACAGGACTTTCACAGTATAAAAGTGATCCCCTACAGTGCAGACTTTGTTTGCACTGAGTGCTGAATTTGGTGCATTTGAGTGCTATAGTGAGAGTTTGGTGACTGAGGGAGTTAGGTGAGGAGGGAGTAAGGCGCTCCTTTCATTTTGTTTCCTACATTTCCGCAAAGAGCGAGAAGGGAGCCAGGAGTTTACAGAGAATGCAGCTGACTGGGAGCAGAGTCGGAGGGCGGAGGTCCAGTTGGTCCACAGGGCAGCTATATTCTGTAAGGTAAGAGGGGATGGAGGCTAGGTCAGTTGCATGCTCCTCCTGTAGGATGTATGTGGTGAGGGATACCACTGGTGTCCCCGCTGACTATACCTGCGGGAAGTGCACCCAACTCCAGCTCCTCAAAGACCGTGTTAGGGAACTGGAGCTGAAGCTGGATGAACTCCGGATCATCCGGGAGGCAGAGGGGGTGATAGAGAAAAGTTACAGGGAGGTAATCACACCCAAGGTACAGGACAAGTGTAGCTGGGTTACAGTCAGGGGAAAGAAAACAAACAGGCAGACAGTGCAGGGATCCCTCGTGGCCGTTCCCCTTCAAAACAAGTATACCGTTTTGGATGCTGTTGGGGGGGATGACCTACCGGGGGAAGGCCCTAGCGGCCAGGTCTCTGGCACTGAGTCTGGCTCTGGGGCTCAGAAGGGAAGGGGGGTGAATAGAAAAGCAATAGTAGTAGGAGATTCAATGGTTAGGGGAACAGGTAGGAGATTCTGTGGTCGCGAGCGAGACTCCCGGAAGGTATGTTGCCTCCCGGGTGCCAGGGCCAGGGATGTCTCGGATCGTATCTTCAGGATCCTTAAGGGGGAGGGGGAGCAGCCAGAAGTCGTGATGCACATTGGTACCAACGATGTAGGTAGGAAAAGGGGTGTGGAGATAATAAACGAGTTTAGGGGGTTAGGCTGGAAGTTAAAAGCCAGGACAGACAGAGTTGTCATCTCTGGTTTGTTGCCGGTGCCACGTGATTGCGAGGCTAGGAATAGGGAGAGAGTGCAGCTGAACACGTGGCTGCAGGAATGGTGTAGGAGGGAGGGCTTCAGGTATTCGGATAATTGGAGCGCATTCTGGGAAAGGTGGGACCTGTACAAGAAGGACGGGTTGCATCTGAACCAGAGGGGCACCAATATCCTGAGAGGGAGGTTTTCTAGTACTCTTCGGGAGGGTTTAAACTAATTTGGCAGGGGAATGGGAACCGGATTTGGAGTCCAGCAACTAAGCTAGCCGATATTCAGGATACCAAAGCGTGTAGTGAGGCAGTGGGGAAGGGAACACTGACAAAGGAGAGTACTTGCAGGCACGGGGTGGATTGAAGTGTGTATACTTCAATGCAAGAAGCATCAAGAATAAGGTGGGTGAACTTAAGGCATGGATCGGTACTTGGGACTACGACGTGGTGGCCATCACGGAAACTTGGATAGAAGAGGGGCAGAAATGGTTGTTGGAGGTCCCTGGTTATAGATGTTTCAATAAGATTAGGGAGGGTGGTAAAAGAGGTGGGGGGTGGCATTGTTAATGGAGATAGTATAACAGCTGCAGAAAGGCAGTTCGAGGAGTATCTGCCTACTGGGGTAGTATGGGTTGAAGTCAGAAATAGAAAAGGAGCAGTCACCTTGTTAGGAGTTTTCTATAGGCCCCCCAATAGTAGCAGAGATGTGGAGGAACAGATTGGGAAACAGATTTTGGAAAGGTACAGAAGTCACAGGGTAGTAGTCATGGGTGACTTCAACTTCCCAAACATTGAGTGGAAACTCTTTAGATCAAATAGTTTGGATGGGGTGGTGTTTGTGCAGTGTGTCCAGGAAGCTTTTCTAACACAGTATGTAGATTGTCCGACCAGAGGGGAGGCCATATTGGATTTGGTACTTGGTAATGAACCAGGGCAAGTGATAGATTTGTTAGTGGGGGAGCATTTTGGAGATAGTGACCACAATTCTGTGACTTTCACTTTAGTAATGGAGAGGGATAGGTGCGTGCAACAGGGCAAGGTTTACAATTGGGGGAAGGGTAAATACGATGTTGTCAGACGAGAATTGAAGTGCATAAGTTGGGAACATAGGCTGTCAGGGAAGGACACAAGTGAAATGTGGAACTTGTTCAAGGAACAGGTACTACGTGTCCTTGATATGTATGTTCCTGTCAGGCAGGGAAGAGATGGTCGAGTGAGGGAACCATGGTTGATAAGAGAGGTTGAATGTCTTGTTAAGAGGAAGAAGGAGACTTATGTAAGGCTGAGGAAACAAGGTTCAGACAGGGCGCTGGAGGGATACAAGATAGCCAGGAGGGAACTGAAGAAAGGGATTAGGAGAGCTAAGAGAGGGCATGAACAATCTTTGGCGGGTAGGATGAAGGAAAACCCCAAGGCCTTTTACACATATGTGAGAAATATGAGAATGACTAGAGCGAGGGTAGGTCCGAACAAGGACTGTAGCGGGAGATTGTGCATTGAGTCTGAAGAGATAGGCGAGGTCTTGAACGAGTACTTTTCTTCTGCATTTACAAATGAGAGGGGCCATATTGTTGGAGAGGACAGTGTGAAACAGACTGGTAAGCTCGAGGAAATACTTGTTAGGAAGAAGGGCAAATGGGTGAAGTGACCGTTGCCGACCATGTCGGCGATAGTGATCACAATTCAGTTAGATTCAGCGTTACCATGGGAAAGGACAGGGATAAAGCAGGAGTAAAAGTGTTGAACTGGTGGAAGGCAAATTCTGCAGGAATGAGAAGGGACATGGTTGAGGTGGACTGGCCAGCACTGCTAGAGGATAAATCAATGGAAAACCAGTAGGAAGGACTAAAAAGCAAAACCCTGAATGTACAAAGTAGACATGTCCCCTCCAAAAATAAGAGCGGTACTGCCAAATCTAGACCCCTCCTGGTTGTCTAACAGAATACAGGGGAAGATCAAACAGGTGGGGTTATTCGGTTGCGGGGATAGGGTGGAGGTGTGGGCTTAAGTGGGGTGCTCGATCCAAGGACCGGTGCGGACTCGATGGGCCGAATGGCCTCTTTCTGCACTGTAAATTCTAAGAAAAGGAAAGCGTGCAATAGGCACAAAGAACTAAACACTGCAGATATCCTAGCCGAGTATAGGACGTGCAGGTACAAAGTCAAAAAGGAAATAAGGAAATCTAAAAGAGGGCATGATGAAAGATTGGTAAATAAAGTTGAAGATAACCCAAACAAGGTTTACCAATATGTTAATGATAAAAGATTAGTTAAGTAAAAAAGTGGCATCTATCAGAGATAACAAAGGGAATGTGTGTAGAGACAGAGGCTGTGGGAAGAGTTTTAAATGAATATTTTGTCTCCGTGTTTACAAAGGAATGGGATGATGCAGACAGAGTAGTCCAGGAGGAACACTGTGAGATATTGGATGAGATAATCAGAAAAAGAGAGGAAGTAGTCAGAGGGTTGGAATCCTTGAAAGTTGGTAAGTCACCAGGATCAGATGGATTGTTTCTGAGGCTGCTGAAGGAGGTCACGGAGGAGATAGCAGATGCTTTGATGATGATTTCCAATCCTTACCATATGCAGGGGAGATGCTGGAAGACTGGAGAAATGCAAACATGGTTCCATTGTTTAAAAAGGGGTCGAAGGAAATGCCAAACAATTATAAGCCAATTAGTCTTGCGTTGGTGGTGGTTAGTAGAACCAATCCTGAGAAATAGGATTAACTGTCACGTAGAAAGGCATGGACTAGTCAGGGAGGGTCAGCATAGATTTGTTAAAGGAAGGTTTTGCCTCACAAATTTGATTGAATTCTTTGAGGAAGTGACAAGAAGGGTTGATGAAGGTAGTGCAGTGGATGTTGCGTACGTGGATTTTATCAAGGTGTTTGACAAGGTCCCACATGGCAGATTGGTCAAAGAAGTAAAAGCCCATGGGACTGAATTCTCCAACGGGATCCTCCATTTCGCCGGCAGCGCACTCACGCCCGTGGCTTTCCCAACAGCGTAAGGGTACCCACAATGGAAACTCCATTGGCCGGCTGGCGGGATGGAGAACGCCGCTGCCAGGGGGTGGGGTGGGGTGGGGTGGTGCGCGCCACCAGAAAATGGTTACGGTGGGACGGAGAATCCTGCCCCATGGGCTACAGGGCAATGCAGTCAGCTGGATGAAAAGTTGGCTTAGTAACAGGAATCAAAGGGTAAAGGTCAATGGCTGCCCTCACAATTGGAAAGTTGTTTCAAGTATTGTTCCAAAGAGCTCGGTGTTGGGACCCTTACTGTTTGTGCTTTTGTGTTATTTTCAATGATTTTGACGTGACCGTGTGGGGCATGATTGGGAAATTTGCGGACAACAGATGTTTGGCCGAATGGCGGACAGTGTAGAGGATAGCAATATTCTTCAAAATGATATAGATTGGTTGGTGGCGATAAAGTGGCAGATGGAATTTAACACAGAGAAGTGTGAGGTCATGCCTCACACTTCATCCATCCAGATACGGTAAGGCATAGGAAGATCAAACAGTTATAGGGAGTACACAAGAAATGGGAATATGCTAAGAGAGGTAGACAAAGTGAGAGATCTTGGTGTACAGGTACACAGGTCCCTAAAGGCAGCAGTTCAAGTGGACAAGGTTGAAAAGAAAGCATATGGAATGCTCACCTGCATTGGCAGAGGTACAGAGTAAGGACATAATGTTGGAATGGTATAAAACACTGGTGAGGCCACAACTGGCAGCTCTGGTCACCACATTACTGAAAGGCCATAATTGCTCTGGGTAGAGTGCAGAGGAAGTTTACAAGAATGTTGTCAGGGTATACCTGGAAAAGTATAGCTACGAGGATAGGTCGGGGTTATTTTCCTTGGAGCAAAGTGATGCACGATCAATTGCACAGAGACGAAAGTTGAATACAACTGAAGCTTTATTATTCTAAGATGTGTGGCCTCCTACAGCAGCTGGCGAAATGGCTGCTGTATAGGGAGCACACATATTTATACTCCGCCTACTGGGCGGGGCCAGCAGGCAGGGACTACCCCCCTACCTGTAGTACAGGGCCTTAATATCTCCTAATATATACAACAGTGGTGATTATCACATTCACCCCCTGTTAAAATTGAGTCCAGTGGGGGTGGTGGAGAACGATATACAGAGCAAGTTTAATATATAGAAGCGAAAAAAAAATATTTCGTTCTGAAGTCCAGTACAAGGTGGTTTGGTAGTCCCGAACCAATTATAGATTTAGCCGGTCCGGGGCCCTGATGTGGCATTGGGAGCGACGCAGTGGTGGAGGCGTTCCGGTGTTTGTCTGGTCCTCTGTGACTCGGGGAGCGTGCCGAAATCCTCTTCATCCTCGGGCGTGGGCAGGGGGAGGACGGATGGTCCTTGGGGGGGGGGGGGGGGGGGGGGTTGCTGCTGGGTGTGCCGGGGGGGGGGGGGTGGAGCCGGGCCGGAGGGATGTGTGTGTGTGTGGAACCTGCTGGTGCCAGGTCCCTGAGGGAGACAGTATCCTGGCGGCCGTTGGAGTACGCTACATAGGCATACTGGGGGTTAGCGTGGAGTAACTGCACCCTTTCAACCAACGGGTCCGCCTTGTGGAATCGGACATGCCTACGGAGGAGTACGGGTCCTGGAGCTGCGAGCCAAGTCGGGAGCGACACCCCGGATGTGGACTTCCTGGGGAAGGCAAAGAGTCGTTCATGGGGTGTGTCATTAGTGGCGGTGCATAGTAGCGACCGAATGGAGTGCAGTGCATCGTGGACGGCCTCCTGCCAGCGGGAGGCAGGGAGATTCCTGGACCGCTGGGCCAGTTGGACGGCCCTCCAGACCGTCCCGTTCTCCCTCTCCACCTTGCCATTTCCCCGGGGGTTATAGCTGGTCGTCCTGCTGGAGGCGATACCTCTGCTGAGCAGGAACTGACGCAGCTCATCACTCATGAATGAGGATCCCCTGTCACTGTGGATGTAGGCGGGGAAGCCAAACAGCGCAAAGATTGTGTTGAGGGCTTTGATGACGGTGGCAGACATCTCTGAAATGAGTATTCAGCGACCACACTGAGGAAATACGTGTTACATAGAACATAGAACATAGAACATACAGTGCAGAAGGAGGCCATTCGGCCCATCGAGTCTGCACCGACCCACTTACGGTCGGTGGAGGGGAGGGGCCCTTTGAAATCCACACTGAGGCGTTCAAAGGGGTGGGAGGCCTTCACCAGGCGCACGCGGTCCGGCTGGTAGAAGTGCGGTTTGCACTCCGCACAGACCTGGCAGTCCCTGGTGATTGCCCTGACTTCCTCGACGGAGTCGGGCAGATTGCGGGCCTTTATGAAATGGTACAACCATGTGACTCCCGGGTGACAAAGGTTATCGTGCAGGGTCCGGAGACGGGCTACCTGTGCGCTGACACATCTACCTTGGAATAGGGCATCTGGGGGCTCGTTGAGCTTGCCGGGGCGATACAAAATTTTGTAGTTGTAGGTGGAGAGCTCGATCCTCCACCTCAGGATTTTATAATTTTTGATCTTACCTCGCTGTGTGTTATTGAATATGAAGGCTACCGACTGTTGGTCAGTGAGGAGAGTGAATCTCCTGACGGCCAGGTAATACCTCCAATGCCGCACTGCTTCAACGATGGCTTGGGCCTCTTTTTCGACGGAGGAGTACCGAATTTCTGAGGCATGAAGGGTGCGGGAAAAGAATGCCACGGGCCTGCCTGCCTGATTGAGCGTGGCGGCTAGGGCGACGTCTGATGCGTCGCTCTCCACTTGAAAGGGCAGCGTCTCGTCTACTGCATGCATCGTGGCCTGGGTGATATCGGCTCTAATACGGTTGAAGGCATGTTGAGCCTCGGCCGTCAGGGGGAAAAGGGTGGACTGGATGAGTGGGCGGACCTTGTCCACGTAGTTTGGGACCCACTGGGCGTAGTATGAAAAAAACCCCAGGCAGCGTTTGAGGGCCTTGGGGCAGTGGGGAAGGGGGAGCTCCATGAGGGGGTGCATGCGGTCGGGATCGGGCCCCAGAACTCCGTTCTGGACCACATAGTCGAGGATGGCTAAACGGTTGGTGCTGAATACGCAATTCTCCTTGTTATAGGTGAGGTTTAGGGGAGTGGCGGTGTGGAGAAATTTGGCAAGGTTGGCATTGTGGTCCTGCTGATCGTGGCCGCAGATGGTGACATTGTCTAGGTACGGGAAGGTGCCCGCAACCTGTACCGGTCGACTATTCGATCCATCTCCCTTTGGAAGACCGAGACCCCGTTGGTGACGCCGAAGGGAACCCTGAGAAAATGGTAGAGGCGGCCGTCTGCCTCGAAGGCAGTGTATGGACGGTCCGCTTTACGGATGGGGAGCTGGTGGTAGGCGGATTTGAGGTCTACAGTTGAGAAGACCCGGTACTGTGCAATCTGATTGACCATATCAGATATGCGTGGGAGGGGGTACTTGTTGAGCTGCGTGTACCTATTGATGGTCTGGCTGTAGTCCACGACCATTCTGTGTTTCTCCCCAGTTTTCATCACTATCACTTGGCCTCGATGATGCTTTCCCGAAGCAGCCGCTAGACCTCGGACCTGATGAAGGTCCTGTCCTGGGTGCTGTACCGTCTGCTCCTGGTGGCGACGGGTTTGCAATCCGGGGTTAGGTTTGCGAATAGGGAAGGTGGGCCGACCTTTAGGATCGTGAGGCCACACACAGTGAGGGGTGGTAGGCTCTGGAGGTTACACTGGAAGTCCAGGCCGAGTAGCAGGGCAGCGCACAGGTTGGGGAGGACGTAGAGGCGGAAGCCGCTGAATTCTCCTATACAGTATCCCCAGATCGCTACGGAGTGGGATCCGGAGGCCAGGGAGATTCTTTGATTGGCGGGGTGTACCGCAAGGGAGCAGCGCCTTACCGTATCGGGATGGATGAAGCTTTCGGTGCTCCCGGAGTCCAGCAGGCAAGAGGTTTTGTGCCCATCGATCTTCACGCTTGTCGAGGCGGTGGCTAGATTGTGCGGGCGAGACTGGTCGATCGTGACCGAGGCGAGTCGTGGCTGGTTGTCGCTGGTGTCGAACGATGGGGTGCCCGGAGGGCATGGGTCCTGGAACAATGGTGGTGCCCATGTGCCGTGGGGAAGAGAAGATGGCGGCGCTTAGAGATCCTGAGGTGGACAAGATGGCGGCGCCCACGGGCCACACGTGGCGGGGGTTGAAAAAGATGGCAGCGCCCATGGGCCGCACATGGTCCGAGAAGGGGAAGATGGCGGCGCCCACTGGCCGCGGGTGGTCTGAGGGGGAGAAGATGGCGGCGCCCACTGGCCGCGCGTGGTCTGAGGGGGAGAAGATGGCAGCGCCCACTGGCCGCACGTGGTCCGGGGAGGTGAAGATGGCGGCGCCCATTGTCCGTACGCGAGGGGAGTCGGGGCAATAGCGGCGACTTGAGTGGGCCTGGCACACCGCAGCGAAGTGCCCCTTCTTGCCGCAGGCCTTGCAAAGGGCGGTGCGGGCCGGGCAGCGTTGGTGAGGGTGTTTCTGTTGCACGCAGAAGTAACATCGGGGGCTTCCGGGGTTGGCTGGCTGGCGCGTGGCACAGGCGTATTGACTGGGTGAGGCCCCCGGCGGGGCGGCCGTCTGCGGAGTCCACGATGTGTAGAAGGGTTGGGCTGTGCGGCTGGGGGTGCAGCCTGAATATTGCACGAGTCGACCGTCATCGATAGTGGCAGTTTTTTTGTTGCTGCGAGGTCTAGCGTGGCCCTCTCTAAAAGTCGCGGGCATTTGAGGTCTGACCCTATCCCCGTAACGAAGGCGTCCCGCATGAGGAGGTTCGATATTCCGTGGCCGTGACGGCCTGACAGTCACAGTCTCTGACCAGAGGAATTAAAGCACGCTGGCCGTAGTTCTCTTTCAGTAGCACCATGGCTTCATCATAGGTCGGCGCGTCCTGGATAAGAGGAAAGACGTTGGAGCTCAGCCGCGAGTAGATTATCTGGATTTTCCGGGATTGGGTCTGGTGCAGACCTGATGTAAGCTTCGAAACAAGTTAGCCAGTGTTGAAAGTCCTTTTTGGCATCGCTTGATTGCGGATCCAGCTGCAGGCGATCCGACTTGATGCGGAGGTCCATCTTCTGAAAATCTTAGAGTAATAAATTGATGCACGATCAATTGCACAGAGACGAGAGTTGAATACAACTGAGGCTTTATTACTCTAAGATGTGTGGCCTCCTACAGCAAATGGCTGCTGTATAGGGAGCACACATATTTATACTCCGCCTACTGGGTGGAGCCAGCAGACAGGGACTACCCCCGTACCTGTAGTACAGGGCCTTACCACACATCTCCTAATATATACAACAGTGGTTATTACCACACAAAGAAGGCACAGGGGTAATTTAATTGAGGTGTACAAAGTTGTGAGGGGAAGAGGTATCATGGACAGAATAAAATTGTTTACCTTGGTGGAGAATTCGAGAATCAGGGGACATGAAAGTGGCAGAAGGTGTGGAGAAGACTTGAGGAGGAAATGTTTTACACAGAGGCTAGTGGGTGTCTGAAATTTGAACCCAAAGCTTATGGCTAAGAGGCAGGAACGCTGCCTGCTGTCCCACAATACCTCTCAACAGGCATATACTTGCTCTATATTGCAGAATAAGAAGTACCAAGCATATACTTAGTGTTCAAAGAACTTCTGTATTTTGTTGTTTCACGTGTGTGATGACCATGAATATTATGGCTTCTAGTTGCAGGTGCCAATGATTATGCTTGTAAAGGACTTGACCATCTTGAGGCAAAGTTTCCTGTACTTCACCAGGACTCCACAAAAGTGAGTGTCAACCTTTCATTATCATCACCAGGTTTAGAAGTAAAACCATTGCTGGAAAGTTGAAAGGAAGTTGTACGATGGCTTAAGGCCTCTTCTTTCTCCTGCTCTTTATTACTGTTGACATTGAGAAGAAAAATACATTTTTGTGAACATAGCGTGAGCTGTTGCGAAAGGAAGCTTGCAGAGATACCAACAGTGTCAATCTCTGTGGAGAGTTGGAGAAGGTGTTGCACAAAGTCTCTTGCTACAAGGAATCACAAGAAAGATGAGTGTGAAAGGGTTGATGAGCGAAGATTAAACAAATACTGGGAATACGGAATAGTTCTTTTGGCTTCTGTGAAGTAAAAGATGGGTTCATGTTTTGGGAATAGCTCATTTTTCCCCCTTTTCTCTCTAGCCGCTGGAGTTTCTTGGCATTTTCTGCTTCTCATACTAATTTATGCAGATACACCATAGAAAGCATCCTATCTGCTTGCATCACAGCCTGGTATGGCAACTGTTCGGCCCAAGACCATACAAAACGACAGAGAGTCGTGAACACAGCCCAGTCCATCACGTGAAATCCCCTCCCATCCATTGACTCTGTCTACACCGCCTGCTGCCTGGGGAAAGCGGGCAGCATAATCAAAGACCCCTCCCACCTGGGTTATTCTCTCTCCCAACCTCTTCCATCGGGCAGGAGATAGAAAAGTCTGAGAACACACACTAGCATGTTCAAAAACAGCTTCTTCCCCGCTGTTCCCAGCTTCCTGAATGACCCTCTTATAGACTGAACTGATCTCTCCTCACATCTTCTCTACTGAGTGTACACTCCGATGCTTCACCCAATGTCTAGTCTATGTATTTACATTGTGTATTTATCGTAAGTCCTATGTTTTTCTTGTGTGGAACGATCTGTCTGGACTGTACGCAGAATAATACTTTTCATTACACGTGAAAAGTGCCATGTGACAATAAATCTAAATCTAGTTTCCAGCAGGTGAACTTCAAAGTGGATTTGGTTGAATTTTTCTTGTTCCAGTTTGCCTTGCGTTTTTTTATGTGATGAAATCTATAGATTAAGCTCAGCGATGAGAGTAGATGGGGCTGCAGTATACCTTTTCAGGTATTCAAAAGCTTGTGTTTTAAGCTTGTGTTGTCAGGTTTAAGCGACTCATCCAATCAAGGCATTAACCGACAATGCGGCAATTAATATCTGCATTGTTACCTTTGCAGATTGCGTGCGATGTGAAAGAAATGGCCATTAGGAGAATGAAAGGCATCAGAGATGAAGTCGCCAGTTCTATCCTTCATGTTTCTGACAAAGCAGCACACGTGGTCACCTGCAGCCTGGAGAAAACAAAAGTCTTAGTGAATGGAAGTGTGACGTCTGCCCTAAGTAGCAGAATTGGGAGATCGCTGACTCATGGAGTTGATGCTGCCTTATCGACATCTGAGGAGCTGGTTGACTCTTACCTGCCAAATGAAGTTGAAAATAGTAAGAATCCTCCAATTCGCTTTTCACAAAAAAACACTAATTTGCTTACCATTCCTTTATGTTTGATTTCAAGATTACATGAATTATTCACACCGAGAAGCAAATTCTGTTGTTGTTGTTTCTCTTTGTGCACCTTGTGGTGCCCAAGGCAGAATTTGCGAAGTTTTGCCTGGATCGGGTTGCTTGCCTGTCGCCAGAGGCTGATAGCTTGAGGGAGGGTCACTGTTCATCCAGTGTGGCTGACCAGAAGTCTCTCCCACTCTTAACCCGAGGAGTCTGCACATCCTCCCCGTGTGTGCGTGGGTTTCCTCCGGGTGCTCCAGTTTCCTCCCACAGTCCAAAGATGTGCAGGTTAGGTGGATTGGCCATGATAAATTGCCCTTAGTGTCCAAAATTGCCCTTAGTGTTGGGTGGGGTTACTGGGTTATGGGGATAGGGTGGGGCTGTTGACCTTGGGTAGGGTGCTCTTTCCAAGAGCCGGTGCAGACTCGACGGGCCGAATGGCCTCCTTCTGCACTGTAAATTCTATTCTATGATTAACAAAGGAAGATGGTTGTGGTGGTTGGAGGTCAATCATCTCAGCTCCAGGAGTTCCTCAGCGTAGTGTCCAAGGCCCAATCATCTTCAACTGCTTCATCAATGCCCTGCCTTCCATCATAAGGTCAGAAGTGAGGATGTTTGCGGTCCGCAAACATGTTCAGCACCATTCGTGACTCCTCCGATATTGAAGCAGTCCATGTCCAAATGCAGCAAGACCTGGACAATATCCAGGCTTGTGCTGACAAGTGGTACGTTACGTTCGCGCCACACAAGTGTCAGGCAATGACCATCTCCTACAAGAGTGGATCTAACCATTGTCCTTTTGCATTCAATGGCATTACCATCGATGAATCCCCCACAATCAACATCCTGGGGGTTAGCATTGATCAGAAGCTGAACTGGACTAGCCATATTAATACTGTGGCTACCAGGGCAGATCAAAGGCTAGGAATCCTATGGTAAGTAACTCACCTCCTGACACCCCAGAGCCTGTCCACCATCTACATGGCACAAGTCAGGAGTGTAATGGAATACTCTCTACTTGGCTGGATGAGTGCAGCTCCAACAACATGCAAGAAGCTCGACACCATCCAGGACAAAGCAGCCCGCTTGATTGCTCCCTGTTCCACAAACTTTCAAACCCACCACCACCGGTGAACAGTGGCAGCCATGTGTACCATCTACAAGATGCACTACAGGAACTCACCAAGGTTCCTTCGACAGCACCTTCCAAACCCACGACCACTACCATCTAGAAGGCCAAGAGCCGCAGATACCTGGGAACCCCACCACCTGGAGGTTCCCCCCCCCCCCCCACCCTGACTTGGAAATATATCACCGTTCCTTCACTGTCGCTGGGACAACATCCTGGAACTCCCTCCCTAACAGCACAGTGGGTGTACCTACACCTGAAAGACTGCAGCAGTTCAAGAAGGCAACTCACCAGCACCTTCTGATGGGCAACTAGGGATGGGCAATAAATGCTACCCTAATTAGCGATGCCCACATCCCGTGAAATTAATTTTTTTTAAACTGCCTGTCATTGGTGTGTGCTGGAAGGATTTTGTAGATTGACACTCCTGTTTTGGCCTTGTTATGAACAAACCTTCCTTGGCCATCAAGTCCAGGTGTGGGATTTGTACCCAGAGCTTCTGACTCAGAGGCAGGAACGCTACCCACTGCACCACAAGACCTCCAGAGAATTCAGGAATAACATTTAAAAGAGAACTGGACAAATATTTGAAGGAAAAACTTAGCAAACTATAGGGGAAAAGCAGGGCTGTGGTGTTAATTGGATAGCTCTACCAATGAGCCAACACAGACATTTGGGCTGAATGGCCTCTTTTGGGGCAGCACGGTAGCACAAGTGGCTAGCACTGGGGCTTCACAGCGCCACGGTCCCAGGTTCGATCCTCCGCTGGGTCACTGTCTGTGCGGAGTCTGCACGTTCTCCCCGTGTCTGTGTCGATTTCCTCCCACAGTCCAAAGACGTGCAGGTTAGGTGGATTGGCAATGCTAAATTGCCGTTAGTGTCCAAAGAAGGTTAGGAGGTGTTATTGGGTTACGGGTATAGGGTGGAAGTGAGGGCTTAAGTGGGTCGGTGCAGACTCGATGGGCCGAATGGCCTCTTTCTGCACTGTATGTTCTATGCTTTATCATTCTATGACTTGGTAGCCCATGGCTACTAGGTGGTTCACCGAGGTGGCTCAGGCTAGTTTTCTTTTTCCCCATGTCTACCGGAAACATGGAAGTATCTGCTCTGTGCTGAAAACATTCGGATGGCACCTTGGAAGTATCGGAAATTTATGGACATGAAGCTATAGCTACCATGTATTCAATTAAGCACCTCGCACTTTCTGAAGAACACTGGCTTCTTCCTCCTCCTTGGCCAGTCCCTCAGGACCGAGGGTGATTTGCTTCCCCTCCAGTTCGATAAGTTTTGAGATGGCTGATATGCATGATTTTCAGACTCTGCCACGTGCGAGGTACACGCTGCTTGAATGGTTGGGTACATGGGCTGTTTGCAGGTCGATACCTTGACTTTACCTCTTGCATGTTCCCGACGGAGTCTCTCGACATGTTCAGTGATTTCCTCATTCCCCATTTTGATCAACCATCAGCCACGGTCTCCATGGGTTGATGGGCCAGTTCAACCCCTTCAGGGCTCCCTTGAGAACACCCCTAAAATGTTTCCGCTATCCCCCTCGAAGTCTCGTGCTGTGATTGAGTTCGGAGCAGAGCAATTGCTTAAGGAATCTGGTGTCAGGAAATGAACCCTAAATACTGGCCGGAATTCTCTGGCCATGCGTTGTTGGTGGGATCCTCTGGTCCTGCGGGCAGCGCACCCTCTGCCAGTGGGTTTCCCGGCGGCATGGGGTGGCTTCAATGGGAATTCCCATTGACAGCAGCATGAGCAGAGAATCCCACCACCAGTGAACGGCGCGCGCCTCCTCGGGAGCAGAGAATTCAGCCACCCTGGCACTTTGGCAATGCCATCTGGATGTGCAGGTGGCACTGCCATACTGGCAGTGCCAAGCTGGCACTTTGTCTGTGCCAGGTATCGGGCCTGGGGTTGCCCTGCCCTTGTGAGGTGGGGTGCGGGGGGCACGAGGACTTCCTTATAGATGATCTGGGACATTGGGGGTATCTGGGCTCGCGCAGAGGGAGGGGGGGGTTCAAGGGAAAAATGGCACCACTCGTTGGAGCTCCACGGTTGAGGCGCCACTCGGCGGAGCTCCGAAGTGCAGGAAATGCGGCTAAGTGCGGCCTCATGTGGGCGTTCCCCACTGGGGCCAAAATAACAACAATGTGCAATTCGCAATTCGGGAACGACCTCACTAATCCTGCCCAGAAATGAGTCTGATTTTTAAAAAATTTAATTGCACCCAAAGGTTTTTGGGGTCCAGAGACACAGGTTACAAAAGGAAGAAAACAAGATTGAATTTGTCAAAAAACAAGTTACATCACTAACCCATTATCGAAAGCCTATGGAAAAGAATAATGGAAATTGTGCAGTGTCGAATCACCAGGGATGAGTATTTGTGGTCAGAGATGCTGGGGTATTACGTTCAGAATTTTAAGGATGCCAATGAGGAAAATGGTGAACAGTTCCACTGGCCAGCAGCGAGAGGCACATTGAAGACATCGAAGACACACAGAATAAAAAAATATTCATTTATCTTAAAAGCTGTACTTAGAATATAACTATTACTGAAACACTAAACGCAAGTTAGTTTCTTAAATAAAGGGAAATATCAATAGGCATGCGGTATGAAATGAAATGAAATGAAAATCGCTTATTGTCACAAGTAGGCTTCAAATGAAAAGCCCCTAGTCGCCACATTCCGGCGCCTGTTCGGGGAGGCTGGTACGGGAATTGAACCGTGCTGCTGGCCTGCCTTGGTCTGCTTTAAAAGCCAGCTCTTTAGCCCTGTGCGAAACCAGCCCTAGATGGGGAGTGGAATTGGAGCGGTAAACTGGAGTGTGCATTTGATCAGCCGCTTGGTCTGCTTCTGGTGTAACATTCCAAGATAATAGACATTTTAAGCAACATGAATGAAGCCGTTTGCTTTGTGCGAAATTCCAGCATTCTGCAACATTGTGTTGAGTGATGACTTGTTGCAAGATCAAAAATGATCCATAACGTATAAATATATATTGGTTTCAGTAATCTTCGCATTTGAACTCTTCTTTTGCTGATCTGAGTGAGTAGTATAAATTGTTGCCACATCGATAGAAATATTGTGCAGGTTGTTCAAAATGGGATGTCTTTGCAAAACAATACTGATCTGTCTAAACCCCCAGTGATTGCATAGGGGATCATGCCTTTTACAGGGAGCCAATGGAAAGGACTAGGTGAAGGACAGAAAAAATACGATCATTGAATGAAAGATAAACTGGTGTTCCTACTCTTGAAAGAAAACAAAAGTTCTGATGTGGTTTATCCAAAATTGGGGTAGACTTCTCAAGGAGCTAAACTCGTGAAATAATGTCGAGCGCGATGCTGGTTAATGTAATCCGTATTGTAAATATTGTCTCACTTTTGAAGCATTTGAAAGGAATTTGTGGTATTTGGTCTGGATAGTGTCTCTTTAAGAAATGTTTTTGTCTGATCACATGGCTTCAGTGATGTCATTGTGTGGGTGGTGCTGGGCTGTGGCTCTGGGATTTGGTTTTACTTTCGCTGTGGTTTGGGGCTTGTTTGTGGCTTTCATTTTCACATTTGGCTGCTGTACTCAGAAAGAGAAGTACCTTAGCTTGTCTCCCTATTTTCATTTTAAAAGCTGTCCCAGACTGCTTGATAACTTGAAAAGAAATAATTGCTTCCTGGAAGGAATTCAAACCTGCTGTTTTGGAAAAGAAACAAGAGCATCCAAACCAGGTCTTGAGTGCTGTGTGCTGGGCCACACCTTTTGAAAAGGTGTACTGGTTTATGGGATCTTGTTATTAAATTGGAACAGTTAAAGAGGGAAATTTATTAAGGGTCATACATAGGTTACTGTTGCTGTGTGGGGTATTTATGTTTGTAGCTGATAAAAATGCTTACTGTGTGTGCTTATAAAAATGTTAACTAAATTCATAGAATAAAGCTTGTTTTTCATTAAAAGTGCTTAAGGCCTTTGTTGAATAACACCTGATAGGCACGCCCTTGTGCTCATCGTAACCAAAATCGATAAACAGTTGTAGGTCAGGTGAACTCCATGATATACTTTGGAGTTCTCTAAACCCTGGCCCATAACAATACACAGACGATGTTGAGGTAGAATAATGACCAGGTCATTCTGATTGTTGCCGACTGTTCCTATCTGGTAAATGTAGCACTTCACATGCATCCGTGCCTTTTGAACCTTATTCTCAAACCTTGGAAGCAAAAACAAATCCCTTGAGCTTCCAGGAGAGGGTGTTGTCTTCTAGGAATGAAACCGTTTGCATTGTGCGAAATTCCAGCATTCTGCAACATTTGTGTTGAATGGTGATGTGCTGCAGGATCCAAAATAATCCATAACTTATACATATATATTGGTTTCAGTAAGCTTCAACTCTTTTGCTGATCCACGTGGATAGTATAAATTATTCCTGTAGATGTGACAGCATCCTGCAGGTTGTTCACAACAGGATGTCTTTGTAAAACAATTTAAATGCTGATCTGTCTAAAGCCCCCTAGCTATATTGACTAATTGATTTTTATCTGAACACAAATGTCACTTGATCCGAGAGATACCGGCTCTTACATTATGTGTGAGCAAAATGAGTATTCAGCATTCAAGACATTCCCCTTGCAACTTTTGTAGAGTGGCATTTCAAGTATTGTTAAGAAATGTCAACTTGACCGGCCCTGATGGAGACCAAGGGTGACATTACTTTTGGATTTGGATTTGTTTATTGTCACGTGTATCAAGGCATGCCATGTTCCAGTGTTTTCTCCGGTGGGCTGCACGGTAGCACAATGGTTAGCACTGCTGCTTCACAGCACCATGGTCCCAGGTTCAATTCCTGGCTTGGGTCACTGTCTGTGCGGAGTCTGCACGTTCTCCCTGTGTCTGTGTGGGTTTCCTCCGGGTGCTCCGGTTTCCTCCTACAAGTCCCGAAAGACGTGCTTGTTAGGTGGATTGGGCATTCTGAATTCTCCCTCCGTGTACCCGAACAGGCGCCGGAATGTGGTGACTAGGGGATTTTCACAGTAACTTCATTGCAGTGTAAATGTAAGCCTACTTGTGACAATAATAAAGATTAGTATTAGATAGTTATAGAGTTTGACCATCCGGGACATTGAAGGTACATAGTGTGACGCGATAAACAGCTACCAAGGGATCCAGGTTTGGCGCAATTATAATGGGGACACCCAGAAAAGAGAAAGAAAGGACCCAGAGAGGGAGACCCTGGGGATGGAGCAACCAGGAGGAGATGACCTGTAGGAATACTGGGGAGAGAAACCATTGGGAATGTAAGAGATGGAGATCCCATTTACACTTACAGTCAGTTCTTCACTTTAGGATTTTATGAAGGGCAAACTTAGTGGACACAGGGTTTTAGGCTCAACCACAAGCATGTTTATGAATTAAAAAACACTGCTAATGTCCTAATACAAGAGCTCCAAACTCGTGTAAGGATGCCATGCAACACTAAAAACCTCCACTAAAAATATGTTATGGGCAAGGCTTTTCAGAACCCCAAAATGTATCATGGAGTTCAACCAACCTCTCCCTTTAATGGATTGTTGCTTTTGAAGCACGCGGCTTTTTCCCTAGGTGTGGAATTACAATTATGGACACGTGGGTTTTTAAACACAAAACACTTTTTATTCCATGAACTCAACTTAATATCTTAAATAAACATTGGATCTCTTAACACCCCTTACTTCAAAGATAACTCAGAAAATATTGCAACAGTAAATAATTCCTGAAAAGGTTCCTTCAAACTTCCAAGAGACTTAAACACCTTTAAACAAATCACATCAGGTTAAAGGCTTTACTTTAAGTCACCCAAATGATCCAGAGATAGTCTTTCATGGGAGAGATCCAGCTCACTGCAAAACACAGACACACACCCAGCTCTTTTCAAAACTTGCAGCTCTCTGGAAACACACAGACACACACACGCTGCTTTTTAAACTGAAACTATAAACCTGCAAAATGGTTGACCTAAAACCCAGCCCCACCCACTCTCTGACATCACTGTTTTCTTAAAGGTACATTGCTTAAACATCCATGTCTTAAAGATATGACAAATACCACAGGCAAAACCCCAAGTTTTTGCCCAAATGTTAACTGGTTCGACTCAAACCCCCTCAGGATTTAGTGGCCACCCTTAAACTATCCTTAACCTCGGTTCCACTTTCCCTCCGATCTGGCTGATACCGCTCCCCACATGGTTGGTCTTTAATCAGGTTGACCGTTCCTGAATCTCCTGAGTGACTGCAGTGCCAGATCCTATGTTCTTGGCTCTTGAAAACTCTTATCGGAAATATCAAAGTATATTTCCTGGAGACATTTTGTTTGGATGGTCGGTGCTTAGCGCCTTTTTAATCTCTTTTCGCCTGGTTTCTGCTTTGGTCTAGACAAACTCATTCATCGCGATGTTGTTTTCACGCTCAAAGCAATAGACCCTATTCAGGTGTAACGTCTCTGGCTCCTACCTTGATATGTACATGATATGGATTCACCTGAGGAAGGATCTGTGCTCCAAAAGCTAATGATTCCAAACAAACCTGTTGGACTTTAACCTAGTGTAGTAAGACTTCTTACTGTGCCCACCCCAGTCCAACGCCGGCATCTCCACATCATGTATATGATAAAGCCTACTGCCCCTTTGCTGTTGGCAGTGTTTGCTTGTATAACAGTTGTTGTCTGGGGCCATCAGCTCTGATGGTCTCCCAGTTCCTTTAACTGGATTGTCTGATGGCCACTGTTTTGTCTTTGAGATGGGAATATCCCAATGACTTTACAGAATATCAATTTGGTGTCGGTATTGGCATGTTTTGAAGATGCAGAGAATTCTAGAATCCCTATAGTGCAGAACGAGGCTATTTGGCCCATCGAGTCTGCACCAACCCTCCGATAGAGCACCCTATCTAGGCCCACTCCTCCACCTTATCCCCGTCATCCCACCTAATCTTTGAAACTAAGGGGAAATATAGCATGGCCAATCCATCTAACCTGCACAGTTTTGGACCAAGGGAGGAAACCGGAGGAAACCCACACAGACATTGGGAGAATGTGCAAACTCCACACAGTCACCCAGGCTCCGAATCGAACCCTTGTCCCTGGCACTGTGAGGCAACGGTGCTAACCACTGTGCCACTGTCCGGTCCCAGTAATCCCTACAATGCAACCTGCCTCTGTATGTTGAGATTTGGCCTGTTTGTTGGCATTTTTATGTCCATGAAGCTTTTGGGGTTTCATATTTAATAAGTCCAGTTGGAGGAGATTCTGATCCTACAGGACGATGAAGAAGAGGCTTCAGGCAGCAAAATGTACTGACAGTTCAGCTGGTGAGAGCTCTGGAGAAGCATTAGAGAGCTGAAGAGACAGCAGGAGGTTGATGATTCCGTGCTGTAGGTTGTTGATGTAGTAAAATGGGTTAATAGAATAGTCATGGTAAAGAATTAGCGATGTATATCATGATGTAGCAGTGGTATCAGCAGCCATGTGCTAGATACTCTGTCGAGCAGATGGACTAGTCTGTATTCATGTGAGATGTGCCGACCACGGGCTAACCCTATTTATAGTGTAAATAAAGCAGTATGAAGTATTCACTTGAGTCAGGCCAGACTTACTCAAGATGTATTACAATCCCAGACCAGATGCCAACAGCGGCTATTATACTGGACAGAAACCCCAATATTTAATTTTAATTTTGTAAGACTGTGAGGAAAGGATACTTTGCCCAGGACGATTTCATGAAGAATTAGGGACATGATATAGTAAAACAAACTTTATTACTAACACATGCCTTACAGAGTTATTCTTTGAGAAATAAATCTCTTGACAAGCTGTTTCAACTGGCTTGTTTCAGCTCCCCATTGTCCTCAGACAAGTCCGCACTGCTTTAAATAGAGTTAATCTTTTTTAACTAACCTACGGTAAGAACAATCTGCCATACTTGATCTCAGTTTAAGCCAGACTCAGAACTGATACTGAAAGTGCTTTCTTGTAATGCCTGATGCCTTAGCTCCACCCAGCAATGACATCACCTGACCAAGCTGAAAACTAATTAACTTCCTAGAGATTCTCCTTAAGCAAAACAACATTGCATTAGTTCAAGTTTTTATAATGGTTAATTGCACCTCAGGCTCCTAAAAGCTTTGTTGTCTTTCAGACCAAGGTTATTTTTAAAACGTGACTGCAGCAGTCAAACACACTCTAACCCAAGCTTTTAACCCTTCACCGAATACTTATAGGATTTAAGCTACGTTGGATTATATTCATCACCAATGCGATAGGCCACGTGGCCAATCCACAAACAATTGAGGAAATTTGGAGCAGTTATGTCTGCTTGGCATGTTGGTGCTGGTGTTCAGTCGCTGGAAGCCAATGGAATCTCAGGAGAAGAGATTTATCCCTCAGTAGGTGAGCAGTCGTTGAAGCAGTCCGAGTCAAAGTGACTTTGGAGTGAATTCAGAGTCGAAATCTTGGAAAGTGAAGACTGGCAATCTCTCATGAGAGCATGAGGGAGACAAAGTAGAGAGTGTGGCACTCACAGTGGACACTGATGTCAGGGTGGGTTAATCAGAATTGTGAGAGATATGTCTTGGGCACATCTGCCATTTATTGTGCAGTTTGGTGTGTTCGACCGTAGTTTGCCTGTTATATCATATTAGTCATGGTAATTCTGAATGTACAAGATAGATCTTAGCCCATAACTTCCTGGCCCCAGGGCAGTGTAACTGGTTGCTCTGGGGAATCTGGTGGAAGTTCCCAGGCAAGGATTGTTCGACAAGTGCCCGGGAAATTCAAACTTGTGATCGGCAATTGCCTTGCACTGGGGCCAACCATCCGATAATGCTCTTTGGATGGTTGCAACTGTGTTGCATCAAACCAAAACAAATCAATTAAACTACTTCTAGCTTCTGGGTAACTATAACACTGGTCTACCAATCCTGCCCACTTATAAACATATCTTCTCCCTGGTTGCTCAGAAGTGACTGAACCTTTAAACGTAACTGCTTGATGGCAGCCAGCGTTGTTTAAAATAAAAAGGGTGTGCCCTCCTCACCTCTGACCCTGCAGCCCTGGAGAGAAGGCCTCAGGAATACACTATGCTATACAGCTCTCGCCCGGCCTGAGTGGGAAGGTTGGGTGAGAAGAGTGGCTAGATTTCCAGGTAAGGAGCCACAAAACAGGTGGCAATCCGACTCATTTTGCTACTCCACCAGATGTTATGGGCCCAGTGGAAATTGCATTACTTTTCTGACTTTGCATATTAAAGTTTATTCTGATTTGTTTAAAACCATGGAATCTTGTGGATTTATTCTATTAGTTTGAAATTCCAGTTAGCTACTTTGTCTACTTTAAACAACTGGTCCATAAACTGGGTCATAACAGTACGCAGTTGAGATCTGGAATACACCACCTGAAAGGGTGGTGAAGGCGGATTCATTTGTGACATACAAAAGAAAATTGGATAAGTATATGAAGAGAGGGGGGAGCCTGCAGAGTTGTGGAGAAAGAATGGGATTGTGGAATCAACTAAACTGCCTTTGCAGAAATGACACCAATTGACTCCTTACGTGCCCTAATAATTGTTTGATTCTACCTTGCCGTAGCATGTGTAGTACAGGTCAAATGTCCTGCATCTGAAATGCTTGGGGCCAATTGTGTGGTGATATGCATATTTATAGCATAGAACATAGTTGTCTATATGGCCTCTGACCAGCAGGTGGCGATAGGGATCCGCCATGTGACTCCAGAGATCCGGCAATTGGTAGTAAGTCGTACTAGAGGACAGTCGCACTAGAAGTAGCTCCAGGAGAATTTACTGAATTCACTTATTCATTGCCGTTTGTATTATAGTTCATCAGTTATCTTTCCACATGTTCATCTTGTTAATAAACTATCTTACTAATTAAAGAACTAGAAGTTCTGTGTGCATCTTTACTACGGCCACAACACAGAACATAACAAATTGCGTGAATGTTTTCATATTTTTGGTTCAGATCTACTATCTATACGGTAGACCTTGCATTACAAATTCTGGGCAGCATGGTAGCATAGTGGTTAGCACAGTTGCTTCACAGCTCCAAAGTCCCAGGTTCGATTCCCGGCTTGGGTCACTGTCTGTGTGCAGTCTGCACGTTCTCCCCATGTAGGTTTCCTCCGGGTGCTCCGGTTTCCTCCCACAGTCCAAAGATGTGCAGGTTACGTGGATTGACCATTCTAAATTGCCCTTAGTGTCCAAAAATGTTAGGTTGGGTTACGGGGATAAAGGGGATAAAGTGGATAGAGTGGAGGCGTAGGGCTTAAGTTGGGTGCTCTTTCCAAGGGCCGGTGCAATCTCAATGGGCTGAATGGCCGCCTTCTGCACTGTAAATTCTATGAAATCTATGAAAAGCCTAGGCTAGCCATAGTGTTCAAAGACTATGTTGCTTTTCCATTTGTCAACTCTTGCACCCTACCTCCTCCCTATTAATAAAAGTACAATAATCGCTTATTGTCACAAGTAGGCTTCAATGAAGGGTCTATGAAAAGCCCCTAGTCACCACATTCCGGTGCCTGTTCGGGGAGACCGATATGGGAATTGAACCCGCGCTGCTGCCTTGTTCTGCATTACAAGCCAGCTATTTAGCCCAGTGTGCGAGAACAGCCCCTGTTAACATTTGTTACACCTGTAATATGCTAGATTGCTTTATTAACATACAAATTAACTACATAGTTCTGTTTCTGGATAAAGAGCGTCTCCAGTCAAAGTCACCAGTGGATGATTACACTGGGACAACCCTGGCACAAAAGTGCTAACTGACATTTTTGATTAGTTTTCTTTTACTCTGCGGTGGGGCGGGAGGGGGGGGGGGGAGGGGGGGAACACGGTGCAAACTCCAGATATCTCTGCACTGTGCAGAAATGAATGTCATTAACTGTTCAGTCACTGTTCAGTGTGGTAGGCTGTGTGATTTGGGCAACACGGTAGCATAGTGGTTAGCACAGTTGCCCCCTAGCAATCCCTCTACTTCAAACAGTGCCCGGGACCCTGCCAGACGCGACCCCAGATACGTAAACAGTGCCCTGGTCCCCGCCAGCACCCTGGACCCCGCCAGACGTGACCACCTACCTTCCACAAGAGCTGACATCTGCCATCGGATCCCAGGATCATCCAGCAGCAGCCGCCGACCGAGGAAGCGAGGGAAACGCGGTGGTCTGCAGGTTAGACTGAAGCAACGCTGTTTCAAGACCCCTCTCCCCAGCATACTCCTGGCAAATGTCCAAGCGATCGAATACAAGCTGGATGAAATTAACGCCAGACTTACCTCTCAGAGGGAAGTAAGAGACTGCTGTGTGCTCTATTTCACAGAGACATGGCTCACCCCCGCCTCACCGTATTGCGCCATACAACCTGAAGGTTTCTCAATTCACCGGGTGGACCGCACGGCATCATCAGGCAAAGCGAAGGGTGGAGGGGTTTGCCTCCTCATCAACCCCTCCTGGTGCTTGGATGTGGCGACTCTGGCGACCTACTGCTCCCCCGACCCGGAATACCTGACCGTGAAGTGCCGCCCATATTATCTTCCACGTGAGTTCACTTCAGCCATTATCACAGCGGTCTACATCCCACCCCAGGCAGAAGTGAGGAAGGCGCTGGACGAACTGTCCACAGTTATAAACAACTACGAAACAGAACACCCGGAGGCCTTGTTCATCGTGGCCGGAGACTTCAACAAGGCCAACCTCAAGAGTGTACTGCCAAAATTCCACCAGCACATCTCCTGTCCCACCAGGGGTGACAACACTCTTGACCACTGCTACTCAAAAATCAAGGGTGCCTACCGTTCCATCCCCTGACCGCACTTTGGGACATCAGACCATAAGACGGTGCTCCTTCTCCAGGCACACAAGCAGAAACTCAAGCGGGAGAATCCAGCAAAGGTTGTGGAGTGCTGGTCCGAGGAGACAGAAGAGTTCTTACGTGACTGCTTAGAAACAGTGGACTGGTCCATATTTAAGAACTCAACGACCAACTTAAATGAGTATGCCACCACCGTCACAGACTTCATCAGCAAATGTGTGGACGACTGCGTGCCAAAGAAAGCAGTACGTGCGTTCCCCAACCGGAAACCATGGCTCAATCGTGAGATTGACTCCCTACTGAAGGACAGATCTGAGGCGTTCAAGGCAGACGACCCTGACCTATACAAGAAATCCACGTACGACCTCTGCAAAGCCATCCGGAATGCCAAGAGAGAATATCAAACCAAGCTAGAGTCACAGACAGACTCTCGGTGGTTGTGGCAAGGACTAAACAACATAACGGGCTACAAAGCGAAGCCGAACAGTATCTCTGGCAGCAGCGCACCTCTCCCCGATGAACTCAATGCATTCTATGCTCGGTTCGAGCAGGTAACCAACAATCCGCTGGCGAGTGCCCCAGCAGCCCATAATTCACGCATACCCACCATCACAGCTCCAAAGTCAGATTGGCCTTCCTGAAAGTGAACCCTTGGAAGGCGATGGGCCCAGACGGGATCCCTGGTCGTGCAATCAGAGCCTGCGCGGACCAGCTGGCAGAGGTATTCATGGACATCTTTAACCTGTCCCTTCTCCACTCCGAGGTCCCCACCTGCTTCAAGAAGACCACCATCATACCGGTACCAAAGAAGAACCAGGCAACATGCCTCAATGACTACCGACCAGTGGCCCTGACTTCAGTCGTAATGAAGTGCTTTGAGAGGTTGATCATGAAGCGCATCACCTCCATACTCCCAGAACGCCTTGATCCACTGCAATTCGCATACCGCTGCAACCGGTCCACATCAGACACCATTTCCCTGGCCCTACACTCATCCCTAGAGCAACTCGAAAACAAGGACTCCTACATTAGACTCCTATTTATTGACTACAGCTCCGCCTTCAACACCATAATCCCAGCCAAGCTCATATCAAAGCTCCAAAACCTAGGACTTGGCTCCCCACTCTGCAACTGGATCCTCGATTTTCTGACCAACAGACCACAATCAGTAAGAATGAACAACAGCACCTCCTCCACAATAGTCCTCAACACCGGTGCCCCGCAAGGCTGCGTACTTAGCCCCCTACTCTACTCCCTGTACACACACGACTCCCTGTACACACACGACTGCGTGGCAAAACTTGGTTCCAACTCCATCTACAAGTTTACTGACGATACGACCATAGTGGGCCGGATCTCAAATAACGATGAGTCCGAATACAGGAGGGAGATAGAGAACCTAGTGGAGTGGTGTAGCGACAACAATCTCTCCCTCAATGCCAGCAAAACTAAAGAGCTGGTAATTGACTTCAGGAAGCAAAGTACTGTACACACCCCTGTCAACATCAACGGGGCCGAGGTGGAGATGGTTAGCAGTTTCAAATTCCTAGGGGTGCACATCTCCAAAAATCTGTCCTGGTCCACCCATGTCGATGCTACCACCAAGAAAGCACAACAGCGCCTATACGTCCTCATTGACTCTTACCAACTTTTACAGATGCACCATAGAAAGCATACTATCGGGCTGCATCACAGCCTGGTATGGTAACTGCTCGGCCCAGGACCGCAAGAAACTTCAGAGAGTCGTGAACACCGCCCAGTCCATCACAAAAACCTGCCTCCCATCCATTGACTCCATCTATACCTCCCGCTGCCTGGGGAAAGCGGGCAGTATAATCAAAGATCCCTCCCACCCGGCTTACTCACTCTTCCAACTTCTTCCATCGGGCAGGAGATACAGAAGTCTGAGAACACGCACGAACAGACTCAAAAACAGCTTCTTCCCCACTGTTACCAGACTCCTAAATGACCCTCTTATGGACTGACTTCATTAACACTACACCCTGTATGCTTCATCCGATGCCAGTGCTTATGTAGTTATATTGTATATGTTGTGGTGCCCTATTATGTATTTTCTTTTATTCCCTTTTCTTCTCATGTCCTTAATGATCTGTTGAGCTGCTCGCAGAAAAATACTTTTCACTGTACCTCGTACACGTGACAATAAACCAATTCAATCCAATCCAAAATGTTAAAATGCTACCTTTAGAGCTTAATAATAATAATCTTTATTATTGCCACAAGTAGGCTTACATTAACACTGCAATGAAGTTACTGTGAAAAGACCTTGTCGCCACATTCCTGCGCCTGTTCGGGTACACAGAGGGAGAATTCAGAATGTCCAAATTACCTAACTGCACGTCGTTTGGGACTTGTGGGAGGAAACCGGAGCACCCGGAGGAAACCCATGCAGGCACAGACAGTGACCCAAGCCGCGAATCGAACCTGGGACCCTGGTGCTGTGAATCCATAGTGCTAACCACTGTGATACCGTGCTGCCCGATGTTGTTGAGACTGTTAGATCTTGTACACTCAAGTTGCAGAGCGTCCGGAAGCAATTCAGGCCCTCAAACCTGTTCGATCAGTCAATTAGATCGTGTCAGGTCTATATCTTAATTCCATCTGCCTACCTTCATTCTGTAACCGTCAGTACTCTGGCTTAACAAAAGCCCCAGTTTTGAAATTTTCTGTTGATCCACAGCCTCAATAGCAATTTGGCAGAGTTCCTGATTACCACCACCCTTGGTATGACAGCGTGCTTCCTAACATCACCCCTGAACAGACAAGCTCTAGCTTCTAGATTACCCCCCCACGAGAGGAGGCAGTTTCTCTTTAAGATCATTGAAGGATTTGATCAGGTAAATAAACGTCCCAATTAGATAACCTTGTAACCTCTCGCCTCAAGGCATTACAAGCCAGGTTCTTGAGATCTGCCCTCACAATTCGACCCCTTTTGAACAAATAATCTAATTTGATCTTTCAGTATAATAATGAGGAAGTCCTTTGCATTTGACATCGAATCAGGGGCCATGTCACTTTGGTCGGTGGCCCTCAGATCACATCATAGTAACGGGAGGACAGGAATTGATCCAATGTACTAGCCGACAGTTCTCCCACAACCAACATCACTAAAGCTATATTATCGAGTCTTTAGCTAATTTTTTTGGATGGTTTGGGGATATTGCTTTGTGCCAGTTGGTTGTGATTTGCTCCAAAAGTAAATTTTAAAAATGAATTCATGGGATGTGAGCCTCACTGGCTAGGCCCACATTTGTTGTCTGTCCCTAATTGTCCTTGAACTGAGTGGCATGTGAGGTCATTTCAGAGGGGCATTTAAGAGTCAATCACATCACTGTAGATTGAGTCACATGGAATGAAATGAAATGAAATGAAAATCGCTTGTCACAAGTAGGCTTCAAATGAAGTTACTGTGAAAAGCCCCTGGTTTGCTTTAAAAGCCAGCGATTTAGCCCAGTGTGCTAAACGTAGGCCAGACCAGGTGAGGACAGCAGATTTCTTTCCTGAAAGGCCATTTGCGAACTAGCCGGGTTTTTACGACAATGGCTTCAAGGTCATCGTTCAATTTTTCATTCCAGATTTGTTTTTCAATTCAAATTGCCCCGCTGGGATTAGGACCCAGGTCCACAGAGCATCACCCTTGGTCTCTGGATTATTAGTCCAGTAACAATACCACCAATGCCACCACCTCCCTAAACCCTGAGTCGCGAAGCAGCAAATGTAGTCAGGGGCTACTTCATTAACGTTCATTGACTTATTTTCTGAAATGAAATTAAACCAGAGATGAGTTCTGATGCAATGCAGAATGATCTATCTTTCACTATTGTTAAACTTCTCGTGGATTGAGGATTGCACATGGACAATTTGTCCATGTGAAACCCACAATTATAAGGCATTTCTCGTGAATGTGATGGAAGAAAAAGTACCTTCTAAAAGTCACCATAACACTCTGTACAGTTCCATGTGTCATGTCACAATTCTCTTGAAGGAGCTCTTTGAGGTTTGAGTACTGTTACTATCGCAATATAAATATGGAACACCCTGTCAGTGAACCATTTAAATTTACAAGCTGCATTGGAACCAGCAGAACTATACAGTCTGTTCCGTATAATCTGGAAGTGCTATCCATCCTGCATTGCTGACAATGAAAGCAGCAGTAAATACTGTTATCGCTCTCGGCTAAACCAAAATACAGATCACTAAATTGCAGTGGTACTACTTGTGGTTTGTCTGAAAATCGGTGAAGTGCAGATCAGCTTAAAATAATCCTTCATATTTGAGACTTAAGACAGGATTTAATGCTACCTCGTGTGCACCTTTGCAAATGATGTCCTGCTTAACAAGATCCTGTGACGGTAGTTGATTCAAAAGAAAAATGTTGACTGTGTTGTCCTTATCGTTGAGTGAGAACCCTGGCTAATGTGTCAAGTGTGAGTACGTTCCCAGATCAAAGCTACAGTTGGGCAGTTTGGGAACTGGCGATTCAATCAAGCAGAGCTTTCATTTCACCCCACCCAGCTGAGGTTTGAAGGGTATTTAGGAGGGAAAATGAGGGAGGGAGGGAGTGCTGTGCTGTCAGGGGCTCTTTCAGATGGGACACTAAACCAAGTCTCCACCTGCCTACTCAGGTGGTTGTAAAAGGTGCCATGGCACTATTTTGAAGAAGAGGAGAGGAGTTATTCCTAGTGCATGGCCAATATTGATCCTCGATCAACATTACAAAAAAAACAAATTATCTGATAATTATCACATTGCTTTTTATAGGAGTTTGCAAGATTTCTGTGTTTCCTCCAATTAATAGTGCAATTAATAGTGACTACTATAAGACATAAGACATAGGAGCAGAATGAGGCCATTTGACCCATCGAGTCTGCTTCACCATTCAACCATGGTTGAAATGTTTCTTATCCCCATTCTCCTGCTTTATCCCCATAACCCATGATCCTTTATTAATCAAGAACCTATCTATCTCTGTCTTAAACATACTCGGTGATTTGGCCTCCACAGCCTCCTGCGGCAAAGTGTTCCACAGATTCACCATCCTCTGGCTGAACAAATTCCTCCTCATCTCAGTTTTAAAGGATCGTCCCTTCAGTCTGCTGTGCCCTCGGGTTCTAGTTTTTACTACTGGTGGAAACATCCTCTCCACGTCCACTCTATCCAGGCTTCTCCGTATCCTGTAAGTTTCAATAAAATCCCCCCTCACCCTTCTAAAGTCCAACGCGTAGAGACCCAGAGTCCTCAACCAATGACAAGCTCTTCATTCCAGGGATCATTCTTGCCAATGTCTTGTCAATGACCCTGTTAAGGTGAAGAGATGATGTGGAGATGCCGGCATTGGACTGGGGTGGGCACAGTAAGAGGTCTTACAACACCAAGTTAAAGTCCAACAGGTTTGTTTCGAATCACTAGCTTTCGGAGCGCCGCTCCTTCATCGTGACCTGAGGAAGGAGCATGCTTCCAGAGCCCATCACAGTCAATGAATTACTTTTTAAGTTGTTATACAGCACAGGGAAGATAGGGGCTCACAAAGCATGACATCCATCCTGCATTCAGAACTGGATGTTTTCGTAGAATTTGCAGTGCAGAAGGAGGCCGTTCAGCCCATCGAGTCCGTGAGAAATAACTGATCCACATTTCACCTGTACTACCGAATGAGTGCACTTGCAGCGTAGAAAATAGGAGCAGGAGTAAGCCATTCATCACTCTCCATACTCCCGCACTCTCACCGTACCACTTGATGCCTTTATTGTCTAGAAATCTATGCATTTCTTGTGGTGATATGCAACACTGTAAATACACAAGGGGTTAATGTAAACACTAGAGGGAGCACCAGAGACATTGTGACATGCAGACATACAGCTAATCAACACATAAAATAGGACACGACCAATGGGCAGTCAAGACACCCAGAGGTGACACTACCACAAGGGGGCATTACAAAACCCATATATAAAAGGACAGGGCACACATGCTCTTTCTCTTTCCACAGGCGACACTTAGAGAGAAGGACAGGGGCAGATCAGAAGCATCACACCCAGCACGTGGCTTGGAGCAGACTGGTTAGTTAGACTGAGTTACTATAGCAAGATTAGCAGGAGAGTCGAACTCAAGTAGGAGAATTGTTAACTGTTCAATAAATGTGTTAAAACCTATCTCCAAGTCTGAACCTTCCTTTGTCAGAGAATACAACAAGGAAGCAGCTTATGCTACATGAAGAAGCATAACACAACATGGTACCAGCAGTGCCTGTTGAATCTATATAGTTCAACTCAGCGAGATCCATGACAACCAGCAACAGCACCCAGGCAAGATGATCGAGATTCCGGTTCCTCAGCAGCTCAGGTACCAATACAATCTCAGTGCCAATTGGCGTGCATTCAAGCAGAGATTTGAGATTTACATGGTAGCATCCGACCTAGATGGCGTGGCCAATGCTGAGAAGATAAAGCTTCTACTCACCATTGCGGGTGAAAGTGCAACAGAAATCTTCAACTCCTTCAGGTACTCCAAAGGGCAGGACAAGAGAAACTTCCAGACAGTCCTGGACAAGTTTGAAAACTACTGTGAGGTGAACACAACAGAAATCGGTAAAACTGGCGCCTCTACTCACCACGAGGCAAAAGTAGGCTTGCAGCAGAGGACAATGGCAGTTTTGATTGGCACCCATCGTGAGAAAGGAGCCGCACATGCACAGTTCCCCAGAAGACATTAAAAGGCAAAACAGTGTTTTGCGCATGCGCGAGAAGCCGCGCATGCGCAGTTGCGCAAAGTACGCACAGTAAAGGAAACACGATCTGCGCATGCGCAATCCATTCCTACACTCTACATCACAAGCGTCGACGCCAAGAGACAGAGAGCGGTACAATCCCACAGAGAGCCGCCTGACGCCAAGAGAGAGAGAGTGGGACAAGCCCACAGAGAGTGGCCTGAAGCCAAGAGACAGAGAGCGGTACAAGCCCACAGAGAGCGGCCTGACACCACACCAGTGGTCCACGCACCACGAACAGTGCTTCACGCACCATGAAGAGTCCCCGACTCCACACAGAGAATCCCCGAATCCTCATAGAAAGCGATGACAGACTCCATAGCGAGACCACTGAATGTCTCCATACAGAGGACACAGAAAGACTCCACAGTGAGACCACTGTATGACTCCGTTGAGAGCGCACAGATCGACTCCACAGCGAGACCACTGCACGACTCCACACAGGAAACGATGCCAGACTCCACAGAGAGAGCGATACAAGCCCCCACAACGAGCTCGGTGACAGTCTCCATGATGGAAGCAACGCAATACTCCCGAGCACAGTCCTTGCATGAATAAGACATGAAGGTCTAGGAACCTTATCTGAGCAACGAGCTGCAGACGATGCAAGTCTGCCACGCTCAAGTGCACAGCAAGACGACTATGACAGTCTACCACGCTCACGTGAACAACAAAAAGACTATGACAGTCTACCCAGATTATTTGAGACACCAGAAGAAGACTCTGACAGTCTACCCAGCTCATTTACCCGACAAGAAGACACTGAAGGTCTACCCACTGTATGTGCGACAAGTGACAAAGGCTTCACAATTCCCATACAAGATGTGCGACATCTCAGCAAGACTGACAGATCTCAGCTAGTATGTACAGAGGCAGTGGACAATCAAAGTGAGGCTACTAGTGACTCCAGGGACACCACGTTAATTCAAACCTCATCCACTCGAGCCTCTCCACAAGAAAATGCATTCCTAAACGTTTTGACTCTGGACGGGGAGCATCAAGACACCTCAGATGATTCCAGTGAACCTGAAATGACTCTGGACGGGGAGCGTAAAGAAACCAAAACTGATTCAGGTGAACCAGAAAAGACTCCGGACGGGGAGCATCGACAAGCCAAGGATGATTCCAGTGAACCGTACATGACTCCAGACGGGGAACACCGAGGAATCCGAGACAGCACGCTCAATGAAACTGCAGATGCCACAAAGGACACTGACACAAGTAACTTTGTGAAGGACTCAAATTCTCCACTCGGTGTGGTCATTGAGCGCAACAAACACAACAACAAAACCTACAAAAACAACCAGAAGCGTACCAAAGGCACCAACGTCAACAACCAGCACGACTAAACCAACAACACTGGAACAATGACTGGTACGACATGGTACAACTCTGCAAATGCAGGACAATGTAACAGCACAGCTCCTAACACTGGCAAGGGTACAGACATACCATGGCATGACAGCAAATCTCACCAATTCAAGTTTGCTCCACTGCAAACCAGCAAACCAGCTTTCAAGGCAGATGACATACTGCATCAATATCGCAAACACAGACACCAGTCCAGGTCAGACAGGAAAGGTGACATCAAGAATCGCAACCACAAGCATCGAAAAAAAAGAGTCCAAATCAGACAACGAAGTGATTTGACTATTTGAACACCTCCTGATGACTTCTTGGTTCCTTAATCACAGGAACACTGGCAGCGTTCACAAGGGATTGTCAACATCAACACTTCCATAATAGCAGAGGAAAGCCACTCGACCGTGTAAATTCATGAACTTTGGACGCCTAACTATTATTTGGTATTGTGTAATCCTCAACGTCATCATACATATTATTTGGTATTGTATAATCATCACTGTCATCATGATTTGTACATGTCATCACTTATCTACCTATTTTATTCAATTTTCTTTAACACTGTACAGAAAATATGTAACACGAAAAAAGGGGGGATGTGGTCACATGCATCACTGTAAATACACAAGGGGTTAATATAAATACAACTACAACTAAGTAAACACTAGAGGGAGCACCAGAGACATCATGACATGCAGACATACAACTAATCAACACATAAAATAGGACACAACCAATGGGCAGTCAAGACACCCAGAGGTGACACTACCACAAGGGGGCATTACAAAACCCATATATAAAAGGACAGGACACACATGCTCTTTCTTTTTCCACAGGCGACTCTCAGAGAGAAGGACAGGGGCAGATCAGAAGCATCACACCCACCACGTGGCTTGGAGCAGATTGGTTAGTTAGATTGAGTTACTGTAGCAAGATTAGCAGGAGAGTCAAACTCAAGTAGGAGAATTGTTAACTGTTCAATAAATGTGTTAAACCCATCTCCAAGTCTGAACCTTCCTTTGTCAGAGTATACATCAAGGAAGCAGCTTATGCTCCATGAAGAAGCATAACACAACATTTGTTAAATGTATTGTGACTTGTTTGGCCTCCACAGGTGAAGATGTCTCTCCTCGTCTCCGTTCTGAATGGCCTACCCTATATCCTGAGACTGTGGCACCTTGTTCTAGACACCGCCCCCCCCCCCCCCCCCCCCCCACCCCTGCGCCAGCCAGAGGAAATGTCCTCCCAGCATTCATTCTGTCCTGTCAGAATTTTATGCGTTTCAATTAGATCCCCTCTCATTCGATTGGATTGGATTGGATTTGTTTATTGTCACCTGTACCGAGGTACAGTGAAAAGTATTCTTCTGCAAGCAGCTCAACATTCCCCTAAATTCCAGTGAATACAGGGCCAGTCGACCTGATCTTTCCACACACGACAATCCTGCCATCCCAGGGATCAGTCGAGTAAATCTTCGCTGCACTCCCTCTATCGCAAGTAAATCGTTTCTTAGGTAGGGAGACCAAAATTGCACAATACTCCAGGTGTGGCCTCATTAAGGTCCTGTACAGCTGCAGTAAGACATAAGACCATAAGACATAGGAGAAGAATCAAGCCACTCGGTCCATCGCGTCTGCTCCGTCATTCAATCATGACTGATACGTTTCTCATCCCCATTCTCCTGCCTTCTCCCCATAACCCCTGATCCCCTCATTAACCAAGAACCTATCTAACTCTGTCTTAAAGACACACAGTGACCTTGCCTCCACAGCCTTCTGTGGCAAAGAGTTCCACATGTTCACCATCTTGCTCCAGTCATCTTCCAATAAAGGCCAAAATGCCATTTTTAAAAATGTGTTCATGGGACATGTGCGTCGCAGGTTGTGCCAGCATTTATTGCCCATCCCTAATTGCCCTTGAGGGGGCATTTAAGAGTCAAAAACATTGCTGTGGGTCTGGAGTCACATGTAGGCCAGACCGGGTAAGGACGGCAGATTTCCCTGCCTAAAGGACATTAATCTTTATCAGTGTCACAAGTAGGCTTACATTAACACTGCAATGAAGTTACTGTGAAAATCCCCTAGTCGCCACATTCTGGCATCTGTTCGGGCACACTGAGGGAGAATTCAGAATGTTCAATTCACCTGACAAGCATGTCTTAATGAACCAGATGGGTTTTTACGACAGTCGACAATGGTTTCATGGTCATCATGAACTTTTAATTCCAGCTATTTTATTTAGTTTAAATTCCAACACCTGCCGAGGTGGGATTTGAACCCGGGTCCCCAGATCATCACCCTGGGTCTCTGGATTAGTAGTCCAGGGACAATACCACTATACCACCGCCTCCCCTACCCTGTGTATAGCCATCAACCAATGTCACAATGATAGCAATTAGATAAGATCTGTGAATGGAAATACAGATAATCTTAAGAGCAGATGCTTCATTGTTAACACATGATTCCAGTGGGTTTTGGATTTAAAATGTTCCACGCGAACAATTCAACCCATCAGATTTGAATGATTCTGCTTTCACAGTTTGTGCAAAGAATTCCACCCATTGTGTCAAGTAGATTTTGTAAAATGTTGACTCCCCGAACAGGCGCCGGAATGTGGCGGCTAGGGGCTTTTCACAGTAACTTCATTGAAGCCTACTCGTGACAATAAGCGATTTTCATTTCATTTCATTTCTGTCGACCCACATAAAAAGGGGCTGGTTCAGCACAGTGGGCTAAATAGCTGGCTTGTAATGCAGAACAATGCCAGCAGCACGGTTCAATTCCTGTACCGGCCTCCCCGTACAGGCGCCGGAATGTGGCGACTAGGGGCTTTTCGCAGTAACTTCATTGAAGCCTACTTGTGACAATAAGCTATTATTATCTCATGAGACGACGTCGGGAGTGTTTCCTGATGTCATCGCATACGTGCCTAATTTGGAGGTCATGCGGATCATTAAAAGTCTAATCGACAGTGCTATTTTCAGCCTGTGCTATTTTTAGCTCGTCGCGTGGGGAAAGCCAGTGGGCGCCCATTACGGTTTTCACATTTCCTCAAGCAAGGGTGGGATTTAAGGCCTCTGGAACAGTAGCATTTTCACTGTGATAGAGTTTGTGGCTGTGTGACTGTCGAGCTTAGCTCTGAGTTATTGTTTAGCATTTGATGCGTGACTTTCAACATGTGGGGAGGTGGTAGCACAGTTATATTTTACCGGACTAGAAACCGGAGATCCAGAGTGTTCTGGGGACCCAGGTTCACTGGTGAAATTTGAATTCAATTTTAAAAATCTTATGCTGACCATGAAACCATTGTCGATTGTCATAAAAACCCATCTGGTTCACCACTGCCCTTTAGCGAAAGGAAATCTGCCATCCTTGTGGTGTTGGGTGCTCTGGTGCACAGATGAGCCAACACAGTTGTATGTGGTACAACTCTATTTTATTTTAACTCTTATAATACAGTTCGTTCTGGATACTCTGCACGTGCTGTCTCCCTGAGTGTGTTTGGTAGCAGATGTGTCCTGGTTCTCCTCTGCAGCTAATACTGACCACCGGGGGTCGTGTCTGTGCTTTTATATCTTTCTGTCATTGGTTGTGGTGTTGTGTGTTCTGATTTGTCTGTTGGTGTGTCTATCATGATGTGTGTGTTTGAATATCATGACATCCCCCCTTTTTACAAAGATATGTGCCTACGTGGTTATAAATATAATTGTGTCGTGAGTTGTGTACAGCGTGTGTATATGACGTAACTATTTACATGGGGCGATGTCGGGTGCGTCACACTAACAAGGTTGTACCATAACAAAACTTGGATGCGAGAGAAAAAAAAAAAACTTGAACATTGGTCCGGTCAGACGATATCTGGAACAATAAACAACAACAGGTTATAATACAGAAGTGTTTGACTTTTTGGACGTATGAACAGCGTTATAAGTCCAGTCTAATGGGTGACCGCCTCAAGAATGGGCTGGTCCTCAAGCCGGTTCAGCTGTGGAGATTTGGGGTCACACTGGTTCACCTTGGACTGTTGGAGGTGATGCTGTTGCCGAAGTCTCTACTTTACCATTTGTTGTACTTCGTGCAGTGCTTGGTTTTTTCATTCGTGCAAATATAACATTCAACATCTTTGTTAGTGGTGCCTTGGCTGTGGTTTGGTTCTGGTGGCGATGGAAGGGGCATGATCCGTGGCATCTCCACGAAGTCATCCTTGGGAACCAGTGGAGGATCCGGCGTGTGCGTACGGTTCAGTTGCGAGCGTGGAAGGCGGCGCAAAGCTCGCTGATTGCGCCTACGCACCAATCCATCCGCCCTGCATGCCAGGAACAAGGTGGAGTCTTTTTTCTTTTTATGTTTGTGGTGGACGGCATCTTGTAGCCGATGGGTCGTTGCCATCGAAGTAGCACCATCACTAATATCATGCAAGGCGATGACTGTGCCAGATGTGGAAGTTGGCCGAGACCGTGCACGCTGGTTCCGGCCACCTGCTGTGCCGGAAGGGCGACTCCGCAGAGAAACGTCGAAGCATGTCGCCTTGGAGAGAGAATTGTTGCTCGCATCAACGTCTGGCGATGGCGCGAATTGGTGTGTCCATCTTGGACCGCCGGTGCTGGTTGCCACTGCCGACCCAGTGGGACTGCCACGCGATCCATTCCCTGTCGCCGTGGCATCCGCCGTCACCCTGAGCGTGCCATCACCGAGGCCGCGACACCGCCCGTCCGGAGCAAGGTCTGGCGTGCGCAAATCAGAGTCGGCGCTTGGCTGCTCCCCATCTGGAGTCCGGTCTGCCTTCCGTCGATGCCCCCCGTCCGGAGTCCCAACAGGTTCACTGGAGGCAGCCGAGATTCCCTGAAGCTGCACTTCTGGAGTCGGAACATGCAGGAATGCACCAACCAGTGGAGAGGCTCGAGCCATCGAGGGTGGAAGCGGTGCGCCGCCAGCGCAGTCGTCAGTGGTCCCACCGTGATCGTCGAGTGCCTCGGTACGCACTAGGCGAGGTCTGTCACCTTGCACCTTTTGCATGGGAAGTGGGATGCTGTCGTCACTCGTCTCACATCCCGTGGATAGATCCTCATTAGCAGCTTGCTGTTCACTAGGGTTGGATAAATTGTCAGAGTTTTCATCTGGTGGTGCACACCATGTCGGTGGACTGTCATTGTCTTGCCGTTGTCCTTCATTTGGGCTTTTCTTCTTTGGAATTTTAAATCTTCCCCCAGACATTGCAGAACCTTGTTTATTACCCCCAAATTCTCCCATATGTATGGTCTCGAATATAGGATCCAATGTTTCTATCGACATTGTACTATTTTCCAAAGAACATTCCGTTTCACTTTTCTTCTCAGGTACCTCATATGTATCTTTGTCTAATGTACATGCCTTCATGGTCTCTGGGTCTGATTTTGCTGGGACTGGCATGGTCACAGTCTCTCTTTTACTGTTCTCAATTGCCCACATTATACTCCCCATACATAACTGCTTAATCACTGGGGTTAGTGTGGTACAATGGATAATCGGGTCGACCTTATCTGCATCTTCACCATTAGTGGAAAGCACACTTGGTTCACTTGAAACTGCTGTGGGTTTTAAATTCGTTATCTGGCTACTCGATGTCGGTGTCCTCAGGATTCTTGCTCCAATGTTCTGCTCATTTATCAGTGGAGTGTGTATAGGTTCAATGCAATTAATGTTCCCCTCAAGGTTTGAAGAGTCATTACTGACTAACTGCTGGTCTCCGAAGTTGGGATTTTGCGGCGTTGTGTTGAAGGGAGACATTTGTCCCTGCTGTAGATATGATTCAGGTTGTGTTATTTCCATTACCTGAGGATCAATGTCTTGTCCATTTTTTCGATCCGTACTAAAACACTGGCAATTCTCAGTCTGCTCCTTGCAAGTTAAACATTCAATAAATTTCTTTAGCAAATCCTCAGCATCCTTCTGTGGCCGTGCAGCATTATTAATCTCTGTTCGGCTATAATGATCCTGAAGGTCAGCGCATAAACCTTTTTTCTTCGGGCTTGGACGAGGCGATTCTTTTGGCTTGTCTTCAGTTGGGCTTGAACAGTCATCAGCGCTGTGCCCTTCATTGTAGCATGAGAGACCTTCATGGTCATGCTGCTGTGTAGTGGAGCATGGTAGGCTGTTATAGCCTTCTTGCTGTTCACGTGTACATGGCAGACTTGCATCATCTGCCGCTGGTTGGTCAGGAGAGGTTGCTAGACCCTCATGGTCTTGTTCCTGCAAGGACTGCACATTGAAGTCTTACGTTGCTTCTATCGTGGAGGCTGTCCACGAGCTCTCTGTGGAGGCTTGTGACACTGGAGTCACTTCTTGTTCGTGCAAGGACTGCGCTCTGGAGTCTTGCGTTGCTTCTATCGTGGAGGCTGTCCACGAGCTCTCTGTGGAGGCTTGTGACACTGGAGTCACTTCTTGTCCGTGCAAGGACTGCGCTCTGGAGTCTTGCGTTGCTTCTATCGTGGAGGCTGTCCACGAGCTCTCTGTGGAGGCTTGTGACACTGGAGTCACTTCTTGTCCGTGCAAGGACTGCGCTCTGGAGTCTTGCATTTCTGCAATTGTGGAATCTGTCCACGAGCTTGCTGTGGAGGCTTGTGACACTGGAGTCACTTCTGGTTCATGCGAGGACTGCGCTCTGGAGTCTTGCATGTCTTCTTTCATAGAGTCGGGAACGTTGAGCGGGACGTGGACCACGCTCTGTGTGGCAGCAGGGCGCTCTCCGTGTGCTTGCACCGCTCCCTGTCTGTTAATGTCAGGCTGCAGCATCATCCGGTACTGACAAGTTGGAACGTCATATCTGCTGGATTGAAGATCCTCAAATCCGAAAAATGAATCCGCATCTGCGTCGGATTCAATGTGGGGGCCGCCAATGTGCAACACGAAAGGTTCGTCCGAGTCATAGTCGTATAGGACCACGGAGCTATCATTGGGCTCGCGAGGTCCGGAAACACTGTAAAGATCGTCATCGAAGTATTCGAGGTCGGAATCATCGGCTTGTGCGTAGGTAACTGCTTGTCGGAGGGTTCTTCGGAGGTCAAATTCATCTCCTGGGTCAATTTGCGGCACTGTGCTGTCATTCCAGGTGAGGGAAGGTTGTTTTACAGCTTGAACAGATTTTTGTTTTTTTGATTTGGGACGTTTCCCTTTTAAATTGGATTTGGGACGTTTCCCCTTTAAATTGGTGCAGTCTGGGGCCTCTGACATCCTGACGCTCGGTATGTAGCACGTAGGAAGCGACTGCGCATGCTCAAATCGCTGTTCCTTTACCGATGGCCGTTTTCTTGACTGCGCATGCGCAGCATCTCGCGCATGCGCAAACGAAACTTCCGGTTCTGCGCACTGCTCGCGCAACTGTGCTAGCGTGATACCTTTAGCAAGATGGCCGCCGACCTTGACCCAGCCCCCTCTCAGGCCCGGGATTTCGGCCTCTGGGAATTCGGGCTCCGGGATCCCAGCCACGAGGTGAGTACTGCAGCTTTTCTTACCTTTACTTGCCGATTGGATTGCGTTTTCCTCACAGTACTTGGAGAATGTGTCCAGGACTGCCTGGTAATCGTACCTTTGCTGCCTCCTGAAGAACCTGAACCTTGTGAATATTTCTCTTGCCCTTGCACCGGCGATGGTGAGGAGAAATTCAATTTTTTCGCTATCATCCAGGTCTTGGAGTTCAGCTGCCACCAGGAACAATTCGAACCATTGCCGGAATCGCCGCCAGTTTTCGCGGAGATCGCCGTAGCACTGGAGCGGCTGCGGAACCGGGAGCTCTATCATTTTGCCTGGGCACTGCTGGTTGTCTCTGTACACTGAGGTATGCCGGCAGGTATCGACCCCACTCCTGGTACCATGTGGTGTTGGGTGCTCTGGTGCACAGATGAGCCAACACAGTTGTATGTGGTACAACTCTATTTTATTTTAACTCTTATAATACAGTTCGTTCTGGATACTCTGCACGTGCTGTCTCCCTGAGTGTGTTTGGTAGCAGATGTGTCATGGTTCTCCTCTGCAGCTAATACTGACCACCGGGGGTCGTGTCTGTGCTTTTATATCTTTCTGTCATTGGTTGTGGTGTTGTGTGTTCTGATTTGTCTGTTGGTGTGTCTATCATGATGTGTGTGTTTGAATATCATGACAATCCTTACATGGTCTGGCCTACGTGCGACTCCACACCCACAGCAATGTGGTTGCCTCTTAACTGCCCCCTCGAGGCTAATTAGGGATGGACAATAAATGCTGGCACAGACTGCGAAGCCCACATCCAATGATCACATTAAAAAAATTTTTTTTTTTAATTTCAGGACTTCCCTGGAAGGTTTTCCTGAGGATTGGGGAACAGTTTTCCATTATTTGCAACCACTAGCCCTCTGCTTCTGATCCAATGGGGATAGTGCACTGTACTGGTGCGGCCTCCTCTGAAGAGGAAGAGAGGAGGCGGAGGTAGAGGAGACGTAAGGGCGAGGAGACCTGGTGAGAGCAGGCAGCCTCCCAGACAGAGCAGGCAGCATCCTAGACAGAGCAAGCAGCATCCGACACAGAGCAGGCAGCCTCCTAGACAGAGCAGGCAGCATCCTAGACAGAGCAGGCAGCCTCCTAGACAGAGTAGGCAGCGTCCCAGACAGAACAGGCAGCCTCCCAGACAGAGCGGGCAGCCTCCCAGACAGAGCCAGCAGCGTCCTAGACAGAGCAGGCAGCCTCCCAGACAGAGCAGGCAGCCTCCCAGACAGAGCAGGCAGCCTCCCAGACAGAGCAGGCAGCGTCCCAGACAGAGCAGGCAGCGTCCCAGACAGAGCAGGCAGCCTCCCAGACAGAGCAGGCAGCATCCCAGACAGAGCAGAGTCCCAGACAGAGCAGGCAGCCTCCTAGACAAAGCAGGCAGCGTCCCAGACACAGCAGGCAGCATCTCAGACAGAGCAGGCTGCGTCCTAGACAGAGCAGGCAGCATCCGAGACAGAGCAGGCAGCGTCCTAGACAGAGCAGGCAGCGTCCCCGACAGAGAGCAGGCAGCGTCCCAGACAGAGCAAGCAGCGTCTGAGACAGAGCAAGCAGCATCCGAGACAGAGCAGGCAGCCTCCCAGACAAAGCAGACAGCATCCTAGACAGAGCAGGCAGCCTCCAAGACAGAGCAGGCAGCCTCCCAGACGGAGCAGGCAGCCTCCTAGACAGAGCAGGCAGCCTCCTAGACAGAGCAGGCAGCCTCCTAGACAGAGCAGGCAGCCTCCTAGACAGAGCAGGCAGCCTCCCAGACACAGCAGGCAGCCTCCTAGACAGAGCAGGCAGCCTCCCAGACACAGCAGGCAGCCTCCCAGACAGAGCAGGCAGCCTCCCAGACAGAGCAAGCAGCATCCCAGACAGAGCAGGCAGCCTCCCAGACAGAGCAGGCAGCCTCCCAGACAGTGCAGGCAGCATCCCAGACAGAGCAGGCAGCCTCCTAGACAGAGCAGGCAGCATCCCAGACAGTGCAGGCAGCATCCCAGACAGAGCAGGCAGCGTCCTAGACAGAGCAGGCAGCCTCCCAGACAGAGCAGGCAGCCTCCCAGACAGAGCAGGCAGCCTCCTAGACAGAGCAGGCAGCGTCCCAGACAGAGCAAGCAGCGTCTGAGACAGAGCAAGCAGCATCCGAGACAGAGCAGGCAGACTCCCAGACAGAGCAGGCAGCCTCCCAGACAGAGCAGGCAGCGTCCCAGACAGAGCAGGCACCCTCCCAGACAGAGCAGGCAGTATCCTAGACAGACCAGGCAGCGTCCTAGACAGAGCAGGCAGCATCCCAGACAGAGAGCAGGAAACATCCCAGACAGAGGGCAGGCAGCATCTCAGACAGAGCAGTCAGCATCCCAGACAGAGAGCAGGCAGCATCCTAGACAGGGAGCAGGCAGCCTCCCAGACAGAGCAGGCAGCCTCCCAGACAGAGCAGGCAGCGTTCTAGACAGAGCAGGCAGCGTCCTAGACAGAGCAGGCAGTGTCCTAGACAGAGCAGGCAGCCTCCCAGACAGAGCAGGCAGCCTCCCAGACAGACTCCCAGATAGAGCAGACAGCCTCCCAGACAGAGCAGTCAGCGTCGTAGACAGCAGGCAGTGTTCTAGACAGAGCAGGCAGCGTCCCAGACAGAGCAAGCAGCGTCCGAGACAGAGCAGGCAGCCTCCCAGACAGAGCATGCAGCCTCCCAGTCAAAGCAGACAGCATCCTAGACAGAGCAGGCAGCCTCCCAGACAGAGCAGACAGCCTCCCAGACAGAGCAGTCAGCGTCGTAGACAGCAGGCAGTGTTCTAGACAGAGCAGGCAGCGTCCCAGACAGAGCAAGCAGCGTCCGAGACAGAGCAGGCAGCCTCCCAGACAGAGCATGCAGCCTCCCAGTCAAAGCAGACAGCATCCGAGACAGAGCAGGCAGCCTCCCAGACAGCCTCCCAGACAGAGCAGTCAGCGTCGTAGACAGCAGGCAGCGTTCTAGACAGAGCAGGCAGCGTCCCAGACAGAGCAAGCAGCGTCCCAGACAGAGCAAGCAGCGTCCGAGACAGAGCAGGCAGCCTCCCAGACAGAGCAGGCAGCCTCCCAGACAGAGCATGCAGCCTCCCAGACAGAGCATGCAGCCTCCCAGACAGAGCATGCAGCCTCCCAGACAGAGCAGGCAGCGTCCTCGACAGACCAGGCAGCGTCTGCATAGGGGAGCAATAGTTGTATTGATGCTTCTGGTTAATGTGTTGAGCTAGTGATGCTGTACTGTGCCATGTGTATCAATGCCATCCACCATCTTGCTGCTCTAGAGAACATTCTGATCTTCAACGTTGTGTTAATCTGGGAGGTTAACAGAAACTTTTTACACCTTGCGAGAATTAAATGCATATAGGTGTGACTGTGAACTTTTGCAACCGTGTCTGTGTTAATGAACTACCAGTCCTTTCATACTTTTGAAGGCTCTAAATTCTTGGAACAATGCACATTACTGTGCTTTATGTTGTAGAACCTAGGTGCTGCATGGTGACAAAATGTTTTTCAGTCGACTCGGTTTTACAGTCGAGCCTGAATGCTAAAAATAAATCAAATTGGCTTTCATTTTATCTCATACCTCCACTGCTTCCTAACAGCCCTGCACCACTTATTGTTCTGGGCCAGCGGCTTCTCAACTTTCACCAGCAAGTGAATGGCCCAACTTCATGTTGCTTTTCCTGCCTTTCACTTGCCCTCTACAAAGTATCTGGTCAAGAAAAACTCTGCACGTGCTGGAAACATGAAATCAAAGCAGAAAATGGCTGAAGACGCTCAGCGGCTAGGCCAGGCAGTGTCTGCAGAGGGAGAGAGAGAAGGAGCTAACATTTCAAGTCGATGTACTTCCATTAGTATCTGGTCACTTGCCCAGTGCAGCTCTCCATTTCAGAAACGTCAGACTTCCCCTCCAAACCAAACCTGGTTGAGCTGTACTTTATTCCTATCCGATTATAATCTAAATGAACTACGCTATTACAAAGTATACATAGAACATAAAACATACAGTGCAGAAGGAGGCCATTCGGCCCATCGCGTCTGCACCGACCCACTTAAGCCCTCACTTCCACCCTATCCCCGTAACCGATAACCCCTCCTAACCTTTTTAGTCACTAAGGGCAATTTATCGTGGCCAATCCACCTAACCTGCACGTCTTTGAACTGTGGGAGGAAACCGGAGCACCCGGAGGAAACCCGCTCAGACACGGGGAGAACGTGCAGACTCCGCACAGACAGTGACTCAGCGGGGAATCGGACCTGGGACCCTGGTGCTGTGAAGCCACAGTGCTATCCACTTGTGCTACCGTACCATGGTTTTTTTTTAAAAGACCAATTGGGTGTTTAGCAAATAAGTTGAGCCATTTTTCCTTGTGCCTTTTTAATATGTGAACAGAGAGAAGTTTCCAACTGCTTTTATGGATTCGAATGATTGAGAATTACAGATAAATATACGGTTGAGGGAGCTATGGTGTAATACATATACATCTCCTCTGTCACCATGGCACCCTTCCATCTGCATAAGATAGTGGACATGCGGCAAATCAAATCCACGTGTGATGATATCTTCATATGGTGCACTTCTGCTGATAGCTGAACTCACCAATCCTTGAGAGGCAGGTTCTGCCACAAGTGGCACATATGAAGTGGTTATCAAGCGTCATTGTGAGTTGTTGTCTCTGGTGCATGTTGCAAAGCCGCTGTAGATACTGACCATCATTGTGGTAGATGCGGGCCCACATTTTCCTCCAGATCAGCAGGTACAAGAATGGATGTTTAGGGTCTTTACATCATACGTGCAAACTTCCTTGAAGCAGATCCGGCTTCCTGGCTATAAAGTAAAGAGTAGTACTGAAGAAAGAGACTTATTTTGTTGAAGCTTTTCATCTTGAACTCATTAGGACAATTTGCAATGTAAAGGGAACAACAATTTATACTTTGTGAGAAGAGAGTGCTGATTAGTTGGTAAGTAGACTCTGGCAGAGGTTTTGCCATGAAGAATGCACCAGTTGGTGGTGACTGACAGTTAACTGATGAGCAGCGTTTAAAAGTTAAACCAGGCAGCTAAACTCTGGGTAAAGCATTATCCTGAGGAATGAACCAGCAAACATTTACAGATGTACCATAGAAAGCAACCTATCGGGCTGCATCACAGCCTGGTATGGCAACTGCTCGACTCAGGACCGCAAGAAACTTCAGAGAGTCGTGAACACCGCCCAGTCCATCACACAAACCTGCCTCCCATCCATTGACTCCATCTACACCTCCCGCTGCCTGGGGAAAGCGGGCAGTATAATCAAAGATCCCTCCCACCCGGCTTACTCACTTTTCCAACTTCTTCCATCGGGCAGGAGATACAGAAGTCTGGGAACACACACGAACAGACTCAAAAACAGCTTCTTCCCCACTGTCACCAGACTCCTAAATGACCCTCTTATGGACTGACCTCATTAACACTACACCCTGTATGCTTCATCCGATGCCAGTGCTTTTGTAGTTACATTGTATATGTTGTGTTGCCCTATTATGTATTTTCTTTTCTTCCCTTTTCTTCCCATGTATTTAATGATCTGTTGAGTTGCTCTCACAAAAATACTTTTCACTGTACCTCGGTACACGTGACAATAAACCAATCCAATCCAATCCAAAATGGCTGTCACTTACTTTGTCTCGCTGAAACAGGAGTAATGCGTATACATGTTCCTTATGTTAGCAAAGACCAGGGCCCCATGTATTAATATTAGCTTGTAGTACACACAAATACACCACACTGCGAACCTGACTATCCAAAATTGGTTGTCGTTGTAACTCTTAACACATTGAGATTATTTGGCAAATGTTGTCCAATCGCAGAATTACATCTAATGTTGGACACTGTTTTGAGTCTTTTTGCAGGACGGGCTGGTTGAGGACAGTCTGTATGTTGGTCATTGTGAACAGTGGAAGGGACATACTGTTTGGTACATATGACATCATGCTGACACTGAAATTCACTTCCCATATTACTCATTCGTGTGATGGGCGGAACATGTTTTTGGCTTGACAGCAGCATCCCTGTTAGTGGCGAGTACCACTTGTGCTGCTCCGGCATAGTAGCCACGTGAAATAGCTAGCTTCACCTGTCGTTCAAATCTTTGATATCTTGCCCTTACCAGGGTAATCTGAGGTAAACTGGCCACTTTTCAGGGTCCAAAGGGGACCTTAGACCCGTTCATGTGTTTTCGTGATATTCAGTGAGCAATGATCCGATCAGGATAGCCATTATTTGCACCCATTTCAGCATTGGGCTTACATGGTGAGCAATTGCCTTGGGCCCTATTTATGAGGTTGCCGACGAGACCAATCTTATAGCGTGTCGAATTGTAACAATCCCAATACTGACGTATGAAGGTAAGAACAAAGAACAAAGAACAAAGAAATGTACAGCACAGGAACAGGCCCTTCGGCCCTCCAAGCCCGTGCCAACCATGCTGCCCGACTAAACTACAATCTTCTACACTTCCTGGGCCCGTATCCTTCTATTCCCATCCTTGCAGTAAGCTTGCAGTAAAGCATGGTGGTGAACCCCGCTCCATTTCAAAGGTGAATTCGAGTGCAGGACCAAGGCATGTGAGGAAATTATTGCAGCTACAGATTGAAATATAGCAAATGTACAGCTCGGAATTATGGAAGGGGTGGACGGTTCCGATGGAAACCAAACCAGCAAGGATGTTTGCCAGGCCGAACGGGGCTCCCATAGTAACACCACTCATCTGGACAGACATAGCGTTGTTTAAACTGAGCTCAACTGCGCGAGTTGCCGAGTTCATACTTTCAATTTATACTGATTCACGCAATAGTGGCAGGTCTGACCACCATGATATTATGCTGCAGGGCTTCCTTAAGTATTCTTCTTCTTCGGTAATCACCCGCTAATGAGTATGATTGTCCATCTAGGAAACTTCATACTACTGGTCATGGGTTCTGTGGGTTCTTACATGGTTGATGAGCCCGATGCTGGAGTCGTATCTTTGACCTCACACTTGGCAGGTGTTTCCGGGAAGTGGGATTGACCCTTGCACTCTACATCGCCAGTATTCCTTTCTCAGACTCCTTTTCTGAGCCTCTTCCTGCAGTCGGGTGTCCTTGAAGAATTGTGCCCCTTCAATCAGGAGGTTCCTCCAACTAGGTCCCTTCTGAGTAAGAGTCTCCCAGGCTTTGACATCTATGTTGCATTTCTTGAGGTAAGCCTTCAGGGGGTCTTTGAAGCACTTCCTTTGCCCCCCTCTTGTTCAGAAGCCTTCCTTGAGCTGGGCAAAGAAGCTTCGCTTTAGCAGTTGGGACTCTGACATCCTAAGCACATGGCTGGCCCAGTAGAGTTGGTTACGGATGATCGAAGATCATGGCCTTGATGCGGGTGTGTGGTAATACCAGGTATTGCAGTACCTGAGTGGTGGATGCCCATTGGCTAGGCCTAGGAGTCTACCATTGGCTAACGCACATAGCTCCTTGTGCATCAGGGTGCTCTTGAAACCTTCGAAACCAGAAACAGCCCCTGGAGAGCCCAAGCAGTAGAGGTGAAAACCGGGAGAAAAACAGGATGGTCGTTGACTACAGTCAGACCATCAATCAGTACATGCAGCTCGACGCGTACCCTCTCCCACACATATCTGATATGGTCAATCAGATTGCACAGTACCGGATCTTCTCGACAGTGGACCTGAAATCTGCCTACCACCAGCTCCCCATCCGCAAGGCGGACCGCCCATACACTGCGTTTGAAGCAGCTGGCCACTGTTACCATTTCCTTAGGGTTCCCTTCGGCGTCACAAACGGGGTCTCGGTCTTCCAACGGGAGATGGACCGAATGGTTGACCGGTACGGGCTGCGGACCACTTTCCCGTACCTGGATAACGTCACCATCTGCGGCCATGACCAGCAGAACCACGACGCTAACCTTTCCAGATTTCTCCACACCGCCAAACTCCTCAACCTTACCTACAACAAGGAGAAGTGTGTGTTCAGCACGAACCGATTAGCCATCCTCGGCTATGTGGTTCAGAACGGAGTTCTACGGCCCGACCCCGATCGCATGCGCCCCCTCATGGAACTACCCCTCCCCCACTGCCCCAAGGCCCCCAAATGATGCCTGGGGTTCTTTTGTGGGTCCCAAACTATCCGGACAAGGCCCGCCCACTCATTCAATCCACCGCTTTCCCACTGACGGCCGAAGCTCAACAGGCCTTCAACCGTATCAAGGCCGACATCGCCAAGGCCGCGATACACGCGGTCAACGAGATGCTCCCCTTCCAAGTCGAGAGCGATGCATCAGACGTCGTTCTGGCCGCCACCCTCAACCAGGCAGGCAGGCCCGTGGCATTCTTTTCCCGTACCCTCCATGACTCCGAAATTCGGCACTCCTCCGTTGAAAAGGAGGGCCAAGTGATTGTTGAAGCTGTGCGACATTGGAGGCATTACCTGGCCGGCAGGAGATTCACTCTCCTCACTGACCAACGGTCGGTTGTCTTCATGTTTAATAACACACAGCGGGGCAAGATCAAAAACGATAAAATGTTGTGCTGGAGGATCAAGCTCTCCACCTACAACTACGAGATTTTGTATCGCCCCGGTAAGCTCAACGAGCCCCCCGATGCCCTATCCCGAGGTACATGTGCCAACGCACAAGTGGACCAACTCCGGATCCTGCACGACGATCTCTGTCACCTGGGAGTCACCCGCTTTTACTACTTCATTAAGGCCCGCAATCTGCCCTACTCCATCGAGGAAGTCAGGGCTATCACCAGAGACTGCCAGTGTAAACCGCACTTCTACTGGCCAGACCGTGCGCGCCTGGTGAAGGCTTCCCGCCCCTTTGAACGCCTCAGCATGGACTTCAAAGGGCCCCTCCCCTCCACTGACCGCAACACGTACTTTCTTAATGTGGTCGACGAGTATTCCCGATTCCCCTTCGCCGTCCCATGCCCCGATATGACGTCTGCCACTGTCATCAAAGCCCTCAACACCATCTTCGCTCTGTTTGGTTTCCCCGCCTACGTCCACAGCGACCGGGGATCCTTATTTATAAGCGAGGAGCTGTGCCAGTACCTGCTCAACAGGGGCATTGCCACGAGCAGGACGACCAGCTACAACCCCAGGATAAACGGGCAGGTGGAGTGGGAGAATGGTCTGGAGGGCCGTCCAGCTGGCCCTACGGTCCAGAAATCTCCCGGCCTCCCGCTGGCAGGAGGTCCTCCATGACACGCTGCACACTCCATTCGGTCGCTCCTGTGCACCGCGACCAACGAGATCCCCCATGAACGTTTCTTTGCCTTCCCCAGGAAGTCCACCTCCGGGGTTTCGCTCCCAACGTGGCTGGCAGCTTCAGGACCCGTTCTCCTCCGCAAGCATGTGTGGCTCCTCAAGGCGGACCCTGGTTGTGAGGGTACAGCTACTCCATGCGAACCTGCAGTACGCCTACGTAGCGTACCCCGACGGCCGCCAAGACAATGTCTCCCTCAGGGATCTGGCACCAGCTGGGTCCCCACACACCCTCCCCCCTGCGCCGGCGCCACCCTCCCCTTCCCCGGCGCACCCCACCGCAGCCCCCGCTCCAGGACAATCTGCCCTCCCCTTGCTCCCACCCGGGGATGAAGAGGATTACGACACGCTCCCGCAGTCACCGAAGACCAAGCCGACGCCTGAGTCGCCACCAGCACTGCAGCGCTCTCAACGACAGATCAAGGCGCCCGATCGTCTAAATTTGTAACCTTCTCTGTAATTTTAAAACCAATTTGTATGTATATAGTTTCCCCCCCCCCCGCTGAACTCATTTTTAACAGGAGGTGAATGTGGTAGTCACCACTGTTGTATTATATTGTATATAGTGCACTGCATACAAGGGTATTACGGTAAGGCCCCTGAACTACAGGTACGGGGGTAGATCCCTGCCTGCTAGCTCCGCCCAGGAGGCGGAGTATAAATGTGTGTGTTCTCCGAACAGCAGCCATTTCGTAAGCTGCTGTAGGAGGCCACACATCTGTGTGTAATAAAGCCTCGATTACATTCTACTCTCGTCACGTCGTAATTGATTGTGCATCAGTGGGTTTCCTTTGGATGCTCCGATTTCCTCCCACAAGTCCCGAAAGACATGCTGGTAGGTGAATTGGACATTTAGTCGGCAGCACGGTAGCACAGTGCTTAGCATAGTTGTTTCACAGCTCCAGGGTCTCAGGTTCAATTCCGGGCTTGGGTCACTATCTGTGCGGAGTCTGCATGTTCTCCCCGTGTCTGTGTGGGTTTCCTCCGGGTGCTCCGGTTTCGTCCCACAGTCCAAAGGTGTGCAGGTTAGGTGGATTGGCCATGCTAAATTGCCCTTGGTGACCAAAAAGGTTAGGTGGGGTAACTAGGTTGCAGGGATAGGGTGGAGGCTTAAGTAGGGTGTTCTTTCCAAGGGCCGGTGCAGACTCGATGGGCCGAATGGCCTCCTTCTGCACTGTAAATTCTATGATTCTATAAGTGCCGTAACTAACAGCTTTCTATGAAATGGCACATAAGTGGCCCACTGAGCCCGATTGTCTCAAAACCAGTGTCAGGCTGGCGGAGCTAATGTTCTCGGGACATGGGTTCAAATCCAACCACAATAGCTGGTGGAATTTAGTGAAATTAAGAAAATCTCTCATGGAAGGCTGGACATTAGAGACCATGAAACAATAATTTGAGTGTTGCAAAAATCCGTCTGGTTCATTAATGTCTTTTTAGAGAAGGAAATCTGCCACCCTTACCCGGTCTGGACGACATGTGACTCCAGACCCAGAGCAATGTGTTGACTCTCAACTGCCTTCTGAAATTCCTGGCAAGCCACTCAGTTTAAGGGCAATTAGGGATGGGTAACAAATGCTGGCCTTGTCAGTGATACGGACATCCCATCAAAGAATAACTAAAAAAAACATGGAATGCATCCATGCAAGTGCACCGTAGATGCCTTGTTCTGGGAACTAGAATGTTGGGGGACAGTTGCATTCTGACCATTGTCCACCATCTATAATAAGGCAGCGCTATGCCGCGTTACGCACAGTCCAAAGATGTGCAGGTTCGGTGGGGTTATGGGATAGAGCGTGTGAGTGGGCCTAGGTAGGGTCCTCTTTCAGAGAGTCAGTGAAAAGCCGATGGGCCAAATGGCCTCTTCCTGCACTGTAGGGATGGCATGGATTCTATAAATGTTATTAAAGCAAAACCTGTGGCCTTATGTTCCGAATATTCCCTCTTTTTTTTTCCTTAGGAACTGCGGATGAGGATTTACCCAACGAGGAAGCAATCAACTCTTCCAAACAGCCAGTCAGGAACTGCACACGGATTTATTTTCTGACCTCTAAACTGTACACCCATGCCTCCAAACATGTGGTCATGTTCATTCAGAATGCAAAAAAATATAAGCAGGAAATAGTTACTTTGGTGCCAGATGTTTGCTTCATGGTAAATTCACCCTGTACTGCTTATTTTTGGAAATGTTGCCTGTTGATGTTAAATGTAGAAGATACTGAATTCTGTATAGTGTCAGGTACTCATGATAAAATCAACTCGGGGGCTGTATTCTCCGATTTTGAGGCTATGTCCCCACGGCGGCGTGGGAACGGTAGCGTTTCACGACGGAACAAAGGGCGTAAAACTGGCACCGATCCTCCGTTTGGCTGGGGGCTAGCATGTCGGCAGCGTAGGGCAGCGGCTCGAGCTGCTGATACGGCCTGGAGAATTGCAGGGTCCGTGGCCACGCATGCGCACCGCGGCCGTGCCGTGCAACATGGTGCCGGCCCGCTCGCGGACCTGGCCCACCAAATAGTGCCCCACCTTTGGCTGGTTGAATCAGAGAATCCTCGTTTGATTGAGGTGGTCGGAGGGGGCTGGGGTGGGGTCCACCTTGCAGTGGCGGCTTTGCGGGTGAGCGGGCCCACGCCTCGGCGGGGCTGTCAGCACCGGGGTGATGGCTGCCATTGCGAATTATATTTTGGATGATGATCTCGGCTCCTTGGTGCAGGTTTTTGGTGATCACTTTGATGAACTATCCTTGAGAGAATGGTGGAAGCAGAGAAGAGAATCCTGGTATTTGATTGAGTAAGTTCCCTGGTCCGACCCCGAATCCTGTTGCATGGTGACCGATTCGGAATGTGGGGGCCAAGCAGTGAGTGTTCATGAGTCCGGTCTCTTGTGTGGGAGGAGAGTTCCCGATTGAGTTTGGCTGCGATACTGTAGCGATCTTGATTTGAAGGCTGGGTGTATGTTCAATGAAACACATTGTATCCGGTCTTTGAGGCCTAGAGTTGGTTGGGGCCCCCACTGGCCTTACATAATCCGGTTCTTCATGTTCATTGTGAGGAGTTAGAGGTGACTAGTCAGAGTCACTCCATTTCTCCCCCCCACCCCCTCCACCAACACTCCCCCCCCCCCCCCCCCACCCCCCCGCTCGCCCCACCTCGCATCCCGGCTGGTTCCTAGTTGACTAGGTGTTGGGACAGCAGCATGGCAAAGGTGAAGACGCTTCGTTCAATGGAATTTCTGAGAGATCCCGAGAGCTGTGTGGAGATTCTGCTATAGCTTTGGCCTTTTGAAGCCATATCGATGGTGTTCTTACCATGAAGTCCATCAGTAATCCTGAACTTTGCTTCCTTCTAATTCCGCTGTTTATTTCCTAGCAAGGGTGGGCGAGGTGTGAGCACGCGGGCGAAGGTCATCTGTTATCCTGTTTTAGTAAAAATCATATTGAGTTGGTGATGTGATATGTGGTTTGTGTACAGTCTTGCTTCTGTTTTTTATTACATTCTATAATCCTTGAAGTTATGAGAAGAGAGTTGGGATAAAAGGTTCTTTTTCGGAATGGTAACCGGTGACGAGTGGTGTCCCGCAGGGTTCAGTGTTGGGGCCACAGCTGTTCTCTTTATATATTAACGATCTAGATGATGGGACTGGGGGCATTCTGGCTAAGTTTGCCGATGATACAAAGATAGGTGGAGGGGCAGGTAGTATGGAGGAGGTGGGGAGGCTGCAGAAAGATTTGGACAGTTTAGGAGAGTGGTCCAAGAAATGGCTGATGAAATTCAACGTGGGCAAGTGCGAGGTCTTGCACTTTGGAAAAAAGAATAGAGGCGTGGACTATTTTCGAAACGGTGACAAAATTCATAATGCTGAAGTGCAAAGGGACTTGGGAGTCCTAGTCCAGGATTTTCTAAAGGTAAACTTGCAGGTTGAGTCCGCGATTAAGAAAGCAAATGCAATGTTGTCATTTATCTCAAGAGGCTTGGAATATAAAAGCAGGGATGTACTTCTGAAGCTTTATAAAGTACTAGTTAGGCCCCATTTAGAATACTGTGAGCAATTTTGGGCCCCACACCTCAGGAAGGACATACTGGCACTGGAGCGGGTCCAGCGGAGATTCACACGGATGATCCCAGGAATGGTAGGCCTAACATACGATGAACGTCTGAGGATCCTGGGATTATATTCATTGGAGTTTAGGAGGTTGAGGGGAGATCTAATAGAAACTTACAAGATAATGAATGGCATAGATAGGGTGGACGTAGGGAAGTTGTTTCCATTAGCAGGGGAGGCTAGGACCCGGGGGCACAGCCTTAGAATAAAAGGGAGTCACTTTAGAACAGAGATGAGGAGACATTTCTTCAGCCAGAGAGTGGTGGGTCTGTGGAATTCATTGCCACAGAGGGCAGTGGAGGCCGGGACGTTAAGTGTCTTTAAGATAGAAGTTGATAAATTCTTGATTTCTTGAGGAATTAAGGGCGATGGAGAGAGAGCGGGTAAATGGAGTTGAAATCTGCCACGATTGAATGGTGGAGAGGACTCGATGGGCCGAATGGCCTTACTTCCGCTCCTATGTCTTATGGTCTTATGGAGAAGGGAGTGCATTTTAGATACCCCTGGAGGGATTCTCTATTGCCCGACGCCGATATCTTAATCGGCGATCGGACGGAGAATCCCTTTTTACAACCGAATGGGTGGCGGTGCCTGTTTTCGGATGCACCGCCCCCTCCAAAATGGTGTCATCGGGGAGTACGTCGCACGCCGTTGGGACGGCCTCAGGACATCACATGAACGCCCTCCCCCGATGCTCCACCCCTGATACAATATACATTAATGATCTGGAAGAAGGTACTGAAGGCACTGTTGCTAAGTTTGCAGGTGATACAAAGATCTGTAGAGGGACAGGTAGTATTGAGGAAGCAAGGGGGCTGCAGAAGGATTTGGACAAGGTAGGAGAGTGGGCAGTGAAGTGGCAGATGAAATACAATGTGGAAAAGTGTGAGGTTATGCACTTTGGAAGGAGGAATTTAGGCATAGACTATTTTCTAAATGGGAAAATGCTTAGGAAATCAGAAGCACAGAGGCATTTGGGGGTCCTTGTTCACGATTCTCTGACGGTTAACGTGCAGGTTCAGTCGGCAGTTAGGAAGGCAAATGCAATGTTAGCATTCATGTCGAAAGGGCTAGAATACAAGACCAGGGATGGACTTATGAGGCTGTATAAGGCTCTGGTCAGACCCCATTTGGAGTATTGTGAGCAGTTTTGGGCCCTGTATCTAACAAAGGATGTTCTGACCTTGGAAAGAGTCCAGAGGAGGTTCACAAGAATGATGCCTGGAATGAAGAACTTGTCGTATGAGGAACGGTTGAGAACTCTGGGTCTGTACTCGGAGTTTAGAAGGATGAGGAGGCATCTAATTGAAACTTACAGGATACTGCGAGGCCTGGATAGAGTGGACATGGAGAGGATGTTTCCACTTGTAGGAAAAACTAGAACCAGAGGACACCATCTCAGAATAAAGGGTCTATCCTTTAAAACAGAAATGAGGAGGAATTTCTTCAGCCAGAGGGTGGTGAATCTGTGGAACTCTTTGCCGCAGAAGGCTGTGGAGGCCAAACACTGAGTGTCTTTAAGACAGAGATAGATAGGTTCTTGATTAAAAAGGAGATCGGGGTTATGGGGAGAAGGCAGGAGAATGGAGATGAGAAAATACCAGCCATGATTGAATGGTGGGCAGACTCGGTGGGCCGAGTGGCCTAATTCTGCTCCTATGTCTTATGGTCTTATGATCGGCTGAATTCACAAGGGCGCGGATCACCTGTGCTCTCAGTTTTCGTCAACCTCGCGTGCAGCTACAGACTCTGCCCAGCGCCGCCACAGTTGAGGGAGTGCCATGCCTCTGACTGATTGGGGGGGGGGGGCTTCAGCGACGGCTGGGGGGACTGGTGGGGGGTGGCGAGGGGGTGCGTCCAAGGGGACACTGTCTGGCAGGTCGGGCCCGCACGCAGCCGACGCCATGTTGTACGGCGCGACCGCTGCAGGTCGTCGACGGGTGCAGGCGCGGCCACGGACCCAGCCATTCTCCGTCCGTTTTTGGCACGGGGGCTGGGAGTTTTACCCACCGCTGTTGCTAGCCCCTCACCGGTCCAGGAATTGGTGAGAGTTCAGCGCCCATTTTGGCGTCGTAAAATGCCACTGTTCCCATGCCGATGTTGCCACTTAGCCGCAAAATCGGATAATCCAGCCCACCTTATCTCGTTTATAATGGAGCTGAGTGGTGCCACTGCGGAGTGATGGGTGGATGGTTGGTGTGGCGGTGGGTGGTACCGTTAGTTAAGCCCTCACTTGGATTGAGGATATCCACCAGTTAAAGCTCATTGTATTGGGTTTTGATTTTGCTTTTTAAAAATAATTTCTTGGAATTTTGAGAATCCGTGCTTATCCCCTTTGTGGGTCAGGGCAGATCATGGGCTGAATTCTCCGATTTTGCGGTAAAGTGCCGACCCCGGCGTGCGAAGAGTGGCGTTTTATGACGACAAAATCGGCGCCAAACCCTCACCAATTGTGGGACCGGTGAGGGGCTGGCAGCGGCGCTGGGTAAAACACCCAGCACCCACGTCAAAATCGGCCGGAGAATGGCCGGGTCCATGCATGCAACCTGCAGCGGTCGCACCGTACAACATGGTGTCGGCTGCGCGCGGACCAGACCTGTCAGATAGTGCCCCCCCCAGGACCCCCCTTCGCCACCCCCGGACCACCCCCTACCAGTCCCCCCCAGCCCTCGCCGAAGCCCCCCTGGCCAGCGGCATGGCTCCCCCCCCCCCCCCCCCCCCCGCCCCGACTGTGGCGGTGCTGGACACAGTCTGCAGCCGCCACGCGAGGTTGACGGAAACTGAGAGCACAAGAGATTCACGCCGTCGTGAACTCGGCCCATCAGGGGAGGGCCTTCAGGTGACATCCAGAGTTCGGGGGCCGAGGCAATGGAAGGCATAACCGCCAATGGGGGGGCAAATAAAACCCGAGTCATTAGAAGTTGGACAACATCACGATTGACTTTCAGAATTAAATCTCAGTGAATCATTGTAAGCCCTGGGGAACCACATATTAAGTGTGTATTGTACTAAATATTTATTCTAATTCAGTTTTAAGCACTGCTTTATGGAACGCAGGGTAAACTACATTCCATGAATAGCATCTGTACACCAAAGTGTATTCTGTTCACCTCCGTTCTGACTTGCCTGTGGTCAGTGATGAGATATGAGAAATACTTGAGACTCTGTGATGGGTTCACCTTTCAGAGTCAATTTTTCCAACATACGGTTGGTACAAAACTACTTTGGTCTCCCTATAGGGCCACGTTTGATTACAAATCCCTAAGAGGATGAACATAGGTTTGGAGCTTAAAGCTTCAGTGCTGTTTGGAGCTGGCGTCCTTGATTGGAATATGTTTTCTTTAACATCTGGGACATGAGCTTGGCTCTTTGAGCACTGGCCCTTACATCCGTCTAAATCAAACATTTTATGGGCACAATAAAAAAGATGATGCATTTCAATAAAAACTTTGTATCTCTGGTGATTTGAAAAGCCTTGTCTAGTATGTTGATGGCTCAATCAGAGGCAATTTCTTTTCACCTTATTTTCTCGCGTTAGCTGTTGAGTTTTTCCTCAAGCTTTTTAATTGCCTTGAACGTTGAATTTACTGAACCTGTACAGGTGCACTCAGTCAATGACAGGGCCGATTTTAACCCTGCCTGCTTGGCAGGTAGCAGGTAGATGGGCGATTAAAATGGCCGCAATTATTTCCCTACAGCCCCCCCTCCCAATTCCTTCCTCCCAATCCCGCTGTGGTGTACAATTATAATCTGCCACTTTCGGCAGGCGAGCTGGGGCCTACTGGAAGGAACAAGGCCTAATTTTTTTTATTTTAAAATTTTCTGATTAGGCTGCCCTTACACCAAGGCAGTGTTATCCCAAGATCTGGACAGGAAATCTGCAGTGACATCCACGCTAGGTCAGCCTGACTGCAAACTGATCCAACACCAGAAGTGGCCTGGAATATAATTTATTTTTGTTTCTCCAGCCCCCCGCCCCCTCCCCGTTACCTTGTGGGTCAGGAGAAGCAGAGGTCCTTTGCGTCCCACAAGCAAACCCATCCCCTGGACCAAGCTTCCTTCCAAACCGACTCTTCTCAGCACTTGGCTGAGTGCCAGGAGTCCGTCCTTCTTTTCTTCCTGCCAGCGGCCTCCTGGCGCTTAAAATCCGGTTCCCGCCCGTAGGGCAGCAGGTACTTCCACTGTGTTCAGACAGATGACTATAGCTTGAGGGGCGCCACTCCACATCAAACAGGGCTGACCAGGAGACACTCCTACTCTTACTGCCTGCCGTAGGTTTATTGAAGGTAATTACAGGTTGGAAATCAACCTGATTTGGCTGCATTATGATCACACCTTCTGTAGCCATTAAGTTCTGGAGTGGGACTCATATTCCCGAGCATCTGGCTCAGAGAGGCAGGGACCACTGTGCCACAAAACCTCTTATCTGTGTGGTGTTCTTTGTGGTTCAGATCCTAGGATGGTTGGCGTAGTGTTCACAAAGTCCACAACTATCTTTTGTATTAAACAAAGCTAAATATTTATTTACACTAATTGAATTCGACCTCTTACTTTTGTACAACAGACAATTGACAATAAATGTACAATCTACACTCATCTACCACTAATCCCTATACTAATACAATAACTATGATCTGCTCTCACTCACACTAGTCCTTCTCTTAGCCTTCTCCTCAATGCTCCCCCAAAAGGCTTAGCATCGATGCTTTATATAGTTCTGCATCTAGCTCCCTCTAGTGGTTGATTTGGACATAACAGTTCTGTACATTTCTCATAATGTCACAATCTGTTCCAAAAACGATCTGGGAAAGGAATCCAGGGGAAAATGAGGAAAGGGATCAAGCAGTTGAACATAATATGTGCATCTTACGAAGTATGGATTGCTTATTGAACACAATAAGTTTCTTGTAAGTCATTGCAGAATTGTAAAAGCAACCACCTTGGAAAATTGTTTGAAGGGAATGTTACGATCTGGATGAGCAGCAATTTTTTCCATTTAAATATTGGGAAGATTGAAGGCCCTGCCCCAATCTCTATCCCCTAGCTATGGACTCCAGAGGTTAGGGAGTGGAGTTTGTGGATGGGGGCCGATGGCCACAGTTTCAGACTTTCTAATGTTTAACAGTACAAAAGGAACCTTTGCTTTGGAAAATAAATTGAGCAAAAACTGTTCTCTCTTCCCACCCCCCACCCCACACAGGGAACTTCAGCCAAAGAAAACCTGGATATTGCCAGCAGCAATTCCAAGGTGCAAGCTCCAATCAGCAGATGCTCATTAAGCTGCCATATCGATAACAAGGGAGAAGATCAAAAGGAGGATGGGACTGCGAAGGTAGGTTTCGCTATAAAACTGCAGTCCAGCAGACTGATGAGGGCTAAACTTACAAATGTAAATCCCACCAAGGAACCTTGCCCACCAGAAATTATCAGGAAATTGTGGCATTGCTCTCTAAAGCTCTTTGAATTAAAAGTTAAAGGATTGGAATTGGAGAGTTGGAGGGGTGCCTGTGACTTTCTACTCAAACTTCTAGCCAATAGCACGTTTTCTTTTTGCAAAATTGGCCCTTGATTACAAAAGGTGACTTCAAAACAGACGAAGCCTGTGTCTCTTCCAAGAAAATTATTGGTTGCAGCTTTACTGTCAATACAAAGAGAAATCTGTCTCACTGAGGGATTGTGGCCAGAATCTTCCCGGAAATGCACTGGACTCTTCCCGGAAATGCAGAGTGTTGGCTCAGGTGAAGCTCGCAGGCTGCACAATTGGCTTCTCTCACAGCACCATGTGCGATTTCAAAGGGGAAGTGAAATTCACACAGTCAGCTGGAGGGGCGGGGCCTAAGAAAGCTGGCAGTGCGGGGTATCCCGAGACCGGGGCGTGCCGATCTCCGATTTGAATAACACCCCCCCCCCCCCACACACACCAAAACCCCTCACACAGGGCAACCTCCAACCTCCCACCACAGATAAGGGGAATCCCACCTCCCATGTATAAGGAGAAACCCAGCAATGGAACTCCAGAGAGCGCCCCCTGGCACTGCCTGGGAGCACTGCCAGAGTACTAAGAGGCAGTGCCTGGACAGGTCCCTTACCCACCCCACCCCACCCCCAAACATGGGGGTGATACATACCTTTGCACCCCCGGCGTGTTCATCTCAACTGGTTTTAGTTTTTTAAAACCAGTAGTGATTAGAATGAAGGTGGAAGCAGCAGCGCCAAGTTTGCTAATGTGATAATTCATGCAAGAACCTTATTACGACACCAGATGGTCGGTGGGGCGTTGGTGGGGGGTTGGGGGGTGGGGGGGAGGGTCAGCGCAAATCCTGTATCTGTTCCTTCGTGAGATTTTGCAGCTATTATGGGATTTGCGCCCATGGTCAACGGGCCCCTTAGATCGCGGCTTTTGTTTCCATTAGTACTTCAAAGTTAGAGAACGAAGGAGGGTCAGATTTTTAAAAAATTAATTTCCGGGATGTGGGCGTCGCTGGTTAGGCCAGTATCTATTGCCCATCCCTAGTTGCCCTTCAGAAGGCGGTGGTGAGTTGCCTTCTTGAACAGTTGTAGTGCTTCAAGACCCTCACTCCCCGGGCGCTCCCCAGTTTGGGGGTCACTCTGACCGCTTGGGCTGAATATTAAGGTTTGGTTGTGTCCGGTCCTCTCCTTGCCTTTGTTTTTGTCATTTTGCCATCTCAAAGCTACAGGATGGCTGCCTGTTCTGGTCTGAACCTGGAGAAGAGTTTCATTTGTGCTGGAAGAGTTGGTCGATTTCCCCTTGTTACTGGGGTTCTCCGGTCTTTTCTTCTGTTATTTTGTTTTGTAGCAATGGGTGAGGTGTATGTCTATAATGTTGCCTGTATCCTGTTTGGGTGTAGACAGGTCATTTATTCGTAGAAGGGACACTTGGTGGATTTTGTCCCTGATTCATCAGTCTTATTTGTTCTCAAATATCTAATGACTGTTGTTCTCTGCTGTACCTGTTGTACAATGATACCCTGAGCTATCTTTCTGCTTTTGCTTTTTAATGCAATTTTCGTTTTGTGAAAAAGTTGAAAATCCCACTAGATACTGAAAAAAATTGATATAAATTTCCATAAAGGCATGGCAACAAGGAACGGTAGTCAAATAAAATGTCTTCCCAGGGGTTAAAATAGTGTTTTGCGCTGGTTAAATGTTGGTCAGTTTGTGATCAATGGTATGCAGAGTACTCTATTTAGCATTGATCTGCTAGTCGTTGCCTTTGAAGCTGAATCAAAGTTTGAACAGGCTGAACAGCCCAATGTGGGCGATGCCCAGCTTGTGGTGCAAAGATATATGGAGCAGGTTTCATTCCTGGTTCTGAATAAGGCAGGTGGGAGAAGGGAAACTACAGCTGCCCTCAATGCACTGGACTCTGGGCAGGATTCATGAACCAGCGTAGAAACTCTGCGGGCGGGATTCTCCCATCCCGCCGCAGAGTGTCCACGCCATCATAAACGCCATCGCATTTTACGACGGCGTGAATGGGCTGCTGCCAGGAGTAATTCTGGCCCCTACAGGGGGCCAGCACAGCGCTGGAGCGGTTTGCGCCGCTCCAGCTGCCGATCCAGCGCAAACTGTGCGCTGCGGGATCCGTGCATGCGCAGCTTGCGCCAACGTACGCATGCGCGGTGGCCTCCTTCAACGCGCCGGCCCCGATGCAACATGGCACAGGACTACAGGAGCCGGCGCGTAGGAAAAGGCGCCGAGGTACCGAGAGGCCGGCCCACCGATCGGTGGGCCACGATCGCGGGCCAGGCCGCATCGGAGGTCCCCCTGGGGTCGGAGCCCCCACCCCCCACACAGGCCGCCACCCGACCCTTGCACCACAGTTCCCGCCAGCTGCGAGCAGGTGTGGACGGCACTGGCGGGACTCGTTTTTTTTTTTCATGGCTGCTTGGCCCATCCGGGCCAGAGAATCAGCGGGCCGACCGCATAGAGCGGCCCGTGAATCGCGGGCCGGCATCGGGGCGGCGTGGCCCGGTCCTGGGGATTCTCCGGCCCCTGTGTATAATTGTTATTTTGAGACGACTGAGTTGCCTAGTTTTTTTTAATGCATATTTTTATTCTCCTTTTTCACATTTGCATCATATTCACAACATGAAAAAATTTAACAACAACAATAAACACAATGTCAATCCCCGAGCCAACAATCCCCTCATCCCACCCACCCTCAAACACATCCCAACATTTTGAATACAGAACACCAAGGAAAAAGAATCATCATTAATTTATACATTCCAAACCCCCCTCAACCGCATCCCCCACTGTTCAATGTCATCCAATTCATGAAAATGCATGATAAACAAGCTTGGGGGCTGGCCAGCTACCGGTCCCCACCATTATCAGGCAGCAATGAAGCAGAGTTAATAGGTCATTTACAGAGGACGACTGGAAATCTTCACTCAGCTTAAACTCCCCCATCCCTCACCCCGAGCAGGCTTCCAGTCCACCCTCTGGCCATTAATTGGCCGAATTGTGGAAAGTCACTGCCATGGGACTGTCTCTCACACAGTGTTGGATCGTGACCCACATTTGACATCCAATGTCAACGGCCCAACTCAGATTCCTACCATTACTGACCTCTCACTTGAATGTGTAATTAGGAGACACTCAGGGAGCTGTTTTGAGCGAGAGTCGGGAGGTGTATGCTTCCACAGAATGTGAGTGTCGTTGGCAAGGCCAGCATTGGTTGACTATTCCTGCTGGAGGTGAGTGAGGAAGAGAAAACATAGTCCGGGTTTTAATGAAACCAGCCGTAAATTGGGCAGAGATTTCAGATGATTAAGTAACTTGAGTCTACTTGGAAAAGAAAATGGCAGTACGCAACTCCCCTGTTTTTTATTTTGCAGCCCACAGTTCCAGATTGCTTCAGTGATATTGTCACCAGCCTGAATGAAATATCGAATGCTGTGCAGATGAAGAGGCAGGAAGATTTCAAGACTCTACAGACTTTCTACAGCCAGCTTTGGTCCAGCAATCTTGCCATCTCCCTGGGGAATTTTGTCTCCCAGATAAGAGGAAAGTTGTGGGATGCATGGAATGCCCTACGTGCGAGGAAAGATGATGTCCTAAGTCATCTTACCAGTAACTTACTGGTAAGCGTCTCTCAAACTCTGGACTCTTCATAGTAAATGATGTGGAAACTATTAGAGAGCAGGGTTATGTTGCTTGTCAGCGCAGGGTATCATTAAATGGGTGTAGCATCCTCCAACTTTTTAAAGTGTTCATGTTTTTTTCTGAAAAGCAAACACATAGGTGGACAAACGTGTCTTACCACATTTAGTTTCACACCCTACCCCAATTTATTTGAGGTTTTTAATTAACAATTTGATTAGATATGTGACTTAATGGGGTGGCACGGTGGCACAGAGGTTAGCACTCCTTCCTCATGGCGCCGAGGACCCGGGTCACTGTCTGTGTGGAATTTCCACATTCTCCCCGTGTTTGCATGGGTTTCGCCCCCACAACCCAAAGATTCATAGATTCATAGAATTTACAGTGCAGAAGGAGGCCATTCGGCCCATCGAGTCTGCACCGGCTCTTGGAAAGAGCACCCTTCCCAACCGCACACCTCCACCCTATCCCCATCATCCAGTAACCCCACCCAACACTGAGGGCAATTTTGGACACTAAGGGCAATTTTAGCATGGCCAATCCATCTAACCTGCACATCTTTGGACTGTGGGAGGAAACCGGAGCACCCGGAGGAAACCCATGCACACACGTGCAGACTCCGCACAGACAGTGACCCAAGCCGGGAATCGAACCTGGGACCCTGGAGCTGTGAAGCAATTGTGCTAATCACTGTGCTACCGTGCTGCCCATGTGCAGGGTAGGTCGGTTGGCCACGCTAAATTGCCCCTTAATTGGAAAACAATAATTGGGTACTCTAAACCTTTATATAAAAAAAATTAGATATGTGGCTTTAACAACAACAAATGATTGTTTGTGCCGGGAAGCTCATGTGGAGCGTAAATACCGACACAGACCAGTTGGCCAAACGGTCACCTTTCGAGCCGCGAATTCCATGTGAAAATGGCTGTCTGATTTGTGCTGGTTACGGACATACTGCAATACGTGATGCTCTAAACGAGTGAGTTCAAAAAAGGGCAATGTTTTCTGAAGATTCCCAAATATTGTTAGAGAACTGTGATTTACCATACGGGAAAGAACAATTCGTAAGGTGCACTGGAGGAATTATTGTGCACAGGCACAAGGAAGACTTACTGACCTTCCGCAACCGTTTCCAATGCTAATATGCTTTAGAATTCAATGAAAAATGTCCTGCAATACTGTGATTCTGTCGGTTGTGGGCTAATTTTGTATCTAACCCTTTTACGTGAATATAAATTGCAAAGTGGCATTATGTTCCAGCTGTATCTGATTACTGAAAAACCACAAAGTAATTTATCCCAGAAGGAATCATCGGAGTAGATATTCACTGTGTTCCCTGCGTCGTCTGTTCATTACTCAGTCGGTCACAATGAGGTAAAGCTTTTGGGAAACTGCCAAGTTTCTGGGTCAGTGAGGGAGAATGTGCCAGTGTGTGTCACGGAGGAGCTCCAAAGGTTTCGGAATTAATTCTCCGAATTTCCCTTTTGGAAAAGGGACGGGTTATTTTGTTGATCCCATAACTTCCTCTTGTTTGTGAAAAGATCATGCTCTTGCAGCCTGTTTTGTCATGAATTCGATAAAATTAGCTGGGACCCGCTAAACCGAGTTAATCCAGGCACCACGTCATCCTGCTTGTTCCCTGTGAATGTCTATTGCTAAGTATTGTAAACTGACCGTATTCCAGTTCTGTGGAAATGTCTCAATCTCAGGAATTTGAACAAACTTAGCCTCAGTACTGCAATAATACTGTCAGTGTGAACAGGCACTTGTTTTAACTGTCCCGCTTTAAAATGTCTAGATACCCAGGGTGGGAGGCTGGATCTGATACAGAAAGCAGAGAGCCTTGTAAAAAGGCAAGTTTATGTGCAAGACTAGTGCAATGTGCTTTAATCTGACTACATTTCGAGGTGATCTCTTGGGCGGGATTCTTCGTTTGGGAGACAATGGGTTGGTTACGCTGTAGCCCGATGTCGAGATAGTGATTGGCGATCGGGCAGAAAAAGGATTCCACCGCCGGAGTCGGGGCCGCTGCCGGTTTGACGCCAGTTCGCCATGCTCCGCCCCCTCATAACCGGCGTCATCATGATGCACGGCACGTGCCGTCTCAATGCTGTTGGCGCATCATCAGCCAGCCCACCCACGATGCTCCGCCCCTGATGGGCCGAGTTCCCGACAGCGTGGGCCACGTGTGGTCTCAACCGTGCGGGAATCTGGCGTACTGGCTGCGGACAGTGTCCAGCGGCGCCACATTCGACCGAGAACCAGGCCGCTGGCCAGGAGGGGGGGGCTTCTACTAGGACTGGGGGGTACTGGTGGGGGGTGGCCAGGGGGTGGTCTGTAGGGTCGCGGTTGGTGGGTTGGGATCGTGCACGGCCAGCGCCACGCTGTACGGCGCGACCGGTGAAGGTCGTCAGCCGTGCGCATGCTCGGCCCGGGACCCGGCCATTTTCCGGCCGTTTCCGGCATGGCCCGCGGGGGTTTCACTCTGCGCCGGTACTAGCCGATTCAGGTACCCGTGAGGGTTTTGCACCAGTTTTACAGTCAGGAAAGTCCACACATGCTCCACTGACGTCAACACTCAGGGCGGGAATCTCCGCTGCCTGACGCCGATATTGTAATCGGCGATCGGGCGGAGTATTCCTGTTCATGACCGAACCGGGGGCGGTGCCTGTTTTCGGATGCTTCGCCTCTCCAGGGGGGCACTATCTGGCAGGTCAAATCTGTGCGCAGCCGACGCCACGTTATACGCCGCGACTGCTGCAAGTCGTCGCCGTGCGCTGCGCAGCCACGGACCGGGCAATTCTTCAGGCATTTATATTGGGAAGGCTGTGCGTTTTACATGATGGGGCTGCTAACCCATCACCGGTTGGAACATCGGTGCCGAGGCGGCACCAATGTTTTCATCGTAAAACCAGACACTTCCTTCAGACATAGCCTCAAAATCGGAGAATCTAGCCGCTTAGTCCCCCCTTGTGGTCATAAAGCGGGATGCAATTCAGTGTTCCATGCCATTTATGCATGGCGTGTAACGCGAGGGATTCCCAGGGAATCGCATCCCAGTATCGGGCTGCATCTTAAGCAGGTGGCCCAATATTGAGGTCCCGTGGCCGCGCTCCCCCCCCCCCAAACTACGAGGGTGACCTGACCCACCTCCTCCCCAGGGACTCCTGTAATAGGGAGACCACCCATCTCTGGGACCCCTGTAATAGGGAGGCCGCACAGAGACCCCCCTCCCCACCCCCCACACAGACCCCACCCCTATCCTGCCAAAAAAGTGACCCCTGCCTGGAAGCTAGAGAGCAGTCCAGCCAGGGGCAATAAGAAGCATTATAGCTGTGATACCTACCTTTCAGCTCCACATGGCCATTTCTGGTAGGAGAGCAGCTGTGCCACGTCTAGTTCCCACCAATCCATGAGCTGCAAAGCATTCAGACAGCTTGTAAAAACTGTGATCCATTCCTATCCTTTCACGCATCCAAGATTGAACCCCAATGTTTGTAAACGTTGACCAGATCAATGAGATGAAAATGCAGTGAAATCACACACTTGAGTGACTGGAATACACTCAGTGCTTGGAATGTACTTACATCTCTTTGATGTGCACAATGTTTACAATCATTGGGGTTTCGCCACTTAGACCACTGAAGCCTGAAGGGATATGAATGGATCAAAGCTGCAGATGGTTTTTACAAGCTGTCAATCACAGACCACTATTAGAAAGCTCGGAATGGCTTGCACAGCTGCTCACCTTCCAGGAATGGATACATGGAGCGGCAAGGTAAGTATTACAGATCTACAGATCTAATGCTTCTCACTGCCCCTGTCTGGATTACTGTCTCTAGCTGACAGGGGTCCCGTTTCTGGGAGGCGGGGGGGTGCTGCATGTGAGAGAGGACTGTGGAGGGAGCTCCTTTAGGCAGGGGGTCCCTGTCGGGGGTCTCCCTAATAAAGGGAACTGTGGGGGTTCTCCCTATTAGAGGAGTCCCTGTGGGGGGTGGATGATGGTGGGGGGGGGGGGACTGCTAGAGGAGGTGTGGGCAGGCAGTGCATTGTTGGGGGGGAGGGGTGGGGGGGGGTTGCCCTCAGGTGGGCTCTGCCAGCATGGCCCTGGTGGGTGGACCTCAAGGTCCACTGTCCTGCTGTATTCTCTGACAATCCTCTTCACTATCCTCAACTCCACCAATTTTTGTGTCGTCTACGAACTTACTAATCAGACCAGCTTATGAGGAAAGGTTGAGGGAGCTAGGGCTTTTCTCTTTGGAGCAGAGGAGGATGAGAGACGACTTAATAGAGGTTTCATAGAATTTACAGTGCAGAAGGAGGCCATTCGGCCCATCGAGTCTGCACCGGCTCTTGGAAAGAGCACCCTACCCAAGGTCAACACCTCCACCCTATCCCCATATCCCAGTAACCCCACCCAACACTAAGGGCAATTTTGGACACAAAGGGCAATTTATCATGGCCAATCCACCTAACCTGCACATCTTTGGACTGTGGGAGGAAACCGGAGCACCCGGAAGAAACCCACGCACACACGGGGAGGGCGTGCAGACTCCGCACAGACAGTGACCCAAGCCGGAATCGAACCTGGGACCCTGGAGTTGTGAAGCAATTGTGCTATCCACAATGCTACCGTGCTGCCCTGGTTTATAAGATGATGAGGGGGATAGATAGAGTGGACGTTCAGAGACTATTTCCTCGGGTGGATGTAGCTGTTACAAGGGAGCATAACTATCAGGTTCAGGGTATAGGAGGGATGTCCGAGGTAGGTTCTTTATTCAGAGAGTGGTTAGAGTGTGGAATGGACTGCCTGCTGTGATAGTGAAGTCGGACACTTTAGGAACTTTCAAGCGGTTATTGGATAGTCACATGGAGCACACCAGAATGACAAGGAGTGGGATAGCTTGATCTTGGTTTCGGACAATGCTCGGCACAACATTGAGGGCTGAAGGGCCTGTTCTGTGCTGTACTGTACTGTTCTATGTCAGGTTCACGATTGCTGAGACCATAAGTGATCCGCGCCCACGTTATTCCCGGCGGCAGGGACCGGTGAATCATGGGAGGGCAGAGCAAAGAGCGGTGGGGCCCGCTAAATAGATGCAAATGGGTCATTAAAACACACATTCTGATTTGCATTGGCAAAATGAATAAAGCCACACCTCAAGAAATCATCTCCTTTGTTCACGATTTCAGTTTCCTCTTAATCTTTTGTTCCCCAGTGGCCCTGGAGCTCTGGGCACAGCTCACACCAGCAATGTTTTGGCCTTCCGCGGAATCTCCGGAGATGCTCTCTCCAGCAGATTCAGTTGTGAGATCCTGGCCTGTTTGTGTCACTGGCCTTCTTTCCTTTACTACAAAATGACCCACCTTCAGTTCTTCACACAGTCCTGCTGCTTGGCTTGCTGGCAGCTACAAAATGGAGGATTCTCTCCTCCATGATTTCACGCCAAGACCATGTGACGTCAGTGTACAACCTGCTCTCTGCTGCCACTTCTGGTGGGAAGACTTAATCGATTTTTGAAACAAATCTGTTCCTGGGGCAGCGCGCTGACATCAGGGGGAGGCAGCCTGCCCCTCTGGACTCCGGGCCTGCGTACGGCTAGATCCGGCTGAGCGGGGCACATGTGCACGGGATGGCCAGCATTCGTGAAAGCCGTTCACGGTCGTTGGGCACATCTTTCCGCGATCAGGACCATCGCGGCTGACTGCTCTGCGGCCCTCCCCAACATCTACCGTGACACACCCATGGGTTACGATCCTGAGTTTGAAAATGATTGATCTAATTGAAGGATTGAATGGCCCATGTTCCTACAATTCAAGAAAAGTGAAATTTTCCAGATGTGAATCTGAAGATTGGAGATGCAGAGATAAGCGGCCACAATAAAAAATAAAAGACTAGGGATGGTTAGGTATTCGGGGCCAAACTAAATTATGAGTGTAAATCCTGTCCACCAATCTGTATTCGAAATCCACAAAGAATGGTGGTGGTTGCTGATGTAGAATGCTGAGGGGCGACCTGATAGAAGTTTACAAAATTATGACAGACAGGGATAGAGTGGATCGTCAGAAGCTTTTCCCCAGGGTGGAAGAGTCAATTACTAGGGGACATACATTTAAGGTGCGAGGGCCAAGTTTGAGGAGATGAGCGAGGGAAGTTTTTTACACAGAGGGTAGTGGGTGCCTGGAACTCGCTGCCGGAGGAGGTGGAGGAAGCAGGAACAGAGGGTAGTGGGTGCCTGGAACTCGCTGCCGGAGGAGGTGGAGGAAGCAGGAACAGAGGATAGTGGGTGCCTGGACCTCGCTGCCGGAGGAGGTGGTGGAAGCAGGAACGATAGTGACGTTTAAGGGGCACCTTGACAAATGCATGAATAGGATGGCAATAGAGGGATACGGAACCCATAAATGTAGAAGGTTTTAGGTTAGACGGGCAGCATGGTTGGCGCAGGCTTGGAGGGCCGAAGGGCCTGTTCCTGTTCTGTATTTTTCTTTGTTCCCTGTTCTAATAACAGTCGTTGAGTCTTTTCCAGCTGCAAGACTAAATTTAATCAGAACTAGTTGGGTGGGCTAACATTAACTTGAGGCCAATTTCAAGCAAAGATTATACTGTGCTCATTCGAGTTCAGTATTTTTAAATAGTCCAGTTCAAAATTAAATGGTTTAAAAGCACGTTGGTACATTTCCTTTTTTACATAAGAAATGGCATGTATCAGTGTAACCGTGGGCCATGCACCCTCCTTGCCTTGTATGGTGAAGAAGTTATTGTCTTGCTTATTTTAACCCACTTAATCATATTGAGGTAGACAAGCCTTCTTCTGTGTTTTGACATATTGAAGCAATGTCCAAGAATAGCTTGGAATGATCATCAATCTCAAGGGGCGAGTCATCAGTTCTATCTCGTACTTTCTCGGTCTTTCCCTCTCTCCAGTGCTCTCTCTAAGTGTTGATGCAACTTTTCTGAAATCTACTTTGTGTTCATTCCTGCTCTACCTGTCACCTCCTCCTTCCTTGATTTCTGTTTCCTGAGCAGGTTCAATACCACAAATCAGGACCTCACAGCCGGGACACCGATAGCTACAGACACTTTGTGCAAAGCTCTCGTCTGCATTTATTTCGAAACTTATAGTGACACTGCTAAATTATTTCTCAATTTTCTATTTTCAACAGAGACCTTTCTTAAAGACAATTCCTGAGTTGGTCTTTTCAAAGTTTTCTTAGACCTTGAAGGACAAATGAGTTGGGCCATCTCTGTAGTAGTGAAGATCGAAATGTAGCTCACGGTTAGGATTAATTAAAAGTGTCAACTTTTTACAAATCCCAGCTGGTTATAAAGACACTGAACTATTGATTGTAACACTTTTAAACGCCTCCTATAGGCAGAGACCAAACAAGACAATTAATCCATCCATAGGGCTGCCCTTTCTTTCATCGCTGTTGGAGGGAGGAATAAACAGCCCATTATTGGCTCGTGTACAGAGGTCTTCGAGTATAGCAAGTGTTCTGAGGGTTCTACTTGCCTTGTGTTTGTAGATTGCACACTTGCTAATAATTAAATATAGTGATGAAGAGTTCTTTATGTGGAAGTAGAAACACAGGAATTAGCTGAAGAATCCATACTGCGATGAGGAACATCCTGCAGGGAGGGACACACTGCAGGGAGGGACACACTGCAGGGAGGGACACACTGCGGTGAGGGACACACTGCAGGGAGGGACACACTGCGGTGAGGGACACACTGCAGTGAAGGACACACTGCAGTGAGGGACACACTGCAGGGAGGGGCACACTGCGGTGAGGGACACACTGCAGTGAAGGACACACTGCAGTGAGGGACACACTGCGGGGAGGGACACACTGCGGGGAGGGACACACTACAGGGAGGGACACACTGCAGTGAGGGACATACTGCAGGGAGGGACACACTGCAGGGAGGGACACACTGCACTGAGGGACACACTGCAGTGAGGGACACACGCAGTGAGGGACACACTGCAGGGAGGGACACACTGCAGTGAGGGACACACTGCAGGGAGGGACACATTGTAGTAACGGACAAACTGCAGTGAGGGACACACTGCAGGGAGGGATACACTGCAGTGAGGGACACACTGCAGGGAGGGACACATTGTAGTAACGGACAAACTGCAGTGAGGGACACACTGCAGGGAGGGACACATTGCAGTAACAGACAAACTGCAGTGAGGGTCACACTGCAGGGAGGGACACATTGCAGTAACGGACAAACTGCAGTGAGGGACACACTGCAGGGAGGGACACATTGCAGTAACGGACAAACTGCAGTGAGGGACACACTGCAGGGAGGGACACATTGCAGTAACGGACAAACTGCAATGAGGGACACACTGCAGTGAGGGATATACTGCAGTGAGGGACATACGCAGTGAGGGACACACTGCAGGGTGGGACACACTGCAGGGAGGGATACACTGCAATGAGGGACTGATGTGCCATCAATCAACACAAGACGAGTAGTGAACGAAACTGAGGCTTTAATAAGCTAAACAGAAAGACTCCTGGCCTCTGATCCCGAACTGGGGCAGGGCTGGAGGTCGGCCACCTTTATCCCGAACCTGAGGGGAGGCGGAGCCATCAGGCAGTGGTTTACCACAATACATGGAATACAGTAACAGTTTACGACAATACATATAATATACAAACCGGTTTACCACATTCACCCTCTGTTAAAAAAAGAGTCCAGCGGGGGTGAAGTGGACTTAAAGGTCGAGTCTGTCGGGGGCTTTGACCTTCCGCCGTGATCGCCTTAGCCCCGGCTGTGGTGTGTGCACTGGTGTCGGGACCTGCACATCCAGGAACGTATTGTCCTCTTCTTCACCCAGTAGTTGAGTTGGTGGAGGGGGGCCTGCGGGTGCCAAATCTTGAAGTAGCCGGGTAGTGGTGGAGGGAGACGGTGTAGGATCGGGGGTGGTGGTGATGGTCGCTGGGGAACCTGCAGGTGCCAAATCCCGGAGGGAGAATGTGTCCTGCCGCCCATGATGTGCCACGTAGGCATATTGTGGGTTGGCATGGCGGTGCAGGACCTTATCGACGAGGGCGATCCGATTTATGACTCCTCGCATCCTTCCGGAGGAGGACGGGCCCTAGGACTGTTAGCCAGGACAGGAGTGAGACCCCGGAGGTGGACTTCCTGGGGAAGGCAAACATACGATCGTGAGGGGTCTCATTGGTGGCAGTGCACAGGAGCGACGAGATGGAGTAGAGCGCATCGGGAAGGACCTCCTGCCAGCGGGAGACTGGGAGACTTCTAGACCGTAGGGCCAGAAGGACGACCTTCCAGACCATCACGTTCTCCCTCTCCACCTGCCAGTTTCCCCGGGGGTTGTAGCTGGTCGTCCTGCTGGAGGCGATGCCCTTGCTGAGCAGGAACTGACGCAACTGGGGGCTCATTGAGCTTCCCAGGTCGGTACAAGATCTCATAGTTGTAGGTGGAGAGCTCGATCCTCCACCTCAGAATCTTGTCATTCTCGATTTTGCCCGGCCATGAAGGCAACCGACCGTTGGTCAGTGAGGAGAGTGAATCGCCTGCCGGCCCGGTAATGCCTCCAATGTCGCACAGCGTCTACAATGGCCTGGGCTTCCTTTTCCATGGAGAAGTGTCGACTTTCGGAGGCATGGAGGGTACGGGAGAAGAGTGCCACGGGCCTGCCCGCCTGGTTGAGGGTAGCGGCCAGGGCAAAGTCGGAGGTTAAAGAGCTTGGCGGTGTGGAGGAAATTTTGGAGGTTTGCGTCATGGTCATAAGAACATAAGAACTAGGAGCAGGAGTAGGCCATCTGGCCCCTCGAGCCTGCTCCGCCATTCAATGAGATCATGGCTGATCTTTTGTGGACTCAGCTCCACTTTCCGGCCCGAACACCATAACCCTTAATCCCTTTATTCTTCAAAAAACGATCTATCTTTATCTTAAAAACATTTAATGAAGGAGCCTCTACTGCTTCACTGGGCAAGGAATTCCATAGATTCACAACCCTTTGGGTGAAGAAGTTCCTCCTAAACTTGGTCCTAAATCTACTTCCCCTTATTTTGAGGCTATGCCCCCTAGTTCTGCTTTCACCCGCCAGTGGAAACAACCTGCCCACATCTATCCTATCTATTCACTTCATAATTTTATATGTTTCTATAAGATCCCCCCTCATCCTTCTAAATTCCAGCGAGTACAGTCCCAGTCTACTCAACCTCTCCTCGTAATCCAACCCCTTCAGCTCTGGGATTAACCTAGTGAATCTCCTCTGCACACCCCCCAGCACCAGTACGTCCTTTCTCAAGTAAGGAGACTCCAGTAAGGGCATTTTGAGAGGTTTACCGCGTGGTGCTGGTCGGTCCCCTCAAAAGATTCCCCGCCCCCGGAACTCATTTCAACAGCCGCAGAGACCAGAGACAAGGGAAGGTAGTCCTCACAATCTTCCACTGGTGCCTCACTCGAAGCCTGCGCAGGTCGTTACGGGACCGAATGGAGATAGAGACGCTGACATGACGGAGGCAGCAGACTCTGACTCCGAGATGGAGACACAGGATGCATCAGAGGGGGAATCCTCGGGTCCACGGGCCGTGGATGCACAACCGCGCCGTTCATCACGGAAGCGCAGGTCTCCGTCTCGTTACACGCCGCCTGATCCAGCGCCGCGTGCAAATGGCGTCCGGCCTGCGGCCAAACGAGTCCGATGCCTTCCTTCGCCAGGGTCTTCGGTGGATTCCTTGGACTTTGAGGGGGAGGGATGTTATAACCTGCCTACTTACCATTGGCTGGGGACTAATGACTATCCCACATACCTGTGGGAGTATGAGCTTCCCCAATGAGGGGGGCGGAGAAACTCCTAGTATAAATAAGCTGGCCAGTTCAGGAACCAGGAGGAAGGAGTATGTAGCAAGGGAAGTTACTGCTACTGTTATGTGTATATGTTATAGTAAATAAATGTTATTACTTTGTGTCCTTAAAACTCGTGCTGGATTCTTCGTGGCCCTTACAAAAGAGACCAAAACTGAACACAATACTCCAGGTGTGGCCTCAGTAACACCTTAAACCAACTTTTTGCGACTCATGCACTGGCACACCCAGGTCTCTCTGCACAGCAGCATGTTTTAATATTTTATAATTTAAATAATAATCCGTTTTGCTGTTATTCCTACCAAAATGGATAACCTCACATTTGTCAACATTGTATTCCATCTGCCAGACCCTAGCCCATTTACTTAACCTATCCAAATCCTTCTGCAGACTTCCAGTATCCTCTGCACATTTTGCTTTACCACTCATCTTAGTGTCGTTTGCAAACTTGGACACCTTGCCCTTGGTCCCCAACTCCAAATCATCTATGTAAATTGTGAACAATTGTGGGTCCAACACTGATCCCTGAGGAACACCACTAGCTACTGATTGCCAACCAGAGAAACAACCATTAATCCCCACTCTTTGCTTTCTATTAATTAACCAATCCTCTATCCATGCTACCACTTTACCCTTAATGCCATGCATCGTTATCTTATGCAGCAACCTTTTGTGTGACACCTTGTCAAAGGCTTTCTGGAAATCCAGATATACCACATCCACTGGCTCCCCGTTATCTACCACACTGGTGATGTCCTCAAAAAATTCCACTAAATTAGTTAGGCACGACCTGCCCTTTATGAATCCATGCTGCGTCTGCCTAATGGGACAATTTCCATCCAGATGCCTCGCTGTTTCTTCCTTGATGATAGATTCAAGCATCTTCCCTACTACCGAAGTTAAGCTCACTGGCCTATAATTACCCGCTTACTGCCTACCTCCATTTTTAAACAGTGGTGTCACGTTTGCTAATTTCCAATCTGCCGGGACCACCCCAGACTCTAGTGAATTTTGGTAAATTATCACTAGTGCATTTGCAATTTCCCTAGCCATCTCTTTTAGCACTCTGGGATGCATTCCATCAGGGCCAGGAGACTTGTCTACCTTTAGCCCCATTAGCTTGCCCATCACTACCTCCTTAGTGATAACAATCCTCTCAAGGTCCTCACCTGTCATAGCCTCATTTCTATCAGTCACTAGCATGTTATTTGTGTCTTCCACTATGAAGACCGACCCCAAAAAGCTGTTCAGTTCCTCAGCCATTTCCTTATCTCCCATTGTTAAATCTCCCTTCTCATCCTCTAAAGGACCAATATTTACCTTAGCCACTCTTTTTTGTTTTATATATTTGTAGAAACTTTTACTATCTGTTTTTATATTCTGAGCAAGTTTACTCTCGTAATCTATTTTACTCTTCTTTATAGCTTTTGTAGTAGCTTTCTGTTGCCCCCTAAAGATTCCCCAGTCCTCTAGTCTCCCACTAATCTTTGCCACTTTGTATGGTTTTTCCTTCAGTTTGATACTCTCCCTTATTTCCTTAGATATCCACGGTCGATTTTCCCTCTTTTTACCGTCCTTCCATTTTGTTGGTATAAACCTTTGCTGAGCACTGTGAAAAATCACTTGGAAGGTTCTCCACTGTTCCTCAACTGTTTCACCATAAAGTCTTTGCTCCCAGTCTACTTTAACTAGTTCCTCTCTCATCCCATTGTAATCTCCTTTGTTTAAGCACAAAACACTAGTGTTTGATTTTACCTTCTCACCCTCCATCTGTATTTTAAATTGCACCATATTGTGACCGCTCCTTCTGAGAGGATCCCTAACTATGAGATCATGAATCAATCCTGTCTCATTACACAGGACCAGATCTAGGACCGCTTGTTCCCTCGTAGGTTCCATTACATACTGTTCCAGGAAACTATCGCGGATACATTCTATAATCTCCTCCTCAAGGCTGCCTTGACCGACCTGGTTAAACCAATCGACATGTAGATTAAAATCCCCCATGATAACTGCTGTACCATTTCTACATGCATCCGTTATTTCTTTGTTTATTGCCTGCCATAATGTTACTATTTGGTGGCCTATAGACTACTCCTATCAGTGACTTTTTCGCCTTACTATTCCTGATTTCCACCCAAATGGATTCAACCTTATCCTCCATAGTACTGATGTCATCCCTTACTATTGCCTGAATGTCATCCTTAAAGAACAGAGCTACACCACCTCCCTTACCATCCACTCTGTCCTTTCGAATAGTTTGATACCCTCGGATATTTAACTCCCAGTCGTGACCATCCTTTAACCATGTTTCAGTAATGGCCACGAAATCAGAATCATTCATGATGATTTGCGCCATCAACTCATTTACCTTATTCCGAATACTACGAGGTAAAGTACACTTATGTTGGCTTTTTTACTTCTGTTTTGAATCTTAGCACCTCGATCAGTAAACTCTCCTAAGTTATATTTCCTCTTAACTTTTCTCCCAATTTTCCTTGTCGTTGAACCCATATCTTCATGTAACAACCTGTCGCGTCGCTTACCATTAATGTTTTTACTTCCCGTTTTATTCCTTTTAGTATTACTGAGCCTATTCACTGAGCTCCCATCAGTCACTGTACCTTGTACTGTTGCCCTTTTTGATTTTTGACTGTGGCTTCTCTGCCTTACACTTTTCCCCTTACTGCCTTTTGTTTCTGTCCCTGTTTTACAACCTTCCAATTTCCTGCATCGGTTCCCATCCCCTCCCCAACAGCTCTAGCAAACACCCCCCCTAGAACATCGGTTCCAATCCTGCCCAGGTGCAGACCGTCTGGTTTGTACTGATCCCACCTCCCCCAGAACCGGTTCCAATGCCCCAGGATTTGAATCCCTCCCTCTTGCACCATCTCTCGAGCCACGCATTCACCCTATCTACTTGACATTCCTACTCTGACTAGCTCATGGCACTGGTAGCAATCCTGAGATTACTACCTTTGAGGTTATACTTTTTAGTTTAACTCCTAACTCCCTGAATTCAGCTTGTAGGTCCTTGTCCCGTTTTGTACCTATATCGTTGGTGCCTATGTGCACCACGACAGCTGGCTGTTCACCCTCCCCCTCCAGAATGCCCTGCAGCCGCTCCGAGACATCCTTGACCCTTGCACCAGGGAGGCAACATACCATCCTGGAGCCTCGATTGCGTCCGCAGAACCGCCTGTCTATTCCCCTTACGATTGAGCCCCTTATCACTATCACCCTGCCATTCTTCTTCCTGCCCTGCTGCACAGCAGAGCCAGCCACAGTGTCATGAACCTGGCTGCTGCTGCCTTCCCCTGGTGAGCCATCTCCCTCAACAGTATCCAAAGCGGTATATCTGTTTTGCAGGGAGATGACTGCAGGGGACACCTGCACTGCCTTCCTACTCTTGCTCTGTCTTTTGGTCACCCATTTTCTATCTCCCTCAGTAACTTTCACCTGCGGTGTGACCAACTCGCTAAACGTGCTATCCACGACGTCCTCAGCATCGTGGATACTCCAAGGTGAGTCCATCCGCAGCTCAGAGCCGTCAAACGGTCTAACAGGAGCTGGAACTGGACACACTTCTTGCACGTGAAGGAGGCAGGGACAGTGGACGTGTCCCTGAGCTCCCACATCGCACACGAGGAGCATGACACGTGTCTGGGATCTCCTGCCATGTCTTAAACCTTAGGCAAACGTATACAACTACAATTCCAAAAAACGAAAGAAAAAATAAATAAATTAGACAATGAAAAGAAAAACTACTTACCAGTCACTTACCAGGGATAAAAAGCACCTCCTCCCCCCACGCTTTGAATTTCCACCTAGCTTCAAATTCCCAAACTCACTCTTGGTTGTGCCTCACTCTGGCTGTGTCTTCTCTGAATTGACTCCCCTCCCCCACCTGCTTTTAGATCAAAGTAGTTTAAATTGACTGACACTTAACTGCCAACCAGTTATGTGAGTGGGTGGGGCAGCCCTTGTTAACCCACACTGCACAATACTAGGTTAATTTAAATTAATTTAAACTCCTGAAATGTAAAAGGAGCTGCCTTACTGATTTAATTCAATTCCCACCTAGATTCAAATTCCCAAACTCACTCTTAGCTGTGCCTCACTCTGGCTGTGTCTTCTGTGGCTCACTGGGAGAACTCACTGCTGGTCCTGCTGGTCATAGCCATAGATGGTGACGTTATCTAAGTACGGGATTGTGGCCCGCAGCCCGTACTGGTCAACCATTCGGTCCATTTTTCGCTGGAAGACCGAGACCCCATTGGTGAAGCCGAAGGGGACCCTGAGGAAATGGTAGAGGCGGCCATCTGCCTCGAAGGCAGTGTATTGGTGGTCCTCCGGGCGGATAGGGAGCTGGTGGTACGCGGACTTCAAGTCGACTGTGGAGAAGACTCGATACTGCGCAATCTGATTGACCATGTCAGATATGCGGGGGAGGGGGTACGCATTGAGCTGCGTGAACCGGTTAATCGTCTGACTGTCGTCGATGACCATCCGGTGCTTCTCCCAGTCTTGACGACCACTACTTGGGCGCTCCAGGGGCTGATACTGCTCCTGGTGGTGATGGGCTTACAGTCCAGGGTGAGGTTAGCGAAGAGCGAGGGTGGGGCGACCTTAAGGCTTGTGAGGCTACAGATGGTGAGGGGGGGGCAGGGGTCCACCGAACTTTAAGGTAAGGCACTGGAAGTCGAGGCCCAGTAATAGGGAAGCGCAGAGATGGGGGAACGATGTAGAGCTTAAAGTTAGTGTACTATACGCCTTGTACGGAAATGGTCGCGACACAGTACCCCCAGATTGTTACGGAATGTGATCCGGAAGCCAGGGAGATTTTCTGGGTTGCGGGTAAAATTGGGAGGGAGCAGCGCCTTATCGTATCTGGGTGTATAAAGTTTTCTGTGCTCCCGGAGTCGAAGAGGCAGGCCGTCTCGTGCCCGTTGATCCGGACGGTCATCGTGGATTTTCTGAGTTGGTGAGGTAGAGACTGGTCGAGTGTGATGGAGGCGAGCTTCGGAAGGTGGTGGGTGGGCCGTTTGGACGTAGCAGTGACCAGCGTACGACCGGGTGAGCAGGGGCCCCGGGAGATGGCGGAGCGGTTCCAAGATGGCGGCCCCCATGGGTCGCGCGTGGCGGGTGGAGTACAAGGTGGCGGCGAAGATGGCAGCCCCCATGGGTCGCACATGGCGAGTGGCAGCGAAGATGGTGGCGCCCACGTGTGGCACATGGCGGGTGGCGCGGCAGATGGGGGAGGTCCCGACAGGCAACAGGCAGCGCTGTTGGGCCTAAGAAGTTTAGGGACAGGTCGGGCCTGGCAGACTTTGGCGAAGTGGTCCTTCCTCCCACATCCGTTGCAAGTCACGTTCCGTGCAGGGCAGCGTTGTCTGGGGTGCTTACCCTGGCCGCAAAAGTAGCATTTCGGGCTTCCGGCATTGGCGGGCTGCTGCGCGGCACAGGCTTGCGCTGCACTCGAGTCGGGTGATGGCGGCGGTCACAACGTCCACGAGGGTCGGAGGTGTAGGCCACTTCCAGGGAGTTTGAGAGCTGCCCTGTCTCTGGTAGGCCGAACGTACCCCCTTCTAGCAAGCGCTGGCGGATGTAATTGGATTTAATACCCGCGACGTAGGCGTCCCTGATCAGCAGCTCCGTATGTTGGGCAGCCGATACCGCCTGGCAAGCACAGTTCCATCCGAGTACCCGTAAGGCACGCAGGAACTCGGCTTGTGATTCTCCGGGGCGTTGTCGCCTCGTGGCAAGGAGGTGCCACAGCTCGTTTACTGTCTTTACGTACTGTCCCTTCAGCAGCATTATCGCCTCCGAATACGAGGGGACGACCCTGACCTATGCAAGAAATCCAGGTACGACCTCCGCAAAGCCATCCGGAATGCCAAGAGAGAATATCAGACCAAGCTAGAGTCACAGACAGACTCTCGGCGGTTGTGGCAAGGACTAAACAACATAACGGGCTACAAAGCGAAGCCGAACAGTATTTCTGGCAGCAGCACACCCCTCCCCGATGAACTCAATGCATTCTATGCTCGGTTCGAGCAGGTAACCAACAATCCGCTGGCGAGTGCCCCAGCAGCCCATAACTCACCCATACCCACCATCACAGCTTCCGGAGTCAGATTGGCCTTCCTGAAAGTGAACCCTCGGATGGCGACGGGCCCAGACGGGATCCCTGGTCGTGCATTCAGAGCCTGTGCGGACCAGCTGGCAGAGGTATTCACGGACATCTTTAACCTGTCCCTACTCCACTCCGATGTCCCCACCTGCTTCAAGAAGACCACCATCATACCGGTACCAAAGAAGAACCAGGCAACGTGCCTCAATGACTACTGACCAGTGGCCCTGACTTCAGTCGTAATGAAATGCTTCGAGAGGTTGATCATGAAGCGCATCACCTCCATGCTCCCAGAACGCCTTGATCCACTGCAATGCGCATACCGCTGCAACCGGTCCACATCAGACACCATTTCCCTGGCCCTACACTCATCCCGAGAGCATCTCGAAAACAAGGACTCCTACATTAGACTCCTATTTATTGACTACAGCTCCGCCTTCAACGCCATAATCCCAGCCAAGCTCATATCAAAGCTCCAAAACCTAGGACTTGGCTCCCCACTCTGCAACTGGATCCTCGATTTTCTGACCAACAGACCACAATCAGTAAGAATGAACAACAACACCTCCTCCACAATAGTCCTCAACACCGGCGCCCCTCAAGGCTGTGTACTTAGCCCCCTACTCTACACCCTGTACACACACGACTGCGTGGCAAAACTTGGTTCCAACTCCATCTACAAGTTTGCTGACGATACGACCATAGTGGGCCGGATCTCGAATAACGATGAGTCCGAATACAGGAGGGAGTTAGAGAACCTAGTGGAGTGGTGTAGCAACAACAATCTCTCCCTCAATGCCAGCAAAACTAAAGAGCTGGTAATTGACTTGCAGGAAGCAAAGTACTGTACACACCCCTGTCAGCATCAACGGGGCCGAGGTGGAGATGGTGAGCAGTTTCAAGTTCCTAGGGGTGCACATCTCCAAAAATCTGTCCTGGTCCACCCACGTCGACGCTACCACCAAGAAAGCACAACAGCGCCTATACTTCCTCAGGAAACTAAGGAAATTCGGCATGTCCACATTGACTCTTACCAACTTTTACAGATGCACCATAGAAAGCATCCTATCGGGCTGCATCACAGCCTGGTATGGCAACTGCTCGGCCCAGGACCGCAAGAAACTTCAGAGAGTCGTGAACACAGCCCAGCCCATCACACAAACCTGCCTCCCATCCATTGACTCCATCTACACCTCCCGCTGCCTGGGGAAAGCGGGCAGTATAATCAAAGATCCCTCCCACCCGGCTTACTCACTCTTCCAACTTCTTCCATCGGGCAGGATATACAGAAGTCTGAGAACACGCACGAACAGACTCAAAAACAGTTTCTTCCCCTCTGTCACCAGACTCCTAAATGACCCTCTTATGGACTGATTTCATTAACACTACACCCTGTATGCTTCATCCGATGCCAGTGCTTTTGTAGTTACATTGTAGCTGTTGTGTTACCCTATTATGTGTTTTCTTTTATTCCCCTTTCTTCTCATGTACTTAATGATCTGTTGAGCTGCTCGCAGAAAAATACTTTTCACTGTACCTCGGTACACGTGACAATAAACAAATCCAATCCAATCCAATCCAATCCGATAAGAAGGAAAACTTGCGGGCTCACCCGTGCATTGAGTATTTGCTGCTTTTGGAGGTCGGTGACATCTTCGGTGGAGGATCCGAGGTAAGCTTCGAAGCTTAGCCAGTGCTTGAATGTTGCAGTGGCGTCGGCTGCTTGTGGGTCCAGCTCAGGCTTGATCGATGAATTCATCTTAAAAGATTAGCTTATTAAATTGATGTGCCATCAAACAAAACAAGACGAGTAGTGAACAAAACTGAGTCTTTAATAAGCTAAACAGAAAGCCTCCTGGCCTCTGATCCCGAACTGGGGCACGGTCGGAGGTCGGCCACCTTTATACCGAGCCCGAAGGGGGGGGGGCGGAGCCATCAGGCAGTAGTATACCACAATACATGTAATATAGTAACAGTTCACCACAATACATATAATATACTAACAATGGTTTACTACAGGGACATACTGCAGTGAGGGACACACTGCAGGGAGGGACACACTGCAGGGAGGGACACACTGCAGTGTGGGAAATACTGAAATGAGGGACACACTGCAGTGAGGGACATACTGCAATGAGGGACACACTGCAGTGAGGGACATAGTGTAGTGAGGGACACACTGCAGTGAGGGACATACTGCAATGAGGGACGCACTGCAGTGAGGGACATACTGCAGGGAGAGACACACTGCAGGGAGGGACACACTGCAGTGAGGGACATACTGCAGTGAGGGACACACTGCAGTGAGGGACATACTGCAATGAGGGACGCACTGCAGTGAGGGACATACTGCAGGGAGAGACACATTGCAGGGAGGGACACACTGCAGTGAGGGACATACTGCACTGAGGGACATACTGCAGGGAGGGACATACGCACTGAGGGACACATTGTAGTGAGGGACACACTGTAGTGAGGGACATACTGCAGTGAGGGACACACTGCAGTGAGGGACAAACTGCAGTGAGGGACATACTGCAGGGAGGGACACACTGCAGTGAGGGACATACTGCAGTGAGGGACATACTGCAGGGAGGGACACACTTCAGGGAGGGACACACTGCAGGGAGGGACATATGCAGTGAGGGACACATTGTAGTGAGGGACACACTGTAGTGAGTGACATACTGCACTGAGGGACATACTGCAGGGAGGGACCTACGCAGTGAAGGACACACTGCAGCGAGGGACATACTGCAGGGAGGGACATACGCAGAGAGGGACATACGCAGTGAGGGACACATTGTAGTGAGGGACATACTGCAGTGAGGGACACACTGCAGGGAGAGACACATTGTAGTGAGGGACATACTGCAGTGAGGGACACACTGCAGGGAGAGACATACTGCAGTGAGGGACACACTGTAGTGAGGGACATACTGTGGTGAGGGACACACTGTAGTGAGGGACATACTGCAGTGAGGGACACACTGCAGGGAGAGACATGCTGCAGTGAGGGACACACTGCAGGGAGGGACATACGCAGTGAGGGACACATTGTAGTGAGGGACATACTGCAGTGAGGGACACACTGCAGGGAGAGACATACTGCAGCGAGGGACACACTGTAGTGAGGGACATACTGTGGTGAGGGATATGTTGATTGATTCTATGATTTTTTGCTTCTTACAGCTCCCTGGAATACCTCCAGAGGAGGATGAGATGAAACATGAGACGGAAGAGAATAAAAGTCAAGGCTGGCAATCTCTCGTCCCAGGACCGCCCAAGGAGGAAGAAATGATGCAAATATCTGAAGGAAAACCTGGATCGCAGATCACACAAGGGAACGAAGTAGAGTCCATACCCAATGAAAAAGTGATTACTACGACTCTAACAGGAGGAGAAGGGGGAAGGTCTGCACTTTCGAGCTCAGGTCAGAGTGAAAAGGAAGGCAGATGCCTAGAGTCTGAGATCCCTGGTGACCAATTACAGGAAGACCTCGAGCAACACATAGCTCAGATGCCAGTGTTTCCAGAGCAGCAAAGCCATCGGGGAGGATTTTAGGGTGTGTGGGCTGGGGCGACCCAATTCATTCTAATTTGAGAAGATTTTGGAGCTTCCAGAGCCCCAGAACCATAGCACAGGGAATTACGTACAGCGCTGGTGCAATGTTACAACATAGCAGTGCACATTGTTACCTTAAAATTGACCATGGTTACTGAAAAATGCTTGCTCACAAATCCTTCAAAGGAAAACATGCCTGGAATGTTACTAACAATCAGCTTAAAAGCTAGTGTCTAAATATATGACAGTCCTGCAGATCTACTTAAAATGTAAAATGTTTCGTTAGACTTTGGCTGCTTATGTAGAGAATGTAGAAATAAATACTAACTGGTGGGTGGGGTGGGGTGCAGATCAGAATGGCATCATGGAAGCATCATGTCAAAGAAGGTGGTGACAGAGTTAAATAGGGTGGAGTTTTACCTTCAGCAGCAGAACAAATGTGCAGACACTTGCCTCACCACAAGCAAATAGGTTGGGTCAGATTCATGATGGACACAGTCCAGGGATGAATGGGGCCTGGTAGGTTGTTGCATTTTAGATATTGGCGTGACAAACGCATGTCACATTTTTGGAAAAAGAAAAAACGAGTTATTCCCTACTGGTTCCTTCAGAGAGACTCCGGAAAACCTTCACCATCAGTGAAAACCCCCCACAATTTTTCCTTGGTTTAAGGCAGGGTTTCCCAAACGTTTCGAGTCTTGGAGCCCCTAGTGACCTCCCAAGAGCCATTTTTTTTGCCACAAATTAGATGCAAATACTAAAATCAAATGTAAAGAAGTATTTTCTAGCTATATCTATGCATATATTAGAAATCAGGAAGTGGCACAGAGTCACAAATGCAAACACCCGTTACATGGCCCCTCACATTAACTCTTGGCCAAGCCATTCTCCCATGGACCTTCACATTAACTCTTAGAACATTACAGCGCAGTACAGGCCCTTCGGCCCTCGATGTTGCGCTGAGCTGTGAAACCACTCTAAAGCCCATCTACACGATTCCCTTATCGTCTATATGTCTATCCAATTACCATTTGAATGCCCTTAGTGTTGGCGAGTCCACTACTGTTGCAGGCAGGGCATTCCACGCCCTTACTACTCTCTGAGTAAAGAACCTACATCTGACATCTGTCCTATATCTATCTCCCCTCAATTTAAAGCTATGTCCCCTCGTGCTAGACATCACGATCCGAGGAAAAAGGCTCTCACTGTCCACCCTATCCAATCCTCTGATCATCTTGTATGCCTCAATTAAGTCACCTCTTAACCTTCTTCTCTCTAACGAAAACAGCCTCAAGTCCCTCAGCCTTTCCTCATAAGATCTTCCCTCCATACCAGGCAACATTCTGGTAAATCTCCTCTGCACCCTTTCCAATGCTTCCACATCCTTCCTATAATGCGGCGACCAGAATTGCACGCAATACTCCAAATGCGGCCGCACCAGAGTTTTGTACAGCTGCAACATGACCTCATGGCTCCGAAACTCAATCCCTCTACCAATAGAGGAAGAGCTGTACGTGGTACAGGGTACATTTGGGATAGTGTCACGTGTACCTGATTCAATTTAAAGTGTCAGGTTTTTGTACCTTAATATTTCAGCAAAAATTCACGTTATTGATATAGAACATCATTTCTGCTCCTGTTTTCAGCCTTGAGGGTCCTGCACAGTTTGTTTGCATATTAATCAATAGAATCATAGAAATTTAGAGCTCAGAAAGAGGCCATTCGGCCCAGCATGCTTGTGCTTGTTGATCCCACTTGATTTGTAGCCTTACAGGTTTCAAGTGCATCTCCAAATACTTCTTAGTGTGCGACGAGGGTTTCTACCTCTATCACCCTTTCAGGTAGGGTGTTCCAGACCCTTGCCACACTCATTCCTCAGCACCCTTCTAATCCTTTTCATAATTACATTAAATATATGCACCCGGGTTAATCCTTCCTATCCATGCTATCTCGGGCTGGCATATTTTTGTACACCTCAATTAAATTTCTCCTCCGCCTCCTCTGTTCAAGGGAAAACAACCCATTTGAATTTGTTGGTCTGTGGATATGACTGGAGCAGAGGAGGAGAGAAGGCTCTCTGTGCTGCTCACTATAATGACGTCCCCTTTATTATGCTATTTGGTTTAGCTCTTTCAGTGTAATAGAAATCATGTAACCAGCATAGTTAGGGAAACAAAGGTAGTTTTAAGGGGTTTATATTTGTGTTGGTAAACATTAGAAATATGGCATAGTTTTAAGTGGGTTTAATTTAATGTTTCCGTGTCTGGAAGGATTCATGTTGGGGCTGTTTAGCACAGGGCTAAATCGCTGGCTTTGAAAGCAGACCAAGGCAGGCCAGCAGCACGGTTCAATTCCCGTACCAGCCTCCCTGAACAGGTGCCGGAATGTGGCGACTAGGGGCTTTTCACAGTAACTTCATTTGAAGCCTACTTGTCATAATAAGCAATTTTCATTCATTCATTTCATTGTTGGACAAAGATGTTCGTACGTGTGGGGGTTGGTGCAGTTCCAATTGTGCTTCTATTGCACTTAGAGAGGGCTACAGCATGAAGCATATATAAAAGGCATAAGCTTGTGGGTGTTGCATAATAACTGGGGTCTTTTACGGAAGAGAAACTTTTAAGTTTTAGTTGAGCTAATTTGATTGCAGTTGGAGATAGGTAGCGAGAGAGAAGGCAACTCTCACAGCTCTCCTAGACGTAATTTGTTTAGAAGGCTAGAGAGGGAACATCTTTCTCAGCTTTGCTAGAACAAAAGCCATACTATGGAGTAATGGTTAGGAAGATACGTGCAGAGATCTGAACAGCTGCTGGTTAAGGAAACTAGAGAAATGAAGAAATATTTCTAAGAAGTCTTGATGTTAAAGGTGCTAAAACAGACAACTGTTCAATAAAGACAGACAGAGCTGAGAAGGCTGAGGTGCCAGAAAGGTATCTGCAGTGAGTTTTCAGGTTTGTGAGATTGCAGAATGTGAGTTGAATTAAATATGGAAATCGATGGCTGGAGCTCAGAGTTTGTGTAAAAGCAGTTACGGCAAAGGAAACCTAAAAAGGGGTGGTGTAAAGCCCAGATTGGATTTACAGTTCAAAGTGGAGCAGAAACTTGGGTTTAAAACATCATTTGTAAAAACCTGAACTGGATTTCAGATTACAACTCATAAAGGAAAGCTTTTAATTATCAGAGAAGATTTTAAAGCATGTTTTAAAAGTGGAGTTTGGAAACTCTCATGTTGCAATCATCTGGGGGTATTCTGAAGAGTAATCTCCAAACATACAAATGTCAAGTGTATGTATTTGAATACAGCCAATCTGTGTGATTAAAAGGGACCTTGTGTTAATCGGACCATTGTAGCTTAAAATGAACTTTGTAATTCGTGTTAATCTTAAAATTGCTGTATAATTGTTAAACTAAGGGGGAAAATGCAGGAGTGTTGTATAATAATCCAACTTTTCATGTTTAATAAATGTTTTTTTTCTTGTTGTTAAAACTAATTAGCGGTCCTGTGAATCTGTTCCTCTGCGTTTTATCAAGTAAAAGTAAAAGTTACTGGGCGGGATTCTCCGTTTCAGAGACCATGGGCGAAATTCTCCTACCCGCCCCGCCACATTTCTGCCCCGACCGGCCGGCGGGAGTCTCCGTAACACCGGCCGGTCAATGGGGTTTCCCATTGTGGGGCAGCCCCACGCCGTCGGGAAACCCCCGGGCGCCGGCAAAACGGAGACTCCCGCCGGCGGAGAATGACGCCCAATGGGTGGGATTCTCCGTCGCCCGACGCCGATATCGTAATCGGTGATCGGGCGGAGAATCGACTCCGATGCCCGAATCGGGGCCGACGCCGGTTTGACACCGATCAACCATGCTCCGCCCCCTCAGAAATGGCATCAATGCGATGGCGCGTCATCGGCTGGCCCTCCCGCAATGCTCCGCTCCTGATGGGCCGAGTTCCCGACGGCGCGGGTCACGTGTCCTCACACAAAACGGGAAACCAACATGGTGGCTGCGGACTGTGTCCAGCGCTGTCACACTCGATCAGGATCCATGCCGCTGGCCGGGGGTCATCCGTGAGGGCTGCAGGGACGGGTGGGGGGTGCTAGGGGGTGGGCTGTGGGGTCGTGGATGGCGGGTCTTGTCTGCGCACGGCCGGCACCACGCTGTACGGCGCGACCGCAGCTGTGGCCAGGGACACGGCCATTCTCCGACCGTTTTAGATGCCGGAGCCGAGTGTTTCACCCGGCGCCGCTGCTAAATCCTTACCGGTACCAGAATCGGTGAGGGTTTCGCGCCAATTATTTTGCTTAAACCTCCCGCGGATTCTCCGAGCCGGCACTTTGCCGCAGAAATGGAGAATCCAGCCCTAAGTGTTGACACCGGGACAGAATCGATGGACTTCTCCGACTGCATAATTGGCCCCGCTCCCAGAGCAATTCAGTATCCGTTAATGGGCTAGCACCGATGCCACGTGGAATGTGATTGATTCCAATGAAAAACGGTGTCGGATACACTGGAGTCGGGATTGACACTCGAGAGGCTGACAAGCTGCAGCCGCAAATCAGCACTCCACTCCCCCCACCCCCCCCCCCCCCCCCCCCCCCACACACATTCATCCCAGCCAACAAGATGGCAGCATGGAGAGCAGCATCCGGTTCATGGACGCAGAGCTGGAGACCCGAATGGACACTGCGGAGGAGAGGTGGGCTATCCTGTACCCCGGGGTGGGAAGGAGATTGCCACCCATCCCATACACCGGATCTGGGCACGGTGGCAGACGTTGTGACCGCCTTGGGCCCCACCGCCAGGACCGACAACAGTGCCGCAAAAAATTGCTCAACCTCCTCAGGCCGGCCAGGGTGAGTAGGCAGCACTGTGCCCCTGGCACTAACCCCCGCCGCACAACAGCTGTAACCCCACTCCCCTCTGTCTCACTCCAGCCCCTCCCAACCCTCGGAGAAAATGATCCACAACTGCCAGGAGAGGGAAAAGACTGGAGGGGAACCGTCGGACCTGCGACCCCCTGACCGCAGCAAGACCCAGAGATACTCACGTTTGTTGGGCATGTTAGTGAAGTGGCTTCTGGGGCACTGCCTGGTGCTCACCACACACGTGCTGCAATACATCAGGTGGAGGTAGAAAACCCTGAGGGGGAGGACGGTCGGAGGTCAGTCCAGCGCCAGGGACTAGCTGTCGTCTGGATGGGTTTCCGACTTCTCGAAAGGGGATCCCATCGATAGTGGAGATGCAGTCGCAGAGCCAGGGACTACATGAGGGGGTGTCAGCAGCCCCCCAGCACCTGCAGGGGCAAGAGATGGTGCCGAGAAGACATGCCACCCAGGCCAACACCTGGGACCCCAGTTCAGCCAGTGCCGCTCCGGTGCCTCTTCCCCATCCCACTCCTCCCCATACGCACCCCCCGCCCCCCCCCCCCCCCCCACGCACCCCCCCCCCAGCCCCCAGCTCCGCCATCCCAAGAGTTTGGTGGGGCCTTGTGATGGAATGGCATAGCTCCCATGCAGGGATCACCTAGGTGGATGCTGAAAAGTGCTACCATGGGCAGAAGTCAAACGTTGTCAAACAGCGAGGAGGACCAGAGCACATCGCAGAGCAGATCGTCACTATCTTCCATCCCATGGACCAGACCCACTATTACTGCCAACCCAGGGCCTGCACCCCATAGTGAGATAGGTAGGAATTTCAGAGGGGGCTGCAAGGTGGGGGTTGCGCATGGTGTTCATGGGAGCGGTTTGTCTCGGCTGGGAGGAGGTGGGGGGTGGTTTGAGGGGAGTGAGGGTTGAAGGAACGAGGTGTCCATGCCAATGGCTAGGCCCCATAGTTGGTTAACCTGGAGGCAATTAGAACACATGTCGACCCCGGCCCACATGCTGTGCGGCCTCCTGTCCTGTCGGGGTCTCATATCCTACCCCCCCCCCCACCCCTCCTCCGCATTCTCCTTGTCCGGCGCGACCAGCCCTTCATTCTCCTCCTCCCGCATGTCGTCCCTCGGGCAGCATGGTAGCATAGTGGTTAGCACAGTTGCTTCACAGGTCCAGGTTCCCAGGATCGATTCCCGGCTTGGGTCACTGTTTGTGCGGAGTCTGCACATTCTCCCTGTGTGTGCGTGGGTTTCCTCCGGGTGCTCCGGCTTCCTCCCACAGTCCAAAGATGTGCAGGTTAGGTGGTTTGGCCAGGCTAAAGTTCCCTTAGTGTCCAAAAAAGGTTAAGTGGGGGTTACTGGGTTACGAGGATAGGGTGGATCTGTAGGGGGTGAAAGTCAAACATGTTAGCATATTCCTATGCCTAACCAAGCCCAATAGTCTACATCATGCCCCCACATGGTCTCACCCTGCCCTGTCCACACCCCTTGCCCATTCAGTGCCCGACACTGTGGGGACCTCTGGCCCTGGTCCCTGTCCCTGCTGCCAGGGGTACCATTGGCTGGCGCTACCCATGCAAGCGATACACTCCGTGGTCCCCGTCCGCCACCTTCCTATAGGGGCTACTGTGGGCATTGACCTTGCGTGGTCCGCGTGCTGGCTTGCCGGCGGGTGGTGGCGGTTTGGGGAGGTGAGGGGGGAGAGTTTGTGATGTGGAGCATGGGGGGTGGTGTACGGGCGTGGTGTAGAGCATGAGGTAGTGTGAGGGGATGGTGGGTGGAGGGGGAGGGATGGGGTGGGGGGGGGGTGTTGGGGAAGAAGGTGGGGGGGTTGGTAGGGTGGAGGGTGAGGAATGGAATGATCAGGTGTGGGAGGTGGTGATGTGGAGGGTGGAGGTGGTACGGGATTGGTGTGGTGGAGGGGGAAGGATGGGGTGGGAGGGTGTTAGGGTGGAAGGTTGGGGTGGAGGTGGTGCACCTTTGTGTCCAAAGATGTGTAGGTTAGGTGGGGTTTCAGGGGATTGGGCCCAGGCAGGGTGCTGTTTAGGGCAGCTCGGTGACGCAGTGGTTAGCACTGCTGCCTCACGCGCCGTGGTCCCAGGTTTGATCCCAGCTCTGGGTCACTGTCCGTGTGGAGTTTGCACATTCTCCCCGTGTTTGCGTGGGTTTCGCCCCCACAACCCAAAGATGTGCAGGGTAGGTGGATTGGTCACGCTAAATTGCCCCTTAAATGGATAAAATGAATTGTGCAAAAAAAACGGTTGGGTGCTCTTTCAGAGGGTTGGTGCAGACTTGATGGGCCGAATGGCCTCTTGGCACTGTAGGGATTCTATGTTCTATGAAGTGACCAATACAATGTTACTAACTTTGCAATTGGCATTAGACTCAGCACATTACACAGATATGTGCTTCATTCTAACAAGCTAATGGGTTTGTTGACAATGTAAGACAGAACTCATTAAAGCAAAACGATTTCCCAGCCTGGCCCTAGACATCCTGTACAAGCTGCAGTGTCAGGGCAAATACTAATAGCGTTTCTTTTTAGAATTCTCGATCAATATCGTCACAAACTTAACCCTGCAGGAAAAGGAAATATTTTTCTCCTAATTTATGGCCATGTCCAATTGACTGACATTGTTTATGTACACAGTTGCTAATAATACGTGGAATATAGCACAGGACTCTAGATTGGATTGGATTGGATTTGTTTATTGTCACGTGTACCGAGGTACAGTGAAAAGTATTTTTCTGCGAGCAGCTCAACAGATCATTAAGTACATGAGAAGAAAAGGGAATAAAAGAAAATACGTAATAGGGCAACACAACATATACAATGTAACTACATAAGCACTGGCATCGGATGAAGTATACAGGGTGTAGTGTTAATGAAATCGGTCCATAAGAGGGTCATTTAGGAGTCTGGTGACAGTGGGGAAGAAGCTGTTTTTGAGTCTGTTCGTGCGTGTTCTCAGACTTCTGTATCTCCTGCCCGATGGAAGAAGTTGGAAGAGTAAGTAAGCCGGGTGGGAGGAATCTTTGATTATGCTGCCCGCTTTCCCCAGGCAGCGGGAGGTGTAGATGGAGTCAATGGATGGGAGGCAGGTTCGTGTGATGGACTGGGCGGTGTTCACGACTCTCTGAAGTTTCTTGCGGTCCTGGGCCAAGCAGTTGCCATACCAGGCTGTGATGTAGCCAGATAGGATGCTTTCTATGGTGCATCTGTAAAAGCTCAACTCTTTATGCTGGTGTTTATCCTCCAAGAGCCTCCTCTTATCTCTATTCACCCCATCCTATCGGTATATCTTTCTATTCTCCCTCAGATTAGCATAGTTTTCTTACCTATCAGATTGCATTTCATGTGAGAATGGGAGGGTAAAAACCGCTCAAACCCGTCATACATAGAAACATACATAGAAAACAGGAGTAGGAGGAGGCCTTGCCACCCATTGAGCCATTCATTATGATCATCAAGTTCAATATCCTGATCCCGCCTATCCCCCATATCCCTTGATCCCTTTAGCCCCAAGAGCTTTATCTAATTCCTTCTTGAAATTACACATTTTGGCCTCAATTACTTTCTGCGGTTGTGAATGCCATAGGTTCACAGCTCTCTGCGTGAAGAAATTCTCCTCACCTCAGTCCTAAAAGGTTTACCCGTTAACCTCAAACTATGACCCCCTAACTCTGAACTCCCCCACTATCGGGAACATTCTTTCTGAATCTATCCTGTCTAATCCTGTTAGAATTTTGTAAAGTTTCTATGAGATCCACTCTCACTCTTCTAATCTCCAATGCGTATAATCCTAACCAATTTAGTCTCCCCTCATCTGACAGTCCCGCCATCCCAGGAAGCAGCCTGGTAAACCTTTGCTGCACTCCCTCCATAGCAAGAGCATCCTTCCTCAGATAAGGACACCAAACTGCACACAATACTCCAGGTGTGACCTCACCAATGCCCTATACAATTGCGGTAAAACATCCCTATTCTTATACTCAAATCCTCTCGCTATGAAGGCCAACATACCATTTGCCTTCTTTACCACCTGCTGTACCTGCTCGCTTACTTTCAGCAACTGATGCACGAGGGCATCAAGGTCTCGCTGAGTATCCACCTCTCTCAATTTACACCCATTCAATTAGATCATGGCTGATCTGCATCTTAACTCCATAAAGCTGCTTTGATTCCATAACCCTCTGCGTTTGCTTATCAAAAATATATCAACATCAGCGTTGAAATTTTCAGCTGACCCTCTGCCTCAACAGCTTTTACGGAGAGAAATCATCAACTGCCAGCTGTGTGGAGAAGTGCTTTCTGACATCAGACTCCAATTTTAAAGTTACTTCCCCTTGTCCTGAGCCCTCCAACCAGAGGAAAACTTTTCACAGTAACTTCATTTGAAGCCTACTTGTGACAATAAGCGATTTTCATTTCATTAACCTTTTTAATTATATTGGAGGCGCGAATTGGGTCGCTAAACCATCTCCATCTGCAGCATGCCATAAAGTGCAGCTTTCATGGGATTGGGGTCTTAATGAAATGAGAGACGATCTGCCATGGAATTAGTAGCTGGGGGTGCGGGGAGGGGCAGGGGTGGGAACATAAATAGAGGCAGGACACCAGGGAAATGGGACACGTTGTGGCCTGAAAGGGCAGCATTGCAGTGAACACCGTCTGTGCTTGGTTTTGTAAATTGTCCTGAGGACAATTCCCTTATAAATTCACCTGAGGAAGGAGCAGCGCTCCGAAAGCTAGTGATTCGAAACAAACCTGTTGGACTTTTAACCTGGTGTTGTAAGACTTCTTACTGTGCTCACCCCAGTCCAACGCCGGCATTTCCCATCATTGTTTCATAAAATGGGAGACCTCCATGCTCAGCTCTGGAGAGCTCTGAACAGTCACCCACCCCCAGGACAATCTCAGGAGGTCAGCAGATGAGCTCTGAAGGAGTTTCCTGACGACCTCAAGCTGCCTAATTAACGAGATGTCCGACTTCACTTTCCGTCCTCTGTCCTTGGGGAAAATAGTCAGACTTGGGAACAGAGGAAGCAAATGAGTATACAGGGTGCCACCACCAGGGGCTGGTTAGCGCAGTGGGCTAAACAGCTGGCTTGGAATGCGGAACAATTCCCGTACCGGCCTCCCCGAACAGGCACCGGAATATGGCGTCTAGGGGATTTTCACAGTAACTTCATTCAAGCCTACTTGTGACAATGAGCTATTATTATTATTATTTTGCCATCCCGTTTCTATTCTGTCCCAATCTGGAATGGGAAAATTCGGCCATTTTTAGTACATAAACGTTTATCCCAAACGTCTGTCTAGGATTCATTGACCAACATTCAACATGTCACAACAATCCTTGTTGATGTTGGATTCTTTGCCACCCAAGCTTAAAGTGCATTAAAGTCAGATGTGGAAATTCCTGTTGCTACCCAGAGAACATCAGTTGACAGAACAAAGAAGGGATTGAAGGGTTTTTCTGGTTCTTCATAGCTCAGTGCTGCACCAAGCAGTGCATCTTCGCATAGAGCCATTACGTTAGCTGGTGATACTGGAATTGTTTACATTACAGTGACAGATCATTCAAATCAACTGGCCAATAGGGGTCTTTATGCTCCCCCCTCCCCCCACTTTCCTCCCTCCCTAATTCATTTATTCCTATTAACATATCACAGAATGACAGAATTCATGTGGAGCTGTCGGAGGCCATTCAACTCATTGAATCTGCACCACCTCTCCAAATGAGGCATTCACTTTGCGCTATTTCTCCGCCTTCTCCTTATAACCCTGCACATTCGGATAACAGTCTAATTTGTTTCTGAATGAATTGAAGCTGCCACCACGCATTCCACATCTTAACCACTTGCTGTGTGAATTCTTCCACCAGTTACTTTAAATCTGTGCTCTCTTGTCGTTGATCTTTTCACAAGTGGGGAAAGTTTTCCCGCATCTGCTCTGATATTGGAATGGCTAATGGAGAATCATAGAATTTACAATGCAGCAGGAGGCCATTCGGCCCATCGAGTCTGCACCAGCTCTTGGAAAGAGCACCCTACCCAAGCCCACACCTCCACCCTATCCCCATTACCCAGTAACCCCACCCAACACTAAGGGCAATTTTGAACACTAAGGCCAATTTAGCATGGCCAATCCATCTAACCTGCACATCTTTGGACTGTGGGAGGAAACCGGAGCACCCGGAGGAAACCCACGCACACACGGGGAGAACGTGCAGACTCCGCACAGACAGTGACCCAAGCCGGGAATCGAACCTGGGACCCTGGGGCTGTGAAGCAATTGCGCTATCCACAATGCTACAATGCTTCCCATTAAAGAAGCAGTTGATTCTGTTGTGGAAACTGTTGTGATATTGTGAAATACGATAGGGCATTGTAAACATTTAACGGCGCAGAGAAAACAGTCAATTGGGCACTCTGTAATGGAAGTGCCCAGTGAGGAGCAGTTAGCCATCTGGGGATGTGGACAATGTTAGGTCACCCATGCTTCCAGAGCCCAAGGGCATGTGGGACTTGTAACCCACGTTGGTGGGAGTGCAGAAGTGTCACGTTGATGCAGTGTGGGCTACTCTTCCCAAGTTGAGTCCCACAGTGTACAGAGAGCTGTAATCTGCACCTTAATCTCTGTGTTACATTCTCAAACAGCACAATGTTGATGTTCAAAAAGGTTAGGTGGGATTACTGGATTACGGGGATAGGTTGGAAGTGTGGGTTTAAATGGGGTGCTCTTTCGAAGGGCCAGTGCATTCACTGAAAATTGTGCAAATTATTTGCTGACTGGCATTATCTACTTAATAATTGAATACTTCTCCCAATTGGGCTTGAGGTTCATTCAACACACAAGATACAAGAGATAAAGAAAGACAAATGACTGATTGTTTTGAAACAAAAAACTTTCATTGCTGAAGAAATAGTTTCAGCAGCATTGCCGGTAAAATAAATCATAAAATAATGCATCAGACAAACTATTTATAAATACATATTTATATATTTACAGCATAAAAAGTTATATTTGACAAATGTTGTATATTATTACATTCATTTCATCAGTGCCTTGGTGCTATTCAACTTCAACCAGATTCTATAAATTGAGTCAATTTAAACAGAAACCTCTTTTGAACGATTTAAATGGGTTTTCTTACACCATTTAACATCAGCCAAAGGTTTTGAGTCCGGGCATCCTGCACAACATGGTCACCCTTCACAAGAACATTATAAATAAATTTCAGAACTAGTAAAGATCATAAGGCCCCAAAAAGGCCATCTCTTTTCAATAGATCAGACCCAACCTATCCACCTTCTCCCTCAGTCTCTTCTCACTCTGGGATCGTATCCATCTTTTCAACCTACATTTCAACTCCCCTGGTAACTTACTTTATCGGTCAATGATTCCTTGGGTGAAAAGGTTTCCCTCCCAATGCTATCCTTCTTTCTGACATAAAGCCCCCAGAATTTGAGCCCTTCACCAGAGTGAACAATCTGCCTCGATCAGCTTTAATTCCTTGCAAGATCTGGAAATTTCAATTGGATCGATTTCAAAGGGAACAAGCCCAATTTCCTTAAATGTTCCTTGGGAGGAGCGACACAAGAAAACCAGTTTTGGTAAGAGCTCCATGTTCTGACCCCACTGCGGTTCAATAATAAATAATCCAAAATATTTAAAATGTGTGAGAAACTGGTGGATCACAAGGTATGACGGGCCTGTGATCATTAGATATTTAGTTTGCATTCAGTTAGAATTAACTTCCAGAGGCAGTTAAATTATTCATGTTAATACAGATGTATCTGACAGTTGTGGAGTTGGGAAATTTAATTTTGGAATACTATTTTAAATTGAACTGGGAACAGGATCAGGAAATGCAGGTTCAAAGATATAATTGGGATTGAGGCCAGAAACATGTTTTTCATATATTGAGCTGACCGACATATAGAATGAATATCTAGATAGAAAATATGAGGCAAAAATTCCTGGAGTTATTTGAGTATCAGTTAGATGGGGGTGGGGAGAGCGGGATGAGGAACTGTAGGATCTTTCTAGATAAAAGTGGGCCGAGTTGCCTGCCTCACCCACGATCATGCGATTATCATCCAGCAAACGCCTGTCAATCAGTATGAGGAAGTGGAAGGGAATAGGATAGTCTAGCATTATTACACTTGAGTAGAAAAAGGCAAATGATGGCACCTCATCCATCAGTCTAAGACAGCAGAGATCAGGGCAACATTCATCCAAGATACATGCTTGATAGCTTACTGAAGGTGACGGTCTTGCAAAATAATGACTTGTTCCATCGAATAAGCAACAGTATATCAGGAAACGTTTAGCACAGAAGGAGGGCATTTGGTTTCTCGTGGCTGCACTGGCTCTTTGAAAGAAGAGTCATGTTTAATCCCACGATCCCACCTTTTGCCTATTACCCTGCAAGTTACTCACCCTCCATATACCTCTCCATCCCCCTTTCAAAATTATCTATGGAATCAACTTCCACCTCCTCTTCACATAAGAGTGTTCCAAATCCTAACAATTGTGTGAAAAAAATTCTCATCTCCCATCTGTATCTTTCTCTGATCCTTTAAAAATCAACAACCTCTCATCATTCATCAGACTACTCGATCAAAACCTCTCATCATCTTGAAAACCACTATTAGGTCACCATTTAACCATCTCTGTTCCAAGGAGAATAGTCCTGAATTTTTCAATCTCTCCTCATAACTTAAGTCCTGGTTAGCCTCCTCAGAAACCTCCTCTGAATTATTTTCCACGGTCTGTATACACCTCCAGAAGCACGGTGCTCAGAATTGCCCACTTACCCCAGCTGAGCCTTAAAGACTTATTTTAAAAGTTTAACAATTTTAGGTCATAACTTCACTCATTTTGTTTGGTGTTTTTTTCCTTTGATTTTTTTCTCTCTCGTTTCTTTCTTAATGTATTTACTTTGTGTTCGGCTGGCAGCGATTCTGCCCTTTGCACCTTCTCCGGGCCCACCTGTTGTACAATTATCATTTCCTTTGGTCTTGCACTGTCAAATATTTTGTGACTTAATCTCTCCGCCCTGTCACAGATTTATCAAAGAACAAAGAACAAAGAAATGTACAGCACAGGAACAGGCCCTTCGGCCCTCCAAGCCCGTGCCGACCATACTGCCCGACTAAACTACAATCTTCTACACTTCCTGGGTCCGTATCCTTCTATTCCCATCCTATTCATATATTTGTCAAGATGCCCCTTAAATGTCACTATCGTCCCTGCTTCCACCACCTCCTCCGGTAGCGAGTTCCAGGCACCCACTACCCTCTGTGTAAAAAACTTGCCTCGTACATCTACTCTAAACCTTGCCCCTCTCACCTTAAACCTATTCCCCCTAGTAATTGACCCCTCTACCCTGGGGAAAAGCCTCTGACTATCCACTCTGTCTATGCCCCTCATAATTTTGTATACCTCTATCAGGTCTCCCCTCAACCTCCTTCGTTCCAGTGAGAACAAACCGAGTTTATTCAACCGCTCCTCATAGCTTATGCCCTCCATACCAGGCAACATTCTGGTAAATCTCTTCTGCACCCTCTCTAAAGCCTCCACATCCTTCTGGTAGTGTGGCGACCAGAATTGAACACTATATTTGTTCTTTTTCCTTCTCTCCCCCTTTTATGTGCTCAAGACCTATTTCAAACTTTTTGCAGTTCAGATGAAAGGTCACTGTCCTGAAACATTGGGTGGGATTCTCCGTTGCCCGACGCCGATATCGTAATTGACGATCGGGCGGAGAATCCCTATTTATGACGGAATTGGGGAAGAACCTGTTTTTGGATGCTCGGCCCCCTCCAAATGGCGCCATCGGTGAGAAAGGCGCACACCATTGGGACGGCCCCGGGACGTTACCTGAAGGCCCTCCCCCGATACTCTGCCCCCGATGGGCCGAGTTCCCGACGTCGCGGGACACGTGTGCTCTCAGTTTCCGTGAACACAGCGTGGCAGCTGAGGACCGTGTCCAGCGCCGCCACAGTTGGGGAAGAACGTGCTGCTGGCCGGGGAGCTTCAGCGAGGGCGGGGGGGGGGGGGGGGGGGGGGACTGGTGAAGGGTGGCCCCAGGGTGGTGAGGGGGCGTCCAGGGGGCACTATCTGGCCGGCCAGGTCCACGCGCGGCCAGCTCCATTTTGTATGGCGTGACCGCTGCAAGTCGTCGCCATGCGCATGCCCGGCCACGGGCCAGGCAATTCTCCAGGCATTTATATCGTGATGGCCGTGCATTTTACGTGGCGCGGCTGCTAGCCCCTCACCGGTCACAGCATCGGGGAGGGTCAGCGCCGATTTGTTTGCCGTAAAACACCACAGATCCTCCGCACTTAGGCTCAAAAATGGTGAATCCAGCCAGTGTCTTTCCAAAGTGCATTACGTCATATTTCTCTGCACTGAATTCCATCTGCCCATGCTTCAGCCCACAACTATACAGCCTATAACTACACTCATCAAGATCTACTACATTGTCAAGTTTCCTGTCACTGGAGATTTTATAATACAACAATCTACACTTGTATCTAGGCACTTTAGAAAAATTGATAAAGAATAATGGACCCAAAATTAAAACATTTTGGATTGTTTAGAACAACAATAATCATTTATCTCAAAAGTCCATTTACAGGCAGGGAAATTTTCAAGATGTGATTAAGGGCAAGATGCTTAAAAAAACCTAAACCAGCCCGCAGAGCAAGTCTCAACATTCAGCCCTGCCACGTAGATGGTGAGTTACTGGTTATCAAGTCAGCTGCTGGAAGGCCTTCTCTTGGATGGGGTAAGGCACGGCATCCCAGGGGCAGAAAACCTGACAAGTTAACCTTGGACAGAAGGATGTGGACCTTCTGACAATTGAGCAACCTGTGACTTGACATATGAAGAAGAGGTGGGTCACTGCATCAACCCATTCAGCACCTCAAGGAGCTGCACAGTGATGAAGCTAAGTGATATTGAGCCAGTCTTTCAGAGTATCAACAGATTAGACCTTGCAAACTCTCCCACAGCTCATTGGATGAATGTACAGTTGAGGACTCTGGGGTCTGTACTCATTGGAGTTTAGAAGGATGGGGGGGGAATCTTATTGAAATTTACAAGATACTGCAAGGCCTGGATAGAGAGGACGTGGAGAGGCTGTTCCACTAGTAGGAAAAACTAGAACCAGAGCCCACAGCCTCAGAGTGAAGGGACGATCCTTTAAAACTGAGATGAGGAGGAATTTCTTCAGCCAGAGGGTGGTGAATCTGTGGAACTCTTTGCCGCAGAAGGCTGTGGAGGCCAAATCACTGAGTGTCTTTAAGACAGAGATAGGTAGGTTCTTGATTAATAAGGGGATCAGGGGTTATGGGGAGAAGGCAGGAGAATGGGGAAGAGAAACATATCAGCCATGATTGAATAGCGGAGCAGACTCGATAGGCCGAGTGGCCTAATTTTGTTCCTATGTCTTATGGTCTTATGTTACCATCTGGTGGGGCACAGAGTGCATGATAGAAAAAATTGGTCCCTAATCTGCACTTGGTGTTGGTGCTACAATCAGCTTCACTGCTCCTGGAGTGAGGTGCAGTGTCTGGTGAGAATAGGCTACAGTGACCAACTAACCATTGATAATCAATATATAAACTCAGGTACTAGGTCTAATTCCTTAGAAAGATACACCAGAGCTGCTGACCTTGTAGGAACAAGGAACATAGGAATTAGGAGCAGAAGTAGGCAATTCAGCCCTTCAAGTCTGCTCTGCCTGATCTCAAATCCACCTCCCCACCTGTTGCCCATATCCCTTTAACCTGTTTTTTTTTATCAGAAATATATCTATCTCCTTGAAACCATTTAATGACTCTGATTCCATCGCACCAATGGGCAGCGAGTTCCACAAATTCAAAACCCCCTGCAAGAAGTAGTTCCTCCTCATCTCAGTTCTAAATCTACCGCCTCTCAACTTATACCCGTGGCCTCTCGTTCTAGATTGCCCCGCAAGGGGGAACATTTGGTCTCCGTTTACTTTATCAATCCCTTTTAGTATTTTACAAACCTCGATCAGATCCCCTCTCATCTTTCTAGAGCTATTACCCAGCATGCCCTACATTCAGCACTACTTGTCCACAACAGCTAAGGTCAGGAAAATGGGAGCAAAGGAACTCAAATAAATTTTTAAATGAAAATTGGAAGACCAAACAAATTATGACCAATGCTTGGAAAGATTTGGTGCAATCCACCCAACAAAGCTAATCGCACAGTCCCAAAGAAAAGATCCAGCAGCATTTCTTAGATTTGTGTAAATGTGGAGAATAAACTTCGGATTACGCTCTTTATCCCAGCTGTTTTCTTGATCAGGATTTTGGATTCCTTGATTCTTTCCACCAGACTATGGAAGACCAGAAGGACACCGTGGTAGGTTTCTGCAGCAGAGGTTTCACAAAACTGGCAGTCTGTTGCCAAGGCAAGGAGCCTACCCTCCTCACTGGAGACCGTCCTTTGGTGACAGAGGTCCCTCTTGTTTCCCACAATGACGATGGGAGCTCTCTCAGTGCCTGGGTAATCTTTCATTGACTTGATGAACTGGATCTGCTGTTGAACGACGTTGAAACTGGCTCGGTCGCAGATGCTATAAACTAACACAAAGCCGTCTGCCCACTGGACCTGTTTCTCCTTCGCAAAGTTTTGATTTAATTGATCCTTCAATGCAAACAAAGAATTTAGTTAAACCAAACTCTTCATAGTTTCCTCTACATTCTGGTTCTCTTTTATTACCCTTTCCCCCCTCCTGTGGTACTGACTCTCCTTGAGGTGCAGTTCCATGGGTGCTGCAAATCCCTCTCCCTCACCCAAGTGACCATTCTTTGCAGATAGGCCGAGGCAGTGTGTCTCCGCAGTAATTCAACCACAGAGGCATCACAATTGCACTTGCTTCTACCATTGCCCAACACTCACTCTTGCACTTTGAGACACGGACCATTTGTGTCGCCCAATAGCTGTACCCACTAAGATCACAGCACTAACTGAAAAGAAAATCAAGCTTATAAGGGCCTGCATCTTGCGGTTAGCGGTGAATGATTGGCAATAGCTGTTGTTCTGCTCCAGCTGCACAGACTTTGGTGAGCTTTTCGAGCAGAAACGTGGAAGTCGTCCGGTATCTGAGACAATGCGGCTCCCTCTATAGGGAATCCGGACCTACAGGAATAGGACTAGCAACTTATTCAACTAATCAGGAAGAAGAATCCTCACTCAGCCATACAGAGGCCAAGCCAGAAATTGTGAATGAAAAGATTTGATTCATTGTAAAATTATGCACAGAAAGTAAGATAAAGAGAGGAGAGGAAGATGGGATGGAGAAAGAGAGGTGGAAGAAAACAGAAAGGAAATGTTTTGAAAAATCGGATTTAAAAATCTCCAACAATAATTAAAGTCTGAATGTAAAAGACTCTAGATTTGAGGAGTAAATGCCAGCGATAGAGTGGTAGTTAAGGCATTTCACTCATTTTAAAAAAATGTCACTTAATACTTAAAGGGGCAAACCCCAACATTTCAGATGTGTTTATGGGGTATCTGGTGGGTAAAACCTGCAACTTCACACCCCTACATGTATGTTAATGCTGAGTGTCTTGGGGGGGGGGGGGGGGGGGGGGGGGGGGGGGTTCGCAGTGTCGCAAAGCTTGTGGACGGGCAGGATAAATGAAACGGCAACTTTCAGATTTCTTCACTTCACTGCAAATGTACAGATGCCAGAAATTACTGTCCGATTTACTCCTCAACAGTAGCAAGCGCTGAGATCTTCACTGTTATTTCCGTCACAGAACCAATATTATTGCACTGGGCAGTGGGTTTATCAACCAAACCACCTGTCTTTTGGACAAGATGTTAAACTAAAGCTCTGCCTATTCTCTCGGCTGGATGTAAAGGATCCCATTGCACTATTTCTAGGAAGAGCTATCCTCAGCGCCCTGGACAATATTTATCCTTCAATCAACATCACCGCCATGAAAGCAGATTATCTGCTTATTCTGCCACTGCTGTCAAGGAGTGTCCTCTGTGCAATTTCCAGCATTGGGAGCACCCGGAGGAAGAACTCACGCAGTCACGGGGGAGAACGTGCAGACTCCGCACAGAGTGACCCAAGCCAGGAATCGAACCTGGGACCCTGGCGCTGTGAAGCAACAGTGCTAACCACTGGGCTACCGTGCCGCCCATCCTGTGGTCGTGAAAGGTTCTATAGAAATGCAAGTCTTTCTCAGTTCTGTGGAAGGGTCATTTAGACTCGGAACGCCAGCTCTGTTTCTCTCTCCAACAGATGCTGCCAGACCTGCTGAGTTCATCCAGCATTTTCTGTTTGTAGTTCAAGTCTTTCTTTCATCGGGAATCCCCCAAATCAAAATTAATGAAAAGTGTTACTAAGTGCAATAAGCTGACCACAGTATTAGTAACTTGCACAGTCCTCTGTTGCAGTTATGTTAAGCTTGTGTAATGTGTAACCAGTATAGCTAGGAACTGGTTAATCATAAAACAGTGTTCAGCCTCGCAGAGAAGTGGGTGGCTAGGTGTCTGACTGGAAACAAGGTTCATTCAGGAAGAGCTGGGAAGTCAAACGTGGACAGGGGCTTGACTGGGAGCTTTGCATTTAGCCAGGAGTGCTACACAGAAATTAAACCAGAACTGATGGAAAACTCTGGTGTAAAGTGAGGGAGCTAAAACGTTAACTCTTGTTTCTCTCTTCAGGCAGATGCTAACTTATTCCCTGCACCCCCCCCCCCCCCCCCCCAACCCTGTTTTCATTTCAGGTTTGCAGCATCCACAGTATTCTGCTTTTCGACATGTCTTGTAAAAAGCCACTGAGCAAATCCTCTCGTCTTAAAAATACTGAAAAGTCTAACCTGTGCATAGCGGGAATCCCAAATATTGAAAGCGACCTTCCTCCCGGCAACAGTGACGCTGTGATTGTAAACGGATTCTAAAAACAGAAATAAACCACACGGTAATAACGCAGCCCTTTAACATAAACACTTATTGACACTTCAATGTACTGATGTTGGAAATACTTACCCATATCTCCGTATTCCCCGATGAATCTTCTTGTTAAGAAGCGAACAGTCAGCGCTGCAAACAATCAAAGTAAAACAAGTGTTAAAATTGGACAGTAAAGTCGGGCCAAAACGTTGTTGCATTGCTCCCTGCTGTTTGGTCCAATTTACCAGATTTCCCAACTCTGTCTGCTCCTAAGATTACCACGTTGGCTTCCATTCTCCTTGGCAGAAATGGAACAGCAATCTCAGAGAACTAGCTTTTGGCTTCTGTGGGGAGTTCACAAAACCATTTGTAACTTTATACTGGGCTCCCTCCCCCATCTCTCTCTGCCTCTGCTTCCTAGAAGAGGCTCTGAGCTCTGGGTGAGTGTGTCATGGACACGGGAGGGGGTCACTGCTCCCCTGGTGGGTTCACTTGTCACAAGGGAAACATTTTCTCCATAAACCTATGGGGAAAACAAGCTAAAAATGTATTTTGCTTCAGACAATGCTGACATCCCTGACTTTATTTCGAAGAATTTTCCCACTGAGAATAAAACATCTTTTTTTTAAACAGGAGGGTTGAAATGTTGTTGACACCCGAGGAAAGTTTCTTGGTAACTTGATGGACATGAATGCTCGTGGGGCCATCTTTTATACCCCTGTGGGACTGGTTTTTTTTTAAAGCAAAATAGTCACCAGGAACGTTCTGCACTCTTACAGTCGATCCATCTTTACACATAATAATAATAATCTTTATTGTCACAAGAAGGCTTACATTAGCACTGCAATGAAGTTACTGTGAAAAGCCCCTAGTCGCCACATTTCGGCACCTGTTTGGGTACACAGAGGGAGAAATCAGAATGTCCAAATTATCTAACAGCATGGGCGAAATTCTCCTACCCGCCCCGCCACATTTCTGCCCCGACCGGCCGGCGGGAGTCTCCGTAACACCGGCCGGTCAATGGGGTTTCCCATTGTGGGGCAGCCCCACGCCGTCGGGAAACCCCCGGGCGCCGGCAAAACGGAGACTCCCGCCGGCGGAGAATGACACCCCACGTCTTTCGGGACTTGTGGGAGGAAACCGGAGCACTGGGAGGAAACCCACGCAGACACAGGGAGAACGTGCAGACTCTGCACAGACAGTGACCCAAGCCTGGAATCGAACCTGGGATCCTGGCACTGTGAAGCAACAGTGCCAACCACTGTTTTTTAGGTGAATAATCATACTCATTGGCGAGTGATCGACGAAGAAGAAGAGTCTATGTAATCCAATGTGCTGTAATCGGATTCATGATTTCTGGGCTGTTCCTCTGTCACACAGGTTCATGCATGTTATTGGTGACTCAAAATGTCCCTTGACATTTTTAGACATGCTATCTACCCGCCAGATATCTGTGCACCCAGCAACATTTTGGATTGTTAAATCTATGGGCTGGAGTTTTTTGAAATGCATGATTCTTTTAAGCATTGTGGAGAAATTTGACTTTCCACAGGAGTAAAATCAACTGTTAAGGGGTCAGCAAAGGTGTTTAGCAGCAACAGTCAAGTGTTTACACCTCATTCAACAAGGTGTTGAATTTTTACAGAAAGACTAATAGTAGAAGAGTGGAAGTTCTTCTCAATTCATGGCTGCAAGGATTCTGTGGGAGCTTCGACAGCACACCTACGAGGGAGCTTTAATTAGCCGACAGCAACTTATATACAAACATATGGAGAATGAGCACGAGTAGGCCATTCGGTTCCGTGAGCCAGCTCGCCATTAAATAAAATCGTGCCTGATCTGCTGGTAACCTCAAATCTGTATCCCGCCTAACCCCCCCCCCCCCAACATAACCTATCACCCTCTTGTTTACCAAGAATCTATCTTCCCCGCCATAAAAATACTACAAGACTTTGCTTCCCCCACCTTTTCAGAGAGTTCCAAAGTCTCATAACCCTCTGAGTGAAAAGAATTTGCCTCACCTCGGTTTTAAATGGGGCGACCCCTTATTTTTAAACAGTTCTTAGATTCTCTCGCAAGACTATATATCCTCTCCACATCCACCCTGTCAAGATCCCTTGGGATCTGATATGTTCCGATCCAGTCGCCTCCTGCTCTTCTAAACTGCAGCGTATGGAAACTTGGCCTCTCCAATCTTTCCTCATAACCACAACCCGCCCATTCCTGGCATTAGTCTGGTAAACCTTCTCTGAACTGCTTCCAATTCATTTACATCCTTCCTTAAATAAGACGACTGATCCTGTACAAAGTACTCCAGATGTGGTCTCACTAGTATTACTGAAGCATAACCTCCCTATTTTTGTATTCAATTCCCCTCGCAATAAACGCCAACATACTAGTAGCTTTCCTAATTACTTTCTGTACTTGTATACTCGTCTTTTGCGATTCATGCGCAAAGATACTCGGACCCCTCTAAATCTCAGAGATCTGCAATCTCTCACCATTTAGATAATATGCTTCTCCTTTGTTCTTTCCACCGAAATGGACAGTTTTGCATTTTCCAGATATTCGGCCACTCACTAAACCTATCTATATATTTGTAGCCTCCTTATGTCCTCTTCACAACTTACTTTCCTACCTTTGTGGCATTAGCAAATTTGGCAACCATCCCTGAAATCCCTTCATCCAAGTCATTTACCTAATTTCTAAACAGTCGAGGTCCCAACACTGATCCCTGTGACACACCACTCATTGCATTTAGCCAACCTGAAAAAGACCCATTTAGGCCTACTCTCTGCTTCCTGTTAGCCAGCAGATCTTCTATCCAGGCCAACATGTTACCCCCTACACCAGGAGCCTTTATTTTCTTCAATGAAGTTCCGCATTTTTCTATCAATTCCTGAAGTCACTGTCAGTTTCGTTGTCATTACCGCTGCAAAATCTGGCCCTTTGTTTTAAATTTTGCCTGTACTCTCACTAATAATGTATTCACAACAGCACCGGACTTTCAAGGATTTCTGAATTTTATTATCCAATTCCCTCCTCTTCAATAAGACGGAAGCAAAGTGCTACAAATGCTGGAAATCCATTCATCTGCTGCTCAACCCCACTCTCCATATTATCATGGGCCAGGGTTTAGCGAACCGCAAAGTGTATCATGGAGTTCACCTGACCCACAACTTTTACTAAATTGTGGTATGGGGAGCACAGGGCCCACTCTACAGGTGTGGTACAGCAGAAATGGAAAAGTATTTTTTTAAGCAAAACAATGTTTATTCTGTGAACTCAAGTTAACCTTTTTAAAACATAGTGAACATCTTAGCAACCATTAATTCAAATACAACCCCAAAGAATACAACACTAAGTAATTCTTACTTTCCTTTTAACATCCATAAGACATATGGATGTAATAATCTTTCTTTTTTCCTACCACTACTTCACCACTCTTCACTGGACTTTCCAACCTTACTTTATATAATGGAACACTCTGCTCCCACCCTGAATTCCACATATTACCACCTTTTCTGGCAATATTCTTCCCAGACTATATAACTCCTCATCTCTTACCATTAAAGATTGACTAGCTCCCGTATCTCTTAAAATTGTGACTTCTTTACCTACTCCTCCTGATACACATGAGTAAACTTTACCCACACAAGTAAATTCTTTAAAGAGATCTGGAACCTTCTTATCAATCACCTCTTGATCAGGCTGTACTAGCTTTTGCACCTCCTTCCCTTCACTTGTGCTTTTCTTTGCCACTTTAACAAACCCCACTGTCTTATCCTGTTTTACCACATCAGCCTTCTCCAGTGCTTTTCTTCAACCACCAACACTGTGACTTTACATGGCCTAGTTTATTACAGTGAAAACATTTGAAACTTTTCATTTCTTTTCCACCCTCCTGGATTTCTTTTTTAATCTGTGGTACACTCTCCTTATTATCTCCCATCAGATCACCTTTACCTTTACCACTTGAGTATTTTTCATGTCCCCAGTTTCTACCCCTAACAGGCTGAAACTGATGTTGGAAACCAAGCTTTGATTTATGAACTAATTCATAATCATCTGCCATTTCCGCTGCCAATCTCGCAGTTTTAACCCTCTGTTCTTCCACATGAGTTCTCACTACATCTGGAATTGAATTTTTAAACTCCTCCAAAAGCATCATTTCTCTGAGAGCTTCATACGTTTGGTCTATTTTCAAAGCCCTTATTCACCTATCAAAATTACTCTGTTTGATCCTTTCAAACTCCATGTATGTTTGACCACTAAGTAATTCTTACTTTCCTTTTAACATCCATAAGACTTAAAACAAAACCGAAGCACATCCGGTTAAAGTCACAACTGAGAGCAGTTATTAGTTTTAAATCACCAGGATCGATTTACATTCTTTAGATTACAGAGAGAGACTTTAATACACCTCCTGGCTGTGACTGCAGCTATCCAGCTCTGAAAACGAAACTAAAACACACCCTGCAACAAACAGCCTAAAATGAAAGTAAACAGCCCAACTCCACCCACTCTCTGACATCACTGCAGTAATAAACACCCATTTCTTAAGATACTCTCACTCCAGATACTTATATACACACCCATTTATAAACACCCATTTCTTAAAGGTACTCTTACATGACAATATTAGACATCCCCGTTGTCTGCTATTTGACCCAGCCCTGAGCCCAAGTCTCTCTTTATTTTCAAACATGAATGGTTTTAATAGAGTAATAAAGAGAAATTTAGCTAAATTCTCTTTTTAGGAGGCTGTGGGCACGATTTACCTAAATGGGAACGAATTTCCATGGCGAGCGTGTCTCGCTGCATGCTTCCCAGCGCTCGCAGCGCAGAGAAACACAATGCTATTAAGCGGCACACGGGTTTGGTAGGGGGCCTCAGCGAGGAACAGGCGGCCGAGTCTGCATAAAGCCCCGTTTTCTGCACTGAGGAGCTCTGCTCGCTGGAACTCCTCGGTGTTGCGCGAGATCAGGATGCCATTTTTAAATGATGTCCTGGCGGGATTCTCCCCTACCCGGCGGGACAGGAGGTCCCGGCGGGATGGAGTGGCGTGAACCACTCCGGTCCACACCTTTAGGGGCCAAGTACTCACCGTGAGGGGGTAGGCGCGCGCCGGAATGGTCGACCGGCGGGAAAGGCCTTTGGCACCATGCCAGCTGGGGCCGAAAGGACTTCGCTGGGCGGTGGAAGTCCGCGCATGCGCGGGAGTGTCAGCAGCTGCTGACGTCATCCCCGTGCATGCGGTGGGGGTTGTGTCTCTTCCACGTCGGCCATGGTGAAGACTGTGGCCGAGGTGGAGGGAAAAGAGTGCCCCCTCGGCACAGGCCCTCCCGCGGATCGGTGGGCCCCAATCGCGAGCCAGGCCACCGTGGGGGCACCCCCCGGGGCCAGATCGCCCCGCGCCACCCCCCAGGACCCCGGAGCCCGCCCACGACGACCCCCACAAGCCCCAACGCACTATGGGAGGGTCCCCAGCAACACCCCCCAACACTCGTGCAGGACACCCGGCCCAATTACCACTGGGCAGTGCCAACCTGGCCCTTTGACAATGCCCCTGCCAGCTGGCAGTACTTCATGGGCACATTGGCAGTGACAGGCTGGTACCCAGGTGGTACGGCAAGCATGCCAGTCTGGCAGTGCAAGGGTGTCCAGGTGGCATCAGAAGGCCAGGGTACCACCCTGCCTTGAGGACATGCACTTATGGGCCTCCAATCCCCTGGGAGACCCCTACGAGTGCAATTACGTCTAGTCCCTGTTTATGGAACCAGTGCTGAATGGTACTCCTCACAGTTCTCCAAGGTGAAGGGGATAGATCCCAACGCCTTGGGTTCATGGGAAACTACATATTAAGTGAGACTAGCTGTCTCACTTTGATATGCATTTTGCCAAAAACTGATCCCACCCACAATGATTTACATCACAGTGTCTCTTGCGAGGCTGCTTTTCAGGCCCAGCATGGCCAATCGATTGTGCCCTCAGTGTTGACACTGGGACTGCATTGAATGCAGTTCGCGTTCCCATTGGGGGTGGTATTTGTGGAGCAATTCAGGACATGCTACTGGACCAGCACTCTGCTGATGTGAATTCCGAGCAATTCCCGGCACAGCAGGTGTTATAACCTGGGCCCAGAGTTAGCGCCAAAGAGCCTGGCAGCTGGAGCTGTTTTAAGTGCTCCACTTACCAGACACTCACTGCAGCCACCAAGATGGTTCAGAGAAGACCTGCCCACCCAAGGTTGGAAGTCTGAGTTGGACCCACTGTTCCATGAGGAGCGGAGGGACACCGTCTTCCCCAGCGTGGGCTTCAAACTCAAGCCTGCCCTCCTGAACACTGCCTGAGAGGGGCAGAAAACAGTCCACGTCCACGGGCATGGCACCAAGTCACTACCCACTACGGCCCCCCGGCCTGGGCAGCCACCCCTCAGCTAGCCCGAGAGTTTTCAATGGTTTTTCGGTGTTTATGTAGCCTCCTGCTTGCCCTCCACAGCCCTGGCGCCCATCCCACATTTCTAAATACTTGCAGTAATTCATGTCCGCGAGACCTTCGCCTGAGAGGAGCAGAGCATCGTGGAAGGGCAGAGCATAATGTGTCCAACCCACTGGTCACATTGAAATTCATGCAAATGCCAATTTTCATGCCGCCCCGGCATGGGGAGCAAACCTCAATTTCGCCACCAGCGAGGGACCCAAGCATGGCGTCCGAATCGGCGCCAGGCGCTGACCTCAATTTTGGACGGATTCCTGATTCTCCGCCCGATCAAGATACATATTTGCAACGTTGCGAGGTGGAGAATTATACCCACTGTTTCCACTATTAATAACCAGAGGTGAAATTAGGAGCGTTTGTTTTAATACAGTGTGATTTTGCACAGAAATACACTGCCTGAAAGGGGGGTGGAAGAAGTTGTAATTATTATTTTCGGAGGGAATTGGGTAAATACTTGAAGGAGTAGTAATTGCGTGATATGTTGAAGAGCCGGGGAGCAGGATTAATTGGATAGTTCTTTCGAGGCCCCAGCATTGGTGGGAATGGGCTGAATGGCCTCTTTCATGATGTTTTGTCCTGCTCTTCCCCCTCCTGTCATGTCCTCTCCCAGAATATTTCATCCAGCCTCACCGGCTGCTCCCTTGATCCCATTCTCACTAACATCATCCACTCAACCCTTAACTCAATCCAAGTGATGCTGAAATCCTTGTCCATGCCATTGTTACCCCGAGACCTGACGATTCCAATGCTGTTCTGACAAGCCTCACATAATTTGCCCCCTTTGCTGCCATCACCTTTCTGCACCAAATCCTGTTCAGCCAACTCCAATGTCCTCACTTAAACTTAATTGGCACCTCATCTCCCGATGTCTCACATTTAAAATTCTCATCCTTGTATTTAAAACCCTTTCTCACCTCACCACTCCTTAATTCTGTAACCCCCTCTAACCCTAACCTTAACCCGAACTGTTTCGTCTTGAGCTTGGGGTCTAGATGGGGTTTCTTTGACCTTTGCCTGTTACCCTATGAATGCTACCATAGACTTATAAATATCCTGTTTATTCACAGATTTATATACATCTCAGTACTCTACACAAGTTTGTACTTCTTCCCACCAGATCTTAGTCTCTTAGTCATGTGACATTGTATCATATTTACATCAGTGTCAGACACTCCTGATGATCAGGCTTTTCTCGACACCTCTGTAGCCATCTGGGATGGCCACATCCCGATTACAAAATGGACACCCGCAAAGAATGCAGGGAAAATTGGACAATGCTAAGAAACAAGCAGGTGCAAGCTCTGTCTGTTGATTAGAACCTTAAACTCTCAGACGGGACAGAAACCACCAAACAACCTACATACTAATGAGCCATCTCCGGGGACAAAAGGGAAACATTTAGATACACAATGTTAAGGCAGACTCCCCGGCGCCAGAAAAAGCTAAGACAAAGCAGACTGACAGTCACCAGGACACGCTCAGCGATCAGGGAACCACCCCTCTATTGGAGGAAAATCGATACAGATGATTGGGAAAGACCCAATTAGTTGAGGCCAAGTTCAAGGCCCGCCCAAAAGCGCGCAAAGCCATTTTTAGTTTAAAAGGTATCCCCCAAGGGAGAACCGCCCTCCTTTGGCTTTGGCTCTCACCAAAGATGTAGCTTAGCAGCTACACAGAACAAGTAAGTCCCAAGACAACACACGCTACGAAATATACGCTCCTAGTTGCAACCGTGTAAACAGCTCAACCCAGCAGCCTCAGAACCGAGCATCGGCCATTGTTCCTCTGACTGAGTGGGTGCCCGAAGCTAAGTATAGGCTTTAGTAATAGAGGTAGTTTAGTTTGTAGAGTTTATGCATGAGGAGATTTGACTGTGTGTAAATAAATGAGCATTGCTTTTGAACTTACTAACTGGTGTATCGAGTCATTGATCAGTATTCGGTTCTGAACCTTGTGGCGGTGTCGAAAGATACGTGGCGACTCTTGAGCAAACGTGATTAAACAGAGCTAAATTAAGAGCCAACCAAAAGTTAGCAACACCTCCCCCCGCCCCCCCCCCCCCCCCCCCCAGGAAGTTATCCCAAGTACATCCTTCCACTTAGGGTGGCACAGTGACACAGTGGTTAGCACTGCTGCCTCACACTGGCAGGAACCCGGGTTCAATTCTGGCCTTGGGTCACCATCTATGTGGAGTTTGCACGTTCTCCCCGTGTCTGCGTGGGTTTCCTCCGGCTGCTCTGGTTTCCTCCCACAGTCCAAAGATGTGCAGTTTAGGTGGATTGGCCATGATAAATTGCCTCTTAGTGTCAAAAATGTGCAAGTTATGTGGGGTTATGGGGTTAAGGGTATCGGGTGGAGGAGTGGGCCTCGGTGGTTTCCTCTTTCAGAGGGTCAGTGCAGGCACGATGGACTGGATGGTCCTCCTTCTGCACTGCAGGAGTTCCATGTTCTATCACCCTCCAACGTCTCAAACTTCACAGAGTTAGCCTCTGTACTGTCTTCACCAATCTCCCTGATCTGGTCCTGATTTCATTTTGAGTTTGAAAATGGACAGCACTCTCTGTTGTTCTATAGAAGTGTCTTCCATGTGGGAGGTTGCAGAGTTGCAGCATGTATATGATTGCTTGTCTCTGTACAGATCTTAATATTATGTTGACGTTTTCATTGGTTTCCTTCCAATGACATCAACATCCTTTAGTTTATTCTGCTATTTCCATGGTCCAACTCAATTTTATGAAATCTTGGCTGTTGAGTTATTTCTATATTAATGTCTTCCTTCTATTTATATCATGTACACACCCTCCCCAGGTTGTTGCACATTTAAATCTAGTGCTCTGTGCCTGAAGTTGAAATTAGGAGCTTGATTCTCTTTGTTGCCCTCACATTTTCTAACTTTCTCAGGATCATCAAGAGCTGGAAGTTGTGTTCGCAGCCTTATTTCCATCAATAGTTCTGATGGCGAGAATCACTTTTTTTTAGCAGTTACGTTCTATAGTTACAAAGGGCTAAGCTGAAACGTTATTTTTCGTAAATTCCTTGGTTGTTTGAACTCCTCTTTCTGCTTCTCTGTTTGACTGAGGCAAACTAGTCACATGCATATAGCCATATCCCTGTGCAAAGTTATGGCAATGATCTTTAGAAAACTGGGAATCATTGTCGAACACCTCACCATCTGAGATGCTATGTGTCACAAAGATTCTTCTCAGTGATTGTCAGGAAAATATTGGTGACATGAAAATATCCGGGAAATCCAAGAAATTGGCATATTTTCTACTGGTAATATATTTTTAAAACTGGGAAGACATATGTAATGATGGTAGGAACAGTGTGGCTGTATTAATGGAGATAGTATCTCTGGTGTGTTGCTGAGCTTAGCAACACTACAAGGAGATATTTACCGAAAGCATGTTCGTAACAATAGCGTACAGAATATGAATGAACTTGAATAAGTTGTTACGCGTTCAAAGGAAGAGATACAAGGTGAGAGAGAAAGATGTGAAGAAAAGTTCATAAAGTGGGAGCACTTTGCTTTAACACTTTAAAGGCTAAAATCAACAAATGAAGGTAATTAAGTCTGAGTTCCTAAATAAGGTTAGTTCAGATAAGGGTTGGGTACTGGACTTTTACAGATTTTAAAATCCTAGAACATATTGTGCAACAATTTGGGAAGAGTTAGCTATGAAGGTAGTTAAGTTAAGATTGTTTGGAATTGTTTAAGGACAGCACGGTGGCACAGTGGTTAGCACTGCTGCCTACGGCGCTGAGGACCTGGGTTCGAATCCCGGCCGTGGGTCACTGTGCGTGTGGAGTTTGCACATTCTCCCTGTGTTTGCGTGGGTTTCGCCCCCACAACCCAAAGATGTGCAGGGTAGGCGGATTGGCCACGCTAAATTGCCCCTTAATTGGAAAAAATAATTGGGTACTCTAAATTTAAAAAAAAAAGATTGTTTGGAATTGTTTAAATTAGTGATGTCATTACTTTAGTCAAATTAACTTCTATTGTTGTTTATTTTGTTTCTTAATAAGCATTTATGTTATTAAAATCATCACCAAATGTCAGGGCCATCATTCTCTGCATTTCAGACCTTTCCTCATACTCTGCCAAATTGAAAAAAATACAGTTGAGGGCAGTTCTTTCATGTTTCCCGCCTAGCATTTGGATCAACTCAAGATTTACTTCGGGAAGCACGGTGGTACAGTGGCTAGCACTGCTGCCTCATGGCGCCGAGGACCCGGGTGCGATCCTGGTCCCGGGTCGCTGTCTGTGTGGAGTTTGCACGTTCTCCCCGTGTCTGCGTGGGTCTCACCCCCACCACCCAAAAAGGATGTGCAGGGTGGGTGGATTTGGCCACGCTAAATTGCCCCTTGATTGGAAAAAAAGAATTAGGTGCTCTAAATTTATTTTTAAAAATTCAGCATTTACCATTAGCCATTTCCATAACATGATACAATGACTGCCCCGACCGTGATACTGTGCAGTGTACTCACTTCAAATCGTCTGGAGTAGTAATCAATGTTGATGATTAAGCCTTTGCCTTTAAACACAAGTAAATCCATTCCCATTTGCTGTCATGCCCTTGACGGAAAATGGAGGGTGTTAGTGGCTTGTTCTGCTGTTGGCTATTCACTGCACATATAAGGCAATGTGCGGTTAAATCTTCACTGAAGTAAGTAATGCTTGGTCACCAGACTGACTGATGTCGGGTCATCAGACTAATTGTTTGGCTCTTGCTCAGAATTCTGCCATTCCTAAATGACCCTGATGGATTTTCTGCAGAATGTTGAATCAAAGTGTTTCAGAGATGATAAGTCTATCATTAAAAACTAAGAAATCATCGACGATTGCAAGATGCTTTGTTCAAAGTACTGGCAGTGTACTGGGTTGTTAGGAGTATAATCCAGCCATCCATTCTGGCACTATCCATTTATTTGGATGCACTCGCCATCCTGCTGTTTTGTTTGCTCAATTTGTTGTCATTTCTTCTCAGTGGCTCGAATTCTCCAATTGTTGTGATCATCTTTTTTCCCGTTGGCAGCGCACTGACCCCCGTGGGTTTCTCAGCAGCGTGGGGTGGTTACAAGGGGAAAAGCCATTGCCAAGCAGTGGGAAGATAGAATCCCACCACTAGCGAACAGCGTGCTGCTCAGAAATATGCGGCTGAGGGACTGGGGAATCCCGCCCAGTAGCTGGTAAGCATTTGACGATGAGCGAAGAATCTTCTTACACCATAGAAAGCATCCTATCGGGCTGCATCACAGCCTGGTATGGCAACTGCTCGGCCCAGGACCGCAAGAAACTTCAGAGAGTCGTGAACATCACCCAGTCCATCACACAAACCTGCCTCCCATCCATTGACTCCATCTACACCTCCCGCTGCCTGGGGAAAGCGGGCAGTATAATCAAAGATCCCTCCCACCCGGCTTACTCACTCTTCCAACTTCTTCCATCGGGCAGGAGATACAGAAGTCTGAGAACACGCACGAACAGACTCAAAAACAGCTTCTTCCCCACTGTCACCAGACTCCTAAATGACCCTCTTATGGACTGACCTCATTAACACTACACCCTGTATGCTTCATCCGATGCCGATGCTTATGTAGTTACATTGTATATGTTGTGTTGCCCTATTATGTATTTTCTTTTATTCCCTTTTCTTCTCATGTACTTAATGATCTGTTGAGCTGCTCGCAGAAAAATACTTTTCACTGTACCTCGGTACACGTGACAATAAACAAATCCAATCCAATCCTCGATAAAAATTAAATCTTCCAGTCTAACCTCTTCCACTGGTATTTTTCACAATGCACCTACTTTTGTCCGGCGCTTCCCTTAACTTTAGCCAGTATTAATCCTGAGCTTCCCATAGTCGCAATTTTCCACGTTTTTTGCAGGTCATTTATAAATGGGTCCATGGATTTTCCCGGTTTATGCTACCCTCTTATTAAATTTCACTCAGGTAATGATTGCATTTTTTTGAGCACTGAACTTTGAGGCGAATACCTGAAGGCCTCATTGATGACAACATCGTCTACTCTGGTCCCTACTGCATAGAAAAAGTGCTGACCTGATCCCTCTGGTCCTTCTTATGTAAACCGGAAGTTGTTCTATATCTGGAGAATCTCTTCTTCCAAGCTCTGGATCTGTTGCTGCTTCAGTAGTTTGTTTGTATATTTTGATCTGTACTCATTGCTGTCTGGTCAGGAGTCATAGGGAGAAGGCAGGACAATGGGAATGAGAAACCTATCAGCCATGATCAAATGGCGGGTCAGGCCCGATGGGCTAAATGGCCTAATTTTGCTCCTATATCTTATGGTCTTAGGGACTCTTGGTCTGTGTGTCTGCTTGCGTCTGCACGCGTCTGCACGTATGATGCTCCGTTCTCCTGTGAGTCTTCAATGTTTTTTCTCCTTGTACTTTTTCCAAGGGTTTGTAGCTCTTTCCTTTCTGCAGCCTTCTCTCTGAGTTTTTCTGGGTCTTTTCGCTCTCTGCTGCGAATACCACTGCCACCATGTTTTGAACGGTGCACAAGAACAGTCAACAGAAACCACCAGCCGCCACCATGTTTTGACTTGGGTTTGTGTTTAGATGGGGGGCACGATTCTCCGAGCCCCGCGCCGGACCGGAGAATCGGCGCAACCGCGCCACGTCGCCCCGACGCCAGCGCGCGATTGTCGGGGAGTTGTCGGGGAGTGGCCTGTTGGGCGGGGAAAAGCGCTCCTTCACCGGGGGCGGTAGCCTCTGATGGGGACTAGCCCGCGATCGGGCCTCACCGATCGGCGGGCCGGCCTCTCCCACCCCCCGGGCCGACTTTGTACCGCTTCCGGCCTCAGAACCCCACGCCATGTTACGTCGGGGCCGGAGCGTTCCGCGAGTGTACCGCGTATGCGTCGGTTGGCGCTTCGCCACTGCACATGCGCGTGTTGCCGCCGCCCCCAGTCCGCGCCAGGAGGTAAGGCTGGAGCAGCGTGAACCACTCCAGCGCCGTGCTGGCTCCCTGTGGGGGCCAGAATCGTTTGTCCCGGCGCCCGTTTCGCGCCGTCGTGAAACGCGACGGCATTCACGACGGCGCAAACACTTAGTCTCCATTTTGGAGAATCGCGCCGGGGGTTTCTATAGGGCTTGTCTGTTACTCTAAGAATGCTACCGTAGGTTGTTATTCTTAAAAAACATTCTTGTTTATTTACAGATCTATCTCGATCTCAGCGCTCTCTACACAAGGTTGCACTACTGCTTCCCACCAGATCTCAGTCTCTTAATTGAGTGACATTGCATCACAGTCCCATCAGTATCAGGTACCCCCGATGTTAACCCTTCACCCTGCACTAACCTCCTGTTGGCCTACAGGCCCTCCAGGTCTCCCCCCACCCACCCTATTTCCAGACTTGCTCAACGTCTGGACATTGTGCCTTCAGCTTTCCACACCCCTATTTTATTCTGCCACCTATTCCTTTAAGTCCTTGCTTAAAACCGATCTCTTTACCATACGTTTGGTTACCGCCTCTTTTTTGGATCAGCATTCATGCTTTCCCATGCCACTGTCAGACGTGCTGTCACAGTCATTTCATGTGGGAAGTGCTTCCCAAATGCAAATTGCAGTGAAAAAGCGGTGACAACAGTGAGAGTGCCACAAGAGGTAGGGTCACAGCAAAGAGAGCCACACAGATACTGCTGGAACAGAGAGTCACAACTGATAGAATCACAACAGGTTGTGTTAGAATAGAGTCATACAGATAATGTAATAGTGATTCTCAGATTCATGCTTCCATTTGGATTTCGGTTTATTGTCATGTGTACCGAGGTACAGTGAAAAGCATTGTTCGGAATACAGTCCAGACAGGTCATTTCACACATGAAAAAACATAGGACATACATTGGCTACACCCTGGGTTTGTGGGAACGGTCAGTTTTAACCCTGTACTAAATGGACTGGCCGTTCTGGACATGCCTTTCCAAGAAGCCAATGTGCTTACCCCTGAAATGCTGGCTTGTTGTATGACATTATGATGTGCCAGGAACATCCTGATTAAGTAATACTGTTCTGTATCAACAATTTTAATCACTTTGCGTCCATAGTGCACAGCTAAGTTATAATGCATGGCAGCATCGCTGCAATTCTCAGAAAGATCTATTCAATCAATGTATAGCTGGCTATAAAACCGATTACATCAAAGGCAGCCCCATGTCCTGGTTGGGAACTGGGCATGTAATAAATGGAGCCGTCAGTTTTTGAGTATGTTTTCTTCTATCTGCTGTCTCCAGGCCATCAGCTACCCGGCAGCAAGTTCGAACTGAATTGTGAGATCTGGTGATAACACAAGCAATTGGAGACTTCAAATATGAGCCAATGTTCTCTTGCTTTATTGTATAATTGGTTATTTCTGTCTACTTCCAGATGTTACAAACTAATAAAATGAATAATGAATCAGCTGTTGGCCAGTATCGGTAATCTTATAATAATAGTGCTCATTTTTGTAATCCTTAGGCCGTTTTTAAGATTTATTTGCATTTTCCTTGGGCAGTGTGGAAAGCTGCTAATAGTCAAGCAACTCCTTCCGATACGCCATAATAATAATCTTTATTATTATCACAAGTAGGCTCACATTAACACTGCAATGAAGTTACTGTGAAAGGCCCCTAGTCACCACACTCCGGTGCCTGTTCGGGTACACAGAGGGAGCATTCAGAATGTCCAATTCACCTACCAAGCACGTCTTTCGGGACTTGTGGGAGGAAACCGGAGCACCCGGACGAAACCCACGCAGACACGGGGAGAACGTGCAGACTCCGCACAGACAGTGAGCCAAGCAGGAATCGAACCTGGGACCCCGGCGCTGTGAAGCAACAATTCTAACCACTGTGCTACTGTGCTGCCCATTGAAGCCAATGGGTAGGACCATAAGACCATAAGACACAGGAGCAGAATTAGGCCACTCGGCCCATCGAGACTGCTCCGCCATTCAATCATGGCTGATATTTTTTCATCCCCATTCTCCTGCCTTCTCCCCATAACCCCTGATCCCCTTATTAATCAAGAACCTATCGATCTCTGTCTTAAAGACACTCAACGATTTGGCCTCCTCAGACTTCTGCGGTAAAGAGTTCCACAGATTCACCACCCTCTGGCTGAAGAAATTCCTCTTCATCTCAGTTTTAAAGGAGATTTTAATCTGAGATGGTGTCCTCTGGTTCTAGTTTTTAGTACAAGTGGAAACATCCTCCCCACGTCCACTCTATCCAGGCCTCGCAGTATCCTGTAAGTTTCAATAAGATCCCCCCTCATCCTTCTAAACTCCAACGAGTTCCTCATATGACAAGTTCTTCATTCCAGGAATCATTCTTGTGAACCTCCTCTGGACCCTTTCCAAGGCCAGCACATCATATGACAAGTTCTTCATTCCAGGGATCATTCTTGTGAACCTCCTCTGAACCCTTTACAAGGCCAGCACATCCTTCCTTAGATACGGGGCCCAGAACTGCTCACAATACTCCTAATGGGGTCTGACCAGAGCCTTATACAGGCTCAGAAGTACATCCCTGGTTTTGTATTCTAGCCCTCTCGACATGAATGCTAATATTGCATTTGCCTTAACTGACGACTGAACCTGCACGTTAACCTTAAGAGAATCGTGAACAAGGACTCCCAAGTCCCTTTGTGCTTCTGATTTCCTAAGCATTTCCCCATTTAGAAAATAGTCTATGCCTAAATTCCTCCTTCCGAAGTGCAATACCTCACACTTTGTATTTCATTTGCCACTTCATTGCCCACTCTCCTAGCTTGTCCAAATCCTTTTTTCATCCCCATTCTCCTGCCTTCTCCCCATAACCTCTGATCTCCTTATTAATCAAGAACCTATCTGTCTCTGTCTTCAAGACACTCAGTGATTTGGCCTCCACAGCCTTCTGCGGCAAAGTGTTACACACATTCACCACCCTCTGCCTGAAGAAATTCCTCCTCATCACAGTTTTAAAGGATCGTACCTTTAGTCTGTGATGGTGTCCTCTGGTTCTAGCTTTTCCTACAAGTGGAAACATCCTCTCCACATCAATAAGTTCCACCCTAACATTGCTCTCCTGGCCTGTCCAAATCCTTCTGCACCCCCCTTGCTTCCTCAATACTACCTGTCCCTCTACAGATTGTTGTATCATCTGCAAACTTAGCAACAGTGCCTTCAGTTCCTTCTTCCAAATCATTAATGTATATTGTAAAAAGTTGTGGTCCCAGCACAGACCCCTGAGGCACACCGCTAGTCACTGGCTGCCATCCTGAAAAAGGCCCCTTTATCCCCACTCTTTGCCTTCTGCCAGTCAGCCAATCGATCTTACTCTTAAAACCATGGGCTTTTACTTATTTAACAGTCTCCTATGCAGCACCTTGTCAAAGGCCTTCTGGAAATCTAAATAAATCACTTCCACTGGTTCTCCTTTGTCTAACTTCCTTGTTACCTTCTCAAAGAACTCTAACAGATTTGTCAGACATGACCTCCCTTTGACAAAGCCGTGCTGACTCAGTCCTATTTTACCATGCACTTCCAAGTACTTTGCGATCTCATCTTTAATAGCAGACTCTAAAATCTTACCAATGACCGAAGTCAGGCTAACCGGCCTATAATTTCCCATCTTCTGCCTCCCTCCCTTCTTAAACAGGGGTGTTACATTAGCCAGTTTCCAGTCCTCTGGGACCCTTCCTGCCTCCAGTGATTCCTGAAAGATCATCACAATGCCTCCACAATCTCCTCAGCTATCTCTTTTAGGACCCTGGGGTGTAGTCAATCCGGTCCAGGTGACTTATCCACCTTCAGACCTTTCAGTTTCCCCAGGACCTTCTCCTTAGTAATGGAAAATCAGGAATCCCTGTATTCTAACAGATAGTGTCACAGCCTCACACAGTCCGAGGAACATGGTAATATTTGTCAATGTTACTGGATTAGTAATTCAGAAGCCAAGGTTAATGCTCTGGAGACATGAGTTCAAATCCGATCAGGGAACTTCAAGAAGGTGGCACCCCACTGCCTTCTCAGGGGCAATTAGGGATGGGCGGCACAGCAGCACAGTGGTTAGCACTGTGGCTTCACAGCGCCAGGGACCCGGGTTTGATTCCTGGCTTGGGTCACTGTCTGTGCGGAGTCTGCACGTTCTCCCCGCGTCTGCGTGGGTTTCCCCCGGGCGCTCCGATTTCCTCCCACAAGTCCCGAAAGATGTGCTGTTAGGTAATTTGGACATTCTGAATTCTCCCTCAGTGTACCTGAACAGGCGACTAGGGGCTTTTCACAGTAACTTCATTGCAGAGTTAATGTAAGCCTACTTGTAACACTAATAAAGATTATTAAAATGCTGACACAGACAGTGCTGTTTACATTGTTCACAAATGAAAAAAGGACCATTCATCCATATTGACAATTGGATGGTTCATGACTCGGTGTGGTGGTATACGATGGTTGATCCTTAACGGTGTGGAGAAGGGACTCCTCATGAACTTGCTCCTGGGCGTGGTCAAACCTGGCAGACGGGACTTCGACGTGGCTGCATCCGGGGGCGGCCCGGTGGGGGGGCGGGGGGGGGCAGGGGGACGATCGAGGGGGTCTTCTGCTCTCACTGCCTGCCACTCTACCGCAGCTACATTCGCAGCCGGGTGTCCCTGGAGACCGGGCATGTTGTGTCAGCCGGTACCATCAAGGCCTTCCATGCCTGTTGTGCACCGCGGGGACTGGGGTAATTTATAGACACCCTTAATCACATTTTGATTTGATGTCTGAAGTTTCCTTTGCCATTCGTTTTTATTTGATGCAGTGTGCCTTTAAGGGACTGCTATATTTATGTGCCCCTAGTTTGTTTAATTTAATTTCATCAGTTCAACTCAAATAGTGTAAAATGATTGATGGCGCGTCCACATCCTGTTTTACGTCCCTCCCGATGTTAATTTCAATTGATTACATCTCTCAAAGTCAAGCTCTGCCTCAAGAGTTTTGATAGCTCAAGATCCAACACTCATTTCCCAGACTAAAATTTCACGTCCCCGCTCCAGCGAGTTTTTCGGTGGGAGAGGGTAGCAAGAAATTGAAAGAATGGCCTTCCCTCTGGGTTCTCGCCTGCTCCAATCTCAGGGCCATTTTATGCTGGGGCAGGAATAGCCTCGGATGGGCCATCCACCCATTTAAGTGGCAGATTATTGGCCACTTGAGGGTCATTTGCAGCCCGGCCTCAATTTCCAGGCTGGCAGGAGAATTTCCCAGTCACAGGGGAAGCCCGGAAACAATTGGGCTCAGGCCTTGGCTGGGAAGTGGGCGAGGGAAGGGTTGTCTCCACCAGAAGCCTTCTAACTCCACATGCCCCTCTCTCCACTTGGACAGCCCTTCCTATCCCGCCTCTGTCCCCGAACACCTCAATGGGACACTCTCCACGTTCCCAGGCCTTCCCGAGCCTCTCCGCTCTGGGACCCCCAAAAAACAACTTTTCTGTCCGGTTCCAGCACTCAGGCTCTGTCGTCCTTTTATACCTTTCCCCTCTTGTCCCCTGCAGGAAGTGGAGATGCGCCGGCCAATCTGATTGGCTGGCTGCTCTCTAAGGCGGGACTTCTGCCCCAGTGAGTGGCAGACCTCCCACCTGCAGCCAATTGATGCTCATTCGAAAATGAAATGGCCGCCAATTCTTCAGATGATGGGAAGGCCAACCCCACCATCCAAAATATCCCGGTCCCGGTGTTTGCAAAACTACGAGTGCCCAGGGCAGCTTCTGGACCTGGAGCAGATTGGTGCTCCCGGCGAACCTTGCCGCCCGGGTGTTCTGGTGTGCTCATTGAATTCGATGTAAGGTGCTGCCTGGGCTTGTAGGGCTTCCATGACAGCACGGATGCACCTGTGCACCGAGGTCTGTAAGATTCTGGACAGGTCCCCACTCGGCACCTGGAAGGACCCCATGGCGTAAAGGTTCAGGGTGACCGTCAACATTGATTGGGTGTCCTCCTCCATACCCCCGCGCTGCCGGGTGTGCCATGATCTGGCAGATATGTCGCAGTGTCCACTTGCTCAGCCGGAGTCTTCGACGGCATGCCCGGTCCGGCAGGTCTTCGAATAACAGGCACTACCGGTACACACAAGGCCTCATGTGGCCCCTCTTTTGCAATTCCTACTCCTCCCCGTCCTTGGCCTGTTGGCCAACCGGCTCTCCATCCTCAGCGGCTGCCTCCTGTTCCTCTGGGGCATGCTCTTCTGCTGCACACTCTGCTGTGCATGCTCCATTGCTGCAGCTTCCTTCTCCTCGAGCAGCTCCAGCTCGCACAGCCGCAGGGCAACCCCCAGGGCCGCGGCGACCAGCAGGAAGGCCACCATTGCTGGTTGAATTCCAATATCCATTGTCTGCAGGGGGTGAAAGGCCGACACGTTAGCATGCCCAACCAGGTCAACAGTGGTCCCGGATAACACTGCGCACTCTGACCCTACATGTCTTCCCCTCTTCCCCATCCCTGCACCCATGGCCCCGTTGGCCCCTGGCACCATGGGGGGTCTCTGACCCTGGCGCCCATTCCTGCTATCGGCTGACACTGCCCATGCCAGCGGTACATTCCGCGACCCACGTCTGGAACCCCCCTGTAGGGGGCTAATGTGGCCGGTGCCCTTGGGCGGGCAGCGTGATGCCCCATGGGCTGGTGGCGGCCAGTTGGGGGGGGGGGGTGGGGGGAGGGGTGCGGGGGTGGTGGAGTGGGGCACTCATAAGGCCGGTCTCACTCTGCAGAACCAGGAGCCAAGGTGGGTGGTCACTAGGGTGCGCAGCAAGATGGCTGCCCTGCAGTTCGCTGAAATGCGGCCCATGTCTGGGCACCGCCCCAGTCCCATGAGGGGGTCACCCCGGTCCCACGCTTGTTCCCGTGTCAACAGCCCCCCCCACTTTCCCACCGGCCCTGGCAGGGTCCACCACCCCAGCCAGTCTAGCCAGTGTCGGGACTGGCAGCCCACGGTCGCGCCTCTCCGTGTTCTAGCTCCTCTCCCTCCCTCATCAGCCACAGCGCCTGTTGCCCGACTTTTAAAAGCACAGATGAACCAGGGCGCGGGAATTACTTACAGGGCGCAGGAATGCCCCATCGTGTTGCCCAGTCTTGAATTACTCTTCAAAGAAGACCAGCTTTATGTAAAAACCTTTGACATCGAGTGCCAGCAGAATGTTTGATTCACGGGGGGCATGGGATGGCGTGGGGTGTCACAACTGCAGCTGATTCTGTCCTTACCTCTGCAGTATAAGGGGTTAATAGTATAAGGGGTTAACAGTTATTATGCCAATAGTTAAAAACATCATCAGTGATGTTAGATCACGCAGGTCTAGAACTCAGAAATAGATGTCTCCAGAAACCTCATGCTTGTCCCTGGAAATAGCTGGAAATAGTTCATACATTGATATACATTGACGCAGGTCTTACGAACTTGCAGAATATGAGCGGCCCCGATAAGGGGGCGCGGGATTCTTAACAAGGTTCATGTGTCCTTGTATAAATATAGTCGACCAGTCAGGCACCACTCGAGAAGACCCAGAAGGGGAACACTGGAACTGTATAATTAATGTGCTAAATAAAGTATGTTTGTTTTTTCTCTACAACTTGGTGTGGACTCTTACAAAATACATGTTTGGAAGTTCCTGGTTGCCTTGTTTCCAGTAATCTTTGTGAAACACACCCTGGGTCTGTTTCTGATATTACTTCAATCTCAACTTCAAGCATTTAAATTCCACAGCCAATGATTCCTCAGCCCAAACCAGGCAACTCACCTTAATTCGGGAGAGGGGGGAAGAGTGAAGAGACAGGGAACAGTAGAGGAGAACCAGGGAGGTGGGGGGGGGGGGGGGGGGGGGGGGGGCGGGGGGGGAGAGGAGAGGCAGGGGAATGATAGCCGGAAGGAGGGCACTGGAAACGATAACAAACTTGGCAACTTCAGGAACAGAGAGTAAAGAGAATCCAGGCGAAAGACGAACAGCTGAAGCGGAGGTGAACGCAAGACAACAACGGCAGCGAAACCCGTCCGGGAGAAGCATATTATAGGAGAGGTGTATCATGGAGTTCACCCAACTCCCACCTTTAATGGATTGTTGCTTTTGAAGCACACGGCTTGTTCCCCAGGTGTGGTATTACAATTATGGGCACATGGTTTTTAAAACAAAACAATGTTTATTCCATGAACTGAAATTAACCTTTTAAATAAACATTGGACCTCTTTTTTAAAAAAATATGTTTATTCAAAGTTTTTCCAACAAAAATTTTCAACCAATTAACCCCCCCCCCCCGTAACAGAAAAGAGAAAAGAACAGAACATAAACATATCAATCAAACATACTACAGAGCTTATAAAATGGGTTTCCCCCGCACATAATAACCTTCCCATATGTTTTTTTACAAGTACCCCGAGGGAAAAACCCCTCCCCCGCCTGCCCAAATACCCCTCCCCCAAAAGAACCCCCCCCCTCCCCTCCCCTCCCCCCTCCCTCCCTGGATTTCTGCTGCTGTTGACCGACCTCATTCTAACACTCCGCGAGATAGTCTAGGAACGGTTGCCACCGCCTGAAGAACCCCTGCGCAGACCCTCTCAAGGCAAACTTTATCCTCTCCAGCTTAATGAACCCTGCCATGTCATTTATCCAGGCTTCCACACTGGGGGGCTTCACATCCTTCCACATGAGCAAGGTCCTCCGCCGGGCTACCAGGGACGCAAAGGCCAGGATACCGGCCTCTTTCACCTCCTGCACTCTCGGCTCGTCCACCACCCCAAATAATGCCAGCCCCCAACTTGGCTTGACCTGGACTTTCACCACCTTGGACATAGTCCTCGTGAAATCCCTCCAGAACCCATCTAATGCCAGGCACGACCAGAACATGTGGGCATGATTCGCCGGGCTTCCCGAGCACCTCCCGCATCTGTCCTCCATCCCAAAGAACCTACTCAGCCTCGCCCCTGTCATATGCGCTCTGTGAGTAACCTTAAACTGTATCAGGCTGAGCCTGGCACATGAGGAAGAGGAATTAACCCTACTTAGGGCATCAGCCCACAGCCCCTCTTCAATCTCCTCCCCCAGCTCCTCTTCCCATTTACCCTTCAGCTCCTCTACCAAAGCCACCCCCTCTTCTTTCATCTCCTGATATATCGCCGAAACCTTGCCTTCTCCGACCCATACACCCGAAATCACTCTGTCCTGAATCACCTGTGTCGGGAGCAATGGGAATCCCCTCACCTGCCGCCTCACAAACGCCCTCACTTGCATATACCTGAGCGCATTTCCCGGGGGTAACCTAAACGTCTCCTCCAGCGCCCCTAGGATCGCAAACGTCCCGTCGATAAACAGGTCGCCCATCCTTCTGATCCCTGCCTGATGCCAGCTCCGAAACCCCCCGTCCATCCTTCCTGGGACGAACCGATGGTTCTCCCGGATCGGGGACCACACCGAGGCTCCCATCTCACCCCTATGTCGTCTCCACTGCCCCCAGATCTTCAACATTGCCGCCACCACCGGACACGTGGTGTACCTTGTCGGCGAGAGCGGCAGCGGTGCCGTCACCAGCGCCTTCAGGCTCGTTCCTTTGCAGGACACCACCTCCAACCACTTCCATGCCGCCCACTCTCCCTCTATTATCCACTTACGGATCATCGCCACGTTGGCTGCTCAATCATAGTCACCCATTTTCGGCAACACCAGCCCTCCCTGTCCCTACTACGCTCCAGAAACCCCCTCCTTACCCTCGGGGTCTTGTTTGCTCACACAAAATCCATGATGCTCCTACCTACCCGCTTAAAAAAGGCCTTGGTAATCATAATAGGAAGGCACTGGAACACAAAATGAAACCTCGGGAGGACCATCATTTTAATCGACTGTACCCTGCCCGCTAGCGAGAGTGGCAACACATCCCATCTTTTGAAGTCCTCCTCCATCTGCTCCACCAGCCGCGTCAAATTAAGTTTGTTAAGGGCTCCCCAGCTCCTATCTACCTGGATCCCCAAGTACCGAAAGCTCCTTTCCGCCCTCCTCAATGGTAGGTTGTCTATCCCTCTTCCCTGGTCCCCTGGATGCACCACAAAGAGCTCACTTTTCCCTACATTGAGCTTATAGCCCGAGAAGTCCCCAAACTCCCTTAGGATCCGCATGACCTCCACCATCCTCTCCACTGGGTCCGCCACATACAGCAACAGGTCGTCCGCATACAGCGACACCCGATGCTCCTCTCCCCCTCGGACCACTCCCCTCCATTTCCTGGACTCCCTTAATGCCATGGCCAAAGGCTCAATTGCCAGTGCAAACAACAGGGGGGACAGGGGGCACCCCTGCCTCGTCCCTCGATACAGCCGAAAATACTCCGACCTCCGCCGATTCGTAGCCACACTCGCCACCGTGGCTCTATATAGGAGCTTAACCCACCTGATAAACCCCTCCCCAAACTGAAACCTCCGCAACGCTTCCCAGAGATACTCCCACTCCACCCGGTCAAAGGCCTTCTCCGCGTCCATAGCTGCCACTATCTCCGCCTCTCCCTCCACCGAGGGCATCATAATCACATTGAGGAGCCTCCGCACATTAGTGTTTAGTTGCCTGCCCTTTACAAATCCTGTCTGGTCCTCATGAATCACCCCCGGGACACAGTCCTCAATTCTCGTAGCCAGCACTTTTGCCAGCAACTTAGCATCCACATTGAGGAGCGAGATCGGTCTATACGACCCACATTGCAGTGGGTCCTTGTCCCGCTTCAGGATCAGAGAGATCAGCGCCCCGGACATTGTCGGGGGCAGGGTCCCCCCTCCCTTGTCCTCACTAGCAACGGGGCTAACAAGTCCGCATACTTCCTGTAAAACTCAACCTGGAACCCATCTGGCCCCGGGGCCTTCCCCACCTGCATGCTCCCCAGTCCTTTAACCAGCTCCTCCAACCCAATTGGTGCCCCCAAACAAGCCACCTCCTGCTCCTCCACCCTCGGGAACCTCAGTTGATCTAGAAATTGTTGCATCCCCTCTTCCCCCGCTGAGGGCTGAGATCTGTACAGCTCCTCATAAAAGTCCTCAAATGCCTCATTTACTTTCACCGCACTCCGCACCGTAGTTCCCCTGCTATTCTTAACTCCACCTATCTCCCTCGCTGCCATCCTCTTTCGGAGCTGATGTGCCAGCATCTGACTCGCCTTCACCCCATACTCGTACGTCGCCCCCTACGCTTTCCTTCACTGTGCCTCTGCCTTCCCTGTGGTCAACAGGTCGAATTCCGTCAGGAGACTTCGCCGCTCCCTAAGTAATCCCTCCTTGGGGGCCTCTGCATATCTCCTGTCTACCCTTAGGATCTCCCCCACTAACCTCTCGCTTTCCCTGCCCTCTCTCTTCTCCCTGTGAGCCCTGATGGAGATTAGCTCTCCCCTGACCACCGCCTTCAGCGCCTTCCATACTACCCCCACCTGCACCTCCCCGTTGTCGTTGGCCTCCAAATACCTTTCAATGCACCCCCGCACCCTCCCACACACCTTCTCATCCGCCAGTAATCCCACATCCAGACGCCACAGCAGGCGTTGGTCCCTCTCCTCTCCTAACTCCAGCTCCACCCAGTGCGGGGCGTGGTCTGAGATAGCTATGGCCGAGTACTCCGTTCCCTCCACTTTCGGGATCAGCGCCCTACTCAAAACAAAAAATCTATCCGGGAGTAGGCTCTGTGTACGTGAGAAAAAAAAGAAAATTCCCTGGCCAGGGGCCTAGCAAATCTCCACGGATCTACTCCCCCCATCTGGTCCATAAACTCCCTAAGCACCTTGGCCGCAGCCAGCCTCTTCCCCGTCCTAGATCTAGAGCGATCTAATGCTGGGTCCAACACCGTGTTGAAATCCCCCCTCATTATCAAGCTTCCTGCCTCCAGATCTGGAATCTGCCCAATATGCACTTCATAAATCCAGCATCATCCCAGTTCGGGGCGTATACGTTTACCAATACCACTCACGCCCTCTGCAACCTACCGCTCACCATCACGTATCGACCTCCATTGTCCACTACAATATTCTTGGCCTCAAACGACACCCGCTTCCCCACCAGTATTGCAACCCCTCTGTTCTTCGCATCCAGCCCCGAATGAAATACCTGTCCTACCCATCCCTTTCTTAACCTGACCTAGTCTGCCACCTTCAAATGTGTCTCCTTGAAGCATGACCACGTCTGCCTTCAGTCCCTTTAAGTGCGCGAACACTCGGGCCCTCTTAACCGGCCCATTCAGGCCCCTCACATTCCAAGTTATCAGCTGGATTGGGGGGCTCCCCCCCCCCCCCCCCCCCCCCGACTACCCATCTCCTTTTCTAGGCCAGTCCCGTGCCCGCGCCTCCCGCACTCTCCAGTCCCCCAGACGGGGGCACCCCGCCCTGACCACCTCTTCTGTTTCCAGTTCCCCATCGGCCAATGCAGCAGCAACCCTATTTCCCCCCCTCCCCCCCCTCCCCCTCCCCCGCTAGATCCGTATCTAGCTCTTTTGCTCCCCCCATAATACTCCCGTAAGTCAGCTGACTCCTGCTCTCCCCGGCCTCCCCCGCCGTCCCATTGACCCCCCCCCCTCCCCCGTGTGGGAATCCCCCCTCTCCAGCAATCAGTGTGCGCTCCTCCACCCCCCCCTCCGTCCTACCCTAGCGCGGGAAAAAGCCCACATTTTCCTGAGCCGGCCCCACCCCCTCTGGCGCCGCTCCTGTTGCGGCCTTATCCCAATTCCCCCATCCCCGGGCCTCCCCTCCCTCCAGCACCGGCGCCCACACTCTCTCACAGTCTTCCCATCAGATATCTTCCCCCATCCCCATCCATCACCCAACCCGTGGAACATTCCCGACGCATAGTTAAAATCCTGTCTACAACCGACATCCCCCCCACAACCACAAACCCACAGTTTGAGTCCAACTTTTCAGTCTGTATAAAGGTCCAAGCCTCCTCAGGCGTTTCGAAGTAGTGGTGTCGATCCTGAAATGTGACCCACAATCGCGCTGGCTGCAGCATTCCGAATCTCACCCTCTTATGATGGAGCAGCGCCTTGGCCTGATTAAAACCAGCTCTCTTCTTTGCCACCTCTGCACTCCAGTCCTGATAGATTCGGATCTCCGTGTTCTCCCACCTGCTGCTTTCTTGGCCCATCTCAGGACACACTCTCTATCCATAAAGGGGTGAAACCTCACCACTACCGCCCTTGGCGGCTCGTTGGCCTTGGGTCTCCTCGCCAGGACCCGATGAGCCCCTTCTAGCTCCAGGGGACTTGGAGGGTCCCCGCACCCATCAGCGAGTTGAGCATCGTGCTCACATATGCCCCTGCATCGGCCCCCTCCACTCCTTCAGGGAGACCCAGAATCTGAAGATTCTTCCTCCTCGACCTGTTCTCCAGGTCCTCGAATCTTTCCGCCCACCTCTTGTGCAGCGCCTCGTGTGCCTCCATCTTCACCGCCAGGCCCAAGATCTCATCCTCGTTCTCCGTGGCTTTTTCCCGCACCTCCCGGATCGCCGCCCCTTGGGCCTTCTGGGTCTCCACTAACCCCTCGATCGCCATGAGCATTGGCGCCAGCACCTCTTTCTTCAGCTCCTCAAAGCAGCGCTTGAGAAACTCCTGCTGCTCCTGCCCCCATGCCGCTTGATCTCCGCCCGCCGCCATCTTGTTTTTTCTCTCTCGCACATTTCGCTGCTCCAAAAACGCTTTTCTGACCGCTCCGCTCCTGGTCCAATCCATATACTATGGGGGGTGGACCTTGCTATCACCTTCCCACACTGGAAGTCATCGAAAAATTGCCGTTGGGGCTCCTCTGGAGAGCCCAAAAGTCAGTTTTAGCGGGAGCCGCCGAATGTGCAGCTTAGCTCCGCATCGCCGCAACTGGAAGTCCATTGGACCTCTTAACACCCCTTACTTCAAAGATAACCCCGAAAATAATACAACACTAAATAATCCCTCAAAATGTTCCTTTAAACATCCAAAAGACTTCACCTTTAACAACAGACATGAGGTTACATTCAATATATTTATAGTCTTTGGATTTGAAGACATCAACAGACCAGTTCCGTGTTTTCTTCTTGCAGCTCACTGGAAACAGACACACCCAAGCTGCTCTCTCAAACTGAAACCAAAAGCAGAAGTGAGCTCAGCTCCCCCCAACCTCTGACATCACTTCAGTAACGTGATCAGCTCCATTTCTTAAAGGTGCACTGCTTAAACATCCATTTCTTAAAGGTACTCTCACATGACAAGCAAGTGACAACACCAACACCAGACCCATTCGAGTATTGGCCCCTGTAATTGTTTCTCCGGCACCCAAATGTATATCTACCTCCCCAGTCTCCCCCCCCCCCACCCCCCCCAAACAGATGCCTACTTATGTGTTGTATATAATATTGCCAATTGTATAGAGTTGCTGCTGTTGAGCTGGTGCATAATACCCTACCAGTTACTTCATTTTTTTTATTTTTTATTATTACTTTTTTTTTCTTGGGATGTTTGTGTGTGCCCTTCTCTTCTATATATGTATATATATCTTATCCTGTGTGCATAACGGTAAACATACTTTGTTCAAAAACCCAATAAAAAACATTTATAAAAAAATACCCACCTTAATTCCTGAGATTGCACCCGTGTGTCACTATCACACCAGGCATTACAGTAACCAACTGAAAATGCCGTTTTTAGAAAGTAAAACCAACACTTTAATCTGACTATTTTCTGATGTGTATTGTTCCAAAAAGTCACCATGGTGGCAGAGCCCTCTGCTGTTCACTTACGTTACTGCCTTTGCAGAAACATTTTACCAAGTGTTGGTTTTGTGGCAGTGTGTTACCGAGGAAGTCCACGTTGCTGTGGCAACACGCACTTTTACATACATGCCGTGTGTAGTGATGGTAGAGGCTGCAACATTCTTCCCATCACATGACTGACCAGGAATCTCTCCCAGTCTTACCGCCTGCCACTGAGTCCATAGAAACGCACATAGAAACAGACATAGGAAATAGAAGCAGGAGGAGGCCATTCGGCCCTTCGAGCCTGCTCCCCCGTTGATTATAATCATGGCAGATCATCAAGTTCAATACCCTAATCCCACCTTCCCCCCCACATATCCCTTGATCCTTTTAGCCCCAAGAGCTACGTCGAATTCCTTCTTGAAATTACACAATGTTTTAGCCTCAACTACTTTCCATCGTAGTGAATTCCTCAGAGTCACCGCTCTCTGGTTGAAGATATTTCTCCTCACCTCAGTCCTAAAAGGTCCTTATCCTCTAACTATGACTTCTAGTTCTGGACTCCCCCACCATCGGGAACATTCTTTCTGAATCTACCCTGCCTAAACTCCAATGAATATTATCCTAACCAACTTAGTCTCTCCTCATATGACAGTCCCGCCATCCCAGGAATCAGCTTGGTAAACCTTCGCTGCACTCCCTCCATAGCAAGAACATCCTTCCCCTGATAAGGACACTGGAACTGCTCACAATACTCCCTGTGTGGCCTCACCAATGCCCTGTACAATTGCAATAAAACATTCCTTTTCCATTTGCTTTCTTTACCACTTGCTGTACCTGTGCGCTTACTTTCAGTGACTCAAGCACAAGGAAACCAAGGTCTCGCTGACTATCCACCTCTTTCAATTTACACCCATTCAAATAATAATCTGCCTCCCTATTTTTGCTGCTGAAGCGGATAACCTCACATTTATCCACATTATGCTGCATCTGCCATGCATGGCCCACTCACTCACTCAACCTGTCCAAATCCCGCTGAAGAATCTCTGAATCCTCCTCACAGCTCACCCTCCCACCCAACTTTGTATCATCTGCAAATTTGGAGATAATACATTTAGTTCCCTCGTCCAAATCATTGATATATAATGTGAACAGTTGGGGTCCTAGCATAGATCCCTGCGGTAAGGTAAGTTTTGTAAAGGCCCCGAAGAATCCAGCACGAGTTTTAAGGATACAAAATAATAAAGTTTATTTACTATAACAATATATACATAGTAGTAGCAGTAACTTCCCTTGCTACCTTCTCCTTCCTCCTGGTTCCTGGACTGGCCAGCTTATTTATAGTGGGAGTTTCTCCGCCCCCCTCATTGGGGAAGTTCATACTCCCATAGGATTATGGGATAATCATTAGTCCCCAGCCAATCGTCAGTAGGCAGGTTATAACAGTAAGGTAAAGTCATCATAGTCCCAGATGACCACAGGCTGCTTTCTCCTTTGTGGGCAGAGAGCTGACTGGGGGTGATTTAACCTGAGGGTCACCACACTTCAGACAAGGTAAAAGGTTGACAAGGCGGGGCGTTCATGAATCACTTATGGTCTCTGTGGTACCCCACAAGTCACTGCCTGCCAGTCGAAAAAAGACACATTTATTCCAACCTTTTGCTTCCTGTCTGCGAACCAACTATTTATCCGTCTCAAGACACTACCCGCAATCCTATTCGCTTTAACTTTACGTATTAATTTGCCATGTGAGATCTTGTTGAAAGCCTTCTGAAAGTCTAAATAAACCACATCCGCTGGTTCTCCCTGGTCAACTCTACTACTTATACCTCCAAAGAATTCCAGTGGATTTGTCAAGCGTGATTTCCCTTTTGTAAATCCATGCTGACTTTGTCTGATTACTCTACTGCTTTTCAAATGCTGTGCTATGAAATCCTTGATAATGGACTCCAGCAACTTTCCTACTACCGACATTAGGCTCACTGATCTATGATTTCCTGTTTTCTCTCTACCTCTCTTTTTGAATAGCGGGGTCATATTACCTACCCTCCAATCTATAGGAACCATTCCAGAGTCCAAAGATTTTGAGAAAATTCCAGAGTCCAAAGAATTTTGGAAGTGTATTGGAAGAATTTGCAGGTTGATGCTCAAGCTGTTTAGACCATAAGACCAGAGGACATAAGAGCAGAATTAGGCCACTCGGCCCATCGAGTCTCCTCCGCCATTCATGGTACAAAAGATGAAGTCACACGGGATCAGAGGTGAGCTGGCAAGATGGATACAGAACTGGCTAGGTCATAGAAGGCAGAGAGTAGCAATGGAAGGGTGCTTTTCTGATTGGAGGGCTGTGACTAGTGGTGTTCCGCAGGGATCAGTGCTGGGACCTTTGCTGTTTGTAGTATATATAAATGATTTGGAGGAAAATGAAACTGGTCTGATTAGTAAGTTTGCGGACGACACAAAGGTTAGTGGAATTGCGGATAGCGATGAGGACTGTCAGAGGATACAGCTGGATTTAGACCGTTTGGAGACTTGGGCGGCGAGATGGCAGATGGAGTTTAATTCGGACAAATGTGAGGTGATGCATTTTGGTCTAATGCAGGTAGGGAATATACAGTGAATGGTAGAACCCTCAAGATATTGATAGTCAGAGAGATCTTGGTGTACAGGTCCACAGGTCACTGAAAGGGACAACACAGGTGGAGAAGGGAGTCAAGAAGACATACGACATGCTTGCCTTCATTGGCCGGGGCATTGAGTATAAAAATTGGCAAGTCATGTTGCAGCTGTATAGAACTTTAGTTAGGCCACACTTGGAGTATAGTGTTCAATTCTGGTCGCCACACTACCAGAAGGATGTGCAGGCTTTAGAGAGGGTGCAGATGAGATTTACCAGGATGTTGCCTGGTATGTAGGGCATTAGCTATGAAGAGAGGTTGAATAAACTTAGTTTATTCTCACTGGAACGAAGAAGATAGAGGTCTACAAAATTATGATAGTCAGAGACTTTTTCCCAGGGTAGAGGGGTCAATTACTAGGGGGCATAGGTTTAAGGTGAGAGGGGCAAGGTTTAGAGGAGATGTGCGAGGCAAGTTTTTTACACAGAGGATAGTGGGTGCCTGAAACTCGCTGCCGGAGGAAGTGGTGGATGCAGGGACGATAGTGACGTTTAAGGGGCATCTTGACAAATACATGAATAGGATGGGAATAGTGGGATACGGACCCCGGAAGTGTAGAAGATTTTAGTTTAGACGAGCAGCATGGTCGGCACAGGCTTGGAGGGCCGAAGGGCCTGTTCCTGTGCTGTAATTTTCTTTGTTCTTTGTTCTATTCAATCATGGCTGATATTTTTTTCATCCCCATTCTCCTGCCTTCTCCCCATAACCTCTGATCTCCTTATTAATCAAGAACCTATCTGTCTCTGTCTTCAAGACACTCAGTGATTTGGCCTCCACAGCCTTCTGCGGCAAAGTGTTACACACATTCACCACCCTCTGCCTGAAGAAATTCCTCCTCATCACAGTTTTAAAGGATCGTACCTTTAGTCTGTGATGGTGTCCTCTGGTTCTAGTTTTTCCTACAAGTGGAAACATCCTCTCCACATCAATAAGTTCCACCCTAACATTGCTCTCCTGGCCTGTCCAAATCCTTCTGCAGCCCCCCCTGCTTCCTCAATACTACCTGTCCCTCTACAGATCTTTGTATCATCTGCAAACTTAGCAACAGTGCCTTCAGTTCCTTCTTTCAGATCAATAATTTAGCCTCATTATGAACGCACCTTCCTTGGTCATTGGGTCCTGGAGTAGGGCATGAACTCAGCACTACTGGCTCAGAGGCAGGGGCGCTGCACACTGCACCAAGAACTCTCCAATTACATTGGTTTACAGAGATGGGCTCGGAGAGCGGGCAATGAAGTGGCAAATTAAATACAATGTGGAAAAGTGTGAGGTTATGTACTTTGGAAGGAGGAATTTAGGCATAGAGTATTTTCTAAATGGGGAAATACTTAGGAAATCAGAAGCACAAAGGGACTTGGGAGTCCTTGTTCACGATTCTCTTAAGGTTAACGTGCAGGTTCAGTCGGCATTTGGGAAGGCAAATGCAATGTTAGCATTCATGTCAAGAGGGCTGGAATACAAAACCAAGGATGTACTTCTGAAGCTGTATAAGGCTCTGGTCAGACACCATTTGGGTTATTGTGAGCAGTTTGGGCCTCGGATCGAAGGAAGGATGTGCTGACCTTGGAAAGGGTCCAGAGGAGGTTCACAAGAATAATCCCTGGAATGAAAAGCTTGTCGTATGAGGAACGGTTGAGGACTCTGGGTCTGTACTTGTTGGAGTTTAGAAGGATGAGGGAGGATCTTATTGAAACTTACAGGATACTGCGAGGCCTGGCGAATGGGCCGCATGAGTGGCCCTCCTTCATCTCAGTGGGCCGCAAGATTGAAGTCGGGGCTTGTTCACTAGCCGTGACCCCATGAAGAAGATTGAATACACTTAAAACACGCCGAATATTTCATCACAGGTTATAGAAAGTGCTTCACCTTTTATATAGTAACAGAACTGTCAGCAATTTCAAATGTTAAAAAATTCAATAAATATTTACACTTTGGACATGGCTCTCACAGTCAATGTTGTCAGCAGCCATCGCCCACCTCACCTCGCTCAGCCTCGCTTTACGTTCATATCACTTCATTCTCACCATTCGGGAAAAAAAACGACACGGACGGGCATCAGTGGAATGTGCTGACACGGCGCGTGCGCAACAGTCAACGCAAAGTCCCGTGGGCCGCACTCAGAACCCAGGTGGGTCACGCGTGCTCCCTCTCCCGGGCCACAGGCTCCCCACCACTGGTTTATAGTTGTGGATTCATAGATTGGTACAGCACAGGAGCAGACAATTCGGCCCATTTGCCTTTGGAAGAGCAATCTGATTCACCACCCCACCCTCCTGCTGTTTCCTCACAGCCCACAATATGTTTTTTACCTCGAGCATTTATCTCATTCCTATTCCATCGCCCCCCTTCAAAGCAGTGCATTTCAGGTCCAAACAACTCGTGGCATGATATTCTTTTTCTCATCTCACCCCTGGCTCTTTTGACAATCACCATAAGTCTGCGTCCTCTGACTCCTGACATCTTCCGTCGCTGGGAACATTTTCTCTTTCCTTGCTCCATTAAACCCTTCATGATTTTTAATATTTCTCTTCAATCTCCCCGTAACCTTCTCTGGTTCAAGGAGAACAACCCCAGTGTTTTTTTAGTCTCTCCGCATAGCTGAAGTCCTGCCCCCTTTCCAGAGCCTTGACATCCTCCCTGGAATTCGCCATGTTACAGTATCGGCCGGGTCGTGTTTCCAGACGGTTTCAGAGAGCTTCCTTAATTTTGTATTCTCCACGATCTATCTGTAAAGCTCAGGATTCTGTAAAATCCATTATAATCCGTCCTGCTTCCTCCGGTGGCTCTTACACATCCACCTCCTGGTTTCCTAATTCCTTCACTCCAACAAAAACATCACAGTTCAGAATTTGCCAAGATCATAATGGCGAGTCGAATGTGTAACTGACCCAGGAACCTGTGGGAAGGGATACCTCATTCAGGAAATTGCTGTATTTGTGCATTCATTTACAATTAAACCCAAGTGTAAGTAGCTGCAATATCACCATTCAATCTCTCCAAGCCAGAAAGGGAGCAACTGAAACTCTGAAGTCTCACTCCAGTGTAGACTGAGGGGGTGCGGCACTGTTGGAGGCTCCACCTTGCGGATGCGACATTAAACTGAGTGCCCATCTTGCCGCTCAGGTGACGGTGTGAATGATCCCAGCGCATCATTTTGAAGAAGCGAAGGAGAGTTCTCATTGGTGTCCTGCCCAATATTTATTCCTCAATCACAAAAGCATATTAACTTTGTCGGTGTCACACTGTTACTGTGGGAGCTTGCTGCGTACAAATTGGCTGCCACGTTACCTACATTGCACCCCTGCTCGGGTACGCAGAGGGAGAATTCAGAATGTCCAATTCACCTAACAAGCACGTCTTTCGGGACTTTTGGGACGAAACCGGAGCACCCGGAGGAAACCCACGCCGACACAGGGAGAACGTGCAGACTCTGCACAGACAATGACCCAAGCCGGGAATCGAACCTGGGACGCTGGCATAAATGTGAGCTGAGCTTTACCTTCAGCCCCTACAAGTGTTTTCTATGTACATGCAACCTAAAATGAGGCATATAAGGTGTCAAAATTCATATAATAATAATAATCTTTATTGTCACAAGTAGGCTTACATTAACACTGCAGTGAAGTTACTGTGAAAAGCCCCTAGTCACCACATTCCGGCGCCTGTTCAGGTACACAGAGGGAAAATTCAGAATGTGCAAATTACCTAACAACACGTCTTTGGACTGCGGGAGGAAACCGGAGCACCCGGAGGAAACCCATGCAGACACGGGAAGACTTTGCACAGACAGTAGCCCAAGCCGGGAATCGAACCTGGGACCCTGGTGCTGTGAAGCAACTGTGCTAGCCACTGTGCTACAGTGCCACCCTGTATGGCGATCGAGTCACTTCACCTGACTCAGACAACAAAAAGATGCGCCCCACGTTTTGTACCTAAATTATTCCTGATTATGAAGTGACACCTGGGTCAAACGAGACAAGGGTACAGAATAATATCAGATCAAAACAAAGAGTAATAGGAAAACCAAATTTTAAAAGCTTGCAGTCTGCTGTTTGTCTTAACCCAGATGAACGTTCAAAGCGACACCAAGGTTGGAAAGAACAGGGAGGAGAACATTTGCCCGCACCATTGCACATTCTCCATGAGAGGGCAGCATGGCGCTGCGGTGAACTAGTGAAGCCAGCAGTTGCCTGGAAACAGGAAAGTCCGCAGCCAGTTATTCCGGCTGCTCCCAGCGCTTCTCCAAAAATATGATGGGGCTCACAGGTCCCAAATATAACATAGATATTACTCAACCCAAGAAGGGTTTTTTCCCCAGGCGAGGGGAGTAGTTGAGATGAGCAGCATTGATGTCCTTATGGGGAAGGAAAAGAAGGTCATGGGGAGAGCAGGAAGGGTATACATGCCGATGGGTTAGACGAAGCACAGTGGGAGGCGGCGCATGGGGAACAGAAACACTAAAGAACACAGAGCAAAGAACAGAGAACAATACAGCACAGGAACAGGCCATTCGGCCCTCCAAGCCTGTACCGGTCATGATACTAACTTTGGCCAAAACCCTCAGCACTTCCTTGTGCCGTAGCCCTCTATACCCATCCTATCCATGTATTTGTCAAGATGCCTTTTGAACGCCGTTAATGTATCTGCTTCCACAACCTCCCCTGGCAACGCGTTCCAGGCAATCACCGTCCTCTGTGTAAAAAAACCTGCCTCGCTAATCTCCTCTAAAGTTTGCCCCACAGACCTTAAATATTGCCCCCCTGTGACTGACTGCTCCACCCTGGGAAAGAGTGCCTGCCCATCCACTCTATCCATGCCCCTCATAATCTTGTAGACCTTCATCGGGTCATCCCTTCAACCTCCGTCGTTCTAATGAAAACAGTCCGAGTCTATTCAGCCTCTCCGCGTAGCTAACACACCTCCAGACCAGGCAACATCCTGATAAACATCCTCTGCACCCTCTCCAAAGCCTCCACATCCTTCTGGTAGTGTGGCGACCAGAATTGTGCGCAATATTCCAAGTGCGGCCTTACCAAGGTTCTATACAACCGCGGCGTGACTTGCCAGTTTTTATATTCGATGCCCCGTCCAATGGAGGCAAGCATTCCGTCTGCTTTCTTGACTACCTTGTCCACTTGTGTTGCCACTTTCAAAGACAGACTGGTTGGACTGGATGTGTTGTTTCTACGCTGCAGAGTCCCTGCGATTCTCTTGCTAAAATCAAATCGGCCCACTTGTTTCCATTCCGGGAAAATGACTGCTTCATCAATGTAAAATTGTTCATATATTTTTGAAACTACAACTCTGACCAAGCGTGCACATTCTGGATCGCACAGGATTAAGGCAAAGGGAATCCTTTTTTTTTTGCAGCAAGAATGATAAAGCTTTAAGCCCCTGGCAGTTAATTTTCACTCAAATTTATTTGACATGAAGCACCAGCATTGACAGAGCCACGCAGCTTCTGAAATGGGTTTCAGGGCCCCAGGCACCATCATAACGTGCTTTGTTTGCCTGAAGTTTACTGAACAAGATTTGATTTAATGTGTCTGGAAAATGGAGGTGCTCTGTTCAATATTCTGCTGCTATTGATTCTAAAAGGCAAAACAAAATTTGGCCATTGGAGTGGTCTGAGCTCAGGCAACGTTCAAAGTCAGTGAACGCGATTGAACGGAAATGAAAATGTTCTGTGTCGAGCGAGCTTAGCCAGGTGTTTCATGCGCCAAGAACAACCCCGCTATTAAACGTGACTCTGCTTCATTTCTGGGCCTCGGTGAGGAATGCCGAGGCCGCACTTTGTTTCATTTCCTGCACTAACGATCAGCTCGACAGTGCAGGCAGAGATCTGGACGCCATTTTACTAGACTTCACTTCCAGGGTGCCCAGGTGGCGCTGCCAAGGTTCCAGGCTCGGAGTGCCGCGGTGCCCATGTGGCATCACGCCCATGGCCATGCCAGGGGACCACCCTTCTCTGAACACACCCAGGGGCCCCCAATCGCCTGGGAGACCTTGCCAAGTGCCGGTATGCTTGGCCCACGTTTGTCGAGACTAGTGCTAAACGTGCTCACTCGGGGTCGCCGAGGCAAGGCCATTAGATCTGGGGCGAACATATTTAATTCAGCCTGACTGCACACTTAAATATGCAAATCTGGGCCCTGCCCATTATGGGCGGGATCCAGAGCACAACGCCTCGCTAGATCCCGTTAGATCTTGCAAGAATTAACGAGCCGGATAAGTCTCGCCCAGCATCTTGGTATCGCAATAGATCATAGAATTTACAGAGCAGAAGGAGGCCATTCAACCCATTGAGTCTGCACCGGCCCTTACAAAGAGCACCCTACCAAGCCCACAGCTCTACCCTATTCCCATAACCCCGCCCAACCTTTTTTGGACACTAAGGGCAATTTAGCTTGGCCAATCCACCTAACCTGCTCACCTTTGGACTGTGGGAGGAAACCGGAGGAAACCCACGTAGACACGGGGAGAACATGCAGACTCCGCACAGTCACTCAAGCCGGGAATCGAACCTGGAACCGTGGAGCTGTGAAGCAACTGTGCTAACCACTATGCTACCATGCTGCCCACAATTGGGCAATTATAATTGATATTCATACCCATTAACTAAACTAGGAAAAATGTTGGCCAACATTCCGACTCCTGGGTCGGGATTCTCCGCTTACCGGCGGGGCGGGCTGTACCGGTGCGAAGGAGTGGCCTGAAGCACTCCGGTGTCGGGCCGTCCAGAAGGTGTGGAATCCTCTGCAGCTTCGGGGGCTAGGCCGGCGCTGCAGTGTTTGGCGCCACGCCAACCGGCGCCGAAGGGCCCAGCCGGCCGGCGCGAGTTGGCGCATGCGCGGGAGCGCCAGCATGTTCTGGCGCATGTGCAGAACCGCTGGCGTGATCCCAGCGCATGAGCAAGGGGTTTCCTCTCCGCGCCGGCCATCGCGGAGCTTCACAGCGGCCGGCGGGGAGGGAAACAGTGCCCCCACAGCATAGGCCCGCCCGCAGAGCGGTGGGCCCCGATCGAGGGCCAGGCCACCATGGAGGGCCCCCCCCCCCCCGGTGCCAGATCCCCCCACACCCCCCGAGGACTCCGCAGGCCACCTGCAGAGCCAGGTCCCGCTGGTAAGGACCTTGCATAATTTACACCGGCGGGATTGGCTGAAAACGGGCGGCTGCTCGGCTCATCACGGGGCGGAGAATTGCCAGAGGGGCCGCTGCCAACGGCCGCCGACCGGCGTGGCGCGATGCCTGCCCCCGCCAAAAACCCGGCGACGGAGAATTCGGCAGTCGGCGGCGGGTCGGGATTCACGCCGGGCCCCGGCTATTCTCCGACCCGGCGGTGGATCGGAGAATCCTGCCCCTGATCATTATCTAGGGGCTGGAATTGCGTGCTAATTGTCTATTAATTATGTTTCATTATACGCAGATAGTGAGCATTAACTGGGGTTACACTTAAATCCCTGTAAATAATCTGTGGTTGAAACTGTGTTGTTGGGTTCGGAGATGTATGCTTGTAATGTAAATAAATATAAAATGGTGTGAAGATTGGCTCCAGTTCTATCCCCCATCAATTGGTTTTCTGGAAGATAACAATGCATGAGTAGAAAACTGATGGGAACTGAGTTATGCTTGCAGTAATCACTCCATAGTGCAGGGGCAGATCTACTATGAAACTAATGAAGCTTAAGCTTCAGGTCCCCTAATCCCGGAGGAGCCCCAGAAGCGACTTTAGTCCACATTGCTTGAAAATTTTGGGTCTACTGTATGAGAAGGGTTTTAAAAAATATAATAATATTAATAATATAGTGTAATTCAATACAAAATAATAGTTAAAATAAAAATTTTAAGGTTATTAAAGTATCATGTAAGCTAGCCGCAAACGAAAAAATGTTCAAATTAAGGATTTTAAATATATTTAATATAAAATAATTATAAATAATTTAAAACACGATTAAATTTATGACAGAAATACAAACAGTAGATGACGTGTCGTAACAAAAAAGGGGGGCCGTTGAAAAGGCAATCACAATGCTAACGGGAATTTTCAACGTGAACGCACTCGTGATAGCGATCTAGACAAGGATTTTTTTCAATAAAGTGTTCATAAGGATATAATATTTTAATTACCCCTACTCAAAAATAAATGTTATATTTAGAAAAGTAAGGTAAGTAATAAAGGTGAAATAGTGTTAGATTAGCCTAAGCCTATTGTTTTTATGAAGAGGTGAACGGAAGGTAGGCTCCGACCGCATAGCCTAGGCTAATACTATATTCCAAGTATTTATGAAAAAGTAATAAAAGGGTGAATTTGTGTTAAATTACAGGTGTTTATTATGAAAAGTGTTCAAATAATGGTAAAATTGTGTTACATTACCTTAGCCTATGAGTTTTGGTGGCCTACTCTTGCCTAACTTAGTCTAGCCTAGCGTAGGCTAGCTTGAACATAGCCTAGTTTAGTCTATTTAGCTTATCTATTATAAATCTTAAAAAATGGCACTTTATTTTCTGAGAAAGGGTTTTTAAAAAAAGCTTTCTCAGAAAGTAGACCTCAATTTTTTACCTTTCAAAGCATGCGACAATAGTCGCACGACTCAAATTGATTCATTTTTTGTTGTATATATTATAAATTTATTATACAATTTATCAACAATCCCAAAGTTTGAGTCAGGGCAATTTATCATGGCCAATCCACCTAACCTGCATATCTTTGGACTGTGGGAGGAAACCGGAGCACCCAGAGGAAACACACGCAGACACGAGGAGAACGTGCAGACTCCGCACAGACAGTGACCCAAGCCTGGGACCCTGGAGCTGTGAGGCTATTGTGCTAACCACTATGCTACCGTGCTGCCCAAACATTGTACTGTTTTCAAACAGTAAAATGGGAATTGTTCATACTCGCCCGAGAGGACCTTGGTTTTGTGGTGTTGGGTGCTCTGGTGCACAGATGAGCCAACACAGTTGTATGTGGTACAACTCTATTTTATTATAACTCTTATAATACAGTTCGTTCTGGATACTCTGCACGTGCTGTCTCCCTGAGTGTGTTTGGTAACAGATGTGTCCTGGTTCTCCTCTGCAGCTAATACTGACCACCGGGGGTCATGTCTGTGCTTTTATATCTTTCTGTCATTGGTTGTGGTGTTGTGTGTTCTGATTTGTCTGTTGGTGTGTCTATCATGATGTGTGTGTTTGAATATCATGACATCCCCCCTTTTTACAAAGATATGTGCCTACGTGGTTATAAATATAATTGTGTCGTGAGTGCATCTAAGAGTGTGTGTGTGTGTTGTGTACAGCGTGTGTATATGACGTAACTATTTACATGGGGCGATGTCGGGTGCGTCACACTAACAAGGTTGTACCATAACAAAACTTGGATGCGAGAGAAAAAAAAACTTGAACATTGGTCTGGTCAGACGATATCTGGAACAATAAACAACAACAGGTTATAATACAGAAGTGTTTGACTTTTTGAACGTATGAACAGCGTTATAAGTCCAGTCTAATGGGTGACCGCCTCAAGAATGGGCTGGTCCTCAAGCCGGTTCAGCTGTGGAGATTTGGGGTCACACTGGTTCACCTTGGACTGTTGGAGGTGATGCTGTTGCCGAAGTCTCTACTTTACCATTTGTTGTACTTCGTGCAGTGCTTGGTTTTTTCATTCGTGCAAATATAACATTCAACATCTTTGTAAGTGGTGCCTTGGCTGTGGTTTGGTTCTGGTGGCGATGGAAGGGGCATGATCCGTGGCATCTCCACGAAGTCATCCTTGGGAACCAGTGGAGGATCCGGCGTGTGCGTACGGTTCAGTTGCGAGCGTGGAAGGCGGCGCAAAGCTCGCTGATTGCGCCTACGCACCAATCCATCCGCCCTGCATGCCAGGAACAAGGTGGAGTCTTTTTCTTTTTATGTTTGTGGTGGACGGCATCTTGTAGCCGATGGGTCGTTGCCATCGAAGTAGTACCATCACTAATATCATGCAAGGCGATGACTGTGCCAGATGTGGAAGTTGGCCGAGACCGTGCACGCTGGTTCCGGCCACCTGCTGTGCCGGAAGGGTGACTCCGCAGAGAAACGTCGAAGCATGTCGCCTTGGAGAGAGAATTGTTGCTCGCATCAACGTCTGGCGATGGCGCGAATTGGTGTGTCCATCTTGGACCGCCGGTGCTGGTTGCCACTGCCGACCCAGTGGGACTGCCACGCGATCCATTCCCTGTCGCCGTGGCATCCGCCGTCACCCTGAGCGTGCCATCACCGAGGCCGCGACACCGCCCGTCCGGAGCAAGGTCTGGCGTGCGCAAATCAGAGTCGGCGCTTGGCTGCTCCCCATCTGGAGTCCGGTCTGCCTTCCGTCGATGCCCCCCGTCCGGAGTCCCAACAGGTCCACTGGAGGCAGCCGAGATTCCCTGAAGCTGCACTTCTGGAGTCGGAACATGCAGGAATGCACCAACCAGTGGAGAGGGTCGAGCCATCGAGGGTGGAAGCGGTGCGCTGCCACCGCAGTCGTCAGTGGTCCCACCGTGATCGTCGAGTGCCTCGGTACGCACTAGGCGAGGTCTGTCACCTTGCACCTTTTGCATGGGAAGTGGGATGCTGTCGTCACTCGTCTCACATCCCGTGGATAGATCCTCATTAGCAGCTTGCTGTTCACTAGGGTTGGGTAAATTGTCAGAGTTTTCATCTGGTGGTGCACACCATGTCGGTGGACTGTCATTGTCTTGCCGTTGTCCTTCATTTGGGCTTTTCTTCTTTGGAATTTTAAATCTTCCCCCAGACATTGCAGAACCTTGTTTATTACCCCCAAATTTTCCCATATGTATGGTCTCGAATATAGGATCCAATGTTTCTATCGACATTGTACTATTTTCCAAAGAACATTCCGTTTCACTTTTCTTCTCAGGTACCTCATATGTATCTTTGTCTAATGCACATGCCTTCATGGTCTCTGGGTCTGATTTTGCTGGGACTGGCATGGTCACAGTCTCTCTTTTACTGTTCTCAATTGCCCACATTATACTCCCCATACATAACTGCTTAATCACTGGGGTTAGTGTGGTACAATGGATAATCGGGTCGACCTTATCTGCATCTTCACCATTAGTGGAAAGCACACTTGGTTCACTTGAAACTGCTGTGGGTTTTAAATTCGTTATCTGGCTACTCGATGTCGGTGTCCTCAGGATTCTTGCTCCAATGTTCTGCTCATTTATCAGTGGAGTGTGTATAGGTTCAATGCAATTAATGTTCCCCTCAAGGTTTGAAGAGTCATTACTGACTAACTGCTGGTCTCCGAAGTTGGGATTTTGCGGCGTTGTGTTGAAGGGAGACATTTGTCCCTGCTGTAGATATGATTCGGGTTGTGTTATTTCCATTACCTGAGGATCAATGTCTTGTCCATTTTTTAGATCCGTATTAAAACACTGGCGATTCTCAGTCTGCTCCTTGCAAGTTAAACATTCAATTAATTTCGTTAGCAAATCCTCAGCATCCTTCTGTGGCCGTGCAGCATTATTAATCTCTGTTCGGCTATAATGATCCTGAAGGTCAGCGCATAAACCTTTTTTCTTCGGGCTTGGACGAGGCGATTCCTTTGGCTTGTCTTCAGTTGGGCTTGAACAGTCTTCAGCGCTGTGCCCTTCATTGTAGCATGAGAGACCGTCATGGTCATGCTGCTGTGTAGTGGAGCATAGTAGACTTGCATCGTCTGCCGCTGGTTGGTCAGGAGAGGTTGCTAGACCCTCATGGTCTTGTTCGTGCAAGGACTGCACATTGGAGTCTTGCGTTGCTTCTATCGTGGAGGCTGTCCACGAGCTCTCTGTGGAGGCTTGTGACACTGGAGTCACTTCTTGTTCGTGCAAGGACTGCGCTCTGGAGTCTTGCGTTGCTTCTATCGTGGAGGCTGTCCACGAGCTCTCTGTGGAGGCTTGTGACACTGGAGTCACTTCTTGTTCGTGCAAGGACTGCGCTCTGGAGTCTTGCGTTGCTTCTATCGTGGAGGCTGTCCACGAGCTCTCTGTGGAGGCTTGTGACACTGGAGTCACTTCTTGTCCGTGCAAGGACTGCGCTCTGGAGTCTTGCATTTCTGCAATTGTGGAGTCTGTCCACGAGCTTGCTGTGGAAGCTTGTGACACTGGAGTCACTTCTGGTTCATGCGAGGACTGCACTCTGGAGTCTTGCATGTCTTCTTTCATAGAGTCGGGAACGTTGAGCGGGACGTGGACCATGCTCTGTGTGGCAGCAGGGCGCTCTCCGTGTGCTTGCACCGCTCCCTGTCTGTCAATGTCAGGCTGCAGCATCATCCGGTACTGATAAGTTGGAACGTCATATCTGCTGGATTGAAGATCCTCAAATCCGAAAAATGAATCCGCATCTGCGTCGGATTCAATGTGGGGGCCGCCAATGTGCAACACGAAAGGTTCGTCCGAGTCATAGTCGTATAGGACCACGGAGCTATCATTGGGCTCGCGAGGTCTGGAAACACTGTAAAGATCGTCATCGAAGTATTCGAGGTCGGAATCATCGGCTTGTGCGTAGGTAACTGCTTGTCGGAGGGTTCTTCGGAGGTCAAATTCATCTCCTGGGTCAATTTGCGGCACTGTGCTGTCATTCCAGGTGAGGGAAGGTTGTTTTACAGCTTTAACAGATTTTTGTTTTTTTGATTTGGGACGTTTCCCTTTTAAATTGGATTTGGGACGTTTCCCCTTTAAATTGGTGCAGTCTGGGGCCTCTGACATCCTGACGCTCGGTATGTAGCACGTAGGAAGCGACTGCGCATGCTCAAATCGCTGTTCCTTTACCGATGGCCGTTTTCTTGACTGCGCATGCGCAGCATCTCGCGCATGCGCAAACGAAACTTCCGGTTCTGCGCACTGCTCGCGCAACTGTGCTAGCGTGATACCTTTAGCAAGATGGCCGCCGACCTCGACCCAGCCTTCTCTCAGGCCCGGGATTTCGGCCTCTGGGAATTCGGGCTCCGGGATCCCAGCCACGAGGTGAGTACTGCAGCTTTTCTTACCTTTATTCGCCGATTGGATTGTGTTTTCTTCACAGTACTTGGAGAATTTGTCCAGGACTGCCTGGTAATCGTACCTTTGCTGCCTCCTGAAGAACCTGAACCTTGTGAATATTTCTCTTGCCCTTGCACCGGCGATGGTGAGGAGAAATTCAATTTTTTCGCTATCATCCAGGTCTTGGAGTTCAGCTGCCACCAGGAACAATTCGAACCATTGCCGGAATCACCGCCAGTTTTCGCGGAGATCGCCGTAGCACTGGAGCGGCTGCGGAACCGGGAGCTCTATCATTTTGCCTGGGCACTGCTGGTTGTCTCTGTACACTGAGGTATGCCGGCAGGTATCGATCCACTCCTGTACCATGTGGTGTTGGGTGCTCTGGTGCACAGATGAGCCAACACAGTTGTATGTGGTACAACTCTATTTTATTATAACTCTTATAATACAGTTCGTTCTGGATACTCTGCACGTGCTGTCTCCCTGAGTGTGTTTGGTAACAGATGTGTCCTGGTTCTCCTCTGCAGCTAATACTGACCACCGGGGGTCATGTCTGTGCTTTTATATCTTTCTGTCATTGGTTGTGGTGTTGTGTGTTCTGATTTGTCTGTTGGTGTGTCTATCATGATGTGTGTGTTTGAATATCATGACAGGTTTAATATCTCATTCAAAGGCAGCACTGAAGTGTTGGCCTAGGTCTCTGGAGTGGGCCTCAAACTCACAACCTTCTGGGCTCCTGATTCATTGGCAAGACAGCTACTGACTGAGCCACAGCTGACGGGGGCAATATGCACCCTCAGATTACCTTTCCTTCGTTTCATGTGCAGTGGCTCTGGCCAAGCTATTCTTGGGCACCGACTGTGAAAACATGGCAATCATCATTTACATTGTGCTTACATTCTCAAGCTGTAGACTTCAGCTGGTTGAACAGAGCTGATTTGATACGCTAGAAACACATGTTCTTAATACGTCTCCTGTAGGAGGGTTAAGGATTCATCTAAAGATGCTGGAAACTCCAGGACAGGTCAATGAATGTGAACCAGTATGTGTGGTCTGTGTCATCCTCGACTTGTACTAATCCCTGCCCTTCAAAAGCTGGCCGTGCCTCCTGTTGGAGAGGAGGTGACCAGCTCTTACTGAAAGTTCTTCTGTGAGATGAACCTATTACTATTACCCCCTTGGATGCCAGGTAGCCTGCTATCACTTGCCACCCAGGGTAGCATATGTAGAAAAACGGTAGACAGTGCCTACGGAACTCTGCCTAGTTTAGCTCATTGGCTTCAGGACAGGGAGAGAGGAACTTGGACCGAATAAACATTGACAATAGGTGAAGCTCAAAAACATGGGGATCGATTTTATCAATACTGATTTGCTTCATCACAAACATTGGAAATTTTATCCATGCATGGACATGACACTGACTTTATCTGTAAACGCTGCTGATTTCATCAATCGATGCGATCAACAACCCTCATTGTCAGCCGCCCATAATGGAAAATAAGAGAAGCACAGCTTGGAAAATCCATCCACAAGTGACAAAGGATTCCCAGCAAGTGTGGCCAGCTTCCTATTCACAGCAAGTTCATAAAATCAGGCCTTTTAAGAGTACAAAGGGGTCAAGTCATTGGGATCATCAAATCTGGCCATTCTTTCATTTTTATACAATTCATGCGGGTTCAGTTGTTGTCAGCCTTACTGCTGAATTAGAGGATTGTGGGTTCAAGGCCCACGTCAGGACTTGAGCACAAATTCGAGCTAACATGTCAGCGCAGCACTGAGGGAGGGCGACACTGTCAGAGGTGTCCTTGTTTGGGCGGGGTGCGAAATTTGAGGTCCCGTGTAGCTAGATTTGAAAACCCCCTTGCACTGTTTGAACTCCTGGTGACCTGGGCCGGGATTCTCCACAACCCGGCGGGGGCGGGATTCCCGCCAGCCCCCGGCGATTCTCCGACCCGGCGGGGGGGGGGGGGGGGGGGGGGGGGGTCGGAGAATCCCGCCCCTGACCACTGCTCCTTCTCTCTCAAACGGTAATAAAAAGCTGACGTCTCGCGCTACCCATGGGTGTGAACGGCTGACACATTGGGCCACGTGACAGCAACCACTGCACCTGAAAATAATTTGTTGAAGCAAAGCAATCTTTTGAACAATCTTACAAAATGGGAATGTTTTCTTTACACGGTTTGTGCTGTCTAACTTTTATTGCTTTAAAACATAAATAAATAACAGCTGTTCTTGTTGAAAGATGATTACCCTGTGATTATGCCTTGCGCCGTTGTGATTATGCAATAATCTCTAAACACCTCTAAATAGTCCCTAAACACCCAAAAGGGATTTAGAAAGGAGCTCAGTGTTGTTTCATCAATTGTTCATTGCTTGGCACGTCATTGGCAGTTAAATGTTTCTGTGCATTGAGTGGTGGAATTTCATTATAGGAATGTGCAGAATCTTTCCCATTACTTTCCACTCTTACTTTTTAAATGTATTTTATTACAAACATGTAGCAAAACAGGTTACAGCAAATAAACACCCTGGGAAACATTCTTCCCAACAATCAATGTTACAGTTTGTACACCTTTTTCTGCTCTTTCAACTTCCCCCCCTTCCCCCCCCCGCCCCCCCCCCGCGATGAACAGCCCCTCAAACACGGTCACAAACATCCCCCACCTTTTCTCAAGCCCCCCTGCTGAGCCCCTTAACTCATACTTTAACTTCTCCAAATGCAGGAGGTTGTACAGGTCACCCACCCGACACTCCAGTGGAATTCGCCGTCGTGCAATCAGCGAGGCGCAGGCCATGGCATCGGCCTTCCTCCTCTCCATCAGCTCCGGCTGATATTGCCACCAAAGGGTCCGCCTCTTCCCCCACTGTCCTGGCTAAGACCGTGGACACTCCCGCCCAAAATCTCTCCAATTTTCCACAACCCCAGAACATGTGCGCGTGATTCGCTGGCCCCCGCTCACACCTCTCACACTCATCTGCCACCCCCTGGTAGAAGCCACTCATCTTGCCCAAGTCGTATGCACCCTGTGCACCACCTAAACCTGTATCAGGCTCATCCTTGCGCAAGAGGAGGTCCCGTTTACCCTACGCAGTGCCTCACTCTATACTCCCCAATTGATCTCACCTCCCAACTCCGCTTCCCATTTCTCCTTGATCTTCACCACCGCTCGCCTCCCTGTTCCCCCAGCCACTTGTATATATCCCCAATTCTTCCCTCCCCTTCCACATCCGGAAGCAGCAGTCGCTCCAGCAGGGGGTATCCCGGCAACCGAGGGAAACCCCCTCCAGAACTTTCGCGCAAAGTCCCTGACCTGCAGATATCTGAACTCGCTCCCCCTCGGCAGCTCTACCTTCTCCCTTAGCTCCTCCAAACTGGCGAACTCGTCCTCCAAGTGCAGATCCCTCACCTTGACCAAACCTACTTCCCCCCGCCACCTGTGTACACCATCCAACCCCCCCGGCTCAAACCCATGATTCTCGCACAGCGGCGTTAACACCGGCACCCCCTCCAGCCTAAAATACCTCCTCAACTGATTCCAAATCTTCACCGTGGACTGCACCACTGGGCTCCCTGAATTCCTACTCGGAGCCATTGGCAACACTGAGGTCACCATGGCTCTTAAGCTGGACCCCCTGCAAGATTCTTCCTCCATCCTAACCCATTCTACCCGCTCTCCTTCCCACAGCTTTGCCGCCCAGTAATAATGAAGCAGGTTCGGCAGCACCAACCCCCCCCCCTGCTGCCTCTGCAGCCGGGTCCTCCCCACCTTCCCTGTGCATACAAAGTCCGAAATAATTGTGTCCAATTTCCGAAAGAAGCCCTTTGGTATAAAAATTGGGAGAACATAAAAAATAAACAAGAATCTCTGCAGAATATTCATTGTTATCACTTGGACCCTCCCCGCCATAGTCAACTGAAGCGTATTCCACCTGCTAAGATCACCCCTGCCCTCCTCCACAGCTTTGTTAAGTTCCACTTGTGGAGCCCCGTCCATTCCCTCGCTACCTGAATCCCCAAATACCTGAACCTATCACTCGCCACCTTAAATGGCATCCCTCCTAAATTAGCTCGCTGTCCCAGCTCATTCAACAGGAATGCCTCGCTTTTCCCTACATTCAGCTTAGACCCCAAGAACCCTCCAAACCTCCCCAACAACCCCATGGTCCTTCCCATACTCTCCAGCGGGTCCGAAACATACAGCAATACGTCATCGGCATGGAGCGACACCCGATGCTCTGTCTGTTCCCTCATAATCCCCCGCCACTCCGCCGACCCCCTGAGAGCCATCGCCAATGGCTCTATGGCCAGCGCAAACAGCAGCGGCGACAGCGGGCACCCCTGCCTCGTACCCCTGTGTAAATCAAAGCTTTGCGAGTTCATATTTTTCGTCCTCACACACGCCCTGGGTGCCACATATAACAACTGCACCCATGCCACAAATCTCGGCCCAAACCCAAACCTTCTCAGCATCGCGAACAAGTACAACCACTCCACCTGATCAAATGCCTTCTCCGCGTCCATGGACACCAACACCTCCGGTACCAGAACCCCCGATGGATTCATCATCACATTCAACAGCCGTCTTATATTACTCGCGAGCTGCCTGCCCTTCACGAAGACCGTTTGATCTTCTGTAACCACCCCCGGGACACAATCTTCCATCCTCCCCGCCAACAATTTAGCCAATGCTTTCACATCCGTGTTCAATAGTGATATGGGCCTATACAACCTACATTCCACCGGGTCCTTCCTCTTTTTCGGGATTAGTGTGATTACTGCCAGTGTCATCGTCTCCGGCAACTCCCCCTTCTCCAGTGCTTCATTAAACGCCCCCAACAGATGTGGTACCAGGTCCGTCGCAAACTCCTTATAAAATTCTGCCGGGTACCCATCTGGCCCGGGGCCTTCCCCGACTTCATGCCCCTGATACTATCCAGCACCTCCCTCAGCCCATGGGCTCCTCCAACGCCTGCCTCTTTGCTTCCTCCACCTGGGGAAATTCCAGCTCATCCAGAAACCACCCCATGTCCTCCTCCTCTCCTCCCGGGTCCACCTCATACAGTCCCTGGTAGTACTCCCTGAAAGCCTCATTTATCTTCCCTGACTCCGACACCACAACCCCAGCCCCAGTCCGTATCCTCAATATTTCCCTGGATGCAGCCTGCCTCTGCAGCTGGTACGCCAGCATGCCGCTCGCCTTCTCCCCATACTCATATTGCACCCCTATTGCCCTATGTAATTGCCCTACCGCCCTCCCTGTTGTCAGCCTGTCAAATTGCCCCTAGAGCTTTTTCCTCCTCGCCAATCCCTCTATGGTGGGCAGCCTTGAATATTCCCTGTCCACCTCCACTATCTCGCTCTCTAGGCCATCATATCCCTCTCTCCTTTCCCTGACCGCGCAAGCCTTAAACAAAATAATTTACCCCCGGACCACTGCCTTCAGCGCTTCCCAAAAAATGGCCGCTGATACCTCCCCATGCTGATTCAACTCCACATACTCCTTAATCACCGCCGCACCTTATCACAAAAACCTCCATCCGCCAACAACCTCGAGTCAAACCTCCACCCCGGCCTCTGCTCTCGTCCCGTACTGAACCGAATATCCAGCCAGTGGGTGCATGGTGCGAGATAACTATCCCCGCATACTCTGCCCCCTCCACCCCAACCAAAATCTCCCGTCTCACCAGAAAATAATCAATCCTCGAATACACCTGGGACGAAATTCTCCGTTATCGGCGGAAAGTCCGCCGATCGGCGCAAAAAACGGCGCAAATCCCACTTGCGTCACGTCATAAAAATGGGACGATAGTCTCCGGCCCGAAATGGGCTAGCAGCGACGTAACGGGATCCGCGCCTGCGCAGTGGTTCACGCCGTGCAGCGTCATACGCGCCGCACGGCGTGACGGCTCATAAGGCCGCGCTGCTCCCCCCAACCGACCGGAACACCCGACCGCAACACCCGACTGGATGGCTGGCCGTCGCTCAGCCCCGAGGTTCGAGTCACGCGATGTGGAGGCGCTCCTGGACGCGGTGGAGCAGAGGGACGCCCTGTATCCCGGGCACGACCGCAGAGTTGCCCCACGCCACAGCCGGCGTCTGTGGAGGGAAGTGGCAGAGGCCGTCACCGCTGTCGCCCTGACACCACGGACAGGCACCCAGTGCCACAAGAAGGTGAACGACCTCGTCAGAGCAGGCAGGGTGAGCCTCCCCCATATCCCCCCCTCCCCATATCCCCCCTCCCCCATATCCCGCATATCCCCCCCTCCCCATATCCCCCCTCCCCCATATCCCCCTCCCCCATATCCCCCCTCCCCCATATCCCCCCCTCCCCATATCCCCCCTCCCCCATATCCCCCCTCCCCCATATCCCCCCTCCCCCATATCCCCCCTCCCCCATATCCCCCATATCCCCCCTCCCCCATATCCCCCCTCCCCCATATCCCCCTCCCCCATATCCCCCATATCCCTCCTCCTCCATATCCCCCCTCCCCCATATCCCCCATATACCCCCTCCCCATATCCCCCTCCCCCATATCCCCCCTCCCCCATATCCCCTCCTCCCCCATATCCCCCCTCCCCCATATCCCCCATATCCCCCTCCCCGATATCCCCCATATCCCCCCTCCCCCATATCCCCCCTCCCCCATATCCCCCATATCCCCCTCCCCCATATCCCCATATCCCCCCTCCCCCATATCCCCCATATCCCCCATATCCCCCCTCCCCATATCCCCCCTCCCCCATATCCCCCCTCCCCCATATCCCCCATATCTCCCATATCCCCCCTCCCCCATATCCCCCCTCCCCCATATCCCCCCTCCCCCATATCCCCCTCCCCATATCCCCCCTCCCCATATCCCCCCTCCCCCATATCCCCCCTCCCCCATATCCCTCCTCCCCATATCCCCCCTCCCCCATATCCCCCATATCCCCCCTCCCCCATATCCCCCCTCCCCCATATCCCCCATATCCCCCCTCCCCCATATCCCCCCTCCCCCATATCCCCCCTCCCCCATATCCCCCCTCCCCATATCCCCCATATCCCCCCACCCCCATATCCCCCATATCCCCCCTCCCCATATCCCCCATATCCCCCATATCCTCCCTCCCCCATATCCCCCCTCCCCCATATCCCCCCTCCCCATATCCCCCATATCTCCCATATCCCCCCTCCCCCATATCCCCCCTCCCCCATATCCCCCATATCCCCCTCCCCCATATCCCCCATATCCCCCATATCACCCCTCCCCCATATCCCCCATATCCCCCCCTCCCCCATATCCCCAAGTGAATCCAGCCCTAACCTTAACCTCTGCAATGCACGCGCAACCGATGGCGTGCATTCATATACCTGCCTAACACTGTTGCCTTTTACCCCTGCCACCCCCCCCACCCCCCCCCCCCCCACAGGAGAAGCGCGCACACAACAATAGGGAGCATGTGAGGACTGGAGGAGGGCCCGCTGATGAGAGGCCACTGACCGTACACGAGGAAAGGGCCCTGGAACTGGCTGGCGGACCTGAGGACCGGGAGGTTGCTGATGCAGAGGTCGGGGGCCCACCAGCAAGTGAGCCACTGACAGCCCGTCCCCATATCCCCCCTCCCCTATATCCCCTTCCCCCGTATCACCTGATCACTGCCTGATGTCTAACCATGCATGCTTCATTGTGTATCGCAGGACCAAACGTCCAGGCACCCATCCCCGCAGATGCACACCGCCCGCAGGATGCCCCTCGGAGACCACAGGAGACGGAGAGACCTGCACCCTCCAGCATGCGACGCCCGCAGGATGCCCCTCGGAGACCACGGGAGACGGAGAGACCCGGACCCTCCAGCATGCGACGCCCGCAGGATGCCCCTCGGAGACCAAGGGAGACGGAGAGACCCGGACCCTCCAGCATGCGACGCCCGCAGGATGCCCCTCGCACACCACGGGAGACGGAGAGACCCGGACCCTCCAGCATGCGACGCCCGCAGGATGCCCCTCGTACACCACGGGAGACGGAGAGACCTGGAGCAACAGGGAGACGACACCCCCGTCACGTGCGGGAGCGACCACCCAGCGATGAGGGGGGCAGCCACAGGCCCCCGTCACATCCGAGCCAGGACACCACTACCCAGGACACCACTACCCAGGACACCACTATCCAGGACACCCCTAGCCGGGACAGCACTACCCGGGACAGCACTACCCAGGACACCCCTACCCGGGAAGACGAAATACCGGACAGTGACTCAGAGTGGATGGGTGGAGACGAACCCCCACCCCAAAGTGCCATGGAGTCAGAGTGGGACGAAGAGCACGACACAACGCCACTGTTGTCACCAACACCCTCCACCATCGCAGAAACACTCACCACGGTTGGGCACTTTAGTGATGAGGCATCTGGTACACTCACTGGTGCGCACAACACAGCCGTCCCGGTACAGCAGGTGGAGGTAGGAGCAGCAGAGGGACCGGGCGTTCGGAGGGCAGCCCAGGCCAAGCGAACATCTGCCGCCCAGATGGATCCCGGGTTCCTGGAGTTACCACACCCACACATAGATCCGATGCAACCACCGACCCGGAGACGAGCGAAGAGGGTGACGGGTGGCTTGCGGCGGCTGCGGTCGCAGGTGGAGGAGTCCACCCGCGTCCAGGAGCTGGGAGTGGTCCCGGTCATGCGTGCCACCCAGGCTGACACCGCACGGGTGGCGTCCGCGGTGGAGGCAATGGGTGCGACGGTGTCAGACATGGGGAACGGTTTGCGAGGCCTGGGGCCTTCCGTGCAGGCGGCGTCTGTGGCCCAGGAAATGGCTGCCCTCTCACAGGAGGCCATGAGCCAGTGCCAGCGCCAGATGGCAGAGGCGCTCAACGCCATAGCCCAGTCTCAGCAGGCCATGGCCCAGTCTCAGCAGGCCATAGCCCAGTCTCTGCAGGCCATGGCCCAGTCTCTGCAGGCCATGGCCCAGTCTCAGAAGGTGCCAGTGGCCATGTGCGAGCCGGCGTCGCACTGTCACAGACAGGGTTTGACAACACCCTGGGCTCCATGGCTGCAAACCTGCAGACCCCTGTCGATACCAGCACGGGCCTCCAGGACTGGCAGCGCCAGATGTCGGGGGGCATCGGATGGCCAGTCTGTTCGCATCCCCCACCCATGTAGAGGCCTGGGGGCCATCGGGCACCCCGAGGGAGGAGGAGGTGGTGTGGTCCGTCCCGGCTCCCTCTGTAGGGGAGGTCCCGGTACATCGCGACACCTCGGACTCCCCCCCCTTCCGTCCCAGGTGCATCGGGTGGGCAACGGGCAGGACAGGCTGGCAGCTCACCATCCCAGTCGCCCGGACCGCAGCCTGGCCCATCTAGGCCAGGACGCCCCAGGAAACGGCCGCCAAAGGGATCCGGTGTCAGAGGGCAGGAATCACAGGAGTCCACCTCCAGTTCTGCTGTACCGTCTGGGGAACCACGTAGACGTAGTCAAAGGGCCCGTAAGGCCAAACAATTAGACACTGAGTAAGTTGGCACGGGTGCAGGGCACAGATGAGTTTTAGGGGCGAGGGCACGTGCATGAACTCCTTTGGTAATTAAAGTCAATGTTACACCTACCGAAGCTGCCTTTGTGCTCTGTCCAAAGTGTGCGGGCGTGTCATGTACGTTGAGCGCAAGTGTGTGTGTGACGGGTGGTCTTACCTCAGCCCCAGGTGAGTCTGCCCCCTTCCCCCTGGGCCGCCATCAACATCCCCTGGGCAGAGGACGGGACCGTGCGCTGCAGTGTCACAGCCGCATGCAGGGATGGTCCGGGTGGATGGTGGTACTGTGGCCATGGGTCAGACATAGTCCAACGATGTAGGGCCAGGAGCTCATCGCAGGGCGGGTTGTCATCATCCTCCATGGCCTGCGATAGACACGCGTCCACCCGCAACTGGGTGAGCCCGGCCCGTTGTGCCGCCGGTGGATCGGCAATGGGGGGGGGGGGGGTGGTGTGCATGCGGGTGGGGTGTGTGGGGTTGGGGAGGGGGGTGAGGGTGCTGGGTGGGTGGATGGGTGGGGGGTGTGGGTGGTCGGCTGTTGCCATGGTGTGCGGTCTGTGGCCATACTACCCGATTCCCACGCCCATCTAGTCAGTGAAGCCGGCGGCTATCAGTCTGTCCCGTGCCCGCTGGGCCAGCCGGTAACGGTGGACAGACACCCGCCTGTGTCTACCCCGTCTGCCCTGACCATTGCCCCCATCCCCCTCATCTGGGGAGGACTGTGCCTCTTCCTGCTGCTCCTCCACTCCGCCCTCCTCTGCCTGCGGCACATCGCCCCTCTGCTGGGCTATGTTGTGCAGGATGCAGCACACCACAATGATGCGGCCGACCCTATCTGACCGATGCTGGAGGGCGCCCCCAGAGATGTCCAGGCACCTGAAACGCATCTTCAGCACGCCAAAGCACCTCTCGATCACTCCCCTTGTCGCTACATGGGCATCATTGTAGCGGTTCTCCGCCTCATTGCGTGGCCTCCGTATAGGCGTCATCAGCCACAATCGCAATGGGTAGCCCCTGTCGCCCAGCAACCAGCCCCTCAGCCGGGGATGGCGTCCCTCGTACATGCCGGGGATGGATGACCGCGACAACACGAATGAGTCGTGTACACTGCCTGGGTGACGGGCGCAGACGTGCAGGATCATCATGCGGTGGTCGCAGACCACCTGTACGTTCATCGCATAGGTCCCCTTCCTATTAGTGAACACGGCCCTGTTATCTGCAGGTGGCCGCACGGCGACGTGCATCCCATCGATCGCGCCCTGGACCATGGGGAACCCGGCCACGGCAGAGAAGCCCACGGCCCGGGCATCTTGGCTGGCCCGGTCCACGGGGAAGCGGATGTAGCGGTGCGCCATGGCATAAAGGGCATCTGTCACTGCCCGGATGCACCGGTGCACCGATGTCTGCGATATGCCGGACAGGTCCCCACTCGATGCCTGGAATGATACCGTTGCATAAAAGTTCAGGGCCACCGTAACCTTGACGGACACGGGGAGAGGGTGTCCCCCGCCAGTGCCACGCGGTGACAGGTGTGCCAGCAGGTGGCAGATGTGTGCCACGGTTTCCCGGCTCATCCGGAGTCTCCTCCTGCATTCCTGGTCCGTAAGGTCCTGGTATGACTGGCGGGGCCGGTACACACGGGGCGCCCTCAGGTGCCTCCGTTGCCGTGGGGCCGCGACGTCCTCCTCCCCCTCCTCGTCCTGTCGGTCAGGTGTCCCTCCAGCCTGGGCGGCTGCCGCCTGCCCCTCTGCGGCAGCCTGCGCCGCCTCTCTGGCACGCTCCTCCTCCTCCTCCTCATCCAGGGCAACATAGACATGAGCGGCTGCCACCACGGCGGCCAACATCGCTGGATGATCTGAAAACATGACGGCCTGGTGGGGGGGGAGGGGAACGACGACATGTCATCATTGCCCATATCCCCTCCTCCCCCCAGCCAGGTGGCATGGACCGCATGGGTCCAACTGTTGGAGGCTGGCACCTGGCCAGGTGGACCAACTCATTTGCCCTCCCATCACCCTCCACGGCACGGACCCCCTCCCCAACCTCCACCCAGCACGGACCCCCACCCCCCAACCTCCACCCCGGCACGGACCCCCTCCAACCCCCAACCTCCACCCCAGCACGGACCCCCCCCCCCAACCTCCACCCCGGCACGGACACCCTCCAAACCCCAACCTCCACCCCAGCACGGACACCCTCCCGAACCTCCACCCCAGCACGGACCCCCTCCCCAACCTCCACCCCAGCACGGACCCCCCCCCAACCTCCACCCCGGCACGGACCCCCTCCAAACCCCAACCTCCACCCCAGCACGGACCCCCCCCCCCAACCTCCACCCCGGCACGGAACCCCTCCAACCCCCAACCTCCACCCCAGCACGGACCCCCCCCCCCAACCTCCAGCCCGGCACGGACCCCCTCCCCAACCTCCACCCCAGCTCAGACCCCCCCCCAACCTCCACCCCGGCACGGACCCCCTCCAACCCCCAACCTCCACCCCGGCACGGACCCCCTCCAACCCCCAACCTCCACCCCGGCACGGACCCCCTCCAACCCCCAACCTCCACTCCAGCACGGACCCCCCCCCCCCCAACCTCCACCCTGGCACGGACCCCCTCCAACCCCCAACCTCCACCCCAGCACGGACCCCCTCCAACCCCCAACCTCCACCCCAGCACGGACCCCCCCCCAACCTCCACCCCGGCACGGACCCCCTCCAACCCCCAACCTCCACCCCAGCACGGACCCTCTCCAACCCCCAACCTCCACCCCAGCACGGACCCCCTCCAACCCCCAACCTCCACCCCAGCACGGACCCCGCCCCAACCTCCACCCCGGCACGGACCCCCTCCAACCCCCAACCTCCACCCCAGCACGGACCCCCCCCAACCTCCACCCCGGCACGGACCCCCTCCAACCCCCAACCTCCACCCCAGCACGGACCCCCCCCCAACCTCCACCCCGGCACGGACCCCCTCCAACCCCCAACCTCCACCCCAGCACGGACCCCCCCCCCCAACCTCCACCCCGGCACGGACACCCTCCAAACCCCAACCTCCACCCCAGCACGGACCCCCTCCCGAACCTCCACCCCAGCACGGACCCCCTCCCCAACCTCCACCCCAGCACGGACCCCCCCCCCAACCTCCACCCCGGCACGGACCCCCTCCAACCCCCAACCTCCACCCCGGCATGGACCCCCTCCAAACCCCAACCTCCACCCCGGCACGGACCCCCTCCAACCCCCAACCTCCACTCCAGCACGGACACCCCCCCCCAACCTCCACCCCGGCACGGACCCCCTCCAACCCCCAACCTCCACCCCAGCACGGACCCCCTCCAACCCCCAACCTCCACCCCAGCACGGACCCCCCCCCCAACCTCCACCCCGGCACGGACCCCCTCCAACCCCCAACCTCCACCCCAGCACGGACCCCCTCCAACCCCCAACCTCCACCCCAGCACGGACCCCCTCCCCAACCTCCACCCCAGCACGGACCCCCCCCCAACCTCCACCCCGGCACGGACCCCCTCCAACCCCCAACCTCCACCACAGCACTGACCCCCCCAACCTCCACCCCGGCACGGACCCCCTCCAACCCGCAACCTCCACCCCAGCACGGACCACCCCCCCAACCTCCACCCCGGCAGGGACCCCCTCCAACCCCCAACCTCCACCCCAGCACGGACCACCCCCCCCAACCTCCACCCCGGCACGGACCCCCTCCAACCCCCAACCTCCACCCCAGCACGGACCCCCTCCAACCCCCAACCTCCACCCCAGCACGGACCCCCTCCAAACCCCAACCTCCACCCCAGCACGGACCCCCCCCCCCCAACCTGCACCCCGGCACGGACCCCCTCCAACCCCCAACCTCCACCCCAGCACGGACCCCCTCCAACCCCCAACCTCCACCCCAGCACGGACCCCCTCCCCAACCTCCACCCCAGCACGGACCCCCCCCCCCAACCTCCACCCCGGCACGGACCCCCTCCAACCCCCAACCTCCACCCCAGCACGGACCCCCTCCCGGCACTCCCCCGGAGACCAGCCTACTCTAACCACCCCCCCCCCCCGCCGCACACACACACACACAAGCCGAGACACACCTCTCCTCACGCAATCAGTCTGCGGCCACGCCATTTCCTGCCCAGAGCCAACCCCCCAGGCCGTCACTCACCTCCTCGCTGGTCGGCGTGAGCCTGGAGCACCGGGTCACGCCGATGAAAAGGAGGTTTGATTCACGTCGACGTGAACGGTCATCACGTCGACGGGACTTCGGCCCATCCGGATGGGAGAATATCGGCAGGCCGAAAATCGGCTGCCTTGCGCAGACCCGTGACATTCTCCGCGGCAGCGGCGCCATTAACGCCCCGCCGACTTTTCTCCCTTCGGAGACTTCAGTGGGGGCGGGATTCACGGCGGCCAACGGCCATTCTCCGACCCGGCGGGGGGTCGGAGAATGACGCCCCAGATAAGCGTGTGAAAAAAAGGAACTCCCTTCCCCTTGGGTTCTGAAAGTGCCATGGATCCACAATACCCATCCTCTCCATCAACCCCCACAGCTTCCTCGCCATTCGTACCCTACCCATCGACCTGGGGTTTGGCCTATGAACCCTCAGCTCTAGGACACAAGTAAATTCTCCTCCCATGATTAACTGGTACGTGGCCAAATCCGGGATCGCTACCAGCAACCCCCTCATTAAAAACCACATCGACCTAATTTTGGGCATACACATTCACCAACACCACCGGCGCCCCTTCCAATACCCCACTCACAATCACATATCTCCCACCCGGATCCCTCACTTCCTTCGCACTCACAAATCCCATTTTCTTGCTTATTAATATCGCCACTCCCCTCGATTTCAAATAAAACCCCAAGTGGAAAACCTGCCCGACCCACCCCTTCCTTAACCTAACCTGGTCCTACACACGTAGGTGCGTCTCCTCCAGAAAGACCACCCCGCTTTCAAGACCCTGAGGTGTGCAAACACCTTCTAACTGGCCCATTCAGTCCCCGGACATTCCACACGTAACCAACCTTACCGGAGGCTTACGCCTCCAATCCCCTCTACCGTCCGTCATCTTCCCCACTCAACTCCAGCCCCTTAATTCCACCCTGTACATAGCCCATCCCAGATGGCCCCCTTCTCCACCCCTGACCATGTTATCTCTCACCCTCGCCCTCTGCCACATCGCGAGAAATATGCAATTGGGGGACTGGAAAATCCCACCCGCTGTGGGTTAAATATGCCACCACCTACAATCTCTCCAAGCTACACGCTATCCCGATTGGAATCCTAGCACTGTTCCTTCACTGTTGCTGGGCCAAGCATGCCTGAACATCGCTACATATGGACCTGCACCACATGGACAACAGCGGGTCAAGATGATGACTCACCACCTCCTTCTCAAGGGTGTAGCCATCTAAAATGGCCACCTGCAAAGAACCACGGGAATTGTGGTCAACTTGGGGCACAGACAAGTACACAGCCTCTGTGTATTGTGCAAAGAAGCCAGACCTGACAGACACTTGCACCTATTAAAGGTCAATCACCATTTTCCCCAGGACAGTAGAACTCGAATCAAGGAACGGCAACAGTAGCAGACTAACCGGTGCCACCTCCCCTTATTTGGAAAGCCTACGTGCCTGGGACAATGATAGCTAGGACCCACCCAGCCATCGAGGTACCTGCCCCTAATTGGCCAGAATTGATTAGGGCGATCAAGATACTATTGATCCATTGGATCTTGAGATAGCACTGCCCAAGAGGGCGTGAAGGGGGAGCAGGATAAGAAGCCCTGCGCAACCCAGGATCGGCCTCTTTTGGACCGGCCTGTGTGCGACCAATTGCAGCATATCAACCAGCCAAGTTCAAGGACCCGCGATCGTTACCTGAAGGACGAGCCCAGCCGCGACGAACCAGGTATAGTTTAGTGCATAGCCGCATGTATCATTGCATATAGAAATAAGTCTTGTGTTTATTAATAAACTGTCTTTTGAACTAATATACTGGTTGTGCGGTCATTTGGTCAGTATAAGAAACAGCTTGTGGTTCAGATAGAAATAAAGAAGTCAACAAGGGCAATTCGGGATGAGCAGAAAATGCCTTGCCAGTGACACTCTCATCTCATGACTAAATAAAATAACAACGGAGCAATGAAAGGCGGCCTGATGTTTCACAGTGTGTGCTTGATCTCAATTGAGTTTCGGCCAAGGAACTCTCACATGTCTGGACTCACCAATAATTTCTTTTTTCCCCAAAAAGGAATCTTTTTGATTTCCTGCCATTTCCTGAATGAAATGAAACTGCAAGAAAGTGGAATCACTCATCCATCAACAAATCCTTCCAGCTGGGCAATCACAATGTGATTAACAATCACATCCCTCGGGGTATTTCGTTAAAGGTCACTGTGTGCTGTTGGAAGTGACAACTCTCTTCAAACGTGATGACGGCCAATCGCTGGAGATTTATGGAGGATTCGAAATTTTAATGTGATACTGATGTTCTTGAGTGGGATTAAGTTTTATTAACTCATGTGCAGTTGATAAAGTGTGGGGGGGGGGGGTTCCAGTGTTACCCCTTCAAGCCTCCGGCCTTGGCCAGCATCCAAAAGCAGACAGAGAGACGGTGGGCGGGATTCTCCCAACGGGAGTCTAAGTGCTGACGCCGGAGTAAAAACCGGAGTGTTTTACTCCAGCGTCGGCGCCCGTTCCCAGACCCCTATTCCCCCCCCTTCCGTGGGGCTAGCGGGGGCGTCGCGCGATTTACGGGGCCGGGGCCTCGGCGCGGCATCAAATACCCGGCGCCGCGTCTTTTACGCGGCGCCTTGGGTCCCGCGCATGCGCAGTTGGGCCGGCGCCAACAACGCATGCACAGTGGCCGTCCTCCCCCAGGCCGCCCCGCACAATCATGGCGGATGGATCCAGGCTCGCCTGCGGAAGAAAGGAGGCCCGCCGACAGAGAGGCCGGCCCGCCGATCGGTTGGTGACGATCGCGTACCAGGCCACTCTGGAGGCCCCCCCCCCGGGAACAGAGCCCCCCTGCCCCCTCCCCCACAGGCTGCCCCCCACCAAGCCTTCGCGACGAGTACCCGCCAGCAGCAACCAGGTGTGGACGGCACCGGCGGGATTAGGCCGTTTACGCGCTGCTGCCCGGCCTATCCGGGCCAGAGAATCGGCGCTCGCCATTTGCGGCGATTCTCCGAGCGGCCCGACGTGATTCGCTGGTTTCGGGGGGGGGTGGGAGAATCGCGTGCGGGGGTCGGGGTGGCGTGGTGCGGCACCCCGGCAATTCTCCCACCCGGCGGGGGGGGGGGGGGGGGCGGGGGGGGGGGGGGGAGAGTACAGCCCGTACTTCTCCCTCACTAAAATAAATGTGAGAAACCCCAATCCAGTTCCTTTTGGACGGGAATTGAAGCAGATCAACGTCCCGAAATTCAGCCTAACGGCAGCTTTTCTGGAGTCATTTGCTCCTGATGATAACATAGAAAAAGATCAGTCATCCCAATTAGACTGGTCCTTCCCAATGCCAAATACTCCAGTGACTGATTTAATAATCTTAGGAAATGGTTTCTGCAAAAGGCCATCAAGAAAAGTTGAGGAAAATCTATTGTTATGGGCCAGGGTTTAGCGAGCCCCAACGTGTATCATGGAGTTCACCTGACCCACAACTTTGAATAGATTGTGGTTATGGGGAAACACACAGGCCTACTCTGCAGGTCTGATGCACCAGAAATCTACAGTACTATTAAATTAAAACAGTGTTTATTTATGAAACCAGTTAACACTTTATAAACCCACAGTAAACATCTTAACAACTATCAACACCACTAAATCCCCAAAGAATACAGTACTTTATAGATAACCCTTAATAAATTCCCAAACAACATCCGGAAGACAAAAGAACCATCTTTAAAGAAACACATCAGGTTTAAATTCTCTACTGAGAACAGTTATCACTCTGAATTCACCAAATGATCTAGAGATAGTCTTTAGATGGCAGAGAGATCAAAATTACACCTTCTTTGGCTGGCTGCAGCTCCAACACTAAAACAAAACTAAAAAACACAGACACACCAAAGCTTTTCCTCAAAGCGAAACTAAAAAGCAGAGCAAGAGCTCAGCTCCACCCAGACTCTGACATCACTGCAGCCACATGAGCAGACAAACATTTTTAAAAGTGACATTCCCATGACACTATCAAAACTTGCCCTTATCAGTATTCACACTGGACATGGCCATTTCATTTGAGAGATTTTGTAGCACAGGCCCCAACATTGTTGCCCAGAGAAAGGAACAGTATTCAAGCAATATCCCGTATATAATTTATTCCTTAACAATCTACATTGTTATGTAGTTGAATGTAGCAGCCATTTTTGGCACAGTTCCTTTAATATGGTCAAATGTCCTAACGTGTTTCACCATGTTGATTATCAGGTGAAATGTGATACATGAGGAGATATTGGGACAAGCAGTCGATAGTTTAGTGTCAGAGGACTAAGAACTCACAATAGGGGAGCAACTCGCCACGTGTTTTGGGGTGGCGGAGGCAGTGCACCATTGGCCGGCGGAGGGATCTCCTGGACCCGCCATTGTCAACGGGGTTTCCTGTTGAATGTCTCTCTCGCTGTTAGCAAACCCGCCCAGGGGGAGTGCGCCATCGCCGAAAACTGAAGATCCACCCGGCGTGAATGGTCAAATAATTCCAGCCGATGTGTTTTTGTAAAACACATGAAATGAAATGAAATGAAAATCGCTTATTGTCACAAGTAGGCTTCAATGAAGTTACTGTGAAAAGCCCCTAGTCGCCACATTCCGGCGCCTGTTCGGGGGGGCTGTTACGGGAATTGAACCGTGCTGCTGGCCTGCCTTGGTCTGCTTTCAAAGCCAGCGATTTAGCCCTGTGCTAAACAGCCCCTCCATACAGGTATCCTCATGGCTATTTATAACATTTTAAAATCTAGACAAAGACCTTTTAAAACGGATGAATCATTGTCTGCCCGTGACCCCTGAACCAAAGGAGCTAACTGGCAGGCTCATAAAACTGTACTCCTCGTAATCTCTGAAGTGGCACTCATGACCTGCTGTGGAGTGCAGAGACCAAATTCAAAGAGAATGGCCATAAGCCAGACCTGACCAACCAGAACCTACTCATCTGCTAGGACAAATGACTCTGCAACCTTCCTTTCAAGTCCTGGTGGTTGGAACATTTAACCATCCTGCAAGGCCAGATGGGGGAGTACACGCCCTTTGTCAAAAACAATGACCGGAATTCTCCAGCCATTGGGATTCCCTGTTGCCACCAGCAGCGTACGCCCGCCTGCGGGGTTCTCGGCTGCGTGGAGTGGCTTCAATGGGGGATCCCAATGGGGGATCAGAGAATCCAGCCCACTGTCAAGAGATGAGATTCATCTGATTTGAACCTCTAGCTGGTAGAGTCCAGTTATGTTGCCTTGCTCTGCTGCAAAGCTCAGTCTGCCATTTTAACATCTACAAGCAGTAGCATAATGAGCTCTTCCTAGATTGAATACCTGGCCCCAGCTACACTGTTTCTACTGGAGCTTCTGTACCATTACCAACAAGACTGATTCATCACTGTGCGCCTATTTAATTGTGTGAAAGCATCTCCACTGGAAAAATGCATTATACAGCATCAGTTTTCACCCTGCGGACCTCCATGATATTACACCTCATTGGACTTTAAATCTGGACTCAAGTGAAACAATAATTCTTCTCTCTGTGTCTTTGCCCTGTAAATATTTCTTTTCTCTGTCCCTCTTTTCCTGTATGAGAGCGCAGGAGGCAATGTGCTGACCCTCCTCCCATGGTTTGAGGCTACGCAAATAAACTAACCCTTTGGGTTCATTCTATCTTACGTTTACTGTCAGGTTATTGATAGAAAATTGGATCACACCAAAATTGAAGGGTTGGAAAAATACGCCACCATTTATAAAGTGGGGCAGCATGGTAGCATAGTGATTAGAACAGTTGCTTCACAGCTCCAGGGTCCCAGGTTTGATTCCCGACTTGGGTCACTGCCTATGTGGAGTTTGCACGTTCTTCCCTGTTTGCGTGGGTTTCCTCCAGGTGCTCCGGTTTCGTCCCACAGTCCAAGGATGTGCGAGTTAGGTGGATTGGCCATGCTAATTTGCCCTTAGTGTCCAAAAAGCTTAAGTGGGGTTACTAGGTTAAGGGGATTGGGTAGAGAAGTAGGCTTGAGTAGGGTGCTCTTTGTAAGGGCCGGTGCAGACTCGATGGGCCAAATGGCCTCCTTCTGCTCTGTAAATTCTATGATTCTATGAAAACATCTTTTCTGTTTCCAAATTGGTGGCGAGAGGAAAAATCAAGGATATTTAAATTCACGTTCCTCCTGTCCGCAACATTGGCCAAAAAGGTACGTTTTAAGGAAAATGTGAAAGGGGGAGAGGCAGTGAGGTTTAGGAAAGGAATAACAAAGGGCAGCACGGTGGCGCAGTGGATAGCACTGGGACTACGGCGCTGAGGACCCGGGTGCGAATCCCGGCCCTGTGTCACTGTCAGTGTGGAGTTTGCACATTCTCCCCATGTCTGCATGGGTTTCACCCCCACAACCCAAAAGATGTGCAGGTTAGGTGGATTGGCCACGATAAATTGTCCCTTAATTGGAAAAAAATTAATAGTTGGGTACTCTAAATTTTTTTTGAAAAAGGGAATAACAGAGCTTGGGGCCCAGATTGCTGAAGGACAAGGCCGCAGATGGTGGATTGAGTGAAAATGGGTTGCGAAAGAGGCCAGTAGTGGAAGGACCCAGTGATCCTGGAGTTCAAAGGAGTTTCAGAAATAGGGAGGGGTGAGGCCTCAGAGAGATTTGAACACAAGGAATGATAAAATAAGATCTTCCAGTGAGAGGAATCTGCTTTTTAGTTCATGTTGGTCGAGGGGGACAACGGCAGCGAAAACCGTCCGGGAGAAGCAAGTGACAACACCAACACCAGTTCCATTCGCGTATTGCCCTCTGTTATTGTTTCTCCGTCACCCAAATGTATATCTACCCCCCCCCAACCCCCCACCCCAGCAAACAGATGCCTACTTATGTGTTAAAAATAATATTGCCAATTGTACGGAGTTGCTGTTGTTGAGCTAGTGCATAATACCCTACCAGTTATTTTATTTTAAATTTTTTTTGTGTGTGATCCCTTCTCTTCTATATATGTCATGATGTAGAGATGCCGGTGTTGGACTGGGGTGAGCACAGTAAGACGTCTTACAACATCAGGTTAAAGTCCAACAGGTTTGTTTCAAATCACTAGCTTTCGGAGCACTGCTCCTTCCTTCACCTGAGGAAGGAGCAGCGCTCCGAAAGCTAGTGCTTGAAACAAACCTGTTGGACTTTAACCTGGTGTTGTAAGACTTCTTACTGTTCTATATATGTATATATATACATATATTATTCTGTGTACATAACGGTAAACATACTTTGTTCAAAAACCCAATAAAAAACATTTATTTTAAAAAATGGTGGTCGAGGGCATGTTAACTAAGTCAACCTTCTGTGTATTCTTTGAAAAGCAGCATGAGGGTTTTTATTAAAATGGGAAATGCTGGAAATGCTCAGCAGGCGTGAGTGATAATGGGACAAGGAAAGAAATAAAAGGGGCGGGATTCTCCGACCCCCCACCGGGTCGGAGAATCGCCGGGGGCGGCGTGAATCCCGCCCCTGCCGGCTGCCGAATTCTCCGGCGCCGGAGATTTGGCGGGGGCGGGAAATGCGCCGCGCTGGTCGGCGGCCTCCCCCCCCCCCCCCCCCCCCCCCCCCCCCGGTGATTCTCCGGCCCGCGTTGGGCCGAGATCCCGCCTGCGTAAATCAAGGTAGGTCCCTACCGGCGGGACCCAGCTCCGTGGCCGGCCTCCGGGGTCCTCGGGGGGGTGGGGGGGGGCGCGGAACAATCTGGCCCCGGGGGGTGCCTCCACGTAAGCCTCCATGTAAGCCTCCGCAATGGCCGGCGCGAAGGTAAACTCCCCTGCGCATGCGCGGACCTGCGTCAGCCGGCGGAGTCCCTTCGGCCCCTGCTGGCGCGGCGCCAAAGGCCTTCCATGCCGGCCAGCGGGGCGCAAACCACTCCGGCACCGCCCTCGCCCCTGAAGGTGCGGAGGATTCCGCACCTTTGGGGCGGCCCGACGCCGGAGTGGTTCCCGCCACTCCACTGCGCCATTTCTGCCCGCCCGCCGATTCCCGGAGAATCCCGCCCAAGGTGTGTCTAAGAGGTGGTGTGAGTGGCAGAATTAAGAAAGATCGCTGTCCAAAAACGACAATAAAACTGAAACCTGTGAGGTTAAAGGAAACACAGTGGGGACAGGGATTCCAGCTTTGCAGAACACCAGTTCATCCTGCAAGGATCAACCTGAGCTTCCCACCACCTATCATCTTAACTCTCCACCTTGCTCACATGTTGACCTTTCTGCTCTTGGAGTGTTCCGAAGAGGAACAGCATCTTCAATGAGGCACTTTACAGCCTGATGGACTGAGTTTTACAATTTCAGACCATATTCTCTGCTCCCATTATTTCATTTCTTTGGCTGTTTCAGTTAAACTCGTGTTTTTCTCTTGTTTTCGTTTTTGGAAGTTAGCCGCGCATCTTCCGCCATTCACTCTTCCTCTAGACAAATCTTTGTTTTCTTTACTTGTCCACTTACCGCTCCACACCACTTAGTCCTTTTACGTTTAGTCTCCATCCTGTCACATACCTTCCCTTTTATTCTTCTCCCTCCCCTTTCACTTGCTTAGAAACTATTCTTTTTCCAATCGGATGAAAAGTCAACAACGCAAAACATTGGCCAGAATTTTCCAAGCCGCAGGTTTTCCATTGGCCGATGATGAATCCTGATGAAGTCGATGGCCATTTCCATGCCTTGCCCATCTCACTGCCGGGGAACCTAATGTGGACGTCAACTTTGGTGGGACCAGACTTCCGGTGCCGACCATGGAGTGAGTTGTCGCATACAGGGCAGCTCAGGCTTGAAGGCATTGGTGGTTTGGGCTCTTTTCATCCGTATGGGGCAGATTCAGCAGAACCGTGGAGCGGAAAGTGTAAGAGAAGAAGGTCTCCCCTGGATTGGCATGTTTACTGGCTCTCAGACTCAGCTGAACACAGTGAAGGACCTGGCGAAGGAGTTGGAGGGGACGTGTGGCGCAGAACCAATTGTGAAAATGGCGGAGGGGGAAGGGTCGTTGGCGGCGGGAAAGCCTCAGATGGAGCAATGGAGCAATTGATGAGCTTCATCAAGGGGGAGTTTTGACAGCAGGCAAAGGAGATGCACAGTGACTGGTCGAGGGAGATTGAGGGAGCATTGACAACTCTGCGAGGGTCGTTGGATCGGGTGGAAAATTAAGCACAAGGGGCGATAATCCGGGAGATGGAAAAGGTGATGCCAGACCAGAGTGATCGTAATGTATCCTTGGGGGCAGAGGTGGGGATCCGGGGGGGATCTATGCAAGTCGCTGCAGCCGAAGGTGGAGGAGCAGGAAGCAGGACCTGACGACAGAATTTGCGGATTGTGGGGCTGCCGGAAGGTGTGGAGGGAACGAGCGACCACAAATAACGTTTCGAGGATATTAGTCAGGTTGGTGGAGGAGAAGATGTTGGACAGGGCCCCAGAGGTGGACCAGACCAATAGGTCCTTGAGGCAGAAGCTGAGAGCAGGGGAGCCGCCGCGGGCCGTGATTGTGTGGATGCACAAGGTTTTTGTCAAGGAAAAGGTCCTGAGGTGGCCCAAGACGAAGCGAGTCTGTGAGTGGGAGGATAATCGAGCCTGGATTTAACAGGACATTGGCCTAAAGCTGGTGAAGAGGCGTGAGGGCTTCAACAAGGCCAAAGCGGTGTTATACAGATGACAGGTTCGGTTCGGGGTGCTGTACCCGGCCAGACTCTAGGTGACTCATGACGGCCAATGATTTTATAAGCGACCATAAGCTGGGTGTGAACTGAGGGGAGGTACGGGATGGAGGAGTTAAGTCCGCGAAAGTTGTGAGTTACTGTTGTTATGGGTATCTTTTGTATGCGACCCCCGTGGGGTCGAAACGGGTTCAGAGTATTTTGGGCTGCACAGGGGGACAAGGCAGGGGTGCCAGCTGTCGCCGTTGTTATTTGCGCTGGCGATTGAGCCCTTGGCGAAGGCCCTTCGGAGGTCAGCCGAGTGGCAAGTGATTGCGACGGAGGGCAGGGAGCACCGGGTGTCGTTGTATGCAGGTGACCTGCAGTTGTTTGTGTTGGACCTGCTGGAGAGTACGGGCAGAATTATGGGCCTGTTGGAGAGGTTTGGGGCCTTCTCTGGGTACAAGCTGAACGTAGTGAAGAGCGAGGTGTTCCCGGTGAATGTGGCGGGGCGGGGGGGCCAATTTGGGAGTACTACCGTTTAAAGTGGCAAGAGAGCGGTTTAGGTATTTAGGGATTCAGGTGACGCACGAGTGGGCCACGATGCACAGGTGGCACTTGACAGCGTTAGCGGAGGAGGTCAAGGGTGATCTCGAGAGGTGGGATGCTTTGCACTTGACGTTGGCAGGGAGGGTGCAGGTGGTAAAGATGAGCGTAATGCCAAGGTTCCTGTTTGTCTTTCAGACCCACCAGATCTTTCTCCCTAAGGCCTTCTTTCAGATGGTGGAGGCACTGATTTTGAGTGCATATGGGCGACGAAGGTACTGAGGGTGGAGAGAGCTCGGCTGCAGAGGCAGAGACAGAAAGGGGGACTGACGCTCCCGAACCTACTGGGCTGCAAATGTGGAGAAGGTGAGGCATTGGGGAGCGGATCCTTGGGGTTTTGGAGGAGCCCGGAGCTGCTGGAGGGGAAGGGGGCTGGTGTCATGACCTTCGCCTCCATGATTGCCTGGCGAAGAATCCCGTTGAATTGGAGGTCTGAGACGCCACCGGGGCTGCGGCCTGGCTACGACTTTCTCCGGCTGGAGACGATTTGGTTCGAGTTGAGGGGGTCAGAAGATGGTTTTGAGGAGCAGTGGAAGCCATTCATGATGTTATTTGAGGAGCTATATGTCACGGCGGGGGGGGGGGGTGCGGAGGGAGAGGAGCGGGTTTAAAAGGGGAAAAGCTGTGCAAACTGGCGACTATGGTTAGATGGACTGTGTATTTTGAAGATCTTCTGTCTGTTTGGGATAAAATATCAGTTAAAAAAAACCTTTGTCGGGACCAGAAGGTTCCACTGGCGAGGAGGATCGGGAAACCCTGCCTGGTAACTCTGTATCCCTCTCCACAGATACTGTCAGACCTGGAGAGTAATCCAGCATTTTCTGTGTACTTTTTGTTTCAGATTTCCAGCATCTGCAGTATTTTGCTTCAGTATGAGATTTTTGTTGTCCAGCGGACCCACTGGAATGTCAACTTAATAACTCAACAGCGCCCCCGGTAACACAGGAATTTCTCAGTACCACGCTGACCTGTTATTTTGAGGCTTGATTCACCAGCATTCTGACACAGAGTGTCGCTAGCCAAGCCAAGCTAGCAGTGCGCACCAATAAAAGCCCAGTGCGCCGTTTTTACTGTTTGTCTTTCATATTGATTTTTTTCTCTTTCTTTCATGAGGTGTAGGTTTCGCAGGCAAGGCCAGCATTTGTTGCCCATCCCTAGTTGCCCTCAAACCGAGTGGATTTTTTGAGTCAACCACATTGCTGTGGGTCTGGAGTCACATGTAGGCCAGACCAGGTAAGGATGGCAGATTTCCTTCCCTAAAGGACATTAATGAACCAGATGGCTTTTTACGACAATGGTCTCCCCATGCAAACAAGATTAGAGATGATAAAACTCTTTTCACCCAATAAACGCAATTTGTGGAATGGACTCCCAGAGAGGACGCCAATTTGCCTCGATCAGTACCTTTAAACGATGAGTTGAATTGACACCCGTCGAAAGATGCGATGGGTCTTCATAAATTTATGACAAGTATTGCTTGGAGTTGCTTGAGATAAAATTAGAAACTAAGTTGAATAAAATGCTGCAGTTGAAATAAAACCAGAAGCACACAGCAGGCCGAGCAGCCTCTGTGGAGAGAGAGACGGAGTCACGTGTTCCAGTTAGATAAGCCTTTGTCAGAACTGACTTTTCCTTAAAGAACGGGACCAGCAACGGCAGCACGGTGGCGCAGTGGGTTAGCCCTGCTGCCCCATGGCGCCGAGGTCCCAGGTTCGATCCCGGCTCGGGGTCACTGTCCGTGAGGAGTTTGCACATTCTCCCCGTGTTTGCGTGGGTTTCGCCCCCACAACCCAAAGATGTGCAGGCTAGGTGTATTGACCGTGCTAAATTGCCCCTTAATTGGAGAAAATGAATTGGGTACTCTAAATTTAAAAATTTTTAAAAAGATTGGGACCAGCAGTTGCTGGGCAGGTTGGCAGAAGACGATGATCATCATAGAATTTACAGTGCAGAAGGAGGCCATTCGGCCCAACGAGTCTGCACCGGCTCTTGGAAAGAGCACCCTACCCAAACCTCCACCCTATCCCCATAACCCAGTAACCCCACCCAACACTAAGGGTAATTTTGGACACTAAGGGCAATTTAGCATGGCCAATCCACCTAACCTGCACATCTTTGGACTGTGGGAGGAAACCGGAGCACCCGGAGGAAACCCACGCAGACACGGGGAGAATATGCAGACTCCGCACAGACAGTGACCCATGCCGGGAATCGAACCTGGGACCCTGGAGCTGTGAAGCAATTGTGCTACCCACTATGCTACCGTGCTGCCCCGAGAGGTGTGAGAGGTGTGATGATGAATTGACTTACTTTGATCGAACAGGTGTTTCCGCAATGGTAGGACTTGATTGTCAGTACGTTCTGAGGTATTTAAAGACATGGTGGCACTTGTCAAACACTCTTGATGGCTTGTTGGGCATGGCAAACTGGGAGGTCCCAACATTGATCTCAATTCTCTTACGATTCGGTTGATCCCAGCCAGGGTTTGAGTAGGTGGCATCATAATCGACTTTAGTGTCCCCTCGGCTAAGGAGGGGAAGAATCAAGCAATGTTTCCTGCATCTGACTGATGTCCAGTGGCTCTTGATGTGACGTACATACCCTGGGGTGAAGACAGGACACAATTATAACTCTGATGCACTCAAAGACTTGTCGACGCTCACTGTCAAGATAAGGAAGAGATAAGGATGAAGCACAGGAGACAAGCAACACCCATTAGCCTCACCCCAGTGTGGGGTCAGCACCTTTAAGGGAACAGGGAAGGTAATTGGAGGGGTTATAAAAAGGGCCTGCACAAATCACTTTCTAACGGTGATGTTGCTCCTTTAAGGCGAACCACTTAAATCGTCTCTGACCAGCCTCAATTAAAGGATGTAGCACAAAATAACTGAAGGGAAAACAGATCATCCCTACTCAGAAGCCAGACAGCTGGCAGTCTTGGAACATGTTGGATTGGCTTCGGCGAGTTATGTTTTTATCATGCCAAGGCTGAAATTCAAGTCAGCTTAGAGGTTCAAATAATTTAAGACTGACAACTGAAAATGGTAAATAGCCGTGCTTAAAGCTGGGTGTCACTCGAATTTGACCAGTCTCAAATCTGGCAGGTTTGTGACAGCCCATTTTCCAGATGAGATTGTTTCGTGGCAATGGAGCTTTCCTCCCCAGACTTGGCACAGAACAAACAAAGCCCAAAGAAGCAGGCAGAGTAAGAGAAATATTCTTTGGGAATGGGGGTGGAGTGGAGAGGGTGGTGGAGAGCACAAGTTTCCCTCCACCTCCCTCTTTCGGTTTCAACGGATGAAAAGTAACATTGGGTCCAGCAAGGAGGAGCTGTCTAGGTGTGTTGAAATAATGATAAAATGTCCCTTCCTGCAGATCATGTTAAAATAGACAGTCTGGCATGAAACTTGTGGTGTTCTTTGTGATGTTATAGGACTGCGCTCTCAGTCTTAAATCTGTTACAAAAGAATCTTCCGATTCTCCTTGAAGCTGCAGACGTTTTCTGGAAAACAAAATCGCTTATTGTCACAAGTAGGCTTCAAATGAAGTCACTGTGAAAAGCCCCTAGTCGCCACATTCCAGCGCCTGTTCAGGGAGGTTGTTACGGAGGCTGTTACATGTACCATTCATATGTCGCATTCACCTGCGCTTTGCAATGCACATCAAATTTCTCCACGACCCGTTCAAATTTTATTTCATTCACACTGTCTGTAAATTCAAATAAATTAAACAATTGTAAAGCCTGCGGTCCAGCAAAATTGAGGAGGAGCGCAATTTTTCTATGACCAGGAGCTGATTCTACCACGGAGGCAGATAAAAAAACTTCAAATTGCTGTTTGAAATGTTTCCAGTTTGAACTTAGTTTACCGGACGTCCTGAAGTGTTCTGTTTTTTTCAGACCTTCCATCTTATGATCAGTAACTTGGTGCTGTCCTCGAGATCTGTGTAGAGGTTTGATTGTTTTTCTTTCTTTCTAGAAGCTGAACACACTTTCTAAACTTTACTGTTTACTTTTAGGAACATACGCCTGGTACCATGTGGTGTTCTTTGTGATTCTTGTTCTCAGAATGGATGTTGTAGTGTTCACAAAGCCCACAGAAGCTAAGTTCATTAATATTTATTTACACTACTTATTAAAGTTCGACCACTTACTCCAATAGTAAACAATAATCTAGTAAACTATAATCGACATTCAACTAATACTAGTCTCTGCACGCTATCTATAACTGTACTCTGATCTCTCACTCACTCCTATGCTCTCCTCTGCAGCCTTCTCACAGAAATCTGTGAGCCAGTGCTTTATATAGTTCTGCATCGAGCTCCATCTAGTGGTTAATTATGAAATGACATTAACCCTTTGTATTTTCAACATTTCCCATAATGTCACAGGACTGAGCCGTGCCTACAATCTGAGATTCATTCCTCAATCTGCAAAGTTGTTCGCTGAGGCAATACATGGGTGAGATGTAACTGGTCTGAGCCTTCATGAGCAGGAAGAGGGGAAATCGGCCAGGCTTCTGCTTATCCATCGCAATCCAACCACTGCTGCAAAAAAAAAGAGAGAATGCTGGAATAAGTCATGCTGCCCCTCCCCAGGCATCACTGAATAGCCCATCAACACTCACTGCTAAATAAATACCAAGTCAACTCCAGACCTGGAACCTCCATTAAACTGCAGCTGATGTGAAGCCCAAGTGGGTGAGACTATTTCTTCAAGATGTTCCTGCACTTAACACCTAAGCTTGAACTGAGTGCAGCTTGGCAATGTGAAATTGCGGAGCTTAAAAAACCCATTCACAGGAATGCAAACTGTGGAGAACAGTCAGCCCTATGAAGACAATGAATAGCTGGAAGCTCCTGTTAGTTATTCATTCTCCAACAAAAATAAATAAAGCTTTCCACGCACACTTTGGCTGCTCTCCGCACATCAATGACAAAGGCAGATGCGAAAGTGTTGACGATTATAAGGGACCAGGGAGATTGAAAAAAAAACAATATATGCAGTGCAGATGTTCAGAATTATTAACACAAGGGACCGTGTATTTGAGAAAGTCTGCTGCTTGCATTGTCAAGGAAATTTCACGTGCAAATTTATTACATGTCAACAGGGCACATTGCTTTGCAAAGACCTTCTGCACTCCCAGCCAATAACTGTGTCCATGAATTCAGCGTGCCATTTATCTTATACAACCAGGATTCATACAATTCAGCTGGGGTGATAATGCTCTTTCCCCTGAACTAAAGTCTGTTGTTTAGTTAACAATGTTGAAATAGCGTTTGCACTCTCCAGTTTTACATTGGGCTGTCAGCCATTTTCTTTCGACTTGAAACTTCCCTCCCCAGTTTGGTAAAGTGATCCCACTTTTTGGGCGGGATTCTCCGTTTGCCCCAGCTGCGTGCTTCTCGGAAACACGCCGTTTGCTGGCGGTGGGATTCTATCTTCCCGCCGCTTGTCAATGGGATCTCCCATTGTAACCACCCCATGCTGCCAGGAGGCCCACTGGCGGGGGTGCGCTGTCGGCGGGAAAAGTGAATCCCGATGGCCGGAGAATTTCGGAGTTTATGTCTCTTCAGATTATTGGGCCCCATTGCATTTTTGCAAAGCTTCTTTTTCCTTCTTCCTCTCCTCGTCCGTTCTGAAGGCTCTGATCTGTGCTGGGGTGTAGTTCCAGACTACCAAGCCCAAAATGGCCATCCTTCATGTGTCAGCCCAGATGGCAAGGGCAGCCCGGGCTATTTGACCACAGCAGACATCACAAACCAGCCTATGCATATAGGATTACACAGATTGCAATATACAGCACAGAAACAGGCAATCCGACCCATGCTCGTCCTTAGAGCTCCTCTCGGGCCTCCATCTGGCCATCTTCCTTCATTTAAGTTTAAAATTGTAACAATCTATTTCCTTCCCTCCTGTGCTTAGAAAAGCAAAATACTGCAGATGCCTGGCAACCTGGAAAAGAAACAAAAAGTGCTGGAGATACTCAGATCAGGCAGCAGCTGTGGAGAGAAACAGAATTAACATTGCAGGCTGCTGCTCCTTCAGCTCCCCAGATCCAGGTTCGATTCCCGGCTTGGGTCACTGCACGTTCTCCCCGTTTCTGCGTGGGTTTCCTCCGGGTGCTCCGGTTTCCTTCCACAAGTGCCGAGGGACATGCTGTTGGGTGAATTGGATATTCTGGGTCCTCCCTCTGTGTACTTGAGCAGGCACCACAATGTGGCGACTAGGGGATTTTCACGGTGGCTTCATTGCAGTGTCAATGTAAGCCACTGTGACACCAATAAAGATTATTATTTCTAAAGAATTCTGGCCTCTGGAACATTCCTGATTTTAATTGCTCCAAGTTGGTGGCCTTTCCTTCCGCTGTCTAGACCTGAAGCTCTGGAATTTTATCCCACGCCTCTCCATCTCTCTCTTCCCCCCCACCCTCCCCACCTCCCCCCACTTTAAGACATAATTTAAACCTCCCTTTTTGGCCAAACCTTTGATGTCTTTGAATATCCTCTTGTGACTTGCCTGGTAATAGCTCCTACAAAGCACCTTGGTGTGTTTCTCTACAAAACACAGCATATTCACAAAAAGTTGTTGCTGTAAAATGCTTTGATATGTCCTGACATGAAAGAAGCTACATGAATGCTAGTTTTCTTTACACGACAGCCTTTCAACTTTAAATTATTTTGAGTCATGTGTTGAGGTGCTATGTAAATGCACGTATTTCTTAGTCATCAGTAGAATTTGAGGTATTTTGTATCCTGCGTACAGATAACGTGTGTGGAGCAAAGTCTGCAGGATCATAAAATTGTGGATGGATTTAGTAACCAGATCGATCTGAAAATTTGTTTGCACTCAATCCAATCTAGCTTGGCCTGAGCTAGCTTTTCAATCAGGCTGCCTCACCGTGCCAAGGACCCGCGTTCGATCCCGGTGCCGGGTCACTGTCCGTGTGCGGTTTGCACATTCTCCCCATGTCTGCGTAGATCTCGCCCCCACAACCCAGAGATGTGCAGGGTAGGTGGATTGGCCACGCTAAAATTGCCCCTTAATTGGGCATTTTTTATTTTTATTTAAAGCATTTCAGTCAGGATAGGTAATCGATGCTGAACTCAGAATCTGCTGCCAGATCTCATTTTTTGTTTGTCCCCGCCAGGTTTTTGAAACTACCTTCAGTGTTTCCAGATAGCTGATTTTTTTGCCTTTCAACCTACAATGTTAAGGATAAGTGGCCTCCGTCCATTGTAAAAATTTCAAAACCCACACAGCGTTGTTGGCATGTTAGCACAGTGGTTAGCACTGTTGCTTTACAGCGCCTGGGTCCCAGGTTCGATTCCTGGCTTTGGTCACTGTCTGTACAGAGTTGGCATGTTTTCCCCGTGTCTGCGTGGGTTTCCTCCGGGTGCTCCGGTTTCCTTCCACAAGTCCCGAAAGACGTGCTCGTTAGGTAATTTGGACATTCTGAATTCTCTCTCTGAACAGGCGCCGGAATGTGGCGACCAGGGGATTTTCACAGTAACTTCATTGCAGAGTTAATGTAAACCTACTTGTGACAATAAAGATTATTACGATTAAGATTACGTTTGGACGAAAGTTTCTTGGTCCTCAACATTAACTCTGTTGCTCTCTCCACACCTGCTGCCAGAACTGCTGGGCATTTGCAACCTTTTTGTTTTTAACCCTCATATTATAATCCAATTTCACCTTAATTCCATCTATACTATTCACTCGTTGAGTTAACGAGATTCACAGCCTCACTGCTCTCTCTCAAGTTCCTAACCCGGTTTGCTCGATGGCTATCTTACATCCTGCTCCAGCCTGGTGCAAGGCTTAAAGAACCCACAAATATATTCACAAGTGTTTGATAGAATATATTGTGCAGGTTCATCAAAACTGGGGCTAAAAGAACTAAATTCCGCAACAGGCTTCAGAGACTTGGCTTGTATTCCCTTGAGTGTAGAAGATTAAGGGGTGGCCTGATTGAGGTGTTGAAGATGATTGAGGATTAGAGGTGCAGATGGAAAGAAACTGCTTCCTCTGGTGGGGAAGCCTAGAATCTTAAAATTGGAATTAGGCTGTTCAGGAATAGTGGAAATCTGAGGCGGGATTCTGTGCAAATCGTTGGGGCGGGATCTGCATACTCCAATCCTCTGCACCTTCGGGGGCTAGGACGGCGCTGGAGTGGTTTGCGCCGGCCGGCGGGAAGGGGCTTGGCGTCACGCCAACCGGCACCGAAGGGCCTCCGCCGGCTGGCGCGAGTTGCCGCATGTGCGGGAGCGCCAGCGTCTGCTGGCGGCATCCCCGCGCATGCGCAGGGGGGGGGTTCATCTCCGCGCCGGCCATCGCGGATCGGTACAAGGCTGACGTGGAGGAATGGAGTATGCAGAAGCTGCGTCAGCTGGAGCTCAGAAGATAGTGGCAGTCCCAGGCCAACGACATAAACACATTGTCCAAGCTGTCACTTCCATGCAGTACTGAGGGAGTGCTGCACTGTCAGAATCGCCAGGTGGGATTCTCCGGTTCCACCAGCCGCGATTTCCTGCACGTGCGCCCCCGCTGGCAGCAGGATTCATAAAAGCAGAGAATCAGAGAATTTACAGTGCAGAAGGAGGCCATTCAGCCCATTGAGTCTGCACCGGCCCTTGGAAAGAGCACGCTACTTAAGCCCCACTCCTCCACCCAATCCCTGTAATCCAGTGACCCCACCTAACCTTTTTTGGACACCAAGGGCAATTTATCGTGACCAATCCACCTAACCTGCACATCTTTGGACTGTGGGAGGAAACCGGAGCACCTGGAGGAAACCCACGCACACACGGGGAGACCGTGCAGACTCCGCACAGACAGTGACCCAAGCTGGGAGTCGAACCTGGGACCTTGGAGCTGTGAAGCAACAGTACTAACCACTGTGCTACCCTGCCGCCCAACGGGATTCTCCGTTCCGCAGTCGGCCAATGGGGTTTCCCATTGTGGCCACCACCACGCCGTCAGGAAACCCACGGGCGTGGGCGCGCTGCCGGCGGACTGGAGGACCCCGCTGTCGGAGGATTCTGCAGGCTGTCTTTCAGATGAGTTGTTAGACTCAGGCCCTGCCTGTACTCGAGGTGGCTGTAAAAGATCATCCGGCATCATCCAAACAGGAGCAGGGGCCTCCTGGTCAACATTGGAGCCCTGGCCAAATAACTGCACCAAAACAAATTACCTGCTCACCACCAAATAGCTCTTTGTGGGAGCTTACTGTGCGAAGATTGGCTGCTCAATCCCCTACATTACAACTGTGACTACACTTCAAGAAATTCCTTATGAGCAGTAAAGCTCTGTGGAACATCCTGAAGTTGTGAAAGGCACCAAATAAATCCAAGTTCTTCTTAAGCTTTTGGTAAAAAAAAACAATTTTTCTTTCCTATTTCAGTACTCACGCCACAAATTGCAACTCAATGTTTCTGGCCAGGAAGGTTTGTGTTCACCCCTTAGCTGGTATTTAGTTGGTGTATTTGATGTCCAGTGTCACACTGAGTCATTCAGCTGTGGTGGTCCCTCCCTGGGCGGTGCTGTGTTAGCCGATATCAGCCCCTGGACAGGTGATCCATCCGACCTCAGTACCTTGAGTTAGGGTTGGGAAAATTCCATCAGGCCTCCTGCCCTCGACTCAAAGTCCAGCAGCCTGTGGTGGAAAGTGGCCATGCCTGGTGGCAACGGGATCGGGTTCATCTGGGATGCCAGCTATAGTCAAAAGGTCTGTCTGCCACCACTCTTGGTTTGATTTGATTTGATTTATTATTGTCACATGTTTTAGTACACAGTGAAAAGTATTGTTTCTTGCATGCTCCGCAGACAACGCATACCGTACATAGAGAAGGAAGGAGAGACTGCAGAATGTGATGAGAGCCGATATCAGCCGCAGTACAGGTGATCCATTTGACCTCAATATCTTGAGTTAGGGTTGAGAAAAGTCTGATTTAGGTTTAGGTTCATCCATCAAAAAAAAAATTGGTGTGAGTTCTTGGAAAGCTGCAAGTAACTGTGGAAGCCGGTTACCCCAGCAACAGTTAGCAATTTCAGGGCAGGGAGAAGGGCTAGTTGATTATTGTGGAAGTTGAACAGAAGTGACAGCTTAATCTTTTTCCCTCAAAGAATGCATTTTAATTAGCGCCAACTTCCTTCCTTCCCCCCCCACCCCCCACCCCCACCAGATGTTCACTTCAGGCTTTGAGAACCTCCTAGGCCTTATGGCTACTTTGTCTTCCACTGTAGGTTCTTAATTGCTTCAAGTTGTCTGAAATTAGGTTTTCCAGTCATTCATCATACCTTGTGCTTCTTGGGATCTCTCCAAACATCTAATGCTAATATTACCCTGCAGCATATAATGTAACAATGCAACAACCATCCTTCCACTTAGAGCTATTCTAGTTTCAGGGTGATGTAGATACAACCCAGCCTCATACTGCCAAACTCAGATTAGGTTTATCTGTAAATCGAAATCTGGTAAACAGTCCTTCTCACAATTACTCCAAAGAAAAACTAAATATTTGCTGGATGACCTCTGTGTCCTCAACACTGCGCTGAGTTTTTAAAAATTCTTTCATGGGGCATGGGGGTCACTGGCTGGGTGGGCACTTTTATTCCCACCCCTAATGAGAAGGTGAGGGGGTGAGCTGCCTTCTTGTACCGCTGCAGTCCATGTGGTGTAGGTACACCCTCAGTGCTGTTAGGGAGCGAGTTCCAGGATTTCAACCCAGTGACAGTGAAGGAACGGCGATATATTTCCAAGTCAGGATAATGCGTGACTTGGAGGGAAACTTGCAGAGGGTGAGGTTTGCAAGTATCTGCTGCCCATTGCTCTTCAAGGAGGCAGAGGTTGCAGGTTCGGAAGGTGATGTTGAAGGAGTTCGATGGAGCTTCATCCTATTCCATGGATTCCCTTGCTGACCCTGTTTAGTTTATCAGGTCAGATCTGTTTTATATATAATCCTGGGAGCTCCCAATGGGATTCCTGGCTGAGTTTGGGAGTGGCGCCTCGTGGGAAGGGGAAGTGGGAAGTTGTGGGGGAGGGGTACCATGAAGCAAATTCTTCTGAGGCAACCCCAAGAGAGATTTCTTATGCCCTCCTTTTTCTAAATTTCAGAATTGCCAGGCAACAGAAATAAAAATAATTGCTCTTTGAGCAATTGCACTTTCACTCCCATTATCGAACCGCCTCCAGTTTCAATATCATTGCAGGTCTGTTATCATCAATGTGGATCTCAGATGGGGTTGTTCATGGTCTGCAATTACAGGTACTGCTGGAGCTAAGAATGTTGGTAAACCCTGTGCGGGATTCTCCGCCGGCGGGATTCTCCGTTTTGCCGGTGCCTGGGGGTTTCCCGACTGCCCCACAATGGGAAACCCCATTGACTGGCCGGCGTAACGGAGAATCCCGTCGGCGGGTCGGGGCAGAAATGTGGCACGGCGGGGCGGAGAATCCCGCCCCCTGTCTTTTACTGAACATTATGCTAACTATGTAAAATATAGACTTTGCACGAGGCTCTACATAGAACTACCTCTCATTATGCTCTGTTGTCATGTGATCTTACAACATTGGTGATGTAGGCTATATATATATATACACATAATAATAATCTTTATTATTGTTACAAATAGGCTTACATTAACACTGCACTGACGTTACTGTGAAAATCCCCGAGTCGCCACGTTCCAGTGCCTGTTCGGGTACACTGAAGGAGAATTCAGAATGTCCAATTCGCCGAACAAGCACATCTTTCTAGGAGGAAGCCGGAGTACCCAGAGGAAACCCACGCAGACATGGGGAGAACGTGCAGACAGTGACCCAAGCTGGGAATCGAACCTGGGACCCTGGCTATTTAACAATTGTAGGGTTTGGGTAGGGGGCTCTTTCAAAGAACCGGTGCAGACTCGATGGGCTGAATGGCCTCCTTCTGCACTGTAAATTCTATGAATTCTATGAATGATGTTTTTCCATCACTGAGACAACATTGAGTACTTCCATCTATTCAGTGGCTGCTGTCACTTAAATGAATCAGCTCGATCTTCTACGTCTACCCATCAAACCCTTTGTCCGAGCAAATCTGCACCATGAAATAAGCCTCACACCTGACCCTCACATGTGAGCGTCCTCCCATGGTACATGTTTGGGACACTTGAAACAATTGTGATCAGATTTGTAGGCACAGCAGGAGAGAAAGCAATTTTTAGAGCTTGTTTTTTTTTGTTGTTTGTCCTCATTCAGACCTGTTTGTAATTTCTGCTCCCTTGACTGGATTCTTATGGCAGAAGAATAATTCGCTTGAGTTGAAAGTTTAACTGTGGGGATGGTTGGAACCTCTCCCTGATCCATCATCCCCTTCTCGATTAAAGCTAAACAGATCTCACCATGGCTATTGGCCAAGCGAACCAAAGATGGGAAGAATTAAATCTCGGTGAGCCCCTTGGGTTTGTCAGACCGCTGACACTATTAAAACGACAAGGAGTGTAAACACCATCTGCTTGGTATAATCCCAATTCCTAATAATATCAGGAACTGTTTATTCCAGGAATCCTGGCAGGCCGGTTGCTTTATAACTGTGCGGTTTTAAGTCTCTTGGATTATAAGATACACCTTTTCAGACCTGGTTCATTCCTATTGCTTTACTGTAACTATTGGCTCAAGTCCCTCAATCAATGGTTAACCCCCTGCTACCTCATCTGAAAGCCCATTTGCCATGTGTGGGTCTAGTCAGTGAGTGTTGCCCTGGTCGCGAATCAAGGAGGAATTTATAGTCAGGCTCAATCCTGTTCAGACGAGAGGTCATCGAACTGAAATGTTAACTCTGTTCCACAGATGCTGCCTACATCTGTTGCGAATTTTCAGCATTTTCTGTTTTTATTTCAATCTTGTACTCTCCTGTTTGCAGGGTACACCTTTAAGTACAGGATAGTGTTACAACCTCCATGAAGATCACGGGAGGAGGATTGCTGATTGGTCTCCCCATGGCCTTCGTGGAGTACGAGTACCCGCATTGAGCGGGCGGAGGCCGGCCCAATAGGAACTCGCTAGCTGGGCTTTGAACACTGACCCAGACCCGGGTCGGGCAGTTCCCGATGGTCCAGGGCTGGGATGCACGTCCTCTACATTTTGTTTTATTTTTGTTGTGGAATAAACCTTCTTTCCTTCTAGCCTGGGTTCACCTGGAATTATTACAGATAGTGATTAGAATCTGGACTGTGCCAACTTTGGCTCAATGGTAGTGTTCTTGCCTCTGATTCAGAGGGTGGAGGGTTCATGTCCCATTCCAGGAACTTAGGCTATCCCGAGTCATTGCTTCACTATTGGGGGTGCTGTTTTTGAGATGGTACATTAAATTGAGGCACTGCTGCCCCTTCAGGTGGATGTAAAAGATGCCATGCCACCATTTGAAGAAAAACAGCACAATAGCCGTGGCCAACATCTATTACTCAACCAACACCTAATTATGATGTGGTCATTCAACTCATTGCTGTCGTGCTGGGCACAAACTGGCTGCCATGTTTCCTACATTACAACCATGACAACACTTCAAAAGTACCAAATTGGCTGGATGCAATTTGGGATGTCCTGAGGTTGTAAGGGGCACAATAGAAATGGTTTCTTTACTGCCCACCAGCTCAGGGAGGGCTGATTGCCCTATTTAACATCAGCTCACTGCAGACAGACCAAACATTAGACCTGAGACCATTCGAGTCGGTGTGACTCAATCCGACATCATGCAGTGCCAGAATAAGTTCTGCACAAGGGAGTAACAGTGTATCGAGCACCACACACCAAGCATTCCAATAGTGGCTGGGAATTATCTCATCGTAATACCCTTAAAACCAATCCTCGCTTGATCAAGCGCATACAAATCTATTGCTTCAATTTCCCGTAACAGCCTCTCCGAACAGGCGCCGGAATGGGGCGACCAGGGGCTTTTCACAGTAACTTAATTTGAAGCCTACTTGTGACAATAAACGATTTTCATTTCATTTTAATTTCATGTTATATAAGCCAGCCCTGTCTGTCTCTATCACTGGAAGGTGGTGCCAGCATAGGCTAACTTTCAGGCTGAAAATGCCTGCTGTATTCACCATGTAATTGCTATTGGAGACCCATGGCAGCTTGTAAACTCTCACACTGTCGAGCTACAGGTAGAGACAAAAGGTGAGAAACACCTTTAATACGCAATGCAACACACATGTGTACAGAGCATACTTCTCTCTCGCTGTTGTCCTGTGTGTTTAGTGGATCATCAGTGGCCATCTTATTAATAATTTTATTGGTGTGTTCAGAAGACATTGGGTTGCCAGATTGCCTTCAGACCAATCGTGCTTGGCAAACACCTCCGATGGCTCAGTCAGTCAGTCACACAACAGGAAGGGCCGAGCTCAATCCGAAGCCTGAAACAATGGTGGAAGGTGGACTGCTGACTCAGAGCAGGCAATGATCCTGATCCAAATCATTAAGTACATGAAAAGAAAAGGGAATAAAAGAAAATACATAATAGGGCAACACAAGGTACACAATGTAACTACATAAGCACCAGCATCGGATGAAGCATACAGGGTGTAGTGTTCATGAGGTCAGTCCATAAGAGGGTCGTTTAGGAGTCTGGTAACAGCGGGGAAGAAGCTGTTTTTGAGTCTGTTCGCACGTCTTCTCAGACTTTTGTATCTCCTGCCCGATGAAAGAAGTTGGAAGAGTGAGTAATCTGGGTGGGAGATGTCTTTGATTATGCTGCCCGCTTTCCCCAGGCAGCGGGAGGTGGAGATGGAGTCAATGGATGGGAGGCAGGTTCGTGTGATGGACTGGGCTGTGTTCACGACTCTCTGAAGGTTCTTGCGGTCGTGGGCCGAGCAGTTGCCATACCAGGCTGTGATGCAGCCCGATAGGATGCTTTCTATGGTGCATCTGTAAAAGTGGGTAAGACTTAATGTGGACATGCCGAATTTCATAGAACATAGAACATAGAGTGCAGAAGGAGGCCATTCGACTCATCGAGCCTGCACCGACCCACTTAAGCCCTCACTTCCACCCTATCGCCGGAACCCAATAACCCCTCCTCATCTTTTTGGTCACTAAGGGCAATTTAGCATGGCCAATCCACCTAACCTGCATGTCTTTGGACTGTGGGAGGAAACTGGAGCACCCGGAGGAAACCCACGCAGACACGGGGAGAACGTGCAGACTCTGCACAGACAGTGACCCAGCAGGGAATCGAACCTGGGACCCTGGCGCTGTGAAGTCACAGTGACTATCCACTTGTGCTACCGTGCTGCCCTTCCTTAGTTTCCTGAGGAAGTATAGGTGCTGTTGTGCTTTCTTGATGGTAGCGTCGACGTGGGTGGACCAGGACAGATTTTTGGAGATGTGCATCCCTAGGAATTTGAAATTGCTAAGCATCTTCACAACGGCCCTGTTAATGCAGACAGGGGTGTGGACAGTACTTTGCTTCCTGAAGTCAATGACCAGCTCTTTAGTTTTGCTGGCATTGAGGGAGAGATTGTTGTCACTGCACCACTCCACTAGGCTCTCTATCTCCCTCCTGTATTCTGATTCGTTGTTATTCGAGATCCAGCCCACTATGGTCGTATCATCAGCAAACATGTAGATGGAGTTGGAACCAAATTTTGCCACGCAGTTGTGTTTGTACAGTGAGTAGAATAGGGGGCTAAGTACGCAGCCTTGCACGGCCCCGGTATTGAGGACTATTGTGGAGGAGGTGTTGTTGTTTATTCTTACTGATTGTGGACTGTGGGTCAGAAAGTCGAGGATCCAGTTGCAAAGTGAGGAGCCAAGTCCTAGGTTTTGGATCTTTGATATGAGCTTGGCTGGGATTATGGTATTGAAGGTGGAGCTGTAGTAAATAAATAGGAGGCTGATGTAGGAGTCCCTGTTGTCGAGATGCTCTAGGGATGAGTGTAGGGCCAGGGAAATGGCATCTGCTGTGGACCGGTTGCGGCGGTATGCAAATTGCAGTGGATCAAGGTGTTCTGGGAGTATGGAGGTGATGCGCTTCATGACCAACCTCTCGAAGCACTTCATTGACGGTAGTCATTGAGGCACGTTACCTGGTTCTTCTTTGACACCGGTATGATGGTGGTCTTCTTGAAGCAGGTGGGGACCTCGGAGGGGAGTAGGGACAGGTTAAAGATGTCCACAAACACCTCTGCCAGCTGGTCCGCGCAGGCTCTGAGTGCATGACCAGGGATCCTGCCCGGGCCCGTCGCCTTCCGAGGGTTTCATTTTAGGAAGGCCGATCTGACTTCGGAAGCTGTGATAGTGGGTATGGGTGAGTTATGGGCTGCTGGGGCACTCGACAGCGGATTGTTGGTTTCCTGCTCAAACCGAGCATAGAATGCATGGAGTTCATCGGGGAGGGGTGCGCTGCTGCCGGAGATACTGTTCGGCTTCGCTTTGTAGCCCATTATGTTGTTTAGTACTTGCCACAACCGCCGAGAGTCTGTCTGTGACTCCAGCTTGGTTTGATATTCTCTCTTGGCATCTCGGAGGTCGTACCTAGATTTCTTGTATAGGTCAGGCTCGTCTGACTTGAACGCCTCAGACCTGCATACGTACTGGTTAACACTGCTGCCTTACAGTGCCAAGGACCTGAATTTAATTCCAGCCTCGGGTGACTGCCTGTGTGGAGATTGCATCACTGTGAGTTTCCCCCGGGTGCTCGGGTTTCCGGCCAGAGTCCAAAGATGTGCAGGTTAGGTGGATTAGCCATGATCAATGCATGGAGTTACAGGGATAGGATTTGGGAGTGGTCCTAGGTAGCGGGCTCTTTCAGAGGGTCAGTGCAGGACTGGATGGGCCGAATGGCATCCTTCTGTACAGTAGGGTTCCATGAGATTCTATGGATATTTGCCTAAAAGGTTAAGGACAATGACATTCACATCATTCTGATGCTATATTAAGTTTTTCCCAAATCCTCTCTTTGGTATGTTAGGTGAATTCTCTCCCCTCCTGTGCTTGTAAGCATCAAGTTTAGTCATCACCTTCCTTTAGAACACACAGATACAAACATGTGAATGAAAATGCCACCACAGATGAGAGAAGCCATGACAGAGAAAGGAATGGAACTTGTTCAAGCTTGGAATAGCTGGAAAAGATGACTTGTAAATGTGACTTGCAAATAATTGGTTGAAAAAGAAAGAAAACACTTGTATTAATATGGCATCATCACAATCTCAGGATTCCCCTCAGCATTTTACAGCCAATGAAATATTTTCAGAGTGCAGTCGCTGTTATAATCTCATGGCACTGTCTCAAAGAAGCAGTTGGGCGAATCTCCTTGGTTGCCTGGCCAATATTCAACCCGCAGCCAACCTGCACTAAAAACAGACTGCCTGATCATTATCGCATTGCGCGTTGTGGGATCTTGCTGTCCACAAATTGACTGCTGCATTTCTAACATTACAAAAGTGATAATACACTTCAAATGTACATCATTGGTTGTAGTGTACTTTGGACCTAAATGGCCATGGAAGGAGATACATCAATGTAAGTATTTATTTTCATTTTGGGGAGAGTAAGAACTCCACAAAAATGAGGCATTGTAAAAGTTTGTATTTGATTTGTTATGTTGTAGGTGTAACAAAAGCGGCTTCCTTGTGGTGCACTTGACAAAGGAAGGTTCAGACGTGGAGATAACTTCAACACGTTTATTAAACTTTTTACACTTCTATTACTCGAGTTCGACACTACTGCTAATCCTACTATAGCTACCCAGACTGATTAACCAGTTGCTGCAATCCACGTGGTGGGTGTAATATTGAATCAACCCTGTGTCTGTACTCACTGACTGTCTCCACTGGAAAGAGGCAGATCATGTGTGTGGTGTCCTTTATATATGGGTTGGTGTAATGCCCCCCCGTGGTCGTGTCACCTCCTTGTGTATCGTGAATGTCTATTGGCTGTGTCCTGTCTACTTGTTCTATTGGTTGAGTGTGTGTGTGATGTCTCTTGTGCTCCCTCTAGTGTCTAGCTAGCCTACATGTATTTACATTGATGCACATCACCACAGTATTCATTTTTTAAAATAAATTTAGAGTACCCAATTATTTTATTTTTTTAAGGGGTAATTTAGCACAGGCAATCCACCTAACCTGTACATCTTTGAGTTTTGGGGGTGAAACCTACGCAGGCATGAGGAGAATGTGCAAACTCCGTATGGACAGTGACTCTGGGCCAGGATTCGAACCCGGGTCCTCAGCGCCGTAGGCGGCGGTGCTAATCACTGTGCCACGTGCCACCCTTTATGCGTTAATTTGTATAGGATCGCATCTGCAAATGGAGGTCTCACACAGCTAAAACACCACCCTTCCCAGGAAAGTGTACAATGCATGAGGGGAACAATGAACCAATGAAATGTGTCCCACAAGTTTGCGTGCTAGCCCACACATGCCCAGTATCCTGCTAACGGGTATCGTCTGAATAGGCAGAAAATCTATCCCTCTATAACGGGCAAGCGGCCAGTTGTACAACCCATCCAGATCTCTTCCCTTGTCCATCTGTCCAAACTCTTGATTGCAATAGCGACAAGCAAACCTACATAGAATAGCTATCAATCATATTGACTTGACAGTTCAAAGCAACATGTGCATGCGTCAGGGTTAATTTAAGTGAATGCACAGCTGTGGACTGACAGAAGAAATATTTTCCAATATAACTATGAAGTACCTAGCTGGCAGTTCTCCCTTCTGCAGAAATGTTGACTTAGTTAAACAAAAAGTCTTTTGCACTCATTTCCTCCGCAGAGCAAGTAGAATTTTCCAGTGTTAAAAAAAAAGAATTCTTTAACCCCCTCAGTGCTGCCCAAACTCTCGGCCCAGGCTCTGTTTTGTACAAACATTCCAAAGACATTGACTTGTTCTGGGGTACAGCTCTGCAGGCACCGGCGACCCACCATCATGTCCGTCAACATGCCACTCATGTGATTGCAAGTGGAGGTTCTGGCCGATTTATCTACCCCCCCGCCGCCCCCCCCCCCAACTCCCTCCTCCCCTCCCGACCTCTTAGCCCAAGGATTCTGAAGCCAAATCTAGCAGCTTTCCCACCCCCTGGCTATGGCCACCTAATGCAGCACAAACACAAAATCTCGTATCTGCGAGCCAAGAACATGTTAATTAAAATGATGCTTGATTTTTTTTTGACATTTCCCTCAGTTAAATCAGTGTTAGAGCCACATAATCGGTATGAATGGAGGCTGAAACTGGTTACGTCAATTGTTATTTACGTTTGTCAAATTTCCCTTCAATTTGTGGGTGGGCGCATCATTTGCCACTTCTGAAGACGTTTCCCACAGGATGGGAAAGTATTAAAGTTTATTTCTTTCATCCTTTGCCATTTTCTGTCTTGTATTTGCTTCCTTTGAAATATTTTGCAGTTAAGGCGATGTATAAATCATTTTTCAATGCCTCCATTTGAATAGTGGGTCTCACCAAGGAATCGTTCAGGAATTAACTCCAATAATTTCTGTGGGCTTCGCCAAGTCATCCATTGAAGCTACAACAGATGATCAAAGTATCCTCATGGTAATTCAAACGACTAGATCTTTTTTAGTGCTTTGTGATGGAACCCCTCCATAGTTTAGAAAGGATCCATTCCTTGATTCGTGCTGATCCATTCCATAGATTCCACATAGCTTGAGATTTAATGGTTAATGTTTGATCCATTTGTTCGCTTGTTGTGGATCAGTTCCATGGAAGTGATTCAGAGAGTGTCTCTGATTACAAACTTCCAAATCATGGTGGCACAGCGGCTGAATGGTTAGTACTGCTGCCTTACAGTGCCAGGGACCCGGTTTTGATTCCCACCGTGGGGGGCTGTCTGTGTGGAGTTTGCATGTTCTCTTCATGTCTGCGTGGGTTTCCTCCGGGTGCTCCGTTAGTTTCCTCCCACAGTCCAAAGATGTGCAGGTTAGGTGGATTGGACATGCTAAATTGTCCCTTCGGGTGAGGTTACATGGCAGGGGATTGGGCCTAGGTAGGATGGTCTTTCAGAGGATCAGTCCAGGCATGATGGGCCGAATGGCTTCTTTCTGTACTGTAGGGATTCTATTCTTCTATTCTATTCACGAGGCTCCGGTAATGGTTGATTTTTTTTTTTAATATTCATTCACAGGATGTCTGGACCAGCATTTATTGCTGATCTCTAACTGCCCTTCATTGCAAAGGCACATTTGGGAGTCAACCACATTGCTGTGGATCTGGAGTCACGTGTAGTCCAGACCAAGTAATGATGGCAGATTTCCTTCCCTGGAGGACATGACTGAGCCAGATGTGTTCCAGATGATTATTTTTTTTAATTGAGTTCAAATTTCACCACCTGTCATGGATCTGGCTCTGGATTACCCACCGAGTGACAATACCACCTTGTCTCTGCCTCCCTGTTGTGTTGCTGAGATATACATGCAGGTCAGGAAGTTGCTCTGCTGCAAGTAATGAACCCCACCAAGACATCTCTTCAATTCAATTCCCCCGGTCATCCATCTCTTACCGCAGATTGCACACATTAATATAATTTGATTCAGGAAGGCATCGTTGCACAGCCTGCACATGATACCGCTCCGATCGGGCAGTAACAGAGAGCTCTGCTAGGCTACTTCCTTTCTCGAAACATTAGTGATTGTCCCTTTTAAGAGACGTGCGATCCTCAGACAAAAGCGACAATGAGAAATACGGTTTGCGGTGAGCTGAAGCTCTCAACAGAGCACTTCAAATTGTGGTGAAGCGTGGAATGCCCTTTTTTACTGAAGGCGGCGGGGGGTGGGGGTGGGGGTGGGGGTGGTTTCAATTCATCCGAGGTGACTGGAGGGAGCAACGATTGTGAGTCAGCAAAGTCGATAGCTCATCTTCCTGTGGTCGGCGCACGGTGCCCAGCAACAGCTGCTGAGCAAATGTGGAGGGGTGGGGCCGAGGGAGTTTGTGAGGGAGGAAGACGGGCTAAAGATAGTTCTGCAAAATTAAAACATCACAATTTAATCAACCACGGATAAAAATAAAATATCGGTGCTCGTCATGAGAAATTTAAACAATGTCCCTGGTTTACATCTTCCACTGAAAGTTGTGACTGAGAGTACAGAATGTGGTTCGTGGAAAAATCTCACTATTCCAGGAACTACAAATGGATTTTGACTCATTCGGGTGTGTAAACCCTTTATCGTCTCATCTTTAGTGGAGTTAAGCAGGTCACGGGACACTAATGAAACCTTAAGCAGTTCATGGGACACATGGGACACTGGAGAATTGATATTCCCAAATCATAGAATTTTTTTTTATATCAGAGAATTTACAGTGCAGAAGGAGGCCATTCGGCCCATTGAGTCGGCACCGGCTCTTGGAAAGAGCACCCTACCCAAGGTCAACACCTTCACCCTATCCCCATTACCCAGTAACCCCACCCAACACTCAGGGCAATTTAGCATGGCCAATCCACCTAACCTGCACATCTTTGGACTGTGGGAGGAAACCGGAGCACCCGGAGGAAACCCACGCACACACGGGGAGGATGTGCAGACTCCGCACAGACAGTGACCCAAGCCGGAATCGAACCTGGGACCCTGGAGCTGTGAAGCAATTGTGTTATCCACAATGCTACCGTGCTACCCTTGGGGAATACACACTCCCACACTGAGGGGCGGGGCACCCCCTTCTACCTCCTGTACAAAACCGGAGGGCCATGAACTGTGAGCTGCTTCCTATAATAGAGTAACTGCTCTATATTCTTGTTCTGTTGCATTAAACCTTTTTCCTTTGACTCAAGCTGTTTGGCTTGGTGTGGACTCCTTTCCGGACCTTAGAATATTTAGTATTCCCCCCAGCCCAATTTCCACCCCTCCCTCCTGAAGGTACTGATTTAGTTTCGGATAAAGCTCTATAATCAGCCGGGTGACCGATTCTTATGTGTGACTCTAGGCAACGGGTATTGGTAGGCGTCTCAATCGCTGAGAATATCAGGTAACATCGCCATAACCCCTTTCCTCTAGAAGTCACTGTTCAGAGAACAAAAGCGATTTTGGATGGTATTTAACACAGGCGACAGTGGTCTCACCCACTGGCTGGAGAGCCGCCAAGAACTCTGTGCCGCCCCCTTTCTGGGAAGGCCTGCCGAATGAGGTTTACATCAGGCACGGGGTGGGCCTTCCCTGGGATCAAGGACCTAGGGGGAGGGGGTTTCGCTGCAGTGGGAATGGGTGGCTCTCAGCAGTTTCTCCTTCCCGATGCTGGGTGCTTTGATCAGGAAACGAGTTTCTTTCTGTGGCGGCATGCCCCTTTAAGCATTATCAGAGGGCCATGTGACCCCTAGGGCCAATGGGGTCAGAGCACGTGAATCCTGGGGCTGAGCGCAGGGTTTTACTGTTAGTTGGGAGCTTGAAGTTGTGGTAAACACCACTGGTCACACACTACGTGTATTAGGGTACTGCCACTGTACTACAGTTAACACAGTAAATCCCAGCCCGCTGGCTCCTCCCAGCAGGCTCTGTATAAAATGCTCTCCTGCGCTGCTTCCATTCTGGTTCCAGCTGCAGGAGGCTCAACATCTAGTGCAATAAAGCCTCAATAGTTTCACCATTTTCGTCTCGTGGTCATTGATGGTACATCAATTTATTGCACTAGATTTTTAGAGGTGAATGCCTTAATCAAGCCTGATCACCTGGAGCTGAACGCTCATGCAGCCGACGCCACAGCCACCTTTGAGCACTGGCTAGCCTGCTTTGAAGGATACCTCGGAGCATCCACAAAAGCCCTCTCAGACCCGCAGAAGCTCCAGACCCTCTACTCACGGGTGAGCCCACACATTTCCCCCCTCATTCAGGGCGCGCCCACCTACACGGAAGCAATGGCGCTACTAAAAGGACAGTACATCAAGACTTGGTAGGAACTGTAATTGCCTGGCAGTGTCAGCAGTCCAACACACAGAACTGCTGATCAGAGACGCCTGTGTCATGGGCATTAAGTCCAATTACGTTCACCAGCGGTTATTGGAAGGGGGTACACTCGACCTTACAGAGACTGTGCAGCTCGCCAACTCCCTGGAAGTGGCCTCCCGCAATCTGGAGTCCGACACCTCCGACCACGCGGCAGCCTTGTGGGCATCGTGGGCCCCACCATCTTCCGACCCGGGTACACCGCGAGCCTGAGCCGCGCGGCAGCCAGCCAACTCCGGAGGGCCCAAATGTTATTTTTGTGGCCAGAGAAAGCATCCCAGGCAGCGCTGCCCAGCGCGGAGCGCGACCTGCATCGGGTGTGGCAAGAAGGGCCACTTCGTCTCCGTTTGCCAGGCCCAATCGGTCGTTGCCGTTTCCAGGCCCAGCATCGCTGCACCCCCCACGTGCGATCCAGGGGCGCCGCCATCTTCGTCGCCACCCACCACGTGCAGCCCATGGGTGCCACCATCTTGGATGTCGTCCGCCGTGTGCAACCCGTGGGCGGCGCCATCTTTGCCGCCACCTTGGACCGCTGCTCGCACGCCCGTTCGTGGCCCACCGATATCTCCTCCACCGCCGATCAGCCCAACAACTCCCAACATCTTCCGCAGCTCGCCTCCATCACCCTCGGTCTGTCTCGGCCCCGCAACCTCGCGACCGCGATGACGACGGTAAAGATCAACGGGCACGAGGCGACTTGCCTCTTCGACTCGGGAGCACAGAGAGGTTCATCCACCCTGCTACAGGAAGGCGCTGCTCCCTCCCGGTCCTCCCGTCACCCAGAAAATCTCCCTGGCCTCCGGATCCCATTCCGTGCAAATCCGGGTGTACTGCGTCGCGACCCTCTCCGTACAGGGCGTAGAGTACAGCAACTTCAGACTCTACGTCCTCCCCCACCTCTGCGTGGCCCTGTTACTAGGTCTTGATTTTCAGTGCCCTCTCCAAAGCCTTACTCTGAAATTCGGCGGACCCCTGCCCCCCCCCCTCACCATCTGTGGCCTCACGACCCTTAAGGTCAATCCGCCCTCACTTTTCGCAGACCTCACCCCGGACTGTAAGCCCGTCGCCATGAGGAGCAGACGGTACAGTGCACAGGACAGGACCTTCATCAGGTCGGATGTCCAACAGCTTCTGCGGGAAGGGGTCATTGAGGCCAGTAACAGCCCCTGGAGAGCTCAAGTGGCGGTAGTTAAGACTGGGGAGAAACACCGGATGGTATTCAACTACAGTTAGACCATCAACCGGTACACGCAGCTCGATGCGTACCCCCCTCCCACGCATATCTGACATGGTCAATCAGATTGCGCAATATCGAGTCTTCTCCACAGTTGACTTGAAGTCCGCGTCCCACCAGCTCCCCATCCGCCCGTAGGGCCGCCAATACACTGCGTTCGAAGCAGACGGCCACCTTTATCACATCCTTAGAGTTCCCTTCAGCGTCACCAATGGGGTCTCGGTCTTCCAGCGAGAGATGGACCGAATGGTTGACCAATACGGGCTACGGACCACGTTCCGTACCTAGATAATGTCACCATCTGCGGCCACGACCAGCATGACCACGACGTGAATCTCCAGAAGTTCCTCCATACCGCCAAACTCCTTAACCTCACCTACAATAAGGAGAAATGCGTTTTCCGCACCAACCGCTTAGCCATCCTTGGCTACGTTGTGGAAAATAGAGTCCTAGGGCCCGACCCCGACTGCATGCACCCCCTACTGGAACTCCCCCTCCCCCACTGCCCCAAGGTCCTGAAACAATGCCTGGGGTTCTTCTCATATTACGCCCAGTGGGTCCCTAATTATGCGGACAAGGCCCGCTCATCAAGTCCACAGTTTCTCCCCTGACGGCTGAGGCCCGCTGGGCCTTCAACCTAATCAAGGCGGACATCGCCAAGGCCACGATGCACGCGGTCGACGAGACCCTCTCCTTTCAGGTGGAAAGCGATGCATCAGACGTTGCTCTGGCCGCCACCCTCAACCAGGCGGGCAGGCCCATGGCCTTCTTTTCCCGTAACCTTCATGCCTCCGAAATTCGGCATTCCTCTGTCGAAAAGGAGGCCCAAGCCATTGTAGAAGCTGTGCGACATTGGCGGCATTACCTGGCCGGCAGAAGATTCACTCTCCTCACTGACCAACGATCGATTGCCTTCATGTTTAGCAATACACAGCGGGGCAAGATCAAGAACGACAAGATCTTGAGGTGGAGGATCGAACTCTCCACCTATAACTACGAGATCTTGTATCGCCCGGGGAAGCTCAATGAGCCCCCAGATGCACTCTCCTGCGGTACATGTGCCAGCGCACAAGTGGACCGACTCCGGGCTCTCCACAATGAGCTCTGCCACCCGTGGGTCACCCGGTTCTTCCATTTTATCAAGGCCCGCAACCTGCCCTACTCCATCGAGGAGGTCAGGACCATGACCAGGGACTTCCAAGTCTGCGCGGAGTGCAAGCCGCACTTCTACCGGCCAGACAGAGTGCACCTGGTGAAGGCCACCCACCCCTTCAAGCGCCTCAGCATGGACTTCAAAGGGCCCCTCCCCTCCACTGACCGCAATGTGTACTTTCTCAATATAATTGATGAGTACTCCCGTTTCCAATTCGCCATGCCATGCCCCGACGTGACGCCTGCCACGGTCATCAAGGCCCTGCTCTTCACCTTGTTTGGTATCCCCACCTACATCCACAGTGATCGGGAATCCTCCTTCATGAATGATGAGCTGCGTCAGTTCCTGCTCAGCAAGGGCATTGTCTCGAGCAGGACAACCCCCGGGGAAACGGGCAGGTGGAGAGGGAGAACAGGACGGTCTGGAAGGCCATCCTGCTGGCCCTTCGGTCTACAAATTTCCCGGTCACCCCTGGCAGGAGTTCTTCCCCGATGCGCTGCACTCTATCCGGTCGCTCCTGCGCACTTCTACTAATGACACCCCTCACGAACGTGGGTTTGCCTTCCCTAGGAAGACCACCTCCGTGGTCTCGCTCCCAAACTGGCTGACATTTCCGGGGCCCGTCCTCCTCCGTAAGCATGTAAGGAGTTATAAATCGGACCTCGTGGTCGAAAAAGTCCTCCTCCACCACGCGAACCCACAGTACGCCTATGTGGCACACCATGACGGGCAACAGGACACATCTCCCTCTGGGACCTGGCACCCGCAGGGTCCACACACACCACCACCCCCGACTTGGTACGATCCCCTCCCCCTCCGGTTGCCTCCCCCGCCCCTGCGCCGTTCGCCCTCCCACCAGCGACGCTCACCGCAGCCCCCACCCCGGCAGCGTCCGTCCCCTCATCGGATCCACTACAGGGTGAAGAAGGAGAGGACCACACGCTCCCGGAGTCGCAGGGACCCACACCGGCGCCCGCACCACAACCAGGACTGAGGCGATCGCGGCGGAGGGTCACAGCCCCCGACAGACTCAATCTGTAACGTGGTTTTTCACCCCCGCTGGACGTTTTTTTTAAACAGGGGTGAATGTGGTAAACACCACTGGTCACACACTACGTGTATTAGGGTACTGCCACTGTACTACAATTAACACAGTAAATCCCAGCCTGCTGGCTCCTCCCAGCAGGCTCTGTATAAAAGTGTATGCTCTCCTGCGCTGCTTCCATTCTGGTTCCAGCTGCACGAGGCTCAACATCTAGTGCAATAAAGCCTCAATAGTTTCACCATTTTCGTCTCGCGGTCATTGATGGTACATCAAGAGTATGGTAGTCTTTGTCTCACTCTCTGTAAATAGTGTTTTGCTTTAATAAACCATTTATTCGTTGATCTACTGGGGCGGTCGCCAGCCTTTCAAGATTATCATAGAATTTACAGTGCAGAAGGAGGCCATTCGGCCCATCGAGTCTGCACCAGCTCTTGGAAAGAGCACCCCACCCAAGGCCAACACCTCCACCCTATCCCCATAACCCAATAACCCCACCCAACACTAAGGGCAATTTTGGACACTAAGGGCAATTTATCATGACCAATCCACCCAACCTGCAAATCCTTGGACTGTGGGAGGAAACCGGAGCACCCGGAGGAAACCCACACAGACACGGGGAGGACGTGCAGACTCCGCACAGGCAGTGACCCAAGCCGGAATCGAACTTGGCCCCTGGAGCTGTGAAGCAATTGTGCTATCCACAATGCTACCGTGCTGCCGTACGACATTGATGACGAGGATCAGACAGTGTGCCTTCCTACTGCCACAGAAATCCGGGGAGCAGATCTTGTGTGGAAGCCCTTCCTTTGAAACAAACTTGTTCACCATTCTGTGAGTGTCAAAATGCCCTTTTTTGGGAAAGTTGAGCCATATGATAATACCGAGCAGTGAGTGCTACATGTCGAACACTTGTTTTATTTCTTTAAGGCCAATGAAACTGGGGGGGGCGGAGTGGATGGAAGATAAGCAGCAGGCAATTCTTTAACCGCCTGTGGGGCACGACCTATAACCTGATTAAGAGTCTGACTTCTCTAGATGCCCCTGGCTCTGACGTTTTTGAGGAGCTGGTGGAACTGGTCAAGGGGCAATATCACTCGAAGCACTTGGTGATAATGCAACAATACAAATTTAGTTCAATGATAGGAGTCCCAGGGGAGATGACAGTGGTGTTCGTGGTGCACCTGAAACAAATGGCTGAGCATTGCGAGTTCGTACTGCACTCAATGCACCACAGGCTAGTCTGTGGTGTTGATGACATGGCCATACAAAATACATTCTTAGCAGAGGCAGATATTATCTTGAAGAAGTTGTTGAGTGTCACCCAGGCTATGGAAAGTGCCGAATGGGGGTTGGGGGGGGGGGGGGGGGGGGGGGGTTGAGAGGGTGTGGATTGAACTGTAGAGCATGCAAACAGGAGAGGCCCACCAAGTTTGGCAGGAAGCTGCTGGCAGTCGTGGCACTAGGGATGAAGGCAGGGAAAGTAATGAGTAAAGAGGCTCGGGGAAAAAGAGTGCAGGGTTATGGGGAATAAGGTCCACAGACCAGGAGCTATGAAGAATGCTGCCGATGTGTGGGGGAACACTCCCATGAGAGATGCAAATTAAGGGAAGCTACACGTTGTGCCTGCAATGGAAGAGGGCACATTAGGAGCAAGTGCAAGGCTAGGCAGGGCCTACAGGGGACCAAAGAAAACTCCGACTCCAGTACCCAGTGTTGAGAATAACCCTGAAATTGGATCTGAACGATACAGTTTAAACAACATTCAGCCGGACCAGACGCCCCATCATAATTATGTCAATGGTAACCGGTCAGCCACTTAGAATGGAGCTGAACATTGGGGGGCTTCCACTACAGTTGTAGATGAGCAAACACATTGTTAGTTACAAGGTGGGTTCCAGCCCTTAAAGCAGGGGGCAAGGGCCAAGTCTGATGGGCCCAGATCGGCTACGCCCAATTAGACTAAATTGGCTAGAAATCTTCAAAATTAATGAAGGAGGCTTTCATGCTGTCTGTCATGTGAGAGTACCTTTAAGAAATGGGTGTTTGTAAATGGGTGTGTATATAAATATCTGTAGTGAGAGTACCTTTACGAAATGGGTGTTTACTACTGCTATGATGTCAGAGAGTGGGTGGAGCTGGGCTGTCTGTCAGCTTTTTAATTTAGGCTGTTTGTTGCAGGGTGTGTTTTAGTTTCGTTTTCAGTGTTGGAGCTGAAGCCAGACAGGGCAGGTGTACTGTTGATCTCTCTGCCATGAAAAGACTATCTCTTGATGATCACTTGGTGAATTCAGAATTATAAATGTTCTCAATAGTGAATGTAAACCGAATGTGCTTCTGTTGATAGGTGTTTCTTTTGTCTTCTGGATGTTGTTTGGGAAGTTATTAAGGATTACTTAGTGTTGTATTCTTTGGGGGTTGTATTTGAATTGATGGTTGCTAAGATGTTCACTTATGTATTAAAAAGGTTAACTTGAGTTCATAGAATAAACATTGTTTTGTTTTTAAAAATACTTTTCCATTTCTGCTCTACCACATCTGTAGAGTGGGCCGTGTGCTCCCCATACCACAATCTATTAAAAGTTGTGGGTCAGGTGAACTCCATGATACACTTTGGGGTTCTCTAAACTTTGGCCCGCGACATGTCTTAAAAAAATATCAGGAATTTTCCAAAACAAGTTCGGCAAGATATAGGACCTGAAAACAAAGATTTACGTGGATCCTGAGACCTCGCCCAGGTTTTACAGAGCCCGACATGTCCCCTATGCCTTACTTGAGAAGATTAAGTCTGAACTCAAGTGGCTAGGTGAATTAGGCATCACCAAACCCGAGTTCAAATCCCGCCATGACAGATGGTGAAATTTGATTGAAATAAAAAAGTTTGGATTTGAAGGTGAACATGAAACCATTGTCGATCGTTGTTGAAACCCAGCTGGTTCACTAATGTCCTTTAGGGAATTAAATCTACAGTTTTCCCATCGTGCCAGTAGTTATGCCAGATCGAACCATTAGGATATGTGGGAATCACAAATTAACTGTGAATCAGGCAGCAAAATTGGGCCGACAGCCAATACCAAAAATTGAACATTTATACGCTCTATTTGCAAGAGGTTTAACTTACTTTAAACTTGATATTAGCCATGCGTACCAGCAATTAGAATTAGACAAGGTTTCTAGAGAAATTGTTACTATAAATACCAACAAAGGCCTATACCAGCTGGCCCGATTACCCTTCGGAGTCTCATTGGCGAGGGCAATTTTCAAGTGCATGATGGAAAGCTTACTACACGACCTACCCAAGGTGGTTGTCTATCTAGTAGATGTCCTGATAGTAGGGGCATCCGAAGAGGAGTATCTAGAAAGTCTCAAAGAAGTTTTAAAAAGATTCAAGAAAGTCGGATTAAGGCTGAAAAGGAAAAAATGTCTGTTACCAGTGATGTACTTACTTAGGATTCAGGGTAAACACCAAAGGGTTGCACCCCTTGGAGGAGAAGAGAAAAGTAATTATAGAAGCACAGGCCCCCAAAAATAGGGCAGAATTGAAATCCTTTTTAGGATTGGGGAGGCAGTGTTGTAGTGGTATTATCACTGAACTAGTAATCCAGAGATCGAGAGTCGCACTCAAGGGACCCAAGTTCAAATCCCGCCATAGCAGATGGTGAAATTTGATTTCAATAAAAATGTTTGGAATTAAAGGTGACCATGACACCATTGTCGATTGTCGTAAAAATCCAGCTGGTTCACTCATGTCCTTTAGGTAAGGAAATCTGTTGACATTACCTGGTCTGGCCTACATGTGACTCCAGACCCATAGCAATGTGGTTGAATTTTAAATGTCCTCAGGGATGGGCAATAAATGCCGGCCCAGCCAGCGAGGCCCATAGCCCATGAGTGAATTAAAAAATATATTACGGCAGATTTATTCCTAATCTTTCAACAATGTAGACATCCCGACAGACACTACTCGAGGAGCACCAGAGGTGATATTAGAGAGCGCATCAGAAAGAAGCCTTTGAACAGATCAGATTTGCTTTGCAGTCTCTTGGTTCATTTTAATCCCTCAAAAGAGATTATTCTTACCTGCAATGCGCCTCTTTACGGAATCAGAGCGGTTTTAGTGCACGAGGTGGAAGATGATGCAGAAGGTCCTACTGCCTATATCTCGAGGGCTCTGACCAATGCTAAGCTAGCTTTAGGGCAGCACGGTAGCACAAGTGGATAGCATGGTGGCTTCACAGCGGCAGGGTCCCAGGTTCGATTCCCCGCTGGGTCACTGTCTATGCGGAGTCTGCACGTTCTCCCCGTGTCTGCGTGGGTTTCCTCCGGGGGCTCAGGTTTCCTCCCACAGTCCAAAGACATGCAGCTTAGGTGGATTGGCCATGATAAATTGCCCTTAGTGACCAAAAAGGTTAGGAGGTGTTATTGGGTTACAGGGATAGGGTGGAAGTGAGGGCTTAAGTGGGTCGCTGCAGACGCGATAGGCCGAATGTCCTCCTTCTGCACTGTATGTTCTATGTTCTTACTCGCAATTCAAAAAAACAGGACCATCTATAATCTTTGGAGTTAAAAAGGTCCATCAATACATCTGTGGACGGCATTTCGTGGCAGTTATCAACCACGGCCCCTGTTGGGCTTATTTAGGGAGGATAAGTCCATTCCCCACATAGCTTCAGCTAGAGTCCAATGCTGGCCGCTATTGTTGGCAATCAGCAAGTTTACGTTTCGACATAGGCCGAGCACACACACATCAAATGCAGACGCTTTAATCTACTTCCCCTATATATAAGGTATACCACCTCTACCAGTACTACAGGAAAGCGTTCTTGCTTTGAACTTTCTCAATACATTGTCAATGTCTGCACGATAGGTCAAATTCTGTACCCAAAAAGACCCCATAAGATGCTGAATCAAACACAGGGCTCTCCACATGGCATCATGATAACAGGTCTGAGCAGTCATGACCCTTTTGGATAAGGAAAGACAGGTTAAGATGTGAGGATGGCATTTTATTATGGGGAGCAAAGGTGGTTGGTCCCATTCCCGCTACAGAGTCATTATTGTCAGAGCTATACTGTGCCCATCCTGGGATGACAAGGGTGAAAATGCTCGCAAGCAGTTGTGAGGTGGCCCGGGATGGGTATTGACACAGACACACGCAAAATGAAGTCCATGACCTCATCAGCAACAGCGGAAAAATTGTGATAGGCATTCACCACCCACGGGCTGCCCGAGGTGCGGTAACGGGATTGCTTTACCAGTGAAGAGTTCCAACATTTAATGAGAACCAATGGCATTCAACATATTGAACGGCTCCCTATCACCCGGCTTCAAATGGACTGCCTGAGAGAACCGTGCAAACATTCAAAGCCACCATGAAGAAACAGATATCAGCCTCCCTACAAAGTAGACAGGCCTGTTTCCTGCTCACCTACAGAACAACACCTCATGTCACCACAGGTGCTAGACACGCAGAGTTGCTAATGGGCATGGTTGATATTTCCGAATTTGGCGGGGAGGGTGAAGGTAAAACAGAACGCACAGAAGAAACATCAAGACTCGAGAAAACCTGAGAGAACATTTGAGGTGTATGTAAAGAGTTTTGGTGCAGTTTTGAATTGGATCGCTGCAACGGTCGTGGTCAGAACAGGTCCAGTGACATATGAGATAGTATTACGATCCCAGACCAAACCCCATCAGTGGCTAGGATACTGGATTGAAACCCCAATATTTTAGTTTATTTGAAAGACTGTGCGGAAAGAAGGATTCGCTCCAGGAGTGATTGAATGAAGAAATAGGGTTTGGTATTTTTCAAACAAAACTTTATTATGAATACAATGTTAAACTTTTTAACTTTACATCCAGAAAGAACAGCTTCCAATTCCCCTTAAATTACCAATTGAAAAATAAGTAAAGAGGCATATATCCCTCAATCTATCTTAATATCAGCATGGCCTAGAGTAATTTTTACAAAACAGATTTGGCTCCTGCTAGAACCCCTTCAGACTCTGGCTGAATATCTTCAGAAAGCTGGTTGACCTGCGTGTTTCAGCGTCTTCCTTGTCCCTGGACAAGATGAATCTGCTTTAAATATTATCACTCTTTTATAACTATCCTACTGTGAAAGAATTGTGGACTCAGTGTCAGACCTCGCCTCTTCTCTCTCCAAAGCCTTCTCCAACTGACTCTCTAAAGCTTTTCAAAATGTCTCTCGGCATCCCTTGGCTCCACCCAGCAATGACATCATCTCCCCAAGCTGAAAACCAAATTAACTCTGCAGACCGAAAGTACATTAACGCACCAGGGATGTTCCCCAGTCACACCATAGTGCATTAACCCAGACAGAAAACCACATTCCTTTGATTAATTTCACCTCTGGCTCCTAGAAGCTCCCAAGCCTTTACAAAGCAAAATCCTTTCCCCGAGTCTGCATGGGTCCTCTTACCCCCACAACCCAAAGATGTGCAGGGTAGGTGCATTGGCCACGCTAAATTGCCCCTTAATTGGGAAAAAAAGAATTGGGTACTCTAAATTTATAACAAAAAAAAAATCCTTTTTTACAAAAACATAACCACTGCAGTCGAACACATATAACCCCAGGCGTTTTACCCTTAAATTGTCCCAATATTTAGAAACTAATATTCCTAAAATCCTCCATTTGTCACAATTTGTCCAAGAGAAAAGAATGAAGAAACACTTGGCCATTTGAGAAGGAGAGAATCGCATACCGAATCAATGGGGAAGCCCTGCCCTAGTATACCTGCAGTGATATTAGCCATGATGTGGAGATGCCAGCATTGGACTGAGGTGGGCACATCAAGAAGGCTCAAAACATCAGGTTAAAGTCCAACAGGTTTATTTGGAATCACTAGCTTTCGGAGCGTAGCCCCTCCATCAGGCGAGTCATCTGATGAAGGAGCTATGCTCCAAAAGCTAGTGATTCCAAATAAACCTGTTGGACTTTAACCTGGCGTTGTAAGGCTTCTTACTGTGCAGTGATATTAATACTGATGTAAGTAATACTGCAGCAAGCTACCCTGAGGAAGAACCCAGTTATGTTCCGGGGAAACTGGAGAAATTAGCTGTAGAACGCACCTTCGCAAGTCGCGAGTCAACCCGTTGAGGATCAAATCAACGTTACCTCTGCTGTGGAAGCAGCCACTCGTGAATTATAACACTTCCAAAGGATCAGGAAGTTACCAAACTGACTTACTTTATAAGAGACTGTGATGAGATCAATTTATTGTATAATATTGTAAATAGTTCCATTATTGGTGTGTGTTAATCAGGGACTGAAAGGAGGAGGGATGTAGGAGTGTGCCCTTTCTCAGGTAAGGAGATCAAAACTGAACACAATACTCCAGGTGTGGCCTCACTAACGTCTTATACAGTTGCAGCATAATCTCCCTAGTCTTAAACTCCATCCCTCTAGCAATGAAGGACAAAACTCCATTCGCCTTCTTAATCACCTGTTGCACCTGTAAACCAACTTTTTGCGACTCATGCACTCATCCAGGTCCCTCTGCACAGCAGCATGTTTTAATATTTTATCATTTAGATAATAATCCCTTTTGCTGTTATTCCTACCAAAATGGATAACCTCACATTTGTCAACATTGTATTCCATCTGCCAGACCCTAGCCCATTCACTTAAACTATCCAAATAACCTCTGCAGACTTCCAGTATCCTCTGCACTTTTTGCTTTACTACTCCTCTTAGTGTCGTCTGCAAACTTGGACACATTGCACTTGGTCCCCAACTCCAAATCATCTATGTAAATTGTGAACAATTTTGGGCCCAACACTGATCCCTGAGGGACCCTGAGCTACTGATTGCCAACCAGAGAAACACCCATTAATCCCCACTTCTTTGTTTTCTATTCTTAACCAATCCTCTATCCATGCTACTACTTTACCCTTAACACCATGCATCCTTATCTTATGCTGCAACCTTTTGTGTGGCACCTTGTCAAAAGCTTTCTGGAAATCCAGATATACCACATGCATGGTGTAACAGAACTCATTTTGTTGCCAGGTTTGGGATGAAATGGCTGTTGTGACTGCCCCTGCCCAGAAACGATTTTAATTCTGCGACGTTTTTTGATGCAGGAACCTCTCTGAAAGTGTTCATGTTACTTTCTAAAGGGTGCAGGTGTTTTGTCTAATATGTAACATCACTGGCCTGTAGGGGGAGGTGGAGGAGGGGGGAGGGGGGGTTCCCTTTTAAATCTTATGCCTGCAGCTCTAAGCCTCTTCAGGACTTCCTCCAGGCTGGCTAGATGTTCTTCCTGCTACGTCCCCGTAGCAAAGGCATTGCTACCACAACTTTTGGAATTGCTTCGGGCAAGTTTCTTATCGGCGTTGAAAAATTGCGCATTCGGCCAATATGCCAAAAGGCAACCTTGTATACTGGAAAGGTCCCTTGCATAATTCCTGGAGTCTTTATTCAGTTCAAGTTGTAGGTAAGCATGACTTAAGTCAATCTTTGTATATGTGAGGACCCCTTTGTGTAAAGATCTGTATTCCAAGGGATCAGATACTTGTCAATTTGGGCCGCTTGGTTTATGGTGAGTTTGTAATCGCCAGTCAGGTTTTAGGACAGGAACACTAGGTGCTGCCCACTCCGGGTACTGTACCAGTCTTATGATCCCTAATTCCTCCCAAATTCGGCCTTAGCTTTCTGATGTCAAGTATGTGGGATAGGCTGAGCTCTGAAACATTTTGGCGTAGAATCGGATTCAGTAGATTTTGGGCTTGACCCTTGTATCTGGTCTGGCTCATCTTGGGAAATGTCTTTGTACTTGCACAGGATCCCCTGAAAAGTACCATGATTATTTTTTAAAATTCTAGCCAATTTAGTTTTATCTATGGTAGCCAGTCCCACCCCATGAAGCTTGACTCCTGACCTTCCACAACAATCATGGGTAGTTGAGCAGATGAGTGTTGACATGCTACCGGAGCAGTCGTGGTACCTAATATCTTTCGGGTTTTACTCATATAAGTTTCTAGTTTAGCAACCATGCTGCTCATTCTTAGAGGTTGGATTCCTCTTCGCTGATACTTGTAGGTTTGTTCACTCACTACTTTGACTGAAGCACCTGTGTCAACCTTCGTACTCACTGGTCGCCCTTTAACCATAAGGACTATCTCAATGGGAGCCTTCCTGCTCAATTTAACCATGTTTAACTTATACATCTTGGATCCTTCCTCAGTATGTTTCCGTACTGGAGTCAAGAAATTTTTTATAAACTAGGTGTGCCATGATGTAGTCCTTCCTGTTTCAATTGAAGCAAGCAAGATCTCTGCGGTGGCACATCTCTTGAGGATGGTCTCCCCCACATCTGTCACACTCATCAGAATTCCTGGCTGACGGCCCGTTTTTCTTCTTTGCTTCTGACCACAATCTTGCTCCTGGGATTTCGGTTCGGCCTCCTCTGCACCCATCCCTCGGGGTCCTCATCTAGCAGCCGTTCTGCTCCAAAGTTGGTTCAACTCATCTCCCTGCACGCATTGTAGCTCACAAGTACCATTTTCGACACATCTGGTGGCCTGAACTATCTCCATCGCTTTATCCAGGGAGATTTTTGTTTCAGCTAATAATTGTCTTTGGACAATGAGATGGCTAGTGCCACAAACGAGGCTGAATTCAGAGTGTTCAGTCATTTGACCAAGCCTGGCTATACATCTCCCCTGGGTCCCTGATGATCAAAGTAAATTTATACCGTTGCACTATGATGGAAGTCTGGGGTTGTAATGCACTTTCACTAACAGCACTAACTGGTCAAACGACTTGGTATCTGGGGCCATTGGGGATGTTGAATTTCTAATGAGGTTACATGCCTGGGGCCAGTGTACCGTCAGCAAGATGTCTGCCCCAGTAATCCCATTAGCAATGTAAAAGTACTGAAGTCCCTCAATGTATTGTACTCAGGCTCCCCTGGTCAAAAGAATTGAGTTTTCCCATTTGTGGCATTGTTTCTCACTCACTGACCACTTCTCTTCCCCACTCTGGAGGTTTCCGATGGCAACCCCTTCCCCCTCAAAATTTTGAAGCTCGCAACCGTTGTCCAATTTATTCTCGTCGCCAATGTAACAGCGCAAAGTATTGATGAGGAGGCTGCTTTTTATTAACAACGAGGTTAAACTATGTACAGGAACAGCAGTTGAAATACAAGTCTTCACTCCTTGACTCCTGGGCCCACATTCTCCGGGTCCCTGCTCCCCTTGCCCCTCGCTTTCTTCCCATTGGCCAGGATTTGCGCGCTCCTACGCGATAGGCCCCGGGCAGGTCAAGTGACCTGCGGACAATGGTCCCTTAAAGGTACCATACTACCATACTATTCTACGGGCCTCTGAATCCAACTGTTGATATAACCCTGGCTACGGCCAGCTAACTTAGAGCAGGCCACAGCTAGAATTTTGTCAGAGCAGCACGGGCCTCGACGATGGGCCCACAAGTCAGGGGCAACCCGCCTCAGCTGTTCGAGGGACACCTGTTCACATTTTCAGCTCACCAGCAACTGATTAGTAGTTGTGGAAGCTCCCGTGAATGGGCACTCACCCCCAAGAGCTACCGGTCAAATCAGAGGACCAACAGCTCTTTAGTTTCAGTAGCGCCACAGGGAGCAGTGGCCACTGCTGGGAATACACCCAGCTGAGATGGCGACATGGGAGCAGGCCACCCTTGCACCTAGTAAATAGAGTCTGCGTTAGGCAGGCACTGGTGAGGTTGAGGGGAATGGTTGGTGTGGGCAAGCAGGGGCTGTTTGTCATAAGAGCAGCCATTTCACATGGCAGGGAGGTGGTGGATCTGCACTGGCCGCAGAATGGAGGGACACTCCCACATCAAGCCTGCAGGGAAGTCACCAGAGCTCACTGGCATTCTCAACAAGTGGCAGAAGGCTCACCCACCTCTGGTAAATGCATGCAGAGGTGGGCAGAAGCCCCTAATTGACCACTTAAATAGCTCAGTCAGCTCTGGGTGGAAAGGTGCAGTGGCACAGTGGTTAGCACTGCAGCCTCACAGCGCCAGGGTCCCAGGTTTAATTCCGACTTTGGGTGTCTGTGCGGAACTTGCACATTCTCCCCGTGTGTGCGTGGGTTTCCTCCGGGTGCTCCGGTTTCCTCCCACAGTCCAAAGATGTGCAGGTTAGATGGACTGGTCATGCTAAATTGCCCCTTAGAATCCAATGATGTGTAGGTTAGGTTAAGGGGTTATTGGGAAAGGGTGGGGCAATCGGCTTGGTTGGAGTGCTGATTCAAGGGTCGGTGCAGACTCGATGGTCCGAATGGCCTCCTTCTGCACTGTAGGGATTCTATGAAGGCAGTCCTCCACATTCCTCACTGGTGACAAAAGGTCATAGAGACAGGAAAATGAAAGGCACTCCAACCCACATTCCCTCGCCATTTTACCTGCACCCTCTACTATCATCCAACAGCATTAATTGGATCAATTAAGATCAAGTGCATACAGGTGGAGAGATTGGATGGTTACTTCACCATGTATAGAGAGACACCCTACTGACACAGGAGGAGAGTGGGTCAGGAGATATATACCGATAATGTTTCACTCTGTGAATAAATGTGTTCCAAGAAAAGACTTGCTCTGTTTTTATTTATTTGTTCACGGGATGTGGGCATCGGAGGCGGAGCCAGCATTTATTGCCCTTCCCTAATTGCCCATGAGGGGGCAGTTAAGAGTCAACACATTGTTGTGGGTCTGGAGCCACATGTCGGCCAGACCAGGTAAGGATGGCAGATTTCCTTCCTGTCAGAGCAATAGTGAACCAAATGGGCTTTTACACCACGCGACAATGGTTTCATGATTATCATGTGACTTTTAATTCCAGATTTTATTGAATTTGAATTTCACTATCTGCAGTGGCAGGATTTGAACCCGGGTCTCCAGAGAATTACTCTGGGTCTCTGGATTACTAATCCAGTGACAAATACCACTAGGCCACCACCTCCCCATCACCACCTTTCTTCGCCGACTGCCGATCAGGAATTATAACAAGGGGGTTGGTAAAATCCAGCCCCAGGAAACCTGTACCCGTTTTGGCAACACTTAGCAACCGGAGAAACATTGGGTCAGAAATTCCTCTGTAATGTAGGCAGGGAAGGAAGAGATCGGGTTGGCCACGGAGAATGTATGCATATAACAAAGCCCCACCTGATTGGAAAGGGTGCAGAGGAGATTTACCAGAATGTTGCCTGGTATGGAGGGAAGATCTTAAGAGGAAAGGCTGAGGGACTTGAGGCTGTTTTCGTTAGAGAGAAGAAGGCTAAGAGGTGACTTAATTGAGGCATACAAGATGATCAGAGGATTGGATAGGATGGACAGTGAGAGCCTTTTTCCTCGGATGGTAACGTCTAGCACGAGGGGACATAGCTTTAAATTGAGGGGAGATAGATACAAGACAGATGTCAGAGGTAGGTTCTTTACTCAGAGAGTAGTAAGGGCGTGGAATGCCCTGCCTGCAACAGTAGTGGACTCGCCAACACTAAGGGCATTCAAATGGTCATTGGATAGACATATGGACGATAAGGGAATAGTGTAGATGGGCTTTAGACTAGTTTCACAGGTCGGCGCAACATCGAGGGCCGAAGGGCCTGTACTGCGCTGTAATGTTCTATGTGCTATGTTCTATGATACTTCTGCTTTCTTTTCACTTGCCCCATAATTTACACCCAGCTCACAAAGACAACCCGATCTTACTAAATCTTACAAGTTTTTGTTTAAAAACAAACCTAAGGGAGTTTTGATTTCCCAAACCACACTCCAGCTGCAAAACCATGCTGGCAGTCCACTGTAAGCTGTTGATAATCCGAACACACAGTCATTGATGCAAAAAAGCTATTTGTTTCTAGTGGGTCAATGCTAAAATTGTATCAGGGCCGACGAACGGTTGTGGAGTAAATTGACAATTGTCCCTTAATTAAACTCCGCTGATCTTGGAAGTGGAGCAAATGTGATTCCTAGCCACCATGTCTCACTTTCTGCCCTCTCACTGTGTAATTAGGCTCCCAGCCAGTCCATCGGGGTGGAATTTTTATTGCAGGAGACTAGAGTTGGATTCATAGGGTTTGGCTATGAAGCTTTAATTTCTGTTCAAGATGTCATGATATTCAAACACACACATCATGATGGACACACTAACAGGCAAATCAGAGTACACAACACCACAACCAATCACAGACAAGAACACCAACCACATAAAAAGCACGAGCACGACACCTGGAGGTCAGTAGGTCTGGGGAGAAGGAAGCATGAAAGAGCTGTTGAAACACCACAAGCAGGGAGCCCCCCACGTGCAGAGTGCAAAGACCAAGTTGTAAATAGCAAGTTTAAATAAACAAGTGTTGTACCATATGCAACTGTGTTGGCTCTTCTGTGTGTTAGAACACCCAACACCACATGGTACAGGAGTGGATCGATACCTGCCTACCAACCTGCCATTCTGGACATGGACCACACCGGCAAACCGCAGCCGATGCAAGTCACGGGGAACCTAGGCACCAACTGGAAGCTCTACAGGCAGCGATTTGACCTGTACATCCGTGCCACCGAAAAACAGAATGTCTCGGATGATTCGAAGATTGCAATGCTCCTCTTCTACGCAGGCCCCCACCCAAATGATGTCTTTAATTCACTGGTGTTCGAGGAAGGCGAAAACCAGGCCAAATATGACACGGTCATCCTCAAAATGGACCAGCACTTTCAAACTGAAGTAAACGAAACTTTCGAAAGATACATCTTTCAGCAACGCCTGCAAGGTAAGGAGGAGCTTTTTCAACCCTTTTTGACGCACCTCCGGATTCTAGCGCAGTCCTGCGGTTACGGCACCACCACAGAGTCCATGATCAGGGACCAGATTGTTTTTGGCGTTGCCTCCAGTGGCCTACGCCAGCAGCTTCTTAAAATAAAGAGCCTCACCTTAGCGTCTGCTGTGGAAGCCTGTGTCCTCCATGAAAATGCGACCTGCCGTTTTGCCCGATTTCAGGCGTCCGAGTTGGCACGGAGGGGGTCCCCAGCCGTCGAATCGGCAAGCCAGGCCGCCCACGACGTTGAACGCATCCAGGCCGTCGATTTCTTCCCGCCCCACGGCCCGGACGACAGCGGCCGCTTCCCGCGCTTTTCGCGGTCTCCCGCGCAGGTGCGCGCCAAGAATAACGGCCACAACGAGGGACGCACTGCGCAGGCGCGCCCACCGCAAGATCGCACTGCGCATGCGCAGTGGCGCAACGAACGCCGTGACGTCATGACGTGCAGCAAGTGTGGAGGTCTACACTTAAAAGGGCAATGTCCTGCAAAATACCAACAGTGCAACAGATGTGCCATGATAGGCCACTACGCAGCCCGCTGTCGTGCGGCTCAACCCATGGATCCGGCGCATCCTCGACAACCTCGCACACGAGTCAGGACCGTCCAGCCCACGCATCAAGACTTCCAGTTAAGTGATGCAGATGACCAGGATGACTTCAGAGTTGCCGTCATTGATGTCAACAAGGTCAATGCCATCAATCCAGACGATGAGTGGTGTGCCACCCTGACGGTCAACCGATCGCGCGTCGCCTTCCGTCTGGACACCGGCGCATCCGCCAACCTGATTGCTTACTCTGCAGTCCAGGCCATGAAGGTCAAACCACTCATCACACCATCCCGGCTTAAGATGGTTGACTATAACGGGAACGTTATCCCGTCCGTAGGATCTTGCCAGCTACAGGTGACTCACAAGAGGTACACGGCCACACTCCCCTTCGAAGTTGTGGGCTCATCAAAGGACTCGTTACTGGGCGCACAAGCGTGTAAGGTCCTTCACCTGGTACAGCGCATCATGTCTCTCTCTCCAGATGAGATATCCGACTTCCCGGATGCTGAGTTCCACGCGAATCTCCATTCCCTCCTCGCTCACAACCAGGAGGTTTTTGAAGGCATGGGGACATTGCCACACACGTACAAGATTCGACTCAGACCGGACGCCATCCCTGTCGTTCACGCACCTCGCAGGGTTCCTGCGCCTCTCAAAGACCGCCTCAAGGCACAACTGCAGATTCTTCAGGACCAAGGGGTCCTATCCAAGGTCACGGAGCCCACGCCATGGGTCAGCTCCATGGTCTGTGTAAAGAAGCCCTCTGGCGAGCTCCGTATATGTATAGATCCAAAAGATCTGAACAACAACATCATGCGGGAACACTATCCCATCCCAAAACGAGAAGACCTCACCAGCGAGATGGCGCGAGCCAACATATTCACTAAATTGGATGCGTCCAAAGGATTCTGGCAGATCCAACTGGACCCGGCCAGCCGAAGACTATGCACATTCAACACCCCTTTTGGCAGATTCTGCTACAACCGGATGCCATTCGGCATCATTTCGGCATCTGAAGTATTCCACCGCATTATGGAGCAGATGATGGAAGGCATCGAAGGGGTACGTGTATATGTGGACGATATCATCATTTGGTCCACCACTCCGCAGGAACACATGCATCGTCTTCGACGTGTCTTCACCCGCATACGGCAAAATGGCCTGCGTCTCAACCGTGCGAAGTGTGCTTTCGGCCAGACGGAGCTGAAATTCCTCGGGGACCACATCTCAAGGTCCGGGGTCCGTCCCGATGCAGACAAGGTTAGCGCCATCACAGCCATGCCACGACCGGCTGACAAGAAGGCTGTCTTAAGATTCCTGGGCATGGTCAACTTCCTTGGGAAGTTCATTCCCAACCTGGCTTCTCATACAACAAACATGCGCCATCTCGTAAAAAAATCGACGGAATTCAACTGGCACCAGTCGCATCAGCAGGAATGGGAGGAGCTCAAGCACAAACTGGTCACGGCACCAGTGCTGGCCTTCTTTGACGCGACTCGCCCTACAAAGATCTCAACAGACGCCAGCCAATCTGGTATTGGAGCGGTACTCCTGCAAAAAGACAGCACGTCATCATGGGCCCCGGTTGCGTATGCCTCACGAGCCATGACCCCTACCGAACAGCGCTACGCGCAAATCGAAAAAGAATGCCTGGGCTTGTTAACTGGACTGGACAAGTTCCACGACTATGTGTATGGCCTGCCACGATTCACGGTCGAAACTGACCACCGCCCCCTGGTCAACATCATTAACAAAGACCTGAACGACATGACTCCTCGCCTCCAGCGCATCTTACTCAAACTCAGGAGGTACGATTTTGAACTGATCTACACTCCGGGGAAGGAACTCATAGTGGCGGACACTCTTTCCCGAGCAGTGAGCACACCACCAGATGCGGAGGGGTTCGTGCGTCAAATTGAGGCACACGTGACTCTGACAGCAGCAAATATGCCAGCTGATGATCCTTGTCTGGCCCACATACGCGCAGAGACGGCGACTGACCCTCTGCTGCAGCGAGTGATGCGCCACATGACGGAAGGGTGGCTAAAAGGGCAGTGCCCCCAGTTTTACAATGTGCGAGATGATCTCACCAATATAGACGGGGTCCTTATGAAATCGCATAGGATCGTCATTCCACACAGTGTGCGCCAGATGATTCTTCGTCAACTACACGAAGGCCACTTGGGTGTCGAAAAATGCAGACGAAGGGCCCGGGCGGCGGTATATTGGCCGGGTATTAATGAAGACATAGCCAACATGGTGCTCAACTGCACAACCTGTCAGAGGTTTCAGCCGGCGCAACCTCCGGAAACACTTCTACCACACGAGATGGTGACGTCCCCCTGGGCGAAGGTGGGTGTTGACCTATTTCACGCGCTCGGCAGAGATTACATTGTTATTATAGACTACTTCTCAAACTACCCGGAAGTCATGCCTCTCCATGATCTGACGTCGTCCGCAGTCATTGGGGCCTGCAAGGAAACGTTTGCTCGCCATGGCATTCCAAGGACTGTCATGTCAGACAATGGACCTTGTTTTGCCAGCCGTGAATGGTCGTCCTTTGCCGCAGCATATGGTTTCACTCATGTGACATCCAGCCCTCTGCATCCACAATCGAACGGGAAGGCTGAAAAGGGTGTCCACATCGCAAAGCGGCTCCTGTGCAAGGCGGCTGATGCCGGATCGGACTTTAACCTTGCCTTGCTGGCCTATCGATCGGCCCCGTTATCCACGGGCCTCTCGCCAGCGCAGCTACTAATGGGTCGCTCCCTCAGGACGACGGTACCTTCCGTCCTGGCACCGACAACAGACCATGAGGCGGTTCTTCGGGACATGCAACTGCAGCGTGATCGCCAGAAAGGTCGGTACGACACACGAGCGACGGACCTGCCCCCCCTGTCCTCCGGAGACAAAGTACGCGTCCATCAACCGTATGGTGGCTGGTCAGCACCGGCCGAAGTCCTCCGACAAGTGGCTCCCCGCTCGTTCCTGGTTCGCATGCCGGATGGTTCCGTGCGTCGCCGCAATCGGCGCGCCCTTCGCCGACTTCCACGTTCACAGCCACACAACACGCCAGATCCTCAACAGGCTTCCGAGGATGACTTTGTGGAGCTGCCGCACATCACGCCCTTTCCATCGCCACCCATGGCCATGCCTGCACAGCAGCCGGTGGTTCTTGATCCACCCTTAAGGCGGTCAACCCGAATTCGTCGCAAACCCATTAGAATGGACTTATAATACAGTTCATATGTTTAATAAGTTGGACAATTTTACATGATAACCTGTTGTTGTTTATCGTTCCAGATGTCGTCTGACTGGACAACTGTTCAAAATTTTTTTTCTTCTTCTCTCGTTCGCATTTCTGTTATGTTATGGTACAACTGGATTCATGTGACGCACTCGACATCGCCCCATGTACATAGTTCCGTCATAGACACATGCTGCACACGACACACACACACTCTTAGATGCACTCACGTCACGATCATATTTATTACCACGTAGGCACATATCTTTGTAAAAAGGGGGGATGTCATGATATTCAAACACACACATCATGATGGACACACTAACAGGCAAATCAGAGTACACAACACCACAACCAATCACAGACAAGAACACCAACCACATAAAAAGCACGAGCACGACACCTGGAGGTCAGTAGGTCTGGGGAGAAGGAAGCATGAAAGAGCTGTTGAAACACCACAAGCAGGGAGCCCCCCACGTGCAGAGTGCAAAGACCAAGTTGTAAATAGCAAGTTTAAATAAACAAGTGTTGTACCATATGCAACTGTGTTGGCTCTTCTGTGTGTTAGAACACCCAACACCACACAAGATGCAATCATTTACTTGTTATTTCACAGGTTGATTCAGAGAGCTGCTGACCTTGAAAGCTGCTGGGGGAAAACAGTGAACAGAGACCTTTACTCACCAAGCCGTGGCTCGTAATATCAACATTTGCAGCTTTGTTTGCCTCATGGTTTGGCCATTGAGGTCAGTCAGGTAGAAATCAAACTCCTTTCCGCCCGTCATTTGGGCATGAGTCAGGCCCAACTTTGGGGACCAGCCTCCGATCTCCAACAGGCACGTGAAAAAGATGTAAACTGAAATTGGATGCCTGGCAGCCACCCAGTGCAAACATTGAGTCCCTACTTTTGTAAATGGGCAGGTTCAAGCCCCCTCACTGTAAACGTGATAGACGGGGAAGGCCTCCACCCATCCCATCCCGCATCCTTCAGTGGCTGTGATGCGACCATCAATTCACTCGAGACATGAGTCGAAATAAAATGTGGCTTTAATCAACTTAGAACAGTGCCTGCCTGCGACTGAGCCATTACTGAGAACCGCCTACAGGTCAACTGCTCTTTATATCTCCCTTCAAGGGGAGGAGCCATGGGCGGAGCCCATACATGCCCCAACATGTTCCCCAATGGATAATGCCAAACAATGGCCCATGGGTGGAGCCCACTAGGGCAACAGCATAGCACAGATACAAATACAAGGGCAAAGCATGGTACAGATATTTTAAAAAAAAATTTAGAGTACCCAATTCATTTTTTCCAATTAAGGGGTATTTTAGCGTGGCCAATCCACCTACGCTGCACATCTTTGGGTTGTGGGGGCGAAACCCACGCAAACACGGGGAGAATGTGCAAACTCCACGCGGACAGTGACCCAGAGCCAGGATTGAACCTGGGATTTTGGCGCAGTGAGGCAACAGGGCTAACCCACTGCGCCACCATGCTGCCATGCATGGTACAGATACAATAGTGGATTATTGGTATAATACATTCACCACAGGCTGCTTTTGCCTAAGCAATGTCGGCTAACTAAAGGCAAGTTTTTGAACATTTTGAGAATATAATAACCTCCCTGTGGAGCTGGGAGGAACAGGACTGCCAGCTAAGACTGGTCCATAACCTTCCCGTTTTTATCATTGAATATACAGTGCAGAAGGAGGCCATTCGGCCCATCGAGTCTGCACCGGCTCTTGCAAAGAGCACCCTACCCAAGGTCAACACCTCCACCCTATCCCCATAACCCAGCAACCCCACCCAACACTAAGGGCAATTTTGGACACTAAGGGCAATTTATCATGGCCAATTCAGCTAACCTGCACATCTTTGGACTGTGGGAGGAAACCGGAGCACCCGGAGCAAACCCACGCACACACGAGGAGGATGTGCAGACTCCGCACAGACAGTGACCCAAGCCGGAATCGAACCTGGGACCCTGGAGCTGTGAAGCAATTGTGCTATCCACAACAATGCTACCATGCTACCGTGTTGACCTGACATTGCCGGTACTAACCTGAGGCTTGCTGCTGGTGGGGCCTGAAATCATGCAGTGCAAAAGGCTGAACCGCCTGGGAGACACAATAGAGACTGACATCACTTAAAACCCCAATCTTGGGCCTCCCATGCAGATCAGGCCTTCAAGTTCAGGCCTGCTAGCCCCCTGTGTTGGGCACAGGTACTGGCAGCATCACCGCCTTTGCCCTTGAAACCAAACATATTTTCACTCGAGTGGATTTAGGCCTTAACTCCCAAAACATCCAGGTGGATTGGGATAGAGGTTAAAATTCAAAAAAATGTTAAACCAGAGCTGAACCACTCGAATTACTCACTTCTGGTTTTAACAAAAGCAGGATGAAAGCCAGGTGACCAAACTGGTTTCAGGTGATGGGGTTTCCATTTAGGTATTTTAATCATGGGATCATAGAATTTACAGTGCAGAAGGAGGCCATTCAGCCCATCGAGTCTGCACCGGCCCTTCTAAAGAGCACCCTGCTAAAGCCCACACCTCCACCCTATCCCTGTAACTCAGTGACCCCATATAACCTTTTTTTGGACACAAAGGGCAATTTAGCATGGCCAATCCACCTAACCTGTAACTAAAAGAGAGAATGCTAGAAAATTTCCGTCGGTCTGGCAGCATCTGTGAGGAGAGAAAAGAGCTAACTTTTCAAGTCCAGATGACCTTTTGTCAAAGCCTAACCCACACATTTTTGGACTGTGGGAGGAAACCGGGGCACTCAGAGGAAGCCCACGCAGACACGGGGAGAGTGCAGACTCCGCACAGGCCGTGACCCAAGCTGGGAATTGAACCTAGGACCCTGGAGTTGTGAAGGCTATGTGTGTCTTCACGTTAACGGTGATGCTATTTCTTTTGCACCTAGTTGCAGTCTACCAATTTAATATAAAACTGCAAGCCAGCAAAACCTAATACTAAAAAATAATGGCCCGTGACTTCCTATCCGGTCATTGACTCAAGTCGCTGATCCGTCGCACATGCGTGGCGTGGAGGTGCGGGCCGATGGCCATGCTTGCTGGAAGTGCATGCCGTTCAAACTCCCGGCCAGTTTTTGTTTCCCGCTGGAGCTGCCGAATGCAAAATGCAGGGACAGCATGAATTGGACCACTTGTCCCGATGTTAGGTGAGTTTTGACACCTTTTTATCTGCACTTTTATTTTTCAGTCTAGCAGAGACAGGAGACAATGGGAGACATTTTATTGGGCGGTTAATGTTTTATACTATTAGCTTTTATAAATATGTTTAAAATGCAAATAAAATGAAAGGAAGATTTTTTTTCAAACTTTGATTTGTTAGGAGGCTATTAATTCCATTAAAAGGATACTGTACTGTATAAAGTGAGTTTGGAGTCACAGAAAGTGAAAGAAAGATATTTTAAAAACTTTTGTTTGTCATGGTGGATGTTAATTCTATTAAAGGAACAATAATGAATAGAATGCGGTGACCACTCGCAAACAAGTATGATTGTCCACCTAAATACTGGTCATGGGTTCTGTGGGTTCTTGCGTGGCTGATGATCCTGATTCTAGAGCCCATCCTCAATCACTCATTCGCAGGAGTTTCCAAAAAGTGGGATCGGTCCCTGGACGCTGGATCGTGGGTATTCCTTTCCCAGGCTCCTTTTACAGGCCTCCTCTTGCCGTTGGAAGAATTATGACCCTTCAATCAGGAGGTTCTTCCAAGTAGGTCTCTTCTGAGCAAAGGTCTCCCAGGTTTGAAAAGCTTCCTATGTCCTCCTCTTGTTTGGGACCCTTTCTTGAGCTGGATGAAGAAGATTTGCTTTGGCAGTCGGAACTCTGACATCCTAAGCTTATGGGCGGCCACCGGAGTTGGAGATGATCATGGCCTCGATAGTGGTGCTATTGACTCCTTCAAGGACACTAATGTTAGCACGTTTGCCCTCCCAGCCGATTCAGAACTAAAGTACATTTAGATTTTGCAATGTATTTTAAGCTGTGTTGCCTCCCTGATATAAGGTTCATCCTTACAAGCCTCGGTGATTACTTCAAATGCTTTAACAAAGTTTCATGCCTTAGTTGACATATGCAAGCTTCCTGTAAGCTAATGTGAACTATCTCTCTGACAGGTATTGCAGTGAATCATTTATCTCCCCAAAGAGTGAATTGCCAAAGGACATCCTGAAATGATGTTGGAGGAGATGTGTGCCAGAATAGTATGCTTCAGCAGCTGCTGCTTTTGGACTTTGAGCTTGTAACGTTAACAATTGATATGTCAAAACTCTCCCCTTCCTCCCTCTTTACAAATAGACAGAACTGCTGTGTTTATGCGGGGAAATATATTTTAATCACCATCGTGTTTAAGTGAGAAAATGTATTTGTTGCAAGAAATGTGTAACGGTTGAGGTAGTTCAATGTTATTGTTCAGCTGATAAAGTTAAATGTTAAGTTAAATGTTAACTGGTTTCAAAGTTTTGTGTGTATAAAATAATTTTTGTTAATACATGTTTTACACTAAACTTTACAAGCTTCTACAAATGTCTTACTGAAACATCAAAACACAACATTTAATTATGAGATAATTATAAATAAATAAGGTAATTAAAGTAAACAAGGCATAAACACAATAACACAGGGGCACACTGGTTAGCACTGCTGCCTCACAACACCAGGAACCCATGTTAAATTCAGACCTTGGGTGATTGTGTGGTATTTGCACATTCTCCCCATTTCTGCCTGGGTTTCCTAGAACAATGGAGTAGAACCATAGAATTCTTACAGTGCAGAAGGATGCCATTCAGCCCATTGAGTCTGCACCCACTCTCTGAAAGAGTATCCTACCCAGGTCCAGTCCCCGCCCTATCCCTGGAACCTAACCTACACATCCCTGGACACTAAGGGGCAATTTAGCATGACCAATCCACATAACCTGCACATCATTGGATTGTGGGAGGAAACCGGAGCACCCAGAAGATACCCACACAGAAACTGGGCGAACGTACAAAGTCCACACAGACAGTCACCCAAGACTGGTATTGAACCCGGGTCCTTGGAGTCGTGAGGCAGCAGTGCTAACCATTGTGCCACCGTGCCGTTGCCATTTCCTCCGGGGCTTCAGTTTCCTCCCACGGTCCAAAGATGCGCAGATTAGATGGATTGGCCTTGCTAGATTCCTCCTTCGTGTTAGTGTCCAAAGATTAGGTGGGGTTACGGGGATAGGGCAGGGGTGTGGGCCTGGGTAGGGTGCTCTTTCGGGGGTGTCGGTGCAGGCTCAATGGGCCGAATGGCTTTCTTCTGCACTGTCGTGATTCTATGATTCTATAAACACAAGTCAAAAAAATATCAGCTGTTACAAGGACAGTGACAGCAAAAAGCTCTCGGGCATTTTAAAATCTTCTGACCATAATCTAAATTAAAACATACAAACACTTTTAAGCATGCCACACGTATAGTAATATAGTGCAGATTTAAATCGTTTCACAGATATAAAACAAATAATCAAACCTATGTTCACTTATAAATAATCACCTTTAATTACAAAAAAATTAAAATTACTTGAAAAGAATCAATAACAGCAATGCCTGTATAAAAGAAAGAGGAAAGAAAACTGTTTAAAAAATCTTCTACATACCATTAAAACATTTGTTAAATATGTTGCCTGTTGTGAATGTAAATCTGCTGTTTAAATGCCTGCCCTCAATTGGTGTTGCCAAGCTGGCCCTGTCGTAAGGGGCTGTGCTTGTCCTGCACCGCGCTGGAGCCTGCGCAGACTGGAGCGTTGGAGGCTCGAGTCTGCCGCACTGAGAGGAAGGTTGGACGTGATATCCGATCGCACGTAAGTGCGCATTTTCCTTTTTGGAATCTGCAGCCCGTGGTTTCCCACCGCTAGCAGGACTTTACGGGCCAATATTAGGTGATTGTATTTGATTATATTTCAACAGATAACAAGAGTTGTTTAGTATGCATATTCACAACAAGAGAGAAAAGATAGGAGAGAATGATGCGAATATTTCACGTTAAAAATTGTTCTTCTCGTCCAATTAGTTTGTAACAACACTGTTACTGCACCTGCAGTTAGCTAGTCTAAAAGCAGTTTAATTGAACAAAGCAGTAGTTCCTGAAGAAGTCTTAGTTATTTCAAGCCTGACTCCCTCTTAATACCCTGCAAAATCAATATTCATGCAGCGGACACGATGTGTGGCTGTAGAGGTAACATGGAGGCTTCAGTGTCTGGCAGAAAATTGGAGCGGCCATCTGTTGGGAAGTAAAAGCCCTCACTGGGCCCAAAAGATAATCGAACGTTTCTCCATAGAATCCGTACAGTGCAGAAGGAGGCCATTTGGCCCATCGAGACTGCACCAACCTATCGGGAAAAGCAGGGACTGACTTCAAAATTAATTGATCCTCTTCTGGAATTGATTACTGTTGTGTAATTCTAGTATTCCGTCGCTAGTAGTTTTGCAATGGAACAGGGGCCTTTTAAGAGACCGATCACATGACATCATTCCGTCATCCGCCATTTGCGCCGGCAAATGGGCAGTGTAACATAGCAACCTGCAGTGTTAGCATCTTATAATAAACTCTTCATTTGTTTGAACCTCTTGAGGCCTTTGACAAAGTACCGTATGGTAGACTGGTACAAAAGGTGAAGTCACATGGGATCAGAGGAGAGCAGGCAAGTTGGATACAGAACTGGCTTGGGCACTGAAGACAGAGGGTAGCAATAGAAGGGTGCTTTTCTAAATGGAAGGCTGTGACTAGCAGTGTTCCACAGGGATCAGTTCTGGGACCTTTGTTGTTCGTAGTGTATATAAATGATTTGGAAGAAAATGGAGCTGGTCTGATTAGTAAGGCCGCAAGCAGCACAAAAATTGGTGGAAATGCGGATAGTGAAGAGGATTGTCAGAGGATACAGCAAGATAAAAACTGTTGGAGTCTTGGGCGGGGAAACGGCAGGTGGAGTTTAATCTGGACAAGTGTGAGGTATTGCACTTTGGACGGTCCAATGCAGGTAGGAATTACACAGGAAATGGTATTTGCTGTCTCCATGGATTTAGCAACCAAAGAAGCCCAGCAGTTGAGTTCAAGCACAAGAATTTACAAGATGTCGGCTGCCACCAGAACACAAACACAGACTCGCACTTGCCATCGGTGTGCAAGAACTGGGCACTCAGCAGCAGATTGTTGGCGGAAAGACAACATGAGCAGGAATTACGGCAGAAAGGGCCTCATTGGACGTGCTTGTTGGAAAAAGAAACAAGTTTCAGGCAAAATTTGCAAAAAGAATGAGCCAAATAAATCAAATGGGAAACTGAATAAAGGAAAAGCATCCACGTGGTACAAAAAATACGTGAGAAGAAACTCGATTCACAGTCTGAAGATGAACTGTCATTAAAGGTACTGGATATTGTGAATGAAACATACTGATATTGGGCCACTTTGTTACTGGATAGTCAGTCGGTGAAGCTGGACACTGGGGCAGCCATCTCGTTGGAATCCAAAACTGTTTGTCAAGAAGAGCTGCGAGAAATTGCTCCAAAAGGCTTTTTCCCAGGGTAGAGGGGTCAATTACTAGGGGGCATAGGTTTAAGGTGCGAGGGGCAAGGTTTAGAGGAGATGTACGAGGCAAGAATTGTGACAGAGCAGAAAGAGGCCACTCGGCCCATCGTGTCCACACTGCTGCCAGGGCAGCACGGTAGCATAGTGGTTAGCACAATTGCTTCACAGCTCCAGGGTCCCAGGTTCGATTCCGGCTTGGGTCACTGTCTGTGCGGAGTCTGCACGTTCTCCCTGTGTCTGCATTGGTTTCCTCCGGGTGCTCCGGTTTCCTCCCACAGTCCAAAGATGTGCAGGTTAGGTGGGTTGGCCATGATAAATTGCCCTCAGTGTCCAAAATTGCCCTTAGTGTTGGGTGGGGTTACTGGGTTATGGGGATAGGGTAGAGGGTTGACCATGGGTAGGGTGCTCTTTCCAGGCCGGTGCAGACTCGATGGGCCGAATGGCCTCCTTCTGCACTGTAAATTCTATGATAATCTATGCTCTCCACACAGTCATTATGATTGAGTACCATTCTCTATCCTGTGGTTTCAGTACTGCTAATAACAGCAACAACATCACAAGATACTTCACAGGAGCGGTCATCGCACACAGTTTAAATGGCCTAAGAAGGTATTAGGGCAGACAAGCAAAAGCTTGATTAAAGAGGTAGGTTTTTAAGGAAGAGAGTTGGCGAGATGGGACGATATACGGTGGATGAAGGCAGATGTGGGGGCCGGTTTAGTTCAGTTGGCCGGACAGCTGGCTCATGATGCAGAGCAAGGCACGGGTTCAATTCCCGTACCGGCTAAGGTTATTCTCGACCGTCCCCCTCGCCTGAGGTGTGGTGATCCTCAGGTTAAATCACCACCAGACAGCTCTCCCCCTCAAAGGGGAAAGCAGTCTATGGTCAGCTGGGACTATGGAGACTTTACTTACTCTTATATGGAGGACATTCCGGAGCTTGGGGCTTCGGAATGTTGCAGGCAGGAACGGTGAAAACCAGATTTGCACACTGACCTTCCAAAACTATAAATTGAAGGTAATTACCACAAATGTGTGCTCTGCTTGCATTTCAGAGCTTGGCCCTATTGTTCACAGTCCCTCTGAACAAGCCGAGATTCCATTCATGAATTAAAGATTAGCAGGTCAAAAATCATTAACAGATGCATTATTCAACACTGGGACTCTGGGCTGTGGGATTTGCTGCAGATGTTCTCATTCTTTAATTGAGCTGTCACCTTGTTCTGCTAATATTGTCCCCTTTGCAATATCCCCTCACAATCAACAAGTGATAATTCTACAGACCTGACCAGCCAACTGGTCTTTTCTATGTTCAGAATTCTGCTAAATCATTTTCTCTACACCCGGCACCCCTCATCCCCCCCCCCCCCCCCCCCCCGCCACACACACACCACTCCACCCCCGCACCCCCACAACAGCCCCTGCCACCTCGCCCCTGAAGACACTGGGCTTTTGTTGTTGCACAGTTGTACTGGCATGAATCGCCAGCTACAGTCTCAAGAGGATGCTTGTGATGTATGAACCTGCAGAATGTGCCCTGGAGAGCTCTGTTACTGTGAAAGAGGCAAAAGCACACGATTTGAACCATACAGGATCACAGGAACAGGAGTAGGCCGTGCAAGCTCCTCCATTCAATTAGATTATGGCCGAACTGTGCTTCCAATGCATCTACCGACCTTTGCTTCGTGTCCCTTCAAGTCCTTCCCTCAGAGAAATCTATTGGTCTCAGGCTTCGGAACACCAACTGTCGCACTATTCACAGCCTCCTTAGGGAGTTAGTTTTAGATTTCTTTTGTGAGAAAATGTGCTTCTCAATTGCCCCCTAGCTAGCTCTAATTTATACTTATGTCCCTGATTAGTGATCCACCCATAAAGAATCATAGAACCATATAACACCGAAGGAGCCATTCGGCCCCATTGTCTCTGCGGCAGGTCCTTGAAAGGGCCGTCCAATTAGTTGCATCTTTGGACTGTGGGAGGAAACCGGAGCACCCGGAGAAAACCCACGCAGACACAGGGAGAACGTGCAGACTCCGCACAGACAGTGACCCAAGCCAGGAATCGGACCTGGGACCCTGGAGCTGTGAAGTAATTGTGCTAACCACAATGCTACCGTGCTGCCCGGTTAATCTGCTCTCATCTGCGCTTTCCTCTTAGCTCTATAATCCTCTCCCCTTCAGGTATTTATCCAATTTCCTTTTGAAAGTTACAATTGAATCTGGTTCTACCACCCTCTCAGGCAGTGCTTTCCAGATCATAATAACTCACAGCATAAAACTATCTTTCTCGTCTCCTCTCTGACGCAGTTGCCATCATAATAATAATATTTAGTCATGTCACAAGTAGGCTTACATTAACATTGCAATGAAGTTACTGTGAAAATCCCCCAGTCTCCACACTCCAGCACCTGTTCGGGTACACAGAGGGAGAATTCAGAATGTCCAATTCACCTAACAGCACGTCTTTCGGGACTTTTTGGAGGAAACCGGAATGCCCAGGGGAAACCCCCACAGAGACAGGGAGAGTGTGCAGACTCCGCACAGACAGTGAATCGAATCCGGGTCCCTGGCGCTGTGAAGCCTCAGTGCTAACCAGTGTGCTGCCGTGCCGTCACAACCCTTCTGCCTGTGGAAACATTTTACCCCGTGTTTAAGCTATCAAAACCCTCCATGACCTTAACGGTGCTATTAACAGCAGACTTGATGGGCCGAATGGCCTCCTACTGCATTGTAGGGATTCTGTAATTCCCCTCAAACTTCTCTGCTTAAAGGGGAACAACGTCTACAATCTCTCCATGCAACTGAAGTTCCTCATCTCTGGGAGCATTCGCTTAAATTCCTTCTTGACCCTCTCCGAGGGTAGTGCCCGGAGGGTAATGCCCGAAAGGGTAGTGCCCAGAATGGGACACAATATTCCAACTGAACCCGAACAAATAGAACATAGAACCTTACAGCGCAGTACAGGCCCTTCGGCCCTTGATGTTGCGCCGACCTGTGAAACCACTCTAAAGCCCATCTACACTATTCCCTTATCGTCCATATGTCTATCCAGTGACCATTTGAATGTCCTTAGTGTTGGCGAGTCCACTACTGTTGCAGGCAGGGCATTCCACGCCCTTACTACTCTCTGAGTAAAGAACCTACCTCTGACATCTGTCCTATATCTATCTCCCCTCAATGTAAAGCTATGTCCCCTCGTGCTAGACATCACCATCCAAGGAAAAAGGCTCTCACTATCCACCCTATCTAATCCTCTGATCATCTTGTATGCCTCAATTAAGTCACCTCTTAACCTTCTTCTCTCTAACGAAAACAGCCTCAAGTCCCTCAGCCTTTCCTCTTAAGATCTTCCCTCCATACCAGGCAACATTCTGGTAAATCTCCTCTGCACCCTTTCCTATGCTTCCACATCCTTCCTATAATGCGGCGACCAGAATTGCACGCAATACTCCAAATGCGGCCGCACCAGAGTATTGTACAGCTGCAACATGACCTCATGGCTCCGAAACTCAATCCCTCTACCAATAAAAGCTAACACACCGTACGCCTTCTTAACAACTCTATCAACCTGGGTGGCAACTTTCAGGGATCTATGCACATGGACACCGAGATCTCTCTGCTCATCCACACTGCCAAGAAATGATTTATGGTTATTGTTTCCCCTGAATTCATTTAATCACCACTTCATTTACCTGGGCTTCTCTGCTCTGTTCACCTTGGTTTGCGCACTGAACTTTGGCCCTTTGGCTTTTCATCAAGGTTTCCCAAAGGACAAACGGGCCCTTATCGATGGGCCACTCGGTTGCAACATTGGCACCTCCAGTTTGTTCAGCCGCAGGGAGGAATGCAAGCAATGGAGCTGGAGCCAGCAAGCATCCTTCTGCGTATAATAGTGTTTTCATAGCTGTGCTTTGAAAGCACATGGCATTTTTTGGATGCTATCCATTCCCCTCACAGAATCAGGACGTTTGCCGAACCATGAAAAGAGGCACCATTCTGAAATCTCAAATTCATGGCGTGTCACGTACAGTCGGTCTTTGAGGAGACAACATTTCACTGATTCAGAATGTAGACATGGAGCTTGCCAGGCATAATAAATAATGTACCTTTTATTTCACTAAACACGCTGCTTTCAGCATTATAGATTCCAAATTCCTGTGGTCCTCCAATCAATTTAATCGGCATGGATAATTCTATAATTTGGTTCAGGCTCAGGACCCCACTGTAGCCCCTTACCCAGTGCTGGGGTCAGACTGGTCTCAGCTGGAGAATGGTCTGCAGTGTTTCTGGGCTGGGAAATGCCAGAGTTACTGTTTAATGTCACTGTTGCCTGGTCCTGCTGCAAGACAGAAGCCTTGCATTTATATCAAGCTTTTCACAAATACTGGACATCTTCACAGCCAATGAAGCGCTCTTGAAGTGTAGTTGATGGTGCAATTTAGGAAACATGGCAGCCAATGAGCGCATAGCGAGCTCCCATAAACAGCAATGTGGTATTGACTAGAATACTGTTTTTCGTGATGTGATTGAAGGATAAATATTGGCCGTGACACTGGTGATGGCTCCCCTGTTCTTCTTCAGTAATAGTGCCATGGGTATGTTTATCTTTACCCCAGAAGGCAGATCAGACCTTCGTTCAATTTCCCATCTGAAAGCCTGCGCCTCTGACAGTGCAGTGCTCCCTCAGTATTACACAAGAGTGTCAACGTTTTGTTTTTGTGCTTGCGCAAAGTGCGTGTGCATGCGTGTGTGTTTAGTGGGAACATCTTGGTTCAGTTATGGAATTTCCTGTGGCCCAATAGTTTGTCAATATATACTGTCTACACATTTACACATGAAGATTAGCCATTTATTTGAAGTAAATACTTTGGTATAATCTTTTTCTCCACAGTTTAGTGAACAAAACAAGGCTTGGCTGTTAATTGTCAATCGCCATCAACTGGTGCATTTGCCATAGCAACGCCTCTACCAATCAGAGTACACTTGCCAACCAATCAGCACTCTCTTCTCATACAGTGTAAATAATTCCTTTCTCCTTTTCCTGATATTCTTGCGAATTGTCGTGATGAGTACAAGAGAGAAAGTTTTGACATGTCTCTTTTTCAGCAATAGTAAAAGCATGTGTTAGGATCCCGGACAAGCACTCGACTATTTTCAATTTGTAAAACTGTGAGCCCAGTTGAACCCGTCAGTCAATCACAACCCGCCTTTGCTACCGGCAAGACAGGTGCGGCGTGGTGACGATAAGGGGAGGGGGGGAGGTGGATCCTTGCCTTTCAGACTTCACAATCACAGCTTTGTCAGACAATTGCACATGACTTAGGCATTTGTATTGTGCAACCATTTCTGCTTCTTTGAGCTTGGCGTGATGCAACCTCCGGTCAACACTATCCAGCAGACTTGAATCTCACAAGCACTGCAAACAACAATCCCATGTATAAATGAGAACACCTTGAACTCACAGTGACGCATTTGATCGAAGCATGACTCCTGATTCAACTCCCTAGTTTAAAAATGGCAAAACGTTCCAGGAAACCAATTCATTTGCAATAAAGTGCTATTTCCATCTGTCCAATTGAGCTTTAACAGAAAAATTGCAGCTTGTAATAAACAGTAAGCATTTTCTTATTTAAATTGAAACTAATCACACTTACAAATCCCCAGCATGGAACACATAATAGGAGAGCGAAGTACTGCAGATGTTAATATAAACAGAAAATGCAGGAATTACTCAACAGGCCAGGGAGAAGAAACAGAGTTAACAAATCAGGTTCACCATCTGCACTAATTCTGATGAAGGACCACTGACCTTCTTTCCCTCTGCACAGATGTGCTGAGCATTTCCAACACTTTCCATTTCTATTGGAGCAAAAATTAGCCCTTTTTCCAGACCCCCGAAGAGTAATCAGACTTCTTGTGAGTCTCTCATTCCCCTTCAACACGAAACCCAAGCTACCTGGGATCTGGTTTGGCCCAATGTTAAACGTGAATTTAAAAAAAAGATAATAGGCGGGGTTCTCCGGCCTCCCAGTCGCATGCTTCTCGGCAGCGGGAGGCGGCGCGCGTTTGCTGGCGGCGGGTTTCTCGGCTCTCGCCGCCGTCAATGGGAGTTCCCATTCAAGCCACCCCACACCCTCAGGGAACCCACGGACTGGAGTGCGCTGCCGGCTGGACCAGAGGATCGAGCCACCAGCAACCGGCCAGAGAACTCCGGCCAGTGTACGAAGGAAACATAAAGCTAGCTCAGCAAAGAAAAATCAATACCAAAGCAATAACTTGGTCATCTTTAATAAAGTGTCATGACTAAAAATTATCCTTAAATAATAAGCTTTATTGGTGTCACAATTAGGCTTATATTAATACTACAATGAAGTTACTGTGAAAAAATGCCAAGCAGCGGGGCTAACTAGTAAAATATTTTTGTTTTGCCTTATTTCTCCTGAAGCAGAGATGCAGAGGGACAGAACCAGAGAGGGGACAGAGCGCTTCATTGGTCACCAGAGAAGGCAGAGGGGACTGGAGCCAAGTTAAGGAATGAGGTTTAAGGCTCAAGGTGAGTGGGGGAAAGTTTAAGGGAGATGTGCGGGCTAAGTCTTTCACGCAAAGAGTGGTGGGTGCCTGGAACGTGCTGCCAGAGGATGTGGTGGAAGCAGCACATTAACAACATTTAAGGTGCATCTGGATGGACACATGAATCGGGAGGAAATGGAGGGATACGGACGGAGTAAGGGCAGAAGGTTTTCTTTTAAATTAGGGCACCATGATCGGCACAGGCTTGGAGGACCGAAGGGCCTGTTCCTGTGCTGCACTTTTCTTTGTTCTTTGTTCTCTTCGTTCTTTGTAACACCAACTTCACATTCGCCTCCGGTGGAACACACTCTGAGCTAGCGTTGGCAGAATTTTTATGAACGTGGGGCTGGCAAGCGGATTGACTGTCAGCCTGGGTTTCCCTCCTCTCCCAGACTTAGTAAATAATTGTGAGCCCAGACCATTTCCGGATCCTAATGCGGCCCAAGGCACTGATGGCTTGGGAAATATTCTCCCTGAACTGCAACATTGAACAAGAAGCCTTCTACTTTAAGAACTAAACTAAATTTTGTAAATGGTGAAGTATTACTCCCCTTTCAATCACTTCCCAACTTTAGAGCCTAATCAATTTACACTTCATTGAAATTCAAGCTGATTTTTCTCCCTTTCAACAGTTTCAAACTGTTTGATTGTTTTAAATTTTAATCCTCAAACAAATTGGGCTAAAACTTGGACTAAATATGGCGGCGTGGTGGCCCAGTGGTTAGCACTGCTGCCTCGCAGCTTCAGGGACAGGGGTTTGATTCCAACCTTAGATGACTGTCGGTGTGGGGCTTGCATGCTCTCCCCGTGTCTGTGTGGGTTTCCTCTGGGTGCTCCGCTTTGCTCCCACAGTCCAAAGATGTGCAGGGGGTTACGGGGATAGGACGCGGGAGTGGTACTCTTTCAGAGGGTTGATGTAAACTCGATGGGCCCCCCTTCTGCACTGTGGGGATTCTATGGATTCTATGGAACTGGGGTTTAATGGTTTTCTTGGGACGGTGGCTGGGTGGCTGAGTGGGGGGTTGTGGGTGTCGGTGTCGCTACATGTGACCGCTGGCACCCATGTAGAACGAGATGGAGGAGGTCATGCCATCTATTTTGTGCCCACTTCATCTGCATCAGTGCTGGTCCAAAGCAGCTGCTGCACTGCACTGTGATCACCTGAGCTGCTCATGGCTCCGCACAAACTAGGGGTACTGGTCAAATCCTGGGAGAGGGGAGTGCACCGGCATTGGTGCACTTGTTGGGTAGATGGTCGCGCAGATAGCCAATCTGTCAAATCAGGAATGATGGCTGCGTTTCAGAGTTGGGACATGCTGTGCGGCCTGTGGATATGGCCGTCCGCTGTCTGTATAGAGGAATGGAGCTGCTGACAAAGCAAAAGCTGCAAGTTGACCCCGATGGCAGAGAGCACTCACTCACGAACCCCATGGTGTTAGCTAGCCCCTTGAGAGAGGGACAATGCAGCCTGAGCCCAGGCTCCTTCCGGAAGGCATGGTGATTATCCGCGCCCGTTTCCTGTGCCCTACATCCAATTAGTGAGAATAAAAAATAATTTATTTATAGTCGGGGACAGTATACTTAGGGGGATAGACACTGTTCTTGTCGTGTGAGTTCAAAGTCCATGTTGTGTGCCCAAGGCTAGAGTTCAGGACATCACCGGGTTTCGAGAGGAGGCTCGAGTGGGAGGGGTAGGGTCCAGCAGTTGGGTGCATGCAGGTACCGATGACATATGTAGAACGATTAAGGAGGTTCTGCTGAGGGAATATAACCAGCTAGGGGATAAATAAAAGAACAAAACCATCAAGGTGATGATCACTTGATTACTACCTGAGCACAGGATAATTAAAAATCAGAGTTGAATGCATTGGCTCAAAGATTGTTGTGGGAGTAATGGATTTTGATTCACGGCGCACTGGGAGAATTACTGGGGAAAGAGCGAGGAGTATTGTTGGCGGGGTCTTCATCTTGAACCATGCTCGGAGCAGTGTCCCTGACGAGTCCTGGAAAGGGATTTAAATCAAATACGTGTGTGGGTGGGTGGTCATGTGAGGGGAGATTGAAATATTGGATTGGATTTGTTTATTGTCACGTGTACCGAGGTACAGTGAAAAGTATTTTTCTGCGAGTAGCTCAAACAGATCATTTAGTACATGAGAAAGAAAAGGGAATAAAAATAAAATACATAATAGGGCAACACAAGGTCCACAATGTAAATACATAGGGTGGGATTTACCGCAATCGGTGAATTGGACCGACGCCGGCGCCAAGAACGGCGCGAACCACTCCAGCATCGGGTCAACCGGTAGTTGTGGAATTCTCCACATTCCGGGGGTTGGCTGGCGCCGGAGGGGTTGGTGCCACGCCAGCGGTGCCGAAGGGACAGCGCGAGTTAGCATGCGCAGAACCGCCGGCGTGGTTTATCGCATGCGCCGACCGGCCGGTGTATTCTGCCGCATGCGCAGGGGGATGTCTTCTCCGCGCCAGCCATGGCGGAGCCCTACAGGGGTGGCGCGAAGGAAGGAGTGCCCCCACGCCACAGGCCTGCCTGCAGATCGGTGGGCCCCGATCGCGGGCCAGGCCACGTTGGGGGCCCCCACCGGGGCCGGATCCCCCCACGTCCCTCGAGGACCGCACCAGCCGGCCGACCAGCCAGGTCCCGCCGTGTGGGACCATGTCCAATCCACGCCGGTGGGACTTGCCAGAAATTGCCGGGGGGGGGGGGGGGGCGCTGCCAAAGGCCCCCGACCGGCATGGCATGATATCCGCCCCTGCCCGAAAACCGGCGCCGGAGAGTATGGCAGCCGGCGTCAGAGCGGCGGGGTGGAATTCACACCGCCCTCCGGGGATTCTCCGACCCGGCGGGGGGTTGGAGAATCCCACCCATTCACACCGGCATCGGGTGAAGGATACAGGAATGTAGTATTCATCAGGTCAGTCCATAAGATGGTCATTTAGGAGTCTGGTGACAGCGGGGAAGAAGCTGTTTTTGAGTCTGTGCGTGCGTGTTCTCAGACTTCTGTATCTCCTGCCCGATGGAAGAAGTTGGAAGAGTGAGTAAGCCGGGTGGGAGGGGTCTTTGATTATGCTGCCCGCTTTCCCCAGGCAGCGGGAGGTGTAGACAGAGTCAATGGTTGAGAGGCAGGTTCGTGTGATGGATTGGGCTGTGTTCACGACTCTCTGAAGTTTCTTACGGTCTTGGGCCGAGCAGTTGCCATACCAGGCTGTGATGTAGCCAGATAGGATGCTTTCTATGGTGCATCTGTAAAAGTTGGTAAGAGTTCATGTGGACATGCTGAATTTCCTTGGTTTCCTGAGGAAGTATAGGCACTGTTGTGCTTTCTTGGTGGTGGCGTCGACGTGAGTGGACCAGGACAGATTTTTGGTGATGTGCACCCCTAGGAATTTGAAACTGTCAACCATCTCCACCACGGCCCCGTTGATGCAGACTGGGATGTGTACAGTACTTTGCTTTCTGAATCAATGACCAGCTCTTTAGTTTTGCAGGCACTGAGGGATAGATTGTTGTCGTTGCACCACTCCACTAGGTTCTCTATCTCCCCCCTGTATTCTAACTCATCGTTATTCAGATCCGTTATGGCCGTGTAGTCACCAAACTTGTAGATGGAGTTGGAACCAAAATTCGCCACGCAGTCGTGTGTTGAAAGAGAAAGGACAAGGCAATAGTTCAAGGCAGCGATACGGGTCCTGATAGCAAGAAGTTGACAGGAAGGGGCGGAGTGGACAAAGATAAGATTGCACCAATATGGTTAGTGATGAGAAGAATGGCTTCCAGCAAAGAGATGTGGAGGAGGATTTGGGTGAAGCGAGATTGACGTCACAGAAAAATATTTCGAGATGGGTAAAGAGAAGCTGATTAGGACTAGAGGGGACAGATAGTTTAATGATGACCATGTGTCAGAGAGTAACGTCACACAAGGACTAGTAATTAAAAATAATAAAAATGAAGTCCCTTTATCTGAATATGTGGAGCCTCTTCAATAAGCTAAGCTGAATTAGTGTCAAAATAGAGATGAATAGGTTAAATCTAATCACCACTGCAGAGACGTGGTTACAGGTTGACCAAGATTGGGGAATAAATATTACAACATTTTGAAAAGCCAGGCAGTATGAAAAATGTATGTGGCTGTATGCAGGGACAGTATAGTTCGGGAGAGATAGATACTGGTCTTGACAGCTTATGGTGTGAGTCCGAAGGCTATGCTGCATGCCCGGAGTTAGGATTCAAGGCATCACCTTTGGGTATGGGGAAGATAATAGACTTAAGGACATGAGGGAGAAAGGATCTTGGCTCAGAAAACCAGTTTGGAGATTAGGGTTAGCAAGGGTCAAAAAACACCGGTGGAGTAGTTTATTGGCCTCCCCTAACAGGAGTTATACCATTGGATAGAGTATTAAACAATGAATTATTGGAGCTTTTAACAAAAGCAGTGTTATATACTGGACCAATTCTATTGGCAAAGGGGTCTGGAAGATGGTTTTGTAGAATGCTTTTATGACAGTTTCTTCGAGCAATATGTGTGTGGACCAACTAGGGATAAAGTTAGTTTAGATCTAGTATTGTTCAATGAGGCAAGGTTAATTAGCACTGTCATCATAAAAGATCTGGGAAATAGTGATCATAATACAACTGAATTCCACATTAAGTTTGAAAGCGTCATACTCCAATCACAAACAAGAATTTTTAATTTAAACAAAGCCAATTAGATAGGTATGAGGAGAGAGCTTCAATCAAAGGCAAGGATGAAGCTTGGCTGTGATGCCCTCTGAAGTTAAATGACACTCCAAAATTCATTGCCTAAACCTACCAATCAGACGCTCACAGAAACACTGACTACTTGAGTGAGGCACTGGAGAGTAATTGATGTCAGTGCCACAGCACAACTCAGTACCTTGAGGACAAAAGAAACAACTTGATGGAGAGTGGAGCCAAAAAAAACCCTATTGTTTTGTTGAATTCAATCCTCCAGTCACAATGTTCTGATGTAAATGTTTTATTCATTATTTTATGTGCTGGCTCTGTGAATTGCTTCAGCAGAAGTTACTGTTACGCTTGGCAGCTAAGCACCCAAGCACACTTCTGCTTCTTATTAAAGCACATTCAATAAAGCAGTGAAAATAAAACTTACCCGTTATCAAGTTAGGTGTTGTGTTTCCTGGAAAAGTTCCACCATCCCCCATTCCCCTTCTCCTGGAGGCACCGACTTTTCTTAGTAGGGGCCCTGCAGAACCTTCACATGCAAGCCAGCATAGCGACTATTGGCTGTTTGATCACCAATTGAGCCTTGTCCTTTCTGTACCTGGACTTGCCAGCAGGGATTATTGGATGTCGTTGAGGAACAGTAACTCCTGCCTGGTCTTTCCCCTCCAATGTCGCTCGAATGTCGTCTAAAATTATCACCCTCTCCACCACCCCATCACCGTCACCTCTAAGCCTACCACCTCCTCCCTGGTGAGATCAGCAAATGAGGATCAGGAACCGGGAATGTGCAAGGAATTTACAGCACAGACATAGGCCATTGGGCCCATCTAGTCAGGAGTGCTGTTCATGACCTACACAAGTTTCTTCCCACCTCACTTCATTCTCAATATATTGCTGGCTGCCTCCTGCACTGCTCTAGCTTCCTCTTAAAGGGCAATTAGGGATGGGCAATAAGTGCTGTTCTAGCCAACGCCCACATCCCATAAATTGATTTTCAAAAAGTGGATCTCAGCTATTGTGCCACTCAATAAAGTAGCAATTTCTACATCTTAAACACTCTCAGAAGTTCCCCCTGAATTCTTTATTTTATCAAATGAGCTACTAATGAGCCTATTTCAGCTTAACATATTCTTGGAGCAAGAACACATCAAAGTACGGTGAGAAGATTATTGCATTAGGTTAGCACTGTTACTTCACAGAGCCAGGGTCCCAGGTTCGATTCCCGGCTTGGGTCACTGTCCGTATGGAATTTGTACGTTTTCCCCCGTGCCTGCGCGGGTTTCCTCCGGGTGCTCCGGTTTCCTCCCACAAGTCCCGAAAGACGTGCTGTTAGGTGGATTGGACATTCTGAATTCTCCCTCAGTGTACCCGAACAGGTGCTGGAGTGTGGAGACTAGGGCATTTTCACAGTAACTTCATTGCAGTGTTATTTAAAGCCTACTTGTGACAATAAGGATTATTATTATTTTAAAAATTATTTTCTGCTTCAGAAGCAATGTAGCTCACGTGTAATCATTCTACTTTGCAGAATCCTATCAAAGCTAGAAGATGGTTATTCTGGAATTTTCTCTTGGCTTTCATCCACTATGGAATCCTAATATTTCTTCAGTGGAATGAAACCGTGACGGGAGAAGGGAAATAGTGGGCGGGTTCTTACCGTATTTAGGCTCAGACTGAAAACCTACATGTAGCTCTCCGGCTGCACAGACAAGTTTTCACTCCAGATCGTAAACCTCCTGAGTTAAAAAAAATGAGTGGGCACTAGTCGTCTCTCGCGGATGGGGCTGATGGAGCCAGTCTTCGTTTGGGGCGCCATCTCTGAAGGGCACTCCGAAAAGAACTGCAGATCGACTCTCAGTACCGCCCCCCCCCCCTACCCCGTGCCTGCAAGTTCCCCCCTCAATGTCCTCGGCGCACCTCTCCCCCAACACATGTAATGGGAAACTACCCCGCCCCCCCTCAATATGGATCCCCAGTGGGCCTGCCCCGGCACTGCACCTTGGCATAGGTCAACACTGCACGATTGACACTCCCAGGTTGGCACAGTGCCAAACTGAGCCAGGGGACAGTGCGCTGCCTGGGCCTGACCCATTTCCCCCAGGGCCTGTACTTACCATTGCATCCCTGGGGATGCAAGAACAAAGAGAGAAAAGATGTAAGGAACCGTTCCTTAAAACCGGAAAAGAAATGCAGCCATCCTGCGGGGATATTTTCCATTCTGCCACCTTTCTGTCTCTCCTGACCCTGAAAATATATGATGTTACTCATTTTGTCCCTGAAACCATTGGGATGCCCTCATCACCATCATCACTCCTGGCATTTTGTTGATGTCCCACTTTTTTACTCAGCTTTAAGTTTGCTCTGCTGGTCTTGCAGTCAATGCCTTCACTTCATTGTTAGAATGTTCTGGAATGGCTCCATACAACAGAATTCTTTTCATTTTGAATCGACCACGAAGCGACATTGGCAATGTATCAAAGATGGGTTCATAGGCGTCGTGGTGTTACCTCTTAGGAGTTTAAAGTGGATATGCAAATATGCCAATGCTGAGGGATATAGGGTCAGTGCGGAACAGTCAGGGTTGAGCATGTATCATCATCCAGCATTGGAAGGACAAGAGCTGGAGGTGCTTGGAAATACCGCAAGCGACAAATTCCCCTCCATATCTGACTGTTCCGTCATTGTAGCTGCTCCAAAATTCTGGAACTCTCTCCACCAGCCCTGGCAGCACTGGATCTATGCATGACAGACTGCAGTGGTTCAAGTAGGCAATTCGCCGCCACCTTCTCAAGGGGCAATTAGGGATGGATGGTAAGTGTTGGCTTTGCAGACAATGCCCAAATCCTGAGAGTGAGTAAATGAAGAGGATTTTTAAAAAATGCTACATGTCAATACAAACGATTCTGCTCAATTTGGTCCAACCAAAGTACCAGCTCCACCATTGGCAGGGGCCTGGGTCTCGGCAAAATACAAAATGGCACCAACAATGCCAGCACCAGTAGCTGCACTATCATCAGCTCTGGTAAAACTATCAGCTCTGGTAACAACTGATGGACTTTTTGTTCTATCATTCTATTATCTATTTTGAGGGCGGCACGGTGGCACAGTGGTTAGCACTGCTGCCTACGGCGCTGAGGACTCGGGTTCGATCCTGGCCCTGGGTCATTGTCCTTGTGGAGTTTGCACATTCTCCCCGTGTCCGCGTGGGTCTCACCCCCACAACCCACAGGTAAGTGAATTGGGCACGCTAAATTACCCCTTAATTGGAAAAAACAAGAATTAGGTACTCTAAATTAAAAAAAAAAAATTCTATTATCTCTTTAGTTCTTTCTGCAGGTTCAAGTTACTGTTGGTTTGCTTTGAGATACTGGCTCTCTGGGGATTCGGTTAGGGTGCACTTAAATAAATGTAAGATATCCATCACATTTCTTTGCTCAACATCTATCTCATCTTTTAATAAAGTCATTAATGCAGTCAAATGAATTAACTTGAGTAGCAGAGCGAGGAATCTCACACAATAATATCACTGACAGTAAGCTTTCAAATTATATGTTTTATTTTATGTTACGTAATCTGTATAGTTAATGCAAAACCATTCTGTCTCACTTATAGCAGGAAGACAGGAGCAGCCTAGCTGTGTCCTGACATTCTGCATTTCGAATGCACCTTGCGGGTCCAGGGCGGGATTCAAACCCGGAGTTTGAATCCGCTACGTCACGGGCTGAGGCACTGTGGTCCGACATTCTGCATCAGTTTATAAATTCGCCCAGGAAAGAAGCCCTCCCCAAAGCCTTGTAAAGGAGGATTCACACCCTTTTATCTCCTGCCTGGAGCAATGCCTCACCTTCCAGGGAAATTTCACACTCTTTCCTTTGCCTCTGGAATTCTTTTCCAGGATGCCAGGGCAAAATTTCATTTGTGGCTTCTTCTTGTTGTGGAACACTTAGACAGCGTCGTAACCTGGCCTTCTGTCCTGTCCGCTGGCGCATGTGTAGTGGATCTTCTGCCAAAGAAACTGAGATCAGGACTGCCATTTTCGATTGTTCTGTGATTGATTATTTGAGTCTGGGAGCTGATCTGTGCTCACTGTGCTTGATTGGTTACGTCTGTGCATTGACTCAGAGCAAAGTAAACAGATTCCATCGAAGCAGCTAGAAGCTGAGAACCGAAGTATGGTATCGACATTTTAAAGATTTGTATAAAGCTCTGTGCAGTGGGTAGCGTCCCTGCGTCTGAGTCAGCAGCTCCGGGTTCGGGTCCCATCACAGGACCAGACGTCCAAGGAAGGTGCGTTCATAACGTGGGCAAACAGGTTGAGTGTGTCAACCTACAAATCCTTCCAAATACGGCAATAGCTGCTGGTAAGAGCAGGAAAGACGCTTGATGTGAAATTGTGCCCCTCATGCTATTGGCCACTTGCGACAGATTAGCGACCTATCCTGGGAATTACTAGCTATGGAAACATACGAGGCAGCACGGTAGCACAAGTGGACAGCACTGTGGCTTCAGAGCGCCAGGGTCCCAGGTTCGATTCCCCATTGGGTCACTGTCTGTGCGGAGTCTGCACGTTCTCCCTGTGTCTGCGTGGGTTTCCTCCGGGTGCTCCGGTTTTGTCCCACATTCCAAAAATGTGCAGGATAGATGGATTGGCCATGCTAAATTGCTCTTAAGTGTCCAAAAAGGTTAGGAGGGATTATTGGATTATGGGGATAGGGTGGAAGTGAGGGCTTAATGTGAGCCGGTGCAGACTCGATGGGCTGAATGGCCTCCTTCTGCACTGTATGTTCTATGTTCTATTTGCTGGTAAAATGTCCGTGCTGTGCCACACGCGTGGCAATCCAGAAGTGGTCCAGTTCCAAATGGTTCTGTCCCTCATCAGCCACTGTTCGAGTTCCTTTTGCTTACTCCTGTGGACGCATTCCAGGTTACTGTAATGTTCTTGTCGGATGGCCTGATTTATATTACAAGAACACTTGTAGCTAAAGCTATAAGCCATTTATTAACTTTAACTGTGGGTCAACTATATACAAAACAACAGACAAATAACAGTATGATCGTGCACAAGCAACCTCTTCCAGTTCTCCAGACAGTCTGAGGTCACCTGACTCTAACATTCACTTCTATACTAATGGGACTCCTAGTGGCCAGTCGGTGAATTACAACACAACCATGATATCACTACATCCCCTTTCCTTTGAAAGAAGAAATTAATACATTATCATCAGTATATTTACATGTGATATAATTAGCCTGTGAGTCTAGCAGTATTAATTTTTTACTTTAAAATTTTTGAAACTGGTTGAACAAATATATATATTTATACAAGAACAATAAGCATATAGTGCAAATAGTCCAAATCTATAAGTTGAGTCGATCAGGTTTTCTTCTGACTCTGGTTGATCTTCTCAAAGTTTGACCTTGCTGCTCAGAACTTGTAGATTCAATGTTCTCCATGACATTCTCATGCTCAGGAACTGCTGAACTATCTGACACTGCAGCTTGTGTTGATTCTGATGTAGATTCGTCATAGAAACGTAGAAAATAGAAACATAGAACATACAGTGCATAAGGCCATTCGGCCAATCGGGCCTGCACCGACCCACTTAAGCCCTCACTTCCACCCTATACCCCGAACCCAATAACTCCTCCTAACCTTTTTGGACACCAAGGGCAATTTAGCATGGCCAATCCATCTAACCTGCACGTCTTTGGACTGTGGGAGGAAAGCGGAGCACCCGTAGGAAACCCACCCAGACACGGGGAGAACGTGCAGATTCCACACAGACAGTGACCCAGCAGGGAATCGAACCTGGGACCTTGGCGCTGTGAAGCCACAGTGCTAATCACTATGCTACCATACTGTCATCCATCACGTTGTTGCGAAAGTCTTCTCTGGTTTCCAAGAGCGTGCAATGGCGATGCTCTGTAACTCGATAGTGCGAGATAAGGATCAGATTGGCTGTCTACTGCTTTCTTCAACAATTGCTTGACAATATGTACACCTTTCTCGGCTTTGCCATTGGCTTGTGGGTACAACGGACATGGCGTGACGTGATTGAAATCATACATGACTACGAAGTATTGCCACTCTTTACAGCTAAAACAAGGACCATTGTCACTCACGTCGACCTGAGGAATTCTGTGTCTGGCAAAAATTGACTTGGTATGCAGTATGCTTGACAGTACAGCCATTTCGGGATAGTTTGAAAAATAGCCTTTGATCCTTAAATAATCTTTCCGTCGTAGGTGAAAGAGATCAATAGCTACTTTCTGCCACGGTGCCGTAGGTAAATCAGATATTTGCATAGGTTCTCTTGTTTGCTTGCAAAAATGCGTCTGGCATGTGTCACAACAACTGACCATCCTGTCAATATCCTGGTTTATACCTGGCCAGTAAACAGAGTCACGAGCACTCCGTTTACAATTTTCAATCCCGAGATGTCCTTCATGTATTCTCCTTGCGAAGATATTGAGGTATAATTGTAGTGTTCAAATGAAGTACCACTCCATTAATAACACTGAGGTCAGATCTTTTTTTTCCCCCAATTAAGGGGCAATTTATCGAGGCCAATCCACCTATCCTGCACATCACATCTTTGGGTTGTGGGGGCGAAACCCACGCAAACACGGGGAGAATGTGCAAACGCCACACGGACAGTGACCCAGAGCCGGGATCGAACCTGGGTCCTCAGCGCCATGAGGCAGTAATGCTAACCACTGCGCCACTGTGCTGCCTGCAGATCTTATATTGTAGAACCCCATATATTGACTTCTGGGACAGCGTGAGTTGATGTTCCCCATCACCTCTTGAAGAGTTTGATCCTTCCTGGTCTCTTCTTGGATCTCATGTAGATTTGTATCTGATCCTGGTAGTCGTGTGGAAATAAGATTGACATGCAGATCTATCTCTTCAGCAATTTCACGACTAATTTTTTGTTTCAGCGCTCTCGATAATGCACCTGCTAAGAACAAATATTTGCCTGGTGGTAGATGAGATTGAAGTCACAGCATTGTAACTTCATCATCAACCTCTGAATACGAGGAGACATTTGGTTGAGATTCCTCTTGATGATTCTAACCAAAGGACGATCATCTGTCTCACATGTGAAAGTTGGAAGACCATGCACATTACCGTGGAATTTCTCCAAGCCTACAACTAAACCCAGGCATTCATTTTCGATTTGAGCGTACCTATGTTCTGTTGTCATCATGGATCCCCATGCAAATGTGACTGGCTTCTAATCATCATAGAATTATAGAATTTACAATGCAGAAGGAGGCCATTCGGCCCATCAAGTCTGCACTGGGCCTTGGAAAGAGCGCCCTACCCGAGCTCACACCTCCATCCTATTTCCGTAACCCAGTAACCCCACCCAATCTTTTGGGACACTAAGGGCAATTTAGCATGGCCAATCCACCTAACCTGCACATCTTTGGACTGTGGGAGGAAACCAGAGCACCCGGAGGAAACCCACGCAGACACGGGGAGAACGTGCAGACTCCCCGCAGACAGTGACCCAAGCCAGGAATCGAACCTGGGACTCTAGAGCTGTGGAGCAACTGTGCTAACCACTGTGCTACCGTGCTGCCCACATGCTCAAGTTGCAGGAGAACTGCTCCGAGGCCATCTTTTGACGCACCTGTTAACACTTTGATCTGCTTAGATGGGTCAAAAAGTGTGAGAACTGGCGCGGTGGTTAGTAAAGTCTAGAGCTTCTTCCACTCTTGCTCATGTTGCTCAGTCCAAGTGAAATCCAAGTAGACGCTGCCATTACTGAAAAACATTTCAGAATGCTGTGCTGCTAGCTCTTGAGCCTGACCAATCTTAACTGTTTGTTCCAGGGATGGCTGTGATTCCTCAGCAACTGTTCCGTCAGCTTAGTGTGATTCACACCAAATACAATCTGGTCCCAAATCATGGAAGATGCCACCGCAAAAAAATTACAGGGTTTAGCTTTTAACTTTAAATCAGTGATGAAATGATCTATGGCCTCTTCTGTCTTCTGTAAACATGATCTTAACACAGAGCGTTCAGAAATTTCATACTTTCTGGGAATGCAATGTTCATCAATCTTCAAATTACTCTGCATATATCCCTTGAATGAACAAGTAAGAAAACTGGGTAACGGCTTTTCATCATTACCTGTGTCAAGATATATTTTTCATAGAATTTACAGTGCAGAAGGAGGCCATTCGGCCCATCAAGTCTGCACCAGCTCTTGGAAAGAGCACCTTACCCAACCGCACACCTCCACCCTATCCCCATAACCCAGTAACCCCACCCAACACTAAGGGCAATTTAGGACACGAAGGGCAATTTAGCATGGCCAATCCACCTAACCTGCACATCTTTGGACTGTGGGAGGAAACCGGAGCACCCGGAAAAGACCCATGCAGACACGGGGAGAACGTGCAGACTCCGCACAGACAGTGACCCAAGCCGGGAATCGAACCTGGGACCCTGGAGCTGTGAAGCAATTGTGCTAATCACTATGCTACCGTGCTGCCCTCAGTTTTATCTCTCAGTTTTTTCTCTGTCATACGTTCAAGCAAAATCTCTATCACATTGGATGGTTCATCTTGCCTTGTTCCTCAGCTCAATGTAGCAAAAAATCTACTTTCGCCCTGAAACTCTCTTGTGTTTATTCGAGATGTATTGCATAATTTTTCATCCCCATGCCAAGTTTAATTTTCTAATTGGCGAGCATCCTTACTCCCCCCCCCATCTTTCCATCACCCTACAATCTTCTGGCCCAAACTCAACATCCATGCTTGAATCGTGTCTTCTCTTTTGCTGTTAACCTTTATTGGGAGGCAATGGTGTAGCGGTATTGTCGCTGGCCTAGTAATCCGGAGACCCAGCGGCGATAATTTGGGGACCCGGGTTTAAATCCCACCATGGCAGATGGTGAAGTTTGAATCAAATAAAATCCGGAATTAAGAAGTCTAATGATGTCCATGAAACCATTGTCGATTGTTGTAAAAACCCATCTGGATCACCAATACCCTTCAGGGAAGGAAAGCTGCCATCCTATCTGATCTGGCCGGCATGTGAACCCAGGCTCACAGCAAACCAGTCAGCTCAAGGGTAATTATTTTTAATGAATGAATAAAAAATAAGTTCAGTCCTGCAGAACGGCATGGTCCTACAGGGTAGCACTGCTGCCGCACAGCTCCAGGGTCCCTGGTTCAACTCGGGTGACTGTCTGTGTGGAGTTTGCAAGTTCTCCCCGTGTCTGCGTGGGTTTCCTCTGGGTGCTCCGGTTTCCTCCCACAGTCCAAAGACGTGCAGGTTAGGTGGATTGGCCGTGCTAAATTGCCCCTTAGTGTCCAAAAGGTTCGGTGGTGTTACTGGGTTACGGGGATAGGGTGGAGGCGTGGGTTTAAGCAGGGTGCTCTTTCCAAGAGCCGATGCAGACTTGATGGGCCGAATGGGCTCCTTCTGCACATTTTATCATGATAAAATGTGCTTCCCCCGAATTTCCCAACAAAGAGGTACTCAGCAGCCCAAGGGTTAATATTCATCTGATGTCTGAAGCCTACAAAATGGGTCTCACTGGCAGTAGTCTCCCATCCCCACCTCTCTCCTATGGCTAAATTCAGATCCTACTGCTGGAGTTGGTGAAAAGACAGTGCTTTATTCCAGTGGATGGCACTGGGCTCTACGTCAATAGGACATTAAACCACTTACTAAACAGGGCTCCCCAGGAGTGAACTTTCACTCACTTCTCTGTTATAAAGCCTTATGTTCCTATTGCCAAAATCCCACAGAGCACAAATGACTAAAAGACGTTTAATTTTACTTTCTCGTGTCCTTCAAACAGAGGAAGGTTTTTCTCTGCAACACCCAGGGTATTCCAAGGGTCCCGCAGCGCGATTCAAGGACCGAGAATCCGAGCCTCATTTTCAAAACAAGGCCTGCCGACTCTGGGTCTTTCTACCTGCCGCCAACACCAGTCCTGTGCCAGCAAGAAAATGTAGGGAGATCGCTCGGGTCTAAAACAAGAGCTCGCCACAGACGGGAGGAAAAACTGCTTTGAAAATGACTGCATTGTCCTCGGATTCCGTCATTAAAACCAGAATGTTTCTTTTTAAAATTTAATTATAGGACCCGACCATTTTCCATTGGCCTGGCCAGTGGGCAAATTGCTGCTGAATGGATTCAGCAGAAGCCAAGTACAGAGTCGAAGCAAGATGTCCCAGAGTGCAGAGTGCAGAAGGTGGGGTTGATATACATTTAACGGTTCTACTGAATTACTGAGATGATACCCAGCTCCTACACCAGGATGAAGAATAAATAATCCCATTGAAGGGATTCCAGGTGAGATATACATAGAATAATGGTATACATAGAACATACAGTGCAGAAGGAGGCCATTCGGCCCATCGAGTCTGCACCAACCCACTTAAGCCCTCACTTCCACCCTATCCCCGTTACCCAATAACCCCTCCTAACCTTTTTTGGACACTAAGGGTAATTTAACATGGCATATCCACCTAACCTGTACGTCTTTGGCCTGTGGGAGGAAACCGGAGCACCCGGAGGAAACCCACGCAGACACGGGGAGAACGCGCAGACTCCGCATAGACAGTAACCCAGCGGGGAATCGAACCTGGGACCGTGGCGCTGTGAAGTCACAGTGCTATCCACTTGTGCTACCGTGCTGCCCTAGATTAACTCAATGAGTTGCTGGATACATTGTAGAGTGCGGGATATGTTTGTTTAGCGGTTCTGGGTGCCGTAATAGAGAACTGTTGTTAGATTCCATCAAGTTTTTAATTCAGCTTACTCTACAGCTATTGGACACAGAGGTAAGACCATGTTGTTATCTATTGGATGAGCCATTGGCTGTAGGTTTTCCAGTGAGTCTCCTCACAGATAATCCAGTTGTCCACTGTGCAGTTGGTATGGAATCAGGTCACCCAGGCCCGATCTGCCCCAGGTTGCATTTCCGTTCTCAGCTGGCATGGACAGTGGGCATGCCACAATGTTCCACTATATCCTAGTTTAGTCAGAAGGAAAATCTGGAGATCTGGGCTGGGATTCTTCGGTCCCACAGCTGTGTGTTTCTCGGCGGCGTGCGGTTCGCTGGAGGCGGGATTCTCTCTTCCCGCCGCTTGACAGTGGATTTCCCGTTGAAGCCAACCCATGCCGCCCGTAAAGCTGCTGGCGGGGGGGGGGGGGGGGGGGCGGGGAGAGCGCTGCCGGTGGGAAAAGAGATTCCTCACGGCCGGAGAAATGCAGCCCTGCTTACCTTTGGCTAATGGGCATTGGAAGCGAAAAGTTTTGGGCTAGATTGAGTGAGACCCCCACAGCCGAATAGCCTGGGAACATTCAGCATTGAGACTGAAAACTTGCGTCAGATGCCAGAGGGCAGTGAATGCTTGTTACCCAGTGTGAGCCAGTGCACGTGGGATTCTAAACCAGTGTGAGCCAGTGTAGGTGGGATTCTAACCCAGTGTGAGCCAGTGCATGTGGGATTCTAACCCAGTGTGAGCCAGTGTAGGTGGGATTCTAACCCAGTGTGAACCAGTGTAGGTGGTATTCTAACCCAGTGTGAGCCAGTGCACGTGGGATTCTAACCCAGTGTGAGCCAGTGCATGTGGGATTCTAACCCAGTGTAAGCCAGTGCATGTGGGATTCTAACCCAGTGTGAGCCAGTGTAGGTGGGATTCTAACCCAGTGTGAGCCAGTGTAGGTGGGATTCTAACCCAGTGTGAGCCAGTGTAGGTGGGATTCTAACCCAGTGTGAGCCAGTGTAGGTGGGATTCTAACCCAGTGTGAGCCAGTGTAGGTGGGATTCTAACCCAGTGTGAGCCAGTGCATGTGGGATTCTAACCCAGTGTGAGCCAGTGTAGGTGGTATTCTAACCCAGTGTGAGCCAGTGCACATGGGATTCTAACCCAGTGTGAGCCAGTGCATGTGGGAATCTAACCCAGTGTGAGCCAGTGTAGGTGGGATACTAACCCAGTGTGAGCCAGTGTAGGTGGGATTCTAACCCAGTGTGAGCCAGTGCATGTGGGATTCTAACACAGTATGAGCCCGTGCATGTGGGATTCTAACCCAGTGTGAGCCAGTGTAGGTGGGATTCTAACACAGTGTGAGCCAGTGTAGGTGGGATTCTAACCCAGTGTGAGCCAGTGTAGTTGGGATTCTAACACAGTGTGAGCCAGTGCATGTGGGATTCTAACCCAGTGTGAGCAGTGTAGGTGGGATTCTAACCCAGTGTGAGCCAGTGTAGGTGGGATTCTAACCCAGTGTGAGCCAGTGTAGGTGTGATTCTAACCCAGTGTGAGCCAGTGCATGTGGGATTCTAACCCAGTGTGAGCCAGTGTAGGTGGGATTCTAACCCAGTGTGAGCCAGTGCAGGTGGGATTCTAACCCAGTGTGAGCCAGTGCACATGGGATTCTAACCCAGTGTGAGCCAGTGCAGGTGGGATTCTAACCCAGGGTGAGCCAGTGCAGGTGGGATTCTAACCCAGTGTGAGCCAGTGCACGTGGGATTCTAACCCAGTGCGAGCCACTGCACGTGGGATTCTAACCCAGTGTGAGCCAGTGCATGTGGGATTCTAACCCAATGTGAGCTAGTGTAGGTGGGATTCTAGCCCAGCGTGAGCCACTGCACGTGGGATTCTAACCCAGTGTGAGCCAGTGCACATGGGATTCTAACCCAGTGTGAGCCAGTGTAGGTGGGATTCTAAACCAGTGTGAGCCAATGTAGGTGGGATTCTAACCCAGTGTGAGCCAGTGCATGTGGGATTCTAACCCAGTGTGAGCCAGTGCATGTGGGATTCTAACCCAGTGTGAGCCAGTGTAGGTGGGATTCTAACCCAGTGTGAGCCAGTGTAGGTGGGATTCTAACCCAGTGTGAGGCTGTGCATGTGGGATTCTAACTCTGTGTGAGCCTGTGTAGGTGGGATTCTAACCCAGTGTGAGCTAGTGTAGGTGGGATTCTAACCCAGTGTGAGCCAGTGTAGTTGGGATTCTAACCCAGTGTGAGCCAGTGTAGCTGGGATTCTAACCCAGTGTGAGCCAGTGCACGTGGGTGTCTAACTCAGTGTGAGCCAGTGCATGTGAGATTCTAACCCAATGTGAGCCAGTGTAGGAGGGATTCTAGCCAAGCGTGAGCCAGTGCATGTGGGATTCTAACCCAGTGTGAGCCAGTGCATGTGGGATTCTAACCCAGTGTGAGCAGTGTAGGTGGGATTCTAACCCAGTGTGAGCCAGTGTAGGTGGGATTCTAACCCAGTGTGAGCCAGTGTAGGTGGGATTCTAACCCAGTGTGAGCCAGTGTAGGTGGGATTCTAACCCAGTGTGAGCCAGTGTAGGTGGGATTCTAACCCAGTGAGAGCCAGTGCAGGTGGAATTCTAACCCAGTGTGAGCCAGTGCACGTGGGATTCTAACCCAGCGTGAGACAGTGTACGTGGGATTCTAACCCAGTGTGAGCCAGTGTAGGTGGGATTCTAACTCAGTGTGAGCCAGTGCATGTGGGATTCTAACCCAGTGTGAGCCAGTGTAGGTGGGATTCTAACCCAGTGTGAGCCAGTGTAGGTGGGATTCTAACCCAGTGTGAGCCAGTGTAGGTGGGTTTCTAAGCCAGTGTGAGCCAGTGCATGTGGGATTCTAACTCAGTGTGAGCCAGTGCATGTGGGATTCTAACTCAGTGTGAGCCAGTGTAGGTGGGATTCTAGCCCAGCGTGAGCCACTGCACGTGGGATTCTAAATGAGTGTGAGCCAGTGCATGTGGGATTCTAACCCAGTGTGAGCCAGTGTAGGTGGGATTCTAACCCAGTGTGAGCCAGTGTAGGTGGGATTCTAACCCAGTGTGAGCCAGTGTAGTTGGGATTCTAACCCAGTGTGAAGCAGTGTAGGTGGGATTCTAACCCAGTGTGAGCCAGTGCATGTGGGATTCTAACCCAGCGTGAGCCAGTGCATGTGGGATTCTAACCCAGTGTGAGCAGTGTAGGTGGGATTCTAACCCAGAGTGAGTCAGTGCATGTGGGATTCTAACGCAGTGTGAACCAGTGTAGGTGGGATTCTAACCCAGTGTGAGCCAGTGCAGGTGGGATTCTAACCCAGTGTGAGCCAGTGCACGTGGGATTCTAACCTAGTGTGAGCCAGTGCACGTGGAATTCTAACCCAGTGTGAGCCAGTGCACGTGGGATTCTAACCCAGTGTGAGCCAGTGTAGGTGGGATTGTAACCCAGTGTGAGCCAGTGTAGGTGGGATTCTAACCCAGTGTGAGCCAGTGCATGTGGGATTCTAACCCAATGTGAGCTAGTGTAGGTGGGATTCTAACCCAGTGTGGGCCAGTGCAGGTGGGATTCTAACCCAGTGTGAGCCAGTGCACGTGGGATTCTAAACCAGTGTGAGCCACTGCACGTGGGATTCTAACCCAGTGTGAGCCAGTGCACGTGGGATTCTAACCCAGTGTGAGCCAATGTAGGTGGGATTCTAAACCAGTGTGAGCCAGTGTAGGTGGGATTCTAACCCAGTGTGAGCCAGTGCATGTGGAATTCTAACCCAGTGTGAGCCAGTGTAGGTGGTATTCTAACCCAGTGTGAGCCAGTGCACGTGGGATTCTAAACCAGTGTGAGCCAGTGCATGTGGGATTCTAACCCAGTGTGAGCCAGTGTAGGTGGGATTCTAACCCAGTGTGAGCCAGTGTAGGTGGGATTCTAACCCAGTGTGAGGCTGTGCATGTGGGATTCTAACTCAGTGTGAGCCAGTGCATGTGGGGTTCTAACCCAGTGTGAGCCAGTGTCGGTGGGATTCTAACCCAGTGTGAGCCAGTGTAGGTGGGATACTAACCCAGTGTGAGCCAGTGTAGTTGGGATTCTAACCCAGTGTCAGCCAGTGTAGGTGGCAATCTAACCCAGTGTGAGCCAGGGCATGTGGGATTCTAACTCAGTGTGAGCCAGTGCATGTGGGATTCTAACCCAATGTGAGCCAGTGTAGGTGGGATTCTAGCCCAGCGTGAGCCACTGCATGTGGCATTCTAACCCAGTGTGAGCCAGTGCACGTGGGATTCTAACCCAGTGTGAGCCAGTGTAGGTGGGATTCTAACCCAGTGTGAGCCAGTGCATGTGGGATTCTAACCCAGTGTGAGCCAGTGTACGTGGGATTCTAACCCAGTGTGAGCCAGTGCATGTGGGATTCTAACCCAGTGTGAGCCAGTGTAGGTTGGATTCTAACCCAGTGTGAGCCAGTGTAGGTGGGATTCTAACCCAGTGTGAGCCAGTGCACGTGGGATTCTAACCCAGTGTGAGCCTGTGCCTGTGGGATTCTAACCCAATGTGAGCCAGTGTAGGTGGGATTCTAGCCCAGCGTGAGCCACTGCTCGTGGGATTCTAAACCAGTGTGAACCAGTGCACCTGGGATTCTAACCCAGTGTGAGCCAGTGTAGGTGGGATTCTAACCCAGTGTGAGCCAGTGTAGGTGGGATTCTAACCCAGCGTGAGCCAGTGCACGTGGAATTCTAACCCAGTGTGAGCTAGTGCATGTGGGATTCTAACTAAATGTGAGCCAGTGTAGGTGGGATTCTAACCCAGTGTGAGCCAATGTAGGTGGGATTCTAACCCAGTGTGAGCCAGTGTTGTTGGGATTCTAACCCAGTGTGAGCCAGTGTAGATGGGATTCTAACCCAGTGTGAGCCAGTGCATGTGGGATTCTAACTCAGTGTGAGCCAGTGCATGTGGGATTCTAACCCAGCGTGGGCCTGTGTAGGTGGGATTCTAACCCAGTGTGAGCCAGTGTAGGTGGGATTCTAACCCAGTGTGAGCCAGTGTACGTGGGATTCTAACCCAGTGTGAGCCAGTGCATGTGGGATTCTAACCCAGTGTGAGCCAGTGTACGTGGGATTCTAACCCAGTGTGAGCCAGTGCATGTGGGATTCTAACCCAGTGTGAGCCAGTGTAGGTTGGATTCTAACCCAGTGTGAGCCAGTGTAGGTGGGATTCTAACCCAGTGTGAGCCAGTGCACGTGGGATTCTAATCCAGTGTGAGCCTGTGCCTGTGGGATTCTAACCCAATGTGAGCCAGTGTAGGTGGGATTCTAGCCCAGCGTGAGCCTCTGCACGTGGGATTCTAAACCAGTGTGAACCAGTGCACCTGGAATTCTAACCCAGTGTGAGCCAGTGTAGGTGGGATTCTAACCCAGTGTGAGCCAGTGTAGGTGGTATTCTAACCCAGCGTGAGCCAGTGCACGTGGGATTCTAACCCAGTGTGAGCCAGTGCATGTGGGATTCTAACCCAGTGTGAGCCAGTGTAGGTGGGGTTCTAACCCAGTGTGAGCCAGTGTAGGTGGGATTCTAACCCAGTGTGAGGCAGTGCATGTGGGATTCTAAGCCAGTGTGAGCCAGAGTAGGTGGGATTCTAACCCAGTGTGAGCCAATGTAGGTGGGATTCTAACCCAATGTGAGCCAGTGTAGTTGGGATTCTAACCCAGTGTGAGCCAGTGTAGGTGGGATTCTAACCCAGTGTGAGCCAGTGCATGTGGGATTCTAACTCAGTGTGAGCCAGTGCATGTGGGATTCTAACCCAGTGTGGGCCTGTGTAGGTGGGATTCTAACCCAGTGTGAGCCAGTGTAGGTGGGTTTCTAACCCAGTGTGAGCCAGTGCACGTGGGATTCTAACCCAGTGTGAGCTAGTGCATGTGGGATTCTAACTAAATGTGAGCCAGTGTAGGTGGGATTCTAACCCAGTGTGAGCCAATGTAGGTGGGATTCTAACCCAGTGTGAGCCAGTGTAGTTGGGATTCTAACCCAGTGTGAGCCAGTGTAGATGGGATTCTAACCCAGTGTGAGCCAGTGCATGTGGGATTCTAACTCAGTGTGAGCCATTGCATGTGGGATTCTAACCCAGTGTGGGCCTGTGTAGGTGGGATTCTAACCCAGTGTGAGCCAGTGTAGGTGGGATTCTAACCCAGTGTGAGCCAGTGCACGTGGGTTTCTAACCCAGTGTGAGCTAGTGCATGTGGGATTCTAACTAAATGTGAGCCAGTGTAGGTGGGATTCTAGCCTCGCGTGAGCCACTGCATGTGGGATTCTAACCTAGTGTGAGCCAGTGCACGTGGGATTCTAACCCAGTGTGAGCCAGTGTAGGTGAGATTCTAACCCAGTGTGAGCCAGTGTAGGTGGGATTCTAACCCAGCGTGAGCCAGTGCATGAGGGATTCTAACCCAGTGTGAGCCAGTGCATGTGGGATTCTAACCCAGTGTGAACCAGTGTAGGTAGGATTCTAACCCAATGTGAGCCAGTGTAGGTGGGATTCTAGCCCAGCGTGAGCCACTGCACGTGGGATTCTAACCCAGTGTGAGCCAGTGCACCTGGGATTCTAACCCAGTGTGAGCCAATGTAGGTGGGATACTAACCCAGTGTGAGCCAGTGCCTGTGGGATTCTAACCCAGCGTGAGCCAGTGCATGTGGGATTCTAACCCAGTGTGAGCCAATGCATGTGGGATTCTAACCCAGTGTGAGCCAGTGTAGGTGGGATTCTAACCCAGTGTGAGCCAGTGTTGGTGGGATTCTAACCCAGTGTGAGCCAGTTCATGTGGGATTCTAACCCAGTGTGAGCCAGTGCACGTGGGATTCTAACCCAGTGTGAGCCAGTGCATGTGGGATTCTAACCCAATGTGAGCCAGTGTAGGTGGGATTCTAGCCCAGCGTGAGCCACTGCACGTGGGATTCTAACCTAGTGTGAGCTGGTGCACGTGGGATTCTAACCCAGTGTGAGCCAGTGTAGGTGGGATTCGAACCTAGTTTGAGCCAGTGTAGGTGGGATTCTAACCCAGCGTGAGCCAGTGCATGTGGGATTCCAACCCAGTGAGAGCCAGTGCATGTGGGATTCTAACCCAGTGTGAGCAGTGTAGGTGGGATTCTAACCCAGTGTGAGCCATTGTAGGTGGCATTCTAACCCAATGTGAGCCAGTGTAGGTGGGATTCTAACCCAGTGTGAGCCAGTGCCTGTGGGATTCTAACCCAGTGTGAGCCAGTGTAGGTGGGATTCTAACCCAGTGTGAGCCAGTGTAGGTGGGATTCTAACCCAGTGTGAGCCAGTGCACGTGGGATTCTAACCCAGTGTGAGCCAGTGTAGGTGGGGTTCTAACCCAGTGTGAGCCAGTGTAGGTGGGATTCTCACCCAGTGTGAGCCAGTGTAGGTGGGATTCTAACCCAGTGTGAGCCAGTGCACGTGGGATTCTAACCCAGTGTGAGCCAGTGCATGTGGGATTCTAACCCAATGTGAGCCAGTGTAGGTGGGATTCTAGCCCAGCGTGAGCCAGTGCATGTGGGATTCTAACCCAGTGTGAGCCAATGCATGTGGGATTCTAACCCAGTGTGAGCCAGTGTAGGTGGGATTCTAACCCAGTGTGAGCCAGTGTAGGTGGGATTCTAACCCAGTGTGAGCCAGTGCATGTGGGATTCTAACCCAGTGTGAGCCAGTGCACGTGGGATTCTAACCTAGTGTGAGCCAGTGCATGTGGGATTCTAACCCAATGTGAGCCAGTGTAGGTGGGATTCTATCCCAGCGTGAGCCACTGCACGTGGGATTCTAACCCAGTGTGAGCCAGTGCACGTGGGATTCTAACCCAGTGTGAGCCAGTGTAGGTGGATTTCTAACCTAGTGTGAGCCAGTGTAGGTGGGATTCTAACCCAGCGTGAGCCAGTGCATGTGGGATTCTAACCCAGTGTGAGCCAGTGCATGTGGGATTCTAACCCAGTGTGAGCAGTGTAGGTGGGATTCTAACCCAGTGTGAGCCATTGTAGGTGGGATTCTAACCCAATGTGAGCCAGTGTAGGTGGGATTCTAACCCAGTGTGAGCAGTGTAGGTGGGATTCTAACCCAGTGTGAGCCAGTGTAGGTGGGATTCTAACCCAGTGTGAGCCAGTGTAGGTGGGATTCTAACCCAGTGTGAGCCAGTGCACGTGGGATTCTAACCCAGTGTGAGCCAGTGTAGGTGGGATTCTAACCCAGTGTGAGCCAGTGCCTGTGGGATTCTAACCCAGTGTGAGCAGTGTAGGTGGGATTCTAACCCAGTGTGAGCCATTGTAGGTGGCATTCTAACCCAATGTGAGCCAGTGTAGGTGGGATTCTAACCCAGTGTGAGCCAGTGCCTGTGGGATTCTAACCCAGTGTGAGCCAGTGTAGGTGGGATTCTAACCCAGTGTGAGCCAGTGTAGGTGGGATTCTAACCCAGTGTGAGCCAGTGCACGTGGGATTCTAACCCAGTGTGAGCCAGTGTAGGTGGGGTTCTAACCCAGTGTGAGCCAGTGTAGGTGGGATTCTCACCCAGTGTGAGCCAGTGTAGGTCGGATTCTAACCCAGTGTGAGCCAGTGCACGTGGGATTCTAACCCAGTGTGAGCCAGTGCATGTGGGATTCTAACCCAATGTGAGCAAGTGTAGGTGGGATTCTAGCCCAGCTTGAGCCAGTGCATGTGGGATTCTAACCCAGTGTGAGCCAATGCATGTGGGATTCTAACCCAGTGTGAGCCAGTGTAGGTGGGATTCTAACCCAGTGTGAGCCAGTGTTGGTGGGATTCTAACCCAGTGTGAGCCAGTGCATGTGGGATTCTAACCCAGTGTGAGCCAGTGCACGTGGGATTCTAACCTAGTGTGAGCCAGTGCATGTGGGATTCTAACCCAATGTGAGCCAGTGTAGGTGGGATTCTATCCCAGCGTGAGCCACTGCACGTGGGATTCTAACCCAGTGTGAGCCAGTGCACGTGGGATTCTAACCCAGTGTGAGCCAGTGTAGGTGGGATTCTAACCCAGTGTGAGCCAGTGCACGTGGGTTTCTAACCCAGTGTGAGCTAGTGCATGTGGGATTCTAACTAAATGTGAGCCAGTGTAGGTGGGATTCTAGCCTCGCGTGAGCCACTGCATGTGGGATTCTAACCTAGTGTGAGCCAGTGCACGTGGGATTCTAACCCAGTGTGAGCCAGTGTAGGTGAGATTCTAACCCAGTGTGAGCCAGTGTAGGTGGGATTCTAACCCAGCGTGAGCCAGTGCATGTGGGATTCTAACCCAGTGTGAGCCAGTGCATGTGGGATTCTAACCCAGTGTGAACCAGTGTAGGTAGGATTCTAACCCAATGTGAGCCAGTGTAGGTGGGATTCTAGCCCAGCGTGAGCCACTGCACGTGGGATTCTAACCCAGTGTGAGCCAGTGCACCTGGGATTCTAACCCAGTGTGAGCCAATGTAGGTGGGATACTAACCCAGTGTGAGCCAGTGCCTGTGGGATTCTAACCCAGCGTGAGCCAGTGCATGTGGGATTCTAACCCAGTGTGAGCCAATGCATGTGGGATTCTAACCCAGTGTGAGCCAGTGTAGGTGGGATTCTAACCCAGTGTGAGCCAGTGTTGGTGGGATTCTAACCCAGTGTGAGCCAGTTCATGTGGGATTCTAACCCAGTGTGAGCCAGTGCACGTGGGATTCTAACCCAGTGTGAGCCAGTGCATGTGGGATTCTAACCCAATGTGAGCCAGTGTAGGTGGGATTCTAGCCCAGCGTGAGCCACTGCACGTGGGATTCTAACCTAGTGTGAGCTGGTGCACGTGGGATTCTAACCCAGTGTGAGCCAGTGTAGGTGGGATTCGAACCTAGTTTGAGCCAGTGTAGGTGGGATTCTAACCCAGCGTGAGCCAGTGCATGTGGGATTCCAACCCAGTGAGAGCCAGTGCATGTGGGATTCTAACCCAGTGTGAGCAGTGTAGGTGGGATTCTAACCCAGTGTGAGCCATTGTAGGTGGCATTCTAACCCAATGTGAGCCAGTGTAGGTGGGATTCTAACCCAGTGTGAGCCAGTGCCTGTGGGATTCTAACCCAGTGTGAGCCAGTGTAGGTGGGATTCTAACCCAGTGTGAGCCAGTGTAGGTGGGATTCTAACCCAGTGTGAGCCAGTGCACGTGGGATTCTAACCCAGTGTGAGCCAGTGTAGGTGGGGTTCTAACCCAGTGTGAGCCAGTGTAGGTGGGATTCTCACCCAGTGTGAGCCAGTGTAGGTGGGATTCTAACCCAGTGTGAGCCAGTGCACGTGGGATTCTAACCCAGTGTGAGCCAGTGCATGTGGGATTCTAACCCAATGTGAGCCAGTGTAGGTGGGATTCTAGCCCAGCGTGAGCCAGTGCATGTGGGATTCTAACCCAGTGTGAGCCAATGCATGTGGGATTCTAACCCAGTGTGAGCCAGTGTAGGTGGGATTCTAACCCAGTGTGAGCCAGTGTAGGTGGGATTCTAACCCAGTGTGAGCCAGTGCATGTGGGATTCTAACCCAGTGTGAGCCAGTGCACGTGGGATTCTAACCTAGTGTGAGCCAGTGCATGTGGGATTCTAACCCAATGTGAGCCAGTGTAGGTGGGATTCTATCCCAGCGTGAGCCACTGCACGTGGGATTCTAACCCAGTGTGAGCCAGTGCACGTGGGATTCTAACCCAGTGTGAGCCAGTGTAGGTGGATTTCTAACCTAGTGTGAGCCAGTGTAGGTGGGATTCTAACCCAGCGTGAGCCAGTGCATGTGGGATTCTAACCCAGTGTGAGCCAGTGCATGTGGGATTCTAACCCAGTGTGAGCAGTGTAGGTGGGATTCTAACCCAGTGTGAGCCATTGTAGGTGGGATTCTAACCCAATGTGAGCCAGTGTAGGTGGGATTCTAACCCAGTGTGAGCCAGTGCCTGTGGGATTCTAACCCAGTGTGAGCCAGTGTAGGTGGGATTCTAACCCAGTGTGAGCCAGTGTAGGTGGGATTCTAACCCAGTGTGAGCCAGTGCACGTGGGATTCTAACCCAGTGTGAGCCAGTGTAGGTGGGATTCTAACCCAGTGTGAGCCAGTGCCTGTGGGATTCTAACCCAGTGTGAGCAGTGTAGGTGGGATTCTAACCCAGTGTGAGCCATTGTAGGTGGCATTCTAACCCAATGTGAGCCAGTGTAGGTGGGATTCTAACCCAGTGTGAGCCAGTGCCTGTGGGATTCTAACCCAGTGTGAGCCAGTGTAGGTGGGATTCTAACCCAGTGTGAGCCAGTGTAGGTGGGATTCTAACCCAGTGTGAGCCAGTGCACGTGGGATTCTAACCCAGTGTGAGCCAGTGCATGTGGGATTCTAACCCAATGTGAGCCAGTGTAGGTGGGATTCTAGCCCAGCGTGAGCCAGTGCATGTGGGATTCTAACCCAGTGTGAGCCAATGCATGTGGGATTCTAACCCAGTGTGAGCCAGTGTAGGTGGGATTCTAACCCAGTGTGAGCCAGTGTTGGTGGGATTCTAACCCAGTGTGAGCCAGTGCATGTGGGATTCTAACCCAGTGTGAGCCAGTGCACGTGGGATTCTAACCTAGTGTGAGCCAGTGCATGTGGGATTCTAACCCAATGTGAGCCAGTGTAGGTGGGATTCTATCCCAGCGTGAGCCACTGCACGTGGGATTCTAACCCAGTGTGAGCCAGTGCACGTGGGATTCTAACCCAGTGTGAGCCAGTGTAGGTGGATTTCTAACCTAGTGTGAGCTAGTGTAGGTGGGATTCTAACCCAGCGTGAGCCAGTGCATGTGGGATTCTAACCCAGTGTGAGCCAGTGCATGTGGAATTCTAACCCAGTGTGAGCAGTGTAGGTGGGATTCTAACCCAGTGTGAGCCATTGTAGGTGGGATTCCAACCCAATGTGAGCCAGTGTAGGTGGGATTCTAACCCAGTTTGAGCCAGTGCCTGTGGGATTCTAACCCAGTGTGAGCCAGTGTAGGTGGGATTCTAACCCAGTGTGAGCCAGTGTACGTGGGATTCTAACCCAGTGTGAGCCAGTGCACGTGGGATTCTAACCCAGTGTGAGCCAGTGTAGGTGAAATTCTAACCCAGTGTGAGCCAGTGCCTGTGGGATTCTAACCCAGTGTGAGCCAGTGTGGGTGGGATTCTAACCCAGTGTGAGCCAGTGTAGGTGGGATTCTAACCCAGTGTGAGCCAGTGCACGTGGGATTCTAACCCAGTGTGAGCCAGTGCACGTGGGATTCTAACCCAGTGTGAGCCAGTGCATGTGGGATTCTAACCCAGTGTGAGCCAGTGCACGTGGGATTCTAACCTAGTGTGAGCCAGTGCATGTGGGATTCTAACCCAATGTGAGCCAGTGTAGGTGGGATTCTATCCCAGCGTGAGCCACTGCACGTGGGATTCTAACCCAGTGTGAGCCAGTGCACGTGGGATTCTAACCCAGTGTGAGCCAGTGTAGGTGGATTTCTAACCTAGTGTGAGCTAGTGTAGGTGGGATTCTAACCCAGCGTGAGCCAGTGCATGTGGGATTCTAACCCAGTGTGAGCCAGTGCATGTGGGATTCTAACCCAGTGTGAGCAGTGTAGGTGGGATTCTAACCCAGTGTGAGCCATTGTAGGTGGGATTCCAACCCAATGTGAGCCAGTGTAGGTGGGATTCTAACCCAGTGTGAGCCAGTGCCTGTGGGATTCTAACCCAGTGTGAGCCAGTGTAGGTGGGATTGTAACCCAGTGTGAGCCAGTGTAGGTGGGATTCTAACCCAGTGTGAGCCAGTGTAGGTGGGATTCTAACCCAGTGTGAGCCAGTGCCTGTGGGATTCTAACCCAGTGTGAGCCAGTGTGGGTGGGATTCTAACCCAGTGTGAGCCAGTGTAGGTGGGATTCTAACCCAGTGTGAGCCAGTGCACGTGGGATTCTAACCCAGTGTGAGCCAGTGCACGTGGGATTCTGACCCAGTGTGAGCCAGTGCATGTGGGATTCTAACCCAATGTGAGCCAGTGTAGGTGGGATTCTAGCCCAGCGTGAGCCACTGCACGTGGGATTCTAACCCAGTGTGAGCTGGTGCACGTGGGATTCTAACCCAGTGTGAGCCAGTGTAGGTGGGATTCTAACCTAGTTTGAGCCAGTGTATGTGGGATTCTAACCCAGTGTGAGCCATTGTAGGTGGCATTCTAACCCAATGTGAGCCAGTGTAGGTGGGATTCTAACCCAGTGTGAGCCAGTGCCTGTGGGATTCTAACCCAGTGTGAGCCAGTGTAGTTGGGATTCTAACCCAGTGTGAGCCAGTGTAGGTGGGATTCTAACCCAGTGTGAGCCAGTGCAGGTGGGATTCTAACCCAGTGTGAGCCAGTGTAGGTGGGGTTCTAACCCAGTGTGAGCCAGTGCATGTGGGATTCTAACCCAGTGTGAGCCAATGCATGTGGGATTCTAACCCAGTGTGAGCCAGTGTAGGTGGGATTCTAACCCAGTGTGAGCCAGCGTTGGTGGGATTCTAACCCAGTGTGAGCCAGTGCATGTGGGATTCTAACCCAGTGTGAGCCAGTGCACGTGGGATTCTAACCCAGTGTGAGCCAGTGTAGGTGGATTTCTAACCTAGTGTGAGCCAGTGTAGGTGGGATTCTAACCCAGCGTGAGCCAGTGCATGTGGGATTCTAACCCAGTGTGAGCCAGTGCATGTGGGATTCTAACCCAGTGTGAGCAGTGTAGGTGGGATTCTAACCCAGTGTGAGCCATTGTAGGTGGGATTCTAACCCAATGTGAGCCAGTGTAGGTGGGATTCTAACCCAGTGTGAGCCAGTGCCTGTGGGATTCTAACCCAGTGTGAGCCAGTGTAGGTGGGATTCTAACCCAGTGTGAGCCAGTGTAGGTGGGATTCTAACCCAGTGTGAGCCAGTGCACGTGGGATTCTAACCCAGTGTGAGCCAGTGTAGGTGGGATTCTAACCCAGTGTGAGCCAGTGCCCGTGGGATTCTAACCCAGTGTGAGCCAGTGTGGGTGGGATTCTAACCCAGTGTGAGCCAGTGTAGGTGGGATTCTAACCCAGTGTGAGCCAGTGCACGTGGGATTCTAACCCAGTGTGAGCCAGTGCACGTGGGATTCTAACCCAGTGTGAGCCAGTGCATGTGGGATTCTAACCCAATGTGAGCCAGTGTAGGTGGGATTCTAGCCCAGCGTCAGCCACTGCACGTGGGATTCTAACCCAGTGTGAGCTGGTGCACGTGGGATTCTAACCCAGTGTGAGCCAGTGTAGGTGGGATTCTAACCTAGTTTGAGCCAGTGTAGGTGGGATTCTAACCCAGCGTGAGCCAGTGCATGTGGGATTCTAACCCAGTGTGAGCCAGTGCATGTGGGATTCTAACCCAGTGTGAGCAGTGTAGGTGGGATTCTAACCCAGTGTGAGCCATTGTAGTTGGCATTCTAACCCAATGTGAGCCAGTGTAGGTGGGATTCTAACCCAGTGTGAGCCAGTGCCTGTGGGATTCTAACCCAGTGTGAGCCAGTGTAGGTGGGATTCTAACCCAGTGTGAGCCAGTGTAGGTGGGATTCTAACCCAGTGTGAGCCAGTGCACGTGGGATTCTAACCCAGTGTGAGCCAGTGTAGGTGGGGTTCTAACCCAGTGTGAGCCAGTGTAGGTGGGATTCTCACCCAGTGTGAGCCAGTGTAGGTGGGATTCTAACCCAGTGTGAGCCAGTGCACGTGGGATTCTAACCCAGTGTGAGCCAGTTCATGTGGGAATCTAACCGAATGTGAGCCAGTGTAGGTGGGATTCTAGCCCAGCGTGAGCCAGTGCATTTGGGATTCTAACCCAGTGTGAGCCAGTGCACCTGGGATTCTAACCCAGTGTGAGCCAGTGTAGGTGGGATACTAACCCAGTGTGAGCCAGTGTAGGTGGGATTCTAACCCAGCGTGAGCCAGTGCATGTGGGATTCTAACCCAGTGTGAGCCAATGCATGTGGGATTCTAACCCAGTGTGAGCCAGTGTAGGTGGGATTCTAACCCAGTGTGAGCCAGTGTTGGTGGGATTCTAACCCAGTGTGAGCCAGTGCATGTGGGATTCTAACCCAGTGTGAGCCAGTGCACGTTGGATTCTAACCTAGTGTGAGCCAGTGCATGTGGGATTCTAACCCAATGTGAGCCAGTGTAGGTGGGATTCTATCCCAGCGTGAGCCACTGCACGTGGGATTCTAACCCAGTGTGAGCCAGTGCACGTGGGATTCTAACCCAGTGTGAGCCAGTGTAGGTGGATTTCTAACCTAGTATGAGCCAGTGTAGGTGGGATTCTAACCCAGCGTGAGCCAGTGCATGTGGAATTCTAACCCAGTGTGAGCCAGTGCATGTGGGATTCTAACCCAGTGTGAGCAGTGTAGGTGGGATTCTAACCCAGTGTGAGCCATTGTAGGTGGGATTCTAACCCAATGTGAGCCAGTGTAGGTGGGATTCTAACCCAGTGTGAGCCAGTGCCTGTGGGATTCTAACCCAGTGTGAGCCAGTGTAGGTGGGATTCTAACCCAGTGTGAGCCAGTGTAGGTGGGATTCTAACCCAGTGTGAGCCAGTGCACGTGGGATTCTAACCCAGTGTGAGCCAGTGTAGGTGGGATTCTAACCCAGTGTGAGCCAGTGCCTGTGGGATTCTAACCCAGTGTGAGCTAGTGTGGGTGGGATTCTAACCCAGTGTGAGCCAGTGTAGGTGGGATTCTAACCCAGTGTGAGCCAGTGCACATGGGATTCTAACCCAGTGTGAACCAGTGTAGGTGGGATTCTAACCCAGTGTGAGCCAGTGTAGGTGGGATTCTCACCCAGTGTGAGCCAGTGTAGGTGGGATTCTAACCCAGTGTGAGCCAGTGCACGTGGGATTCTAACCCAGTTTGAGCCAGTGCACGTGGGATTCTAACCCAGTGTGAGCCAGTGCACGTGGGATTCTAACCCAGTGTGAGCCAGTGCACGTGGGATTCTAACCCAGTGTGAGCCAGTGTAGGTGGGATTCTAACCCAGTGTGAGCCAGTGTAGGTGGGATTCTAACCCAGTGTGAGCCAGTGCACGTGGGATTCTAACCCAGTGTGAGCCAGTGCACGTGGGATTCTAACCCAGTGTGAGCCAGTGTAGGTGGGATTCTAACCCAGTGTGAGCCAGTGTAGGTGGGATTCTAACCCAGTGTGAACCAGTGTAGGTGGGATTCTAACCCAGTGTGAGCCAATGTAGGTGGGATTCTAACCCAGTGTGAGCCAGTGTAGGTGGGATTCTAACCCAGTGTGAGCCAGTGTAGGTGGGATTCTAACCCAGTGTGAGCCAGTGTAGGTGGGATTCTAACCCAGTGTGAGCCAGTGCACGTGGGATTCTAACCCAGTGTGAGCCAGTGTAGGTGGGATTCTAACCCAGTGTGAGCCAGTGCACGTGGGATTCTAACCCAGTGTGAGCCAGTGTAGGTGGGATTCTAACCCAGTGTGAGCCAATGGACTGGATTCTCCAGTTCCCCAGCTGCACGTTTCTCGGCGCGCGATTCTTTATTCCCGTCTCTTGTCAATGGGATTTCCCATTGAAGCCATCCCACACCGCCAGGAAACCTGCGGCCGGAGAGTTCTGGCCAGTTTCTTTGGATCTTGTTGTATCTGTCCAATTGAGATACGTTGACCAGTTCACTTCCTCAAAGGTTATACCTAGATGTCTTTTAATAGCGAGGAGAACAAAGAACAAACACAAATACAACTTCAACAATCTTTATTAAGTAAAGTTAACCTGTAAGTTAACCCACGTATATATACAAGAAACACCCAAGATTCGGTTAAACCTCCCGCAAAGATGGTCTGGTTGAAGGGCAGGTCCGAGTCCTAAGTCCCTCTGGTCCAACGTCACGAAGGTGGATCGTGCTCGCAGCTTCTTCCTTCTCTGGTCAGTCTTCGGATGGTCACCTCCCACGTCGAGTCTTCGCTATCGATGTGCCCCAAGTGTCGATGTGCGGACAATAGGCTGGTGCATATCAATAGGGCGCAATGATCTCTTAACGGGCGATTGACAGGGAGGTCCAGACATGCCCAGACAGCCTGTCTGAGTTCTGTACGTTGGAACTTGGCCAAGTCCGAATTCCCAGCAGACCATTTGCTGGAGCTGACTGTAGTTTAATTTAAAGTGCCCAATTCTTTAATTTAGGATATCCAATTTTATTCGGGCTCAAAACTAGGTCTGTCAGGTGACCACAATCTGTACTCCAGCCTTCATGAGAGGAAATTTGTGTGACAATTCCTGTAGTGCTGTGTTGGCATGGGAACAGATTACACTACCTACCTGTCTCAAGCATTGAATATCCTAAGGACATGTGCCAATTACAGAGCAGTGTAGGGCATCAATTTGGACTTCTGCGTAGAGACAGAACCAGGCCTCCCCATCTCCCCTGACCCATCACCAAGGGCAGAGAGAGGAAAACATGGAATGCAATAGGTGTCATTTAGACTTTGGGTTATGGTATAAAATGGACGACAGCAATTCAGCCGCACATTGCACACCATTCAGTTGATCAAGAGTGAGACAGTTGTGGTGAGTTACAAAAAGGCCTTGCATTATCGATGCAATGATGCGCCTAATGCAGATATTTTGCTGCTATTGGTTCAGAAGCATGCTAGATTCTTGGAGAGGACATTTTATGGGATTAATCTTTGTTGGGGGAGGACGTGTGTTGCGGAGTGGAGTAGAGGGGAAATGGGGCTTGTGCATAATACAATGTTCATTGGGAGGAAAGGGAGGAATACCGTTAACTGTAGCATTGTGAGGGCAGCACGGTGGCACAGTGGTTAGCACTGCTGCCTCACGGCATTGAGGTCCCAGGTTCGATCCCGGCTCTGGGCCACTGTCCGTGTGGAGTTTGCACATCCTCCCCGTGTTTGCGTGGGTTTCGTCCCCACAATCCAAAAAGATGTGCAGGGTAGGTGGATTGGCCACGCTAAATTGCCCCTTAATTGGAAAAAATTAACTGGGTACTCTAAATTTATTTTTTTTAAACTGTAGCATAGTGGTTCGCAATGTTTCTTCACAGTGGCAGGGTCCCAGTTTCAATTCCCGGCTTGAGTCACTGTCTGTGCGGAGTCTGTACGTTCTCTCCGTGTCTGCATGCGTTTTCTCCGGGTGCTCTGGTTTCCTCCCACAAGTCCCGAAAGACGTGCTGTGCTGTTAGTGTGGTGAGCCACGTATGGCTACGTAAGGCTGTTGTATATATGTTCACTATTGTTCTACTGTTCTATTAGTATTGTTATCTCCACTGTTGTATATACTTATTGTTATTGCTGTTCTGTTATTGGTTGTTGCTGTTGTACTGCTGGAATGTTATTATTGGTGCTGCTGTTGGCTCCGCCTGTGGCTCCGCCCAGCGGTGGAGGTATAAAGCCTGTTGACCTGGGTCAGCCCTGCAGTGTGGGAGGAGCTACAGGTCGGCACATATTTATTTTATTAAAATATCGGTTCACTGCTTCTCAGTGTCTTGCCTGAATTGATGTCTATCAGTTAGGTGAATTGGACATTCTGAATTCTCCCTCTGTGTACCCGAACGGGCGCCGGAATGTGGTGAGGGGAGTCCAAGTAAACAAAAGGAGATGTTTATTTAAAAGAATACCTATTTACATGTGGTTCGGTTATACCTCACCAGGTCCTCTCTCTGTGTCGGTCGATCCCTGACTGGCCGACCTTTTATACAACATGATTAGCGGGCCTCATACGCCTCGAGCCACATGGGGAAAACAATCGACCCCGCCCAGAGTATCCCGTGCAGTTATTACAGGAACATGATGAGGGAACCCAAAAATAGCTATGCATTTCAGCCAATGATATTGAGGTTCTTGGAACCAATGAGTTGGTGAAGCTTAGTCTTGAGTAATGGGTTTGGTTTGTTACTTTTAGTGTAATATTTAAGATGGCATCGGGCATTGATGTGAGAATGGCCCCAGTCATGTGGGATCGACTGGAGAAACTGGGGCAGTTCTCTTCCAGATGAAGAGTTTGAAAGAGGTGTTTGAAATCAGGAAGGGTCTGTGCAGCATAGATATAGGAAGAAGCCATTCCCATTGGTGGAAATGGTGTGAACCAGAGGACACCAAGTTAAGATGATTGGAATAAAACAATAGGCAACATGAGGTGAAGTGTTTTTATGCAGCAAATGGTTATGATCTGGAATGCACGACCAGAAAGGATGTTAGAGGCAAATTCAATCCTGGCTCCCAAAGGACAATTGGATAATTACTAGAAGGGGGGGGGAAAAAATGCAGGGTGACAGGGAATGGATGGGAAGTGGGAGCTGAATTGTCCTCCCAGAACCGTATGGACTCAACAAGCTGAATAGTCGCCTTCTGAGCTGTAATCAGTGTTTGATTCTATAGGTGATATGATTCGCATCTTCAACAATGCTGAAGACATCTATGTGGAAATATACATATTTTAAAATAGGGATTCCCTATTCACGACCCCCATTGGGCAAGTGTGATTAACAGTTGGGATCATGAGGTGGCAATGGGGGCAGTGGAGTGGAACCTGATTTTGGCAGTACTGGGATCAACGGTGAGGTCCCTTTTATGTGTGCGATTTTTGTTTCTGGTGGGCGTGGCCTAATGAAATGAATTCTGAACATCAATCGCTGCCGGCAACAGTACTACAAAATGTTAGGGGTGCGCAGAATATTTTTTGTACCTGCGTGCAGGTAGCGCCCCTGTTCCACGTCCCACCATTTAGTTCGATCAGTGTGCAATTGGGGAGGTGGCATGCCCGCAGGTGCCACCTTCTAACATGTGTCACTGGATACCAATCAATAGCAGGAACTCTGGATTATCTTGTTCCTCCTGCCCCGACTCCTTAGCCTAAGGGTTTGTGGTAGTATCAGGTATTGCAGTACCCGAGAGGCTGAAGACCATTGGTTAAACCTAGGAGTTTACCATTGGCTGTTTGGTATGTAGCTCCGCCCTAACAGGCAGGGTATAAGAACCGGTGCCGCCCCAGCAGCCCTCATTCTGTACCGAAGCTGCTGGGGAACAGTTCTAGTCTATTAAAGCCTTCAGTTATGTTACTACCTCGTCTTTAATTGTAATTGATCGTGCATCGGGGCTTTCAGGCAGCAAAGGTCTTGCACTTGGAGTCAGTCACTGCAGAGTCCAGAGATTTCTCTGGTGTGTAGCATTCTGACTTGTGGGCTCCACGGTGCTGTGAAGGGAGTCCTGAAACCATTCGTTGACAGTATGTTTAAAGAATATGTGGGTTGCATTCTGAACTCCAAAAGCATTGTAACATGATAGTTTAAAAAATGGTGTCACTTTGTGGAGGGAAGATGTGCCAGCCACACTCGGCCAGCGTTTTTTGTGATGGTAGTATTCTTTGCATGACTAAATTGGTGAGTAACACATGTACACACCCTGGAACCATGTTCAGAAGTGTGACATTACACTATGCAGGGCAGACTGAAACATTCCCAAGAGGTTACAATTGATTATGTGTTTCTTTCTCGAACATGTCAGCACCTCAGGGTCAGGAATTGAGAGGTGTGCAATAGCCAATTGTTCAAATTTTAAAAAATAAATCCATGGCACCACCTTGATGAATGAAGGGACACATCAGTGTATCAGAGCTGTCAAAACAGTGCTTTTGTTACTGTCCTTGGGGCTGGAGGGCACAGAGAGGAATCACCCAGAGTTCTCTGCCTCTTTCTTTCTTGTTCGCCCTGCTGCAAACTATTTGCAGGAACGGAACAGGAGACATCGAGCCCTTCAAGGTTGAATAACCTTGCCATCTGGATCGGGTTGTCCCTGGCTGGCTGGAGAGCGTCACCTGTTGCGAGACTGAGATAGCTATTTTTGTTCTTAATCTAACCTTCATGGGTAGATCATAGAATCACGCAACGCAGAACGAAGCCATTTGGCCCATTGTACCTGTCCCAACATTTTGATTTAAAAATCCCAATTAGTCCCACTCGGCTGCTTTTTCCTCAAAGTCCTGCAGATATTTCCCCCTCAAGTATTTATCCAATTACCTTTTGAAAGTCATTATTAAATCTGCTTCTGCCACCTTTTCAGTAGATTCCAGATCATAACATCTCAAGCAAAATGTTTTCTTGCTTATGCCACCTCCAGTCCTTTTTGCTAATTATGTTAAACTATGTGATGTACATTGGAAGAAATGTTCAACTCCCAAATTGCCAGCCATGGCCCACTAGGCAGCACGATCCACGCTAGATTCAAGTTGCACACCTGGGGCCCTCAATTCCTGACCCTGAGGTGCTGACATGTTCGAGAAAGAAACACCTCCGATAACGGCGCGATGTCCGCCGACCGGCACCAAAAACGGCACGAATCAGTCCGGCATCGCGCCACCCCAAAGGTGCGGAAGTCTCCGCACCTTGAGGGGCCGAGCCCTCACCTTGAGGGGCTAAGCCAGCGCCGGACTGATTTCCGTCCCACCAGCTGGCGGGAAAGGTCTTTGGCGCCCCGCCAGCTGGCGCGAAACTGACTTTGCCGGGCGGCGCATGCGCGGGAACGTCAGCGGCCGCTCACAGCATCCCCGCGCATGCGCAGGGGAGGGGGTCTCTTCCGCCTCCGCCATGGTGGAGACCATGGCGAAGGCGGAAGGAAAAGAGTGCCCCCACGGCACAGGCCCGCCCGCGGATGGGTGGGCCCCGATCGCGGGCCAGGCCACCGTGGGGGCACCCCCCGGGGCCAGATCGCCCCCCGCTCCCCCCAGGACCCCGGAGCCTGCGCCGCCGTGTCCCGCCGTCCCAAAGGTGGTTCAATCCACGCCGGCTGGCGTGGGTTGACAGCGGCGGGACTTCGGCCCATCGCGGGCCGGAGAATCGCCGGGAGGAGGCCGCCAACCAGCGCGGGGCGATTCCCACCCCCGCCGAATATCCGGTGCCGGAGAATCCGGCCACCGGCGGGGGCGGGATTCACGCCAGCCCCCAGCAATTCTCTGACCCGGCGAGGGGTCGGAGAATCCCGCCCCAATTCCTGAACCACAATTACCAGGCTGACACTTCAGTGCTACACTGGAGGAATGTGCACTGTCTGAAGTGCTGTCTTTCAAATGATCTGTTACACCAAAGGCAGGATTGTACAGCCTCTGTCGTGGCGGGAGCGGAGGCTGGGCTATGCACAGGGCTGGTTTAGCTCAGTGGGCTAGACAGCTGGTTCATGATACAGAACAAGGCCAGCAGCGTGGATTCAATTCCCGTACCAGCTCACCCGAACAGGCGCCAGAATGTGGTGACTAGGGGCTTTTCACAGTAACTTCATACTTGTGACAATAAAAGGTTATTATTATTATTATTATTAAAATGTGGCGAGGCATTCAAAGGTCCACTGACTTCGCTGGGACCATAAACTCTACCCGGCGTAACATTCCGCCCCACGGCGGACGTAAAAGATCCGGTTTTGAGGAAGAGTAGGGAAGTTCCCTGGTCAATGTCACAATGCTGTTTGTGCGAGCTTGCTGTGCACATTGGTTGCTACATTTCCTACATTACAACAGTGACCAGACTTCAGATGTAAATGAACCAGTAAAGTGTTTTTGGATGAGGTTGTTAAAAGCGCTGCAGGCGTGCAAGCCTTTCCCTTTTTTCACTGAATAGATCAAATGGTCTGGAGCAAAATTAGTGGTCCAATGAGGGTTGGGGAAGGAGAAGTAACCAGTTCCAAGCTGAATGTATCCTGTCTTCCTTTTCCGCAAAAGATGGTGGCCATGTATTTGTCCAGCTTGTTGACAGAAGTGACCCAGTGTGGCACATATCCTCTGGAACACCTGGTCACTCAAAATTGTGGCCACCATAGAGAAAGATAGGCTGACCTGTGGTATATGCCGATGCCAGCCAATCATTCATTTATCTCACTTCCATTATTTCCACCAGAGGCTTGACCTCCAGAGTCGCTATTTAAGAGGCATCTGGATGGATACATGAAGAGGGAGGAAATAGAGGGATACGGACTGAGTAAGGGCAGAAGGTTTTGTTTTAGTTAGGGCATCATGATCAGCACAGGGTTGGAGGGCCGAAGGGCCTGTTCCTGTGCTGTACTTTTCTTTGTTCTTTGTACTCACATATTATCATCTTGGATTTGAATCAACTTTTTACTTTTCAAATTCAATTTATATTAAAAATAAATACCTGCCGAGAAGCAAGTGTTGGCGTTGAGAGGGGAACAATCAACAGAGGACCTGTTCTTTCCTTGGGGAATGAAAGCAAGTTGGGTAAATGGTGTTAAGATACAGATAAGACAATTGAAAGGCAGAATAAGCTTCAGGGATTGGATGGTAAGCTCCTGTTTTTTTAACTCCTTTCACAGGGGGGTGGGCATCATTGGCTCGGCCACCATTCATTGCCCATCCATAAATACTTTAGTGAAGGTGGTGGTGAGCTACCTTCCTGATCTGCTGCAGGGCAGCACGGTAGCACGAGTGGATAGCACTGTGGCTTCACAGCGCCAGGGTCCCCGGTTCGATTCCCCGCTGGGTCACTGTCTGTGCGGAGTCTGCACGTTCTCCCCGTGTCTGCGTGGCACCGCTTTCCAACCCACAGTCCAAAGACGTGCAAGTTAGGTGCATTGGCCATGATAAATTGCCGTTAGTGACCGAAAAGATTAGGAGGGGTTATTGGGTTATGGGGATAGGGTGGAAGTGAGGGCTTAAGTGGGACGGTGCAGACTCGGTGGGCTGAATGGCCTCCTTCTGCACTCTAAATTCTATGAGGGGCAGCATGGTAGCATAGTGGTTAGCACAGTTGCTTCACAGCTCCAGGTTCCCAGGTTTGATTCCCAGCTTGGTCACTGTCTGTGCGGAGTCTGCATGTCCTCCCCGTGTCTGCGTGGGTTTCGTCCGGATGCTCCGGTTTCCTCCCACAGTCCAAAGACGTGCAAGTTAGGTGCATTGGCCATGCTAAATTGCCGTTAGTGAACAAAAAGGTTAGGAGGGGTTATTGGGTTATGGGGATAGGGTGGAAGTGAGGGCTTAAGTGGGTCGGTGCAGACTCGATGGGCCGAAAGGCCTCCTTCTGCACTGTATGTTCTATGTTCTATGTGATGTAGCTACAACCGAGTAGGAGAGAGTTCCAGTGACAGTAAAGGAATGACGATATATTTCCAAGTCAATATGCAGTGTAACTTGGAGGGGAAATTTAAGGTAGTTGTGTTCCCCTGTATCTGTTCTTGGCCTTTTAGGTCAGAGAGGTTACGGATTTGGAAAGTGCTGTCGAAGTACCCTTGCTGAGTTTCTGCAGTGCGTCTTGTAAATGGTACACGCTGCTGCCACTATGAGTCGGTGGAGGAGGAATTGAATGTTTAAAGTACTGGAAGGAGGGGGGGGGGCGGGGGGGGGGGGGGGCAATCAAATGGGTTGCTTTGTCCTCGGCAGTGTTGAGGTTCTGGAGAGTTGCTGGAGTTGCACACATGCAGGGAAGAGTATTCCATCTCACTCCTGATTTGAGTCTTGTAGATGGCGGGCAGGCTTTGGGAATCAGGAGGTGAGTTACTCTCTATAGAATGCCCGGCCTCTGACCGACTCTTTTGGACACAGTATTTATGTGCCTGATTCAGTTTAGTTTCTGGTGAACGATAACGCTCAAGGCGTTGATATTGGGGCTTTGAAGCAATGATAATGCCGTTGAATGTCAAGAGGAGATGGTTAGATTCTCTCTTGTTAGAAATGGCCATTGTCTGGTAGTTGTGTGGCGTGAATGTTACGTGTCACTTATCTGGATATTGTCCAGCTCGTGTTGCACATGAACACTCCTGTTTCTATGTGTTCCTCTCAATGCTATTTACTCTGAAGTAATCCACAATGGAAAGCATGTATGAGTAGATAACAGGACTCAGCTTAGCAGTCACTTAGTCAACACAAACCATTGTTTGTCCCATTGTTTGGTAATAGTAAGCTACTTCGCCCATAAGACCCTAAGACATAGGAACAGAATTGGGCCACTCGGCCCATCGAGTCTTCTCCGCCATTCATTCATGGCTGATATTTTTCTCATCCCCATTCTCCTGCCTTCTCCCCATAACCCTTGATCCCCTCATTAATCAAGAACCTATCTATCTCTGTCTTAAAGACACTCAGTGATTTAGCCTCCACAGCCTTCTGCGGCAAAGAGTTCCACAGATTCACCACCCTCTGGCTGAAGAAATTCCTTCTCATCTCTGTTTTAAAGGATCGTCCCTTTAGTCTGAGATTGTGTCCTCTGGTTCTAGTTTTTCCTCTTAGTGGAGACATCCTCTCCACGTCCACTCTATCTAGGTCTCGCAGTATCCTGTAAGTTTCAATAAGAAACCCCCACCCCCTCATCCTTCTAAACTCCAGCGAGTACAGACCCAGAGACCTCAACGTTCCTCATACGGCAAGCTGTTCATTCCAGGAATCATTCTTGCGAGCCTCCTCCTTTCCAAGGCCAGCACATCCTTCCTTAGATACGGGGCCTAAAACTGCTTGGACATGATGCTCAAGCCTTTATCTTTGTGGGCTGGGGAGCCGACATGGGATCTGGTCAATCATATGTTGGAACTTCATTTCCTTAGGATGCACTCCTGGTTATTACACTGGGACAGTGCCTGTTGGTGCCTTCATTGGCATTATCATTGCTGTAGTCACAAGGAGACCACATAGAAGTTGCTGAAAAGCTAGAAGCTAGAGCTAGCAGCATAGAGCAGACATTTTAAAGCATTGCATAAAACTCTTGTAAGTAAAGATGGTACAGAAATAGAAGCTACTGCCATCTCTGAAGAGATCCAAGATACAAAATGTGCAACTGTTCCCAGTTTGCCTTCTTAATACTATTTATGATTTTATATTGTTACGTAATGTTACTACTCAGACATCTCCTCTAGGCTGGAACTTCGGAGTCTTGCCAATGTTTCCTTGCAATCCAGACTCCTGAAACCAGAATAATTCTGGTAATTCTTGGCTGCCCTTCCTCCGATAGTTAAATCTCTCCCTTTGTGACCAGACTGAACACTACGGCAATAGTCAGACATACCGCTACAGGTTGCCTTGGAGTCCTGATTTGGGAATTAACTGTCAATGAGATAATATTAATAAGAACAGCCTTTCAAAACCCCCAGCAATAACAGCCTGCACTCACACAATGCCTTTAATGTGGCAAATTGTCCCATGATGTTCAAACAGGATAACTCAGCTGACAAGAAGTCTCAAGCGCAAAAAGGAGTCTGGATGCTTGAAGTGTAGCATTGTGGTCGGAAGAATTCTGCAGCCTCAAGTTGAACACACCTAATGGAAAAGGTGTAGGAAAGCACAAAGCATGATATAAAAACAGAAAATGGTCGAAAATTCCATCTGGTTGTAGGGTGAAGAGAGATGTTGGCCTAATGTTCCGGATCGTTGCACTTCCACAGACTCTGACAGGACTGCTGGCTATTTCCAGCGTCTTCTGACTTTATTTCATACCTCGACAACTTTCTTTTCATTTCTCTTTGTAAAAGTGACAACAGATTGTGCCGGCTGAAAAGCCTATCTGACAAAATAGACAGTCGTGGTATAATAATGCCACGTTGGCTTCGTGTTTGTTGGTGTAAAACAGCTACTCAGAATGCCATCGACCTCGCGGCAGTCTGGGACACCTTTGGGAGCTTAATCCTGCTGTCAGCATCTGACTTTCCTTGCAGGAGATGACACCCATTACAGAACAGAGGAAGGCCAAAGGTCATTTGTATGGGACTGATTGACAGGAAGGTGTTTTGTTGACATTTTGCAATGGAGTGCAGTACGTTGAAATCTGTTTCTTTGGGATTGAGATAGCAGCAATTGCATTAATTGGCAGACACACAAGAGCAGTGCTGAAAAATCCCAAGGCACCATTCAGAAGAAGATGAGCTGAACTCCCCCCAATGCCCTGGCCAATATTTTTATCTCTCAACGAACAGCATTGAATACCAGATTATCTCTTCACTGATGTTCTTGGCACTTGCTGTGTACAATTTGGCTCACCCCCCCCCTCTCATTTATCCACATTATACTGCATCTGTCATGAATTTGCCCACTCACTCAGCTTGTCCCAATCACATTGAAGCATCTCTGCATCCCCCTCCCACCCAGCTTTGTGTCATCTGCAAACTTGGAGATATTTCATAGAAGTTACAGTGCAGAAGGCCATTCGGCCCATCGGGTCTGCACCGGATCTTGGAAAGAGCACCCTACCCAAGCTCACATCTCCACCCTATCCCCATAACCCCATAACCCAGTAACCCCACCCAACACTAAGGGCAATTTTGGACACTAAGGGCAATTTAGCATGGCCAGTCCACCTAACCTGCACATTTTTGGACTGTGGGAGGAAACCGGAGCACCCGGAGGAAACCCACGCAGACACGGGGTGAATGTGCAGACTCCGCACAGACAGTGACCCAAGCCGGGAATCGAACCTGGGACCCTGGAGCTGTGAAGCAATTGTGCTAGCCACTATGCTACCGTGCTGCCATTTAGTTCCCTCATCTAAATCATTAATATATATTGTGAATAGCTGTAGTCCTACCACTGATCCCTGCAGTACCCTACTAGTCACTGCCTGCCACTTGGAAAAAGACCAGTTCATTCCTACTCTTTGTTTCCTGTGTGCCAAGCAGTTTTCTGTCCATCCCAATGCACTTTAATTTTATACGCTAATCTCTTTTGTGGGACTTTGTCAAAAGTCTTCTGAAAGTCCAAATAAACCACATCCACAGGTTCCCCCTCATCAACTCTGCTAGTGACATCCTCGAAGAATTCCAGTAGATTTGTCAAGCATGATTTTTCTTTCTTAGATCCACGCTGACTCTCTGATTCTGCCACTGTTTTCTAAGTGCTCTGCTACAAAATCTTTGATAATGAACTTGAGCATTTTCCCCAAAGTCACCAACGTCAGGCTGACTGGTCTATAATTCCTTGTTTTCTCTTTACCTTCCATTTTAAATAGTGGGGTTACACTAGCTACTTTCCAATCTTTATGAATTGCTCCAGAGTCTATAGAATCTTGGAAGATGACCACCAATGCATCAATTATTTCTAGGGCCACTTCCTTAAATACTCTGGCGTGTAGATTATCAGGTCCTGGTGATTTATTGGCTTTCAATTTTCCCCAACACCATTTCCCTCCTAATTCCTCCCTGTCACTAAACCCTGTGGGCGCGATTCTCCGCTCCCGCACCGGTTTGGAGAATCGCCTGGTGCGCCATTTTTCCCCGCGACGTCGGTCCGACGCACCCAAGCGGCGGGAACGGCCCCGTCGAGTTCTGCGCAGCGCAGGCCGGAGAATTGCCCGGGACACCCAAAATGGTGATTCTCCGCTACACCCGCTATTCTCCGGCCCGGATGGGCCGAGCGGCCTGCCCAAAACGACGGCTTCCCACCGGCACCATCCACACCTGGTCGCTGCCGGCGGGAACAGCGAGGGAACGCTGGGGGGGGAGGGTGTGGCCTGTGGGGGGCCGAGGGGGGTTCTTTCACCGGGGTTGCACGCAAAAGGGGTCTGGCCTGCGATCGGTGCCCACCGATCGGCGGGCCGGCCTCTCTGAAGGAGGACCTCCTTTCCTCCGCCCGCCCCACAAGATCCATCTGACATCTTTTTGCGGGGCGGCCTCGGGGAGGACGGTAACCACGCATGCACGGGTGACGCCAGTTAAGAGGCGGATGACGCGGCGCCGCTTTTATGCGGCGCCAATGCCCGGCGCGCGCTGACGACACTGCTTTAGCGACACGCCCCCCCCGAGTTTCTCGCGTCCCCGATCCTAGCCCATTTTCAGGCCCTGAATCGGTCGAGATCGGGGCCGTTTCGCGCCATCGCGAACCTCGACTGCGTTCCCGACGGTGTGGGCACTTAGTCGCGGGAGCAGGGAATCGCGCCCTGTGTTCCCCAATATTTCTGGGGTGCCTGTCAGTTCACAGCTTAATTGACAGCTTCGAGTGGGTGTAAGATCTTTGATCTGAGGCGCTGAACACAAATGTGTTTTTCATAGGAATTTAGTGCTTGAATTAAATCTTTGCTTTTTTTTGCCAACCATTGACCTACAGCCAACACCTAAAGTGCTTTTATAAGAAATTAAGCAGTTAAAGAAATGTAAAAGGTTTTTTTAAATTAATATGTGTTTTTTATAAATACTGCAATAGGCTTTTAGAGCTTTATTTTATTTCCTTTTACCATGGTTCCATATGCCCGCTCATAATGGGATACTGGTTGGGTTTCCATGGAGGGTGTAAAGATAAAAGGTGGCGTATGGGGGGGGGGACATGAATTGGCATGGGTTGGCACTAAATTCACACGTGGGGGTGTAAAAGGCTATGGGAGTGGCTAGCAGGGCATAGGCTGGAGGAAAGGTATGAAGATCCAAGGAGGGGTGGGTAAAGGGGTATAGATTGGCATGGAGGGTATGAAGGGCCTTGAGGAGTGGGTGGATGGGTGCGGGGGCACAAGCTGACATGAGGTTGCATGAACGGAGTATAGGGGGTGTGTGGGGTTGAGGAAGTGTGAGGGATGAGGGCTAGAGAGCTACTTTTTGTTTTATTCTTTTCCATACAATTCCGGAAGCGCCAAAGCCTTTCGCACAACTCTCTCCAGCGCACGGCAGCTCCTGTGGCTTCCTCCAAAATCTTTCTGGCCTTGGCGAGCCCAACTCCAGTTACAACCCTTACCCCCAGAAATAAAATGAGGAGATCTGGGGCACTTTCTGCTGAGTCGGGTTTGTGGAGTTGGGGGTTTTGCAAACTTTGTGCCCCCAACTCAGGAGCGAACATTTGGCCCATGGCCGCTGAACATTTAAGGCTGCGTGACATCGATTCCTTATCAAGGGCTTCAAAAGTTAAAGAGGGTAAACTGGAATGTGGATATGAGTCCACAATCAGATTAGCCATGGTCTTATCAAATGGCTCGAGGGGCTGAATGGCATACTCCTACTCCTTGTTCTTACGATACGTATGGATATTTTTCAGAACATACATCAGCAAAATAGTTGAGGACAGAAAAGAGAACTGAAAAACTGGGTTTCCAACAGGCAACAAATGTGATTATGTTTTGTGAGAATGAAAGTCTTGCATTTATATAGCACCCTTCACAATCTCAGGATGCCCCAAAGCACTTTCCAGCCAGCAGGGTCATTTTGAAGTGCAGTTACTGTTCTAAAGTAAGAAATGTGGCAGCAGACAATTTGTTCACAGCAAGCTCCCACAAACAGCAATTCGCTATGGACCTGAAGCAGCAATGCATACTTTCTGAGTATTGGTTCCAGTGTTTAACACCGGCGTCAAATGCATCTAACTGCCCAAACAGAGGTATGGTGAATCAAGCAAACCCTAAGCTGGGTCCAGAAAATCTGGGAGGAGGCTCAGTTGAGTGGGTCGCAGCGTCGACAGCAAGCCAGTTTACTCCTCGTCGCCAGTTTAATAAGGACACGGAGAGCATATCGAATAGGAAGTTTTTATTTATAGCACAATATATACGCAGCCTGGTGGATCCCTACCTGGTTCCTTTCTGGATCCCCTAGCGGAGGAGCCCCTACTCAGTAAGGACCTCGGGGAAGATAATTATTCCCACCCAGTGGACCCCGCACGGGCCATTACACGAATGATCAGTGATCTGTTTTAGTGATGCTGGTTGAGGGATGAATATTGGCCAGTACACCGCGGAGAACACCCTACTCGCCTTCAGAATGGGATAGTGTACATTCACCTGAGAGGGCTGACAGGACCTCGTACGAAGGACAACTCTTGGCATCTTGGCATCATTCACCTCTCCGTCTTTTGCTGCTAACTTCCTCCTTAACTCTGCGTTCTCTTTCTCTACCTCACTGACATCGACCTTGCTCATTCGATGTATGCCTTCTATCTCTTTTCTAAGCATCCTAACGACCTCCTCTGTCCCTCGCAATTGTGCCAAACAGGTCACGATTGCCATCGGCTTGCCAGCTTTTCCCAAGCTTTTCTTATGGATTTCGCTCAAGTTCTCCCACCAAGTATGTCCTATACTCCCGGGACCTGTTTCCTCATTTTCACAGAATTCGCTCCTTTCCCTTTGAGGTACTTTCTGATTTCTTCTTCCCAAACGGGACACTGTCCTACTCTACTGCTGGTCTCTGCGACCACAAATTCTTCGGGGTTCATGAGGCGTTGCATTGCCTGCATTGCCATCTTTCCTCTCTAAATACTTCTCTTAAAATTTGGAACGAGGGATATTAAGGCGGTGCTGTAATTACGGGTACGGCTTTCGCTATTTTCCGGAATACAAACTCCCGACAGTTTTGTCGCAACAAAAATCTATCAGTATTACCTTATCGCCCTGTTAGTTACGCATGCATTAACGCACTTCCGAATTATGAGGATTGATCAGAACTGCTTGAACACTTGTGATTTTTCTGTTCCCAATTGGATTTCTAATTCAAATTTTGGGTTCTCCCGGAGTGGTAAAGCCACTTCTGAGAGGGCTGACAGGACCTCGTACGAAGGACAACTCACCCAACAGAGCAGCACTCCCTCACTGTTGCGCTGGAGTGCCAGTCTGAATTTTATGCTCAAATAAGGTTGTCAACTGTGATTAAATGTATTCTTGAAGATTTCATCACGTGACTTTTCCCCAACCCTCCAGCCATTAGTTGGACAACACATCCATCCTCGTGATGCACGGCCTTCCTACTCCAACTGGGAAACAAAGAGACTTACAACACAGCTGGATGATGCTTTATTCTCAGCAAACAGTTCCTCTCCACCCGCCTATTTTCAGTATCTTTGTATTTAATGAGAACAAAGGAATTATGTTTTTAAAAACCCGGTGATTTTTCTCCAATGTTGCGCACCTGGACTTTGATGTTCAATTTCTGGAGATTCCAGGACAATCCTGGAAGGTTGGCAATTGTAACTCTGCAGCGGCAGCTGGACCTGGCTATGTGCTGCCTCAGAGCTGAGACTGCCACCTATTGACCTACAGCCGACACCTAAAGTGGCGTCTCACCGAGAATGAGAATGCGGGAGGTGAGGCTGGTTTGAAGCTTCTGTGCATCACCCAACTTGAGTCAGGGTCCTCAGCAGAGGATATGGCATGGTGGCACAGTGGGTAGCACTGCTGCCTCACAGCGTCAGGGTCCCGGGTTCAACTCCATCCACGTGCAATCTTGCTGTATCTGCGTGGGTTTCCTCCGGGTGCTCCGGTTTCCTCCCACAGCCCAAATATGTGCATGTTAGGTGGATAGGCCATGCTAAAATTGACCATTAGTGCCCAAAGATGTGTGGGTTAGGTGGGGTTATTCGGATAGAGTTGGGGCATGGGCCTGGGTAGGTGCTCTTTCAGAGGTTCAGTGCAGACTCGATGGACCGAATGGCCTCTTTCTGCATTGTAGGAATTCGAAGATCCTTTGAGAGGTGGTAGTGGCGGGAGGGGGTTTGTTGGAATTGGGCAGAGGGTGTAGAAGTTAGATTTTCCTCGCGGTTGAATTATATACATTGTTAAAATATCCCGTCTGTGAAACAAAAGTGCTGGGTGATGACAGCGTTTGGCGATTTGAAATGCTACTGTGCAGGTTTGATGCTTTTTTTGCTGTCTTATCAGGATAAATCACAACTTCGAAATGGATATGTATGGAGATTGGAGAGTGGCGGGAGTGGGGGAGGGTAGTGGTGGGGTTGAGTAGGGAGGGGGGGATGGAAGCGAGAGGGAGCAAATCACAGCCAGGAGAGATAAGGCTGGTGTTAAAGTCACAGCTCTGGGCAGCTATGCGTGTGTGTGTGTTTTGCTGATAGGAACCAAGATGAGGGAAGGGAGTTGAAATCTGGCCTATAGCATGTCACATTTCAGACATCTGTCATCGGCACTGTAATGCAACACCCTGGGAGCCTGCAAGGTTAGCCAGCAAATGATAAAAAGCAGCTAATTTGCGGGTGATTATTTTTCGCCTGCTCCTCTGCAGACTTCACAATTATTCTGCAGAGAGGGAAAGGTTTGCTTACTGAGAGCCGCAACATTGCAAAATCGTACTTCCTTGCGTAAACCTGCCTAAACTCTGAAACAACATGCATACATATATCCAGTGCCACGAATTTCCTTTGAATGCTGTTGAAGTCGAATGATTACTTTTGAAGCGCTGTCACTCCTGTTATCTCAGCAACTAGGACAGCCACATCCCAGCACGGCAAGTTTCCACAAACAGCAATCAGTTGACCATCTGGCTGGATTATATTGTTTGAGATCTGGGGCGAAATTCTCCGTTATCGGCGGAAAGTCCGCCGATCGGCACAAAAAACGGCGCAAATCCGACTTGCGTCACGTCGGAAAAATGGGTCGATAGTCTCCGGCCCGAAATGGGCTAGCAGCGACGTAACGGGATCCGCGCTTGCGCAGTGGTTCACGCCGTGCAGCGTCATACGCGCCGCATGGCGTGACGGCTCATAAGGCCGCGCTGCTCCCCCCCACCCGACCGGAACACCCGACCGCAACACCCGACTGGGTGGCTGGCCGCCGCTCAGCCCCGAGGTTCGAGTCACGGGATGTGGAGGCGCTCCTGGACGCGGTGGAGCAGAGGAGGGACGCCCTGTATCCCGGGCACGGCCGCAGAGTTGCCCCACGCCACAGCCGGCGTCTGTGGAGGGAAGTGGCAGAGGCCGTCACCGCTGCGGCCCTGACACCACGGACAGGCACCCAGTGCCACAAGAAGGTGAACGACCTCGTCAGAGCAGGCAGGGTGAGCCTCCCCATACCCCCCACCCCCATTTCCCCCATATCCCCCCTCCCCCATATCTGTCATATCCCCCCTCCACCATATCCCCCCTCCCCCATATCCCCCCTCCCCCATATCCCCCCTCCCCATATCCCCCATATCCCCCCTCCCCCATATCCCCCATATCCCCCCCTACCCCATATCCCCCCTCCCCCATATCCCCCCCATATCCCCCCTCCCCCATATCCCCCCTCCCCATATCCCCCCTCCCCATATCCCCCCTTCCCCCATATCCCCCCTCCCCACATATCCCCCCTCCCCCATATCCCCCATATCCCCAAGTGAATCCAGCCCTAACCTTAACCTCTGCAATGCACGCGCAACCGATGGCGTGCATTCATATACCTGCCTAACAGTGTTGCCTTTTACCCCTGCCACCGCCCCCCCCCCCCCCCCCCACCACAGGAGAAGCGCGCACACAACAATAGGGAGCATGTGAGGACTGGAGGAGGCCCCGCTGATGAGAGGCCACTGACCGAACACCAGGAAAGGGCCCTGGAACTGGCTGGCGGACCTGAGGACCGGGAGGTTGCTGATGCAGGGGTCGGGGGCGTACTAGCAAGTGAGCCACCGACAGCCCGTCTCCATATCCCCCCTCCCCTATATCCCCCTCCCCCGTATCACCTGATCACTGCCTGATGTCTAACCATGCATGCTTCATTGTGTATCGCAGGACCAAACGTCCAGGCACCCATCCCCGCAGATGCAGACCGCCCGCAGGATGCCCCTCGGAGACCACGGGAGACGGAGAGACCCGCACCCTCCAGCATGCGACGCCCGCAGGATGCCCCTCGGAGACCACAGGAGACGGAGAGACCCGCACCCTCCAGCATGCGACGCCCGCAGGATGCCCCTTGCACACCACGGGAGACGGAGAGACCTGGAGCAACAGGGAGACGACACCCCCGTCACGTGCGGGAGCGACCACCCAGCGACGAGGGGGGCAGCCACAGGCCCCTGTCACATCCGGGCCAGGACACCACTACCCAGGACACCACTACCCAGGACACCACTACCCAGGACACCACTACCCAGGACACCACTACCCGGGACACCACTACCCAGGACACCACTACCCGGGACACCACTACCCGGGACACCACTACCCGGGACAGCAGTACCCGGGACAGCAGTACCCGGGACAGCACTACCCAGGAAGACGAAATACCGGACAGTGACTCAGAGTGGATGGGTGGAGACGAACCCCCACCCCAAAGTGCCATGGACTCAGAGTGGGACGAAGAGCACGACACAACGCCACTGCTGTCACCAACACCCTCCACCATCGCAGAAACACTCACCACGGTTGGGCACTTTAGTGATGAGGCGTCTGGTACACTCACTGGTGCGCACAACACAGCCGTCCCGGTACAGGAGGTGGAGGTAGGAGCAGCAGAGGGGCCGGGCGGTCGGAGGGCAGCCCAGCCCAAGCGAACATCTGCCGCCCAGATGGATCCCGGGTTCCTGGAGTTACCACACCCACACATAGATCCGATGCAACCACCGACCCGGAGACGAGCGAAGAGGATGACGGGCAACTTGCGGCGGCTGCGGTCGCAGGTGGAGGAGTCCACCCGCGTCCAGGAGCTGGGAGTGGTGCCGGTCATGCATGCCACCCAGGCCGACACCGCACGGGTGGCGTCCGCGGTGGAGGCAATGGGTGCGACGGTGTCAGACATGGGGAACGGTTTGCGAGGCCTGGGGCTTTCCGTGCAGGCGGCATCTGTGGCCCAGGAAATGGCTGCCCTCTCACAGGAGGCCATGAGCTAGTGCCAGCGCCAGATAGCAGAGGCGCTCAACGCCTTAGCCCAGTCTCAGCAGGCCATGGCCCAGTCTCAGCAGGCCATGGCCCAGTCTCTGCAGGCCATGGCCCAGTCTCTGCAGGCCATGACCCAGTCTCAGCAGGCCATGGCCCAGTCTCTGCAGGCCATCGCTGAGGGCATCGGCGCCAGTGGCCATGTGCGAGCCGGCGTCGCACTGTCACAGACAGGGTTTGCCAACCCCCTGGGCTCCATGGCTGCAAACCTGCAGACCCCTGTCGATACCAGCACGGGCCTCCAGGACTGGCAGCGCCAGATGTCGGGGGGGCGTCGGATGGCCAGTCCGTTCGCATCCCCCACCCATGTAGAGGCCTGGGGGCCATCGGGCACCCCGAGGGAGGAGGAGGTGGTGTGGTCCGTCCCGGCTCCCTCTGCAGGCGAGGTCCCGGTACACCGCGACACCTCGGACTCCCCCCCTTCCGTCCCAGGTGCATCGGGTGGGCAACGGGCAGGACAGGCTGGCAGCTCGCCATCCCAGTCGCCCGGGCCGCAGCCTGGCCCATCTAGGCCAGGATGCCCCAGGAAACGGCCGCCAAAGGGATCCGGTGTCAGAGGGCAGGAATCACAGGAGTCCACCTCCAGTTCTGCTGTACCGTCTGGTGAACCACGTAGACGTAGTCAAAGGGCCCGTAAGGCCAAACAATTAGACACTGAGTAAGTTGGCATGGTTGCAGGGCACAGATGAGTTTTAGGGGCTAGGGCACGTGCATGAACTCCTTTGGTTATTAAAGTCAATGTTACACCTACAGAAGCGGCCTTTGTGCTCTGTCCAAAGCGTGCGGGGGTGTCATGTACGTTGAGCGCAAGTGTGTGTGTGAGGGGTGGTCTTCCCTCAGCCCCAGGTGAGTCTGCCCCCTTCCCCCTGGGCCGCCATCAACATCCCCGGGCAGAGGACGGGACCGTGCGCTGCAGTGTCACAGCCGCATGCAGGGATGGTCTGAGTGGATGGTGGTACTGTGGCCATGGGTCAGACATAGTCCAACGATGTAGAGCCAGGAGCTCACCGCAGGGCGGGTTGTCATCATCCTCCATGGCCTGTGATAGACACGCGTCCACCCGCAACTGTGTGAGCCCGATCCGTTGTGCCGCAGGTGGATCGGCAATGGGGGGGGTGGTGGTGTGCATGCGGGTGGGGTGGGTGGGGTTGGGGAGGGGGGTGAGGGTGCTGGGTGGGTGGATGGGTGGGGGGTGTGGGTGGTCGGCTGTTGCCATGGTGTGCGGTCTGTGGCCATACTACCCGATTCCCACGCCCATCTAGTCAGTGAAGCGGGCGGCTATCAGTCTGTCCCGTGCCCGCTGGGCCAGCCGGTAACGGTGGACAGCCACCCGCCTGTGTCTACCCCGTCTGCCCTGACCATTACCCCCATCCCCCTCATCTGGGGAGGACTGCGCCTCTTCCTGCTGCTCCTCCACTCCGCCCTCCTCTGCCTGCGGCACATCGCCCCTCTGTTGGGCTATGTTGTGCAGGACGCAGCACACCACAATGATGCGGCCGACCCTATCTGACCGATACTGGAGGGCGCCCCCAGAGAGGTCCAGGCACCTGAAACGCATCTTCAGCACGCCAAAGCACCTCGCTATCACTCCCCTTGTCGCTACATGGGCATCATTGTAGCGGTTCTCCGCCTCATTGCGTGGCCTCCGAATAGGCGTCATCAGCCACGATCGCAATGAGTAGCCCCTGTCGCCCAGCAACCAGCCCCTCAGCCGGGGATGGCGTCCCTCGTACATGCCGGGGATGGATGACCGCGACAACATGAATGAGTCGTGTACACTGCCTGGGTGACGGGCGCAGACGTGCAGGATCATCATGCGGTGGTCGCAGACCACCTGTACGTTCATTGAATAGGTCCCCTTCCTATTAGTGAACACGGCCCTGTTATCTGCAGGTGGCCGCACGGCGACATGCATCCCATCGATCGCGCCCTGGACCATGGGGAACCCGGCCATGGCAGAGAAACCCACGGCCCGGGCATCTTGGCTGGCCCGGTCCACGGGGAAGTGGATGTAGCGGTGCGCCATGGCATATAGGGCATCTGTCACTGCCCGGATGCACCGGTGCACCGATGTCTGCGATATGCCGGACAGGTCCCCACTCGGTGCCTGGAATGACCCCGTCGCATAAAAGTTCAGGGCCACCGTAACCTTGACGGACACGGGGAGAGGGTGTCCCCCGCCAGTGCCACGCGGTGACAGGTGTGCCAGCAGGTGGCAGATGTGTGCCACGGTTTCCCGGCTCATCCGGAGTCTCCTCCTGCATTCCTGGTCCGTGAGGTCCTGGTATGACTGCCGGGGCCGGTACACACGGGGCGTCCTCGGGTGCCTCCGTTGCCGTGGGGCCGCGACGTCCTCCTCCCCCTCCTCGTCCTGTCGGTCAGGTGTCCCTCCAGCCTGGGCGGCTGCCGCCTGTCCCTCTGCAGCAGCCTGCGCCGCCTCTCTGGCACGCTGCTCCTCCTCCTCATCCAGGGCAACATAAACATGAGCGGCTGCCGCCACGGCGGCCAACATCGCTGGATGATCGGAAAACATGACGGCCTGGTGTGGGGGAGGGGAACGACGACATGTCATCATTGCCCATATCCCCTCCTCACCCCAGCCAGGTGGCATGGACCGCATGGGTCCAACTGTTCGAGGCTGGCACCTGGCCAGGTGGACAAACTCACTTGCCCTCCCATCCCCCTCCCCGGCACGGACCCCCCCCCCCAACCTCCACCCCGGCACGGACCCCCCCATCCCCCTCCCCAGCACGGACCCCCTCCCCCCATCCTCCTCCCCGGCACGGACCCCCCCCCATCCCCCTCCCCAGCACGGACCCCCCCCCATCCCCCTCCCCAGCACGAACCCCCCCCCCATCCCCCTCCCCAGCACGGACCCCACCCCCCATCCCCCTCCCCAGCACGGACCCCCCGCCCATCCCCCTCCCCGGCACGGACCCCCCCCCAACCTCCACCCCGGCACGGACCCCCCCATCCCCCTCCCCAGCATGGACCCCCCCCCACCCCCCTCCCCGGAACGGACCCCCACCCAACCTCCATCCCGGCACGGACCCCCCCACCCCACTCCCCAGCACGGCCGCCCCCCCATCCCCCTCCCCGGCACGGACCCCCCCCCCCAACCTCCACCCCGGCACGGACCCCCCCCCAACCCGGCACGGACCCCCCACCAACCTCCACCCCGGCACGGATGCCCCCATCCCCCTCCCCAGCACGGACCCCCCCCATCCCCCTCCCCGGCACGGACCCCCCCCCCAACCTCCACCCCGGCACGGACCCCCCCATCCCCCTCCCAGCACGGACCCCCCCCCATCCCCTTCCCCAGCACGGTCCCCCCCCCACCTCCACCCCGGCACGGACCCCCCCCAACCTCCACCCCGGCACGGACCCCCCATCCCCCTCCCCGGCACGGACCACCCCCCTCCCCGGCACGGACCCCCCCCCATCCCCCTCCCCAGCACGGACCCCCCCATCCCCCTCCCCAGCACGGAACGCCCCCCCATCCCCCTCCCCAGCACGGACCCCCCCCATCCCCCTCCCCAGCACGGACCTCCCCCCATCCCCCTCCCCGGCACGGACCCCCCCCCAACCTCCACCCGCACGGACCCCCCCATCCCCCTCCCCAGCACGGACCCCCGCCCCATCCCCCTCCCCGGCACGGACCCCCCCCCCCCAACCTCCACCCTGGCACGGACACCCCCCCCAACCTCCACCCCGGCACGGACCCCCCCATCCCCCTCCCAGCACGGACCCCCTCACCCCCTCCCCGGCACGGACCTCCCCCCCAACCTCCACCCCGGCACGGACCCCCCCATCCCCCTCCCCAGCACGGACCCCCCCCCATCCCCCTCCCCGGCACGGACCCCCCCCAACCTCCACCCCAGCACGGACCCCCCCCCAACCTCCACCCCGGCACGCCCCCCCCCCCCAACCTCCACCCCGGCACGGACCCCCCCATCCCCCTCCCCAGCACGGACCCCCCCCATCCCCCTCCCCGGCACGGACCCCCCCCCAACCTCCACTCTGGCACGGACCCTCCCATCCCTCTCCCCAGCACGGCCCCCCCCATCCCCCTCCCCGGCACGGAACCCCCCCCAACCTCCACCCCGGCACGGACCCCCCCCCAACCTCCACCCGGCACGGACCCCCCATCCCCCTCCCCGGCACGGACCTCCCCCCCCCATCCCCTTCCCCAGCACGGACCCCCCTCCCGGCACTCCCCCGGAGCCCAGCCTACTCTAACCACCCCCCCCCCCCCCCCCCCACCGCACACACACACACACAACCCGAGACACACCTCTCCTCACGCATCCAGACTGCGGCCACGCCATCGCCTGGCCAGAGCCAACCCCCCAGGCCGTCACTCACCTCCACGCTGGTCGGCGTGAACCTGGAGCACAGGGTCACGCCGATGAAAAGGAGGTTTAATTTACGTCGACGTGAACGGTCATCACGTCGACGGGACTTCGGCCCACCCGGAAGGGAGAATATCGGCAGGCCGAAAATCGGCTGCCTGGCGCAGACCCGTGACATTCTCCGCGGCAGCGGCGACATTAACGCCCCGCCGACTTTTGTCCCTTCGGAGACTTCGGCAACCGGCGGGGGCGGGATTCACGGCGGCCAACGGCCATTCTCCAACCCTCTGTGGGGTCGGAGAATGACGCTCCAGGTTTTGGCCAGGATTACGACAACTTTCACTTTTCCTCTTACAACAAAATGCCACAGGACCATGGTGTCCACCAGAACTGGAATGTGGGTGGTGCCCTGGGTTAGTGTCTCACCAGAAAGATGGCACTTCTGAACCATAGAATCATAGAATTTACAATGCAGAAGGAGTACCGAATTTATTATTTTCCAATTAAGGGGCAATTTAACGTGGCCAATTCACCTGCCCTGCACATCTTTTTGGGTTCTGGGGCTTAGGCCCATGCAGCACGGTAGCACACTTTGGCTTCACAGCGCCAGGGTCCCAGGTTCGATTCCCCGCTGGGTCACTGTCTGTGCGGAGTCTGCACGTTCTCCCCGTATCTGCGTGGGTTTCCTCCGGCTGCTCCCGGTTCCTCCCACAGTCCAAAGACATGCAGGTTAGATGGATTGGCCATGATAAATAGCCCTTAGTGTCCAAAAAGGTTAGGAGGGGTTATTGGGTTATGGGGATAGGGTGGAAGTGGCTTAAGTGGGTCGGTGCAGACTCGATGGGCCGAATGGCCTCCTTCTGCACTGTATGTTCTATGTATGTAATATGCGAACCCGACACAGACAGTGACCCCGGGCCAGGATCGAACTCGGGTCCTCGGTGACCTGAGGCAGCAGTGCTAACCACTGCTCCACTGTATTGCCCCCTCTAAGGGGCACTTTAACATGGCAATCCACCTAACCTGCACATATTTGGACTGTGGGAGGAAACCGGAGTACCTGGAGGAAACCCACGCACACACGGCAAGAAAGTGCAAACTCCACACAGTCACCCAAGGTTGGAATTGAACCCGGGTCTCTTGAGGTGTAGGTACACCCACACTGCTGTTAGGGAGGGAGTTCCAGGATTTTGACCCAACACCAGTGAAGGAACGGTGATATATTTCAATGTCAGGGTGGTGAGTGACTAGGAGGGGATCCTCCAGGTGGTGGGGTTCCCAAGTATCTGCTGCTCCTGTCTATCTAGAATATAGGGGCCGTGGGTTAAGAAGGTGCTGCCTAAGGAACATTGGCGAGTTACTGCAATGCATCTTGTACATGGTACATACGGCTGCCACTGTTTGTCGGTCGTGGAGGGATTGAAAGTTTGTGGAAGGGGGAACAATCAAGCGGGCTGGTTTGCCTTGGATGGTCTCAAGCTTCTTGAGTGTTGTTGGAGCGGCACTCATCCATGCAAGTGGAAAGTATTCTGCTACGCTCCTGACTTGTGCCTTGTAGATGGTGGACAGGCTTTGGGGGGTCTGGAGGTGAGTTACTCGCTGTAGGATTCCTCGCCTTTGACCTGCCTTGGTAACCACAGTAGTAATATGGCTAGTCAAGTTCAATTTCTGATCAATGGTAATCCCTAGGATGTTGATTGTTGGGGATTCAGTGATGGTAATGCCATTGAATGTCAAGGGCCAATGGTTAGATCCTCTCTTGCAGGAGATGGTCATTGCCTCGCACATGTGTGGTGTGAATGTAACTTGCCACTTGTCAGCCCAAGCCTGGATATTGTCCAGGTCCTGCTGCATTTAGACACGGACTGCTTCATTATCTGAGGAGTCGCGAATAGTGCTGAACGTCATCTGCGAACATCCATACTTTTGACCTTATGATGGAAGGGAGGCCATTGATGAAGCAGCTGACGGTGGTTGGGCCTAGGAAACTACCCTGAGAAACTCCTGCAGTGATATCCTGGAGCTGAGATGATTGATCTCCAACCACCACAACCATCTTTCTTTGTGCCGGGTATGACCCCAACCAGCGGAGGGTTTCCCTCCTGATTCCCATTGCCTCCAGTTTTGCTGGGGCTTTTGATGCCATACTCGGTCAAATGCTGTATTGATGGCAAGGGCAGTCACTCTCACCTCACAGCTTTTGGCTTTGTCCCAAACGTATTTGACGCACTGTCAAGACGGAAGTGGATACTGTTATGGGCCAGGGTTTAGAGAACCCCAAAGTGTATCATGGAGTTCACCTGACCCACAACGTTTAATAGATTGTGGCTATGGGAACACACGGGCCTACTTGACAGGTGTGATGCACCAGAGATCTACAGTACTATTAAATTAAAACAATGTTTATTTATGAAACCAGTTAACACTTTATAAACCCACAGTAAACATCTTAACAACTATCAACACCAATAAATCCCCAAAGAATACAGTACTCTATAAGTAACTCTTAATCTTTCCTTGCAACGTCCATAAGCCACAAAAAAGAATCCTTTTTACAGAAATACATCAGGTTTAATTTCTCTACTGAGAGCAGTTAGCAATTTGAAATCACCAAATGAACATTCCCCGGCCTGCAGAGATTCACACACAACCTGCTGTGATTGCAGCTTCTCCAAAACTAAAATGAAACCAAACACATCCTGCAGCAAAAAGCCTAAAGCGAAAGTAAAAGCAGACAGACAGCCCAGCTCCACCCACACTCTGACATCACTGATAAACACCCATTTCTTAAAGGCACATCCACTACAGCTATTTTTATAAACACCCATTTCTTAAAGGTGCTCTCACATGACAATACGGGCACTGCAGTATCACTCATACCTGAGTCAATGTACAGCCAGAAGCTAAAACATCTCCCTTTATAGCCATCAGATGTTGTCCTGAGGACATACACCGAAGAGGTTGTACCACTGAAGGGATACATCAAGGTGAATGTGGAAGTGAACCATCAAAAAGAGGAGTTTATTCTCCATGTTGTCCAAGGAAAGGTTCCAGCTTTGTTTGGTAGACCTTGGTTAAGGAAGATAAAGCTCAACTGGGCCATTGAGGAATGGCAGGGAAGGGAGTACAATGTTCCTCCTGCAGGATGTTTGAGGTGAGGGATGCAGTTAGTGTCCCTGCTGATTTTACCTGCAGGAAGTGCTGCCATCTCCAGCTCCTCCAAGACCGAGTTAGGGAACTGGAGCTGGAGTTGGAAGAACTTCGGATCATTCGGGAGGCAGAAGGGGTCATAGATAGCAGCTTCAGGGAATTAGTTACACCAAAGATTGGAGATAGGTGGGTAACTGTAAGAGGGACTGGGAAAAAACAGTCAGTGCAGGGATCCCCTGCGGTCGTTCCCCTGAGAAACAAGTATACCGCTTTGGATACTTGTGGGGGGGACGACTTACCAGGGGTAAGCCATGGGGTACGGGCCTCTGGCACGGAGTCTGTCCCTGTTGCTCAGAAGGGAAGGGGGGAGAGGAGCAGAGCATTAGTAATTGGGGACTCTATAGTCAGGGGCACAGATAGGAGATTTTGTGGGAGCGTGAGAGACTCACGTTTGGTATGTTGCCTCCCAGGTGCAAGGGTACGTGATGTCTCGGATCGTGTTTTCCGGGTCCTTAGGGGGGAGGGGGAGCAGCCCCAAGTCGTGGTCCACATTGGCACCAACGACATAGGTAGGAAAGGGGACAAGGATGTCAGGCAGGCTTTCAGGGAGCTAGGATGGAAGCTCAGAACTAGAACAAACAGAGTTGCTATCTCTGGGTTGTTGCCCGTGCCACGTGATAGTGAGATGAGGAATAGGGAGAGAGAGCATTTAAACACGTGGCTACAGGGATGGTGCAGGCGGGAGGGTTTCAGATTTTTGGATAACTGGGGCTCTTTCTGGGGAAGGTGGGACCTCTACAGACAGGATGGTCTACATCTGAACCTGAGGGGCACAAATATCCTGGGGGGGAGATTTGTTAGTGCTCTTTGGGGGGGTTTAAACTAATGCAGCAGGGGCATGGGAACCTGGATTGTAGTTTTAGGGTAAGGGAGAATGAGAGTATAGAGGTCAGGAGCACAGATTTGACGTCGCAGGAGGGGGCCAGCGTTCAGGTAGGTGGTTTGAAGTGTGTCTACTTCAATGCCAGGAGTATACGAAACAAGGTAGGGGAACTGGCAGCGTGGGTTGGTACCTGGGACTTCGATGTTGTGGCCATTTCGGAGACATGGATAGAGCAGGGACAGGAATGGATGTTGCAGGTGAGGGTTTAGGTGTTTTAGTAAGCTCAGAGAAGGAGGCAAAAGAGGGGGAGGTGTGGCGCTGCTAGTCAAGAGCAGTATTACGGTGGCGGAGAGGATGCTAGATGGGGACTCTTCTTCCGAGGTAGTATTGGCTGAAGTTAGAAACAGGAAAGGAGAGGTCACCCTGTTGGGAGTTTTTTATAGGCCTCCTAATAGTTCTAGGGATGTAGAGGAAAGGATGGCGAAGATGATTCTGGATATGAGCGAAAGTAACAGGGTAGTTATTATGGGAGACTTTAACTTTCCAAATATTGACTGGAAAAGATATAGTTCGAGTACAATAGATGGGTCGTTTTTTGTACAGTGTGTGCAGGAGGGTTTCCTGAAACAATATGTTGACAGGCCAACAAGAGGCGAGGCCACGTTGGATTTGGTTTTGGGTAATGAACCAGGCCAGGTGTTGGATTTGGAGGTAGGAGAGCACTTTGGGGACAATGACCACAATTCGGTGACGTTTACGTTAATGATGGAAAGGGATAAGTATACACCGCAGGGCAAGAGTTATAGCTGGGGGAAGGGCAATTATGATGCCATTAGACGTGACTTGGGGGGGATAAGGTGGAGAAGTAGGCTGCAAGTGTTGGGCACACTGGACAAGTGGGGCTTGTTCAAGGATCAGCTACTGCGTGTTCTTGATAAGTATGTACCGGTCAGACAGGGAGGAAGGCGTCGAGCGAGGGAACCGTGGTTTACCAGGGAAGTGGAATCTCTTGTTAAGAGGAAGAAGGAGGCCTATGTGAAGATGAAGTGTGAAGTTTTGGTTGGGGCGATGGATAGTTACAAGGTAGCGAGGAAGGATCTAAAGAGAGAGCTAAGACGAGCAAGGAGGGGACATGAGAAGTATTTGGCAGGAAGGATCAAGGAAAACCCAAAAGCTTTCTATAGGTATGTCAGGAATAAGCGAATGACTAGGGAAAGAGTAGGACCAGTCAAGGACAGGGATGGGAAATTGTGTGTGGAGTCTGAAGAGATAGGCGAGATACTAAATGAATATTTTTCGTCAGTATTCACTCAGGAAAAAGATAATGTTGTGGAGGAGAATGCTGAGTCCCAGGCTAATAGAATAGATGGCATTGAGGTACGTAGGGAAGAGGTGTTGGCAATTCTGGACAGGCTGAAAATAGATAAGTCCCCGGGACCTGATGGGATTTATCCTAGGATTCTATGGGAGGCCAGGGAAGAGATTGCTGGACCTTTGGCTTTGATTTTTATGTCATCATTGGCTACAGGAATAGTGCCAGAGGACTGGAGGACAGCAAATGTGGTCCCTTTGTTCAAAAAGGGGAGCAGAGACAACCCCGGCAACTATAGACCGGTGAGCCTCACGTCTGTAGTGGGTAAAGTCTTGGAGGGGATTATAAGGGACAAGATTTATAATCATCTAGATAGGAATGATATGATCAGGGATAGTCAGCATGGCTTTGTGAAGGGTAGGTCATGCCTCACAAACCTTATTGAGTTCTTTGAGAAGGTGACTGAACAGGTAGACGAGGGTAGAGCAGTTGATGTGGTGTATATGGATTTCAGCAAAGCGTTTGATAAGGTTCCCCACGGTAGGCTATTGCAAAAAATACGGAGGCTGGGGATTGAGGGTGATTTAGAGATGTGGATCAGAAATTGGCTAGCTGAAAGAAGACAGAGGGTGGTGGTTGATGGGAAATGTTCAGAATGGAGTACAGTCACAAGTGGAGTACCACAAGGATCTGTTCTGGGGCCGTTGCTGTTTGTCATTTTTATCAATGACCTAGAGGAAGGCACAGAAGGGTGGGTGAGTAAATTTGCAGATGATACTGAAGTCGGTGGTGTTGTCGATAGTGTGGAAGGATGTAGCAGGTTACAGAGGGATATAGATAAGCTGCAGAGCTGGGCTGAGAGGTGGCAAATGGAGTTTAATGTAGAGAAGTGTGAGGTGATTCACTTTGGAAGGAATAACAGGAATGCGGAATATTTGGCTAATGGTAAAGTTCTTGAAAGTGTGGCTGAGCAGAGGGATCTAGGTGTCCATGTACATAGATCCCTGAAAGTTGCCACCCAGGTTGATAGGGTTGTGAAGAAGGCCTATGGAGTGTTGGCCTTTATTGGTAGAGGGATTGAGTTCCGGAGTCGAGAGGTCATGTTGCAGCTGTACAGAACTCTGGTCCGGCCGCATTTGGAGTATTGCGTACAGTTCTGGTCACCGCATTATAGGAAGGACGTGGAGGCTTTGGAGCGGGTGCAGAGGAGATTTACCAGGATGTTGCCTGGTATGGAGGGAAAATCTTATGAGGAAAGGCTGACGGACTTGAGGTTGTTTTCGTTGGAGAGAAGAAGGCTAAGAGGAGACTTAATAGAGGCATACAAAATGATCAGGGGGTTGGATAGGGTGGACAGTGAGAGCCTTCTCCCGCGGATGGATATGGCTGGCACGAGGGGACATAACTTTAAACTGAGGGGTAATAGATATAGGACAGAGGTCAGAGGTAGGTTCTTTACGCAAAGAGTAGTGAGGCCGTGGAATGCCCTACCTGCTACAGTAGTGAACTCGCCAACATTGAGGGCATTTAAAAGTTTATTGGATAAACATATGGATGATAATGGCATAGTGTAGGTTAGATGGCTTTTGTTTCGGTGCAACATCGTGGGCCGAAGGGCCTGTACTGCGCTGTATTGTTCTATGTTCTATGTTCTGTTGTGAACCACCTTGAACGGTCGGCAACCACTTCTGAATAACGGATTTGAAGTGACACTTGGATCCATGACTGGAGTGAGAGTGAAACTTAAGATCAAGGCAGACATTATGTCTAAGTATCTTAAAGCGTCTACCGTACCTAATGCCATCCGTCCAAAGGTGGAAGAAGAACTTGAGAGGTTCATTGAGACAGGAGTCATTGAGCCTGGTACCACCATTGACTGGGTGACACCAATTGTACCTGTGTTAAAGAGGGATGGTTAAGTAAGAACATATGGGGATTTCAAAACCACAATCAACCCAGTATTGTGGGCTGACCATTATGTTCTTCCACTTAGCGAAGATTTCTTTGTTGGACTCTCAGGAGACGAAATATTTAGCAAAGTAGATTTTTTTCAAGCCTATCTGTGGCTGCAGAGTCACAACTATTACTTATCATAATGACACATAAGGGTCTTTTTCATTGTCGGAGATTTCCATTTGGGATAACTATGGCATCTACTCTTTTTCAGAGATCCATGGATCAAATTCTGAGAGGGCTATCTGGTGTGCAATGTTATCTCGTTGAAATTATTATTACAGGCTTGGACAGTGAAGAACGTGTCAGTAATTTGGAAGCCACCCTTCCATGTTTGCAAAATGACAATCTTAGAGACATGGGGTGTGATTCAGCGACCCCATTGCACCCAGCGTGGATCCAGGTACAATGGGTGAATCACGCACGAACCACAAAACCTCTCGCGAGTCACCCGACTCGCTCCGCCTGCCGTGATCTGTGTCTCGCCCTTGCTCATTTAAATACCCAGATGCCGGGTTCACTGGGCGTCCGGGACTCACCGGCCATGCCTGGGAGATCTCACCAGGGTACTGTTTAGTACTGCTCCAAACAAACGCAGACCAGTTGTAATGGCACCTGGGGGGGGCATCACAGGCCATTGGAGACCTCCGGGTGGATGGCGACAGGGAAGGATGGCACCCTGGCACTCCCTGGGTGCCTTGACACTACCAGCCTGGCACCCTGGCAGTTTCACCCAGGCACCCAGATGGTAGTGCCAGAGTGCCTGGGGAACAGCTTGCTTGCGACACATCACCCAATGGAGTTGGAACTGTTGTCTCACACAGAATGCCCTCAGGAGAGGAATGGCCAATAGCACTTTCCTCCAGAACATTAACGAGCGCTGAGTCGAACTATGCTCAGCTACAAAAAGAAGCCATGAGCATCATTTTTGGCAGAAGAAGGTTCCACCATTACCTTAAGGAATGTCATTTTACATTTTTGACTGACCATCGATCTTTAACTACAATCTTTGGGCCATATAAAGGTATTTCTTCTTTGCAGCAAAGATTGCAAAGGTGGGGTTCGATTCTCCGCACCCCGATGCCAAAACCGCGGCCGGCACCGGGGCGGAGAATCCAGTTCCCCGCACGAAATCAGGACCGGCGCCGGTTCCCCGATTTTCCGGGCCCCGAAAAGCTGTATATCACCCATCTGCGGCCATTGCTGGATGTGTGCTTTGCCGTTCTCCGCCCCAGACCGGCCGAAGTCTCGACGGCGTGGATCTAGCATGGTCCTGCCGGTCGGGATACTCGCGTGGCGGCAGCGAACTCAGTCCGCGGCCGCCCTGGTCGGGGGCGGGCCGATCGGAGGGCAGGGGCCCTTATACGCGGCCGGGCAATGTTTTGGTGGGCGGTCAGGGTCGGGCGCGCGGCCGATCGGGGGGGGGGGGGGGTCTTTTTTGTTTTAGAGCACCCAATTAATGTTTTTTCCAATTAACGGGCAATTTAGCACGGCCAATCCACCTAGCCTGCACATCTTTCAGTTGTGGGGGCGAAACCCACGCAAACATGGGGAGAATGTGCAAACTCCACACGGCCAGTGATCTAGAGCCGGGATCGAACCTGGGACCTCAGCGCCGTGAGGCATCAGGGCTAACCCATTGCGCCACCCTGCTGCTCGGGGAGGGGTCGATTTTTAATGAACAGCTCCGCGGTCTCAGACCGCCATGGAGCACGGCATGGCCACTGGAGGCCGCCGCCGGGTGCATGTGCGGCCTCCGACCCGGAAGTGCGGAGGCCCGTATCTGCAGCAGAAGCTGCTAGTTTTACGCCGGGTCCCTGCTAGCTCCCTGGTGCGAAAGTCCATCCACAGTTTTTACGATGGTGTGGGGACATAGTCTCAAAAACAGAGAATCCAGTCTTTGATCTTGTTGGAACATGAATATGATATCTAATATCTGGACTGTCGCGGTAAGTCAAACAAGATCAGGAAGCAAACAAGAGTCTGAGTAAAATTTCATAACTATTCTATATCTCTCTCTCATGTTTAAAACATACCGGTAACTTCATCGTTCCATGGAGAACATGTTCCAGCTAGAAATTATTCCGCAAGTGAAAAATAGAGTCCAACCATCATTCTGCCAAGACAAGTCCGGTATCTTACATAATTCAACCAGACGATGAACGAGGTTGGCGTCAGCACACTGACCGGTTATGAGCTTCACAAAGTGAATGTACAGAATTCACCAGAAATATTCACATTGGAGTGTATGCACAGTGAAATGACACAACTGAGATCTACTGCTGAGGCCTCTGGCATGGCAGCTCAAGGCTATTGCTAATAGGGAATTGACAATCGCGGATAAGTGAACACTTCACACAGCACAAAGACCGAATCTGTCACGACAGAATCGTCAATACGAACAGAGACAGACACTGAGTTAGTTTCACAAGAAGTACCACCAACAAGTGAACAGGAATACACTTCCATTATCTCAAAGAGCCAAATTCCTGAACATCAGGGGCGAACTTCTCCGGTATCGGCGCGATGTCCGCCGACTGGCGCCCAAAATGGCGCCAGTCGTTCCCCATGGTAGGCTTATGCAGAAAGTAAGGAGGCATGGGATAGTGGGAAATTTGGCCAGTTGGATAACGAACTGGCTAACCGATAGAAGTCAGAGAGTGGTGGTGGATGGCAAATATTCAGCCTGGATCCCAGTTACCAGTGGCGTACCGCAGGGATCAGTTCTGGGTCCTCTGCTGTTTGTGATTTTCATTAATGACTTGGATGAGGGAGTTGAAGGGTGGGTCAGTAAATTTGCAGACGATATGAAGATTGGTGGAGTTGTGGATAGTAAGGAGGGCTGTTGTCGGCTGCAAAGAGACATAGATAGGATGCAGAGCTGGGCTGAGAAGTGGCAGATGGAGTTTAACCCTGAAAAGTGTGAGGTTGTCCATTTTGGAAGGACAAATATGAATGCGGAATATAGGGTTAACGGTAGAGTTCTTGGCAATGTGGAGGAGCAGAGAGATCTTGGGGTCTATGTTCATACATCTTTGAAAGTTGCCACTCAAGTGGATAGAGCTGTGAAGAAGGCCTATGGTGTGCTCGCGTTCATTAACAGAGGGATTGAATTTAAGAGCCGTGAGGTGATGATGCAGCTGTACAAAACTTTGGTAAGGCCACATTTGGAGTACTGTGTACAGTTCTGGTCGCCTCATTTTAGGAAGGATGTGGAAGCTCTGGAAAAGGTGCAAAGAAGATTTACCAGGATGTTGCCTGGAATGGAGAGTAGGTCTTACGAGGAAAGGTTGAGGGTGCTAGGCCTTTTCTCATTAGAGCGGAGAAGGATGAGGGGCGACTTGATAGAGGTTTATAAGATGATCAGGGGAATAGATAGAGTAGACAGTCAGAGACTTTTTCCCCGGGTGGAACACACCATTACAAGGGGACATAAATTTAAGGTGAAAGGTGGAAGATATAGGAGGGATATCAGAGGTAGGTTCTTTACCCAGAGAGTAGTGGGGGCATGGAATGCACTGCCTGTGGAAGTAGTTGAGTCGGAAACATTAGGGACCTTCAAGCAGCTATTGGATAGGTACATGGATGACGGTAAAATGATATAGTGTAGATTTATTTGTTCTTAAGGGCAGCACGGTAGCATTGTGGATAGCACAATTGCTTCACAGCTCCATGGTCCCAGGTTCGATTCCGGCTTGGGTCATTGTCTGTGCGGAGTCTGCACGTCCTCCCCGTGTCTGCGTGGGTTTCCTCCGGGTGCTCCGGTTTCCTCCCACAGTCCAAAGATGTGCGGGTTAGGTGAATTGGCCAATGATAAATTGCCCTTAATGTCCAAATTGCCCTTGGTGTTGGGTGGAGGTGTTGAGTTTGGGTATGGTGCTCTTTCCAAGAGCCGGTGCAGACTCAAAGGGCCGAATGGCCTCCTTCTGCACTGTAAATTCAATGATAATCTATGATTAATCTAGGACAAAGGTTCGGCACAACATCGTGGGCCGAAGGGCCTGTTCTGTGCTGCATTTTCTATGTTCTATGTTCTAAATCAGTCGGGCATCGTGCCGCCCCAAAGGTGTGGAATGCTCCGCATCTTGGGGGGCCGAGCCCCAACCTTAAGGGGCTAGGCCAGCTCCGGACGAATTTCCGCCCCGCCAGCTGGCGGAAAAGGCCTTTGGTGCCCCGCCAGCTGGTGCGGAAATGACATCTCCGGGCGGCGCATGCGCGGGAGCGTTAGCGGCCGCTGACGGCATTCCCACGCATGCGCAGTGGAGGGAGTCTCTTCCACCTCCGCCATGGTGGAGACCGTGGCAAAGGCGGAAGGGAAAGAGTGCCCCCACGGCACAGGCCCGCCCGCGGATCTGTGGGCCCCGATCGCGGGCCAGGCCACCGTGGGGGCACCCCTGGGGCCAGATCGCCCCGTGCCCCCCCCAGGACCCCGGAGCCCGCCCGCGCCGACTTGTCCCGACGGTAAGGTAGGTGGATTAATCTACGCCGGCGGGACAGGCATTTTAGCAGCGGGATTTCGGCCCATCCGGGCCGGAGAATCGCGGGGGGGGGGGGCCCGCCAACCGGCGCGGCGCGTTTCCCACCCCCGCCGAATATCCGGTGCCGGAGAATTCGGCAACCGGCGGGGGTGGGATTTACACCAGTCCCCGGCGGGGGGTCAGAGAATCTCGCCCCAGATATAATCTAAATGAGACAGACGTCTGCCAAAGAGACTTATTACTGATGTATATATATATATATAAATAACATGATGATGTGATGTAATGAATATTGTGTTGGATCTGTTTAAGTGTTTAAAAGGAAAGTTTTAAAAATAAATTTAGAGTACCCAATTAATTTTTTCCAATTAAGGGGCAATTTAGCGTGGCCAATCCACCGAGCCAGCATATCTTTGGGTTGTGGGGGCGAAACCCACGCAAACACGGGGAGAATGTGCAAACTCCACACAGACAGTGACCCATAGTCGGGATCGAACCTGGGACCTTGGCGTTTTAAAAAGAAAGTTGTTGCCACTAAAGTGATTCAGCGGCCTACCCAGCATGTGGTCACGCTGGCGCTGATTAGTACTGCTTTTGAAAAACGTGAACCTGGCGGAGGGGCTTCTGCCGGGAGCCAAGGAGGCAAAGAGCCCAGGGGCGCTGGGCTTGCCACATCAGTGCTCGGCAGGGGGTGGGGGATCCATGGCTGGGTGGAGGGGGGGCACCCTGCAGAGGGGCAGGCCACCATGGGAAGGGGGAGGCGAGGGTTGGGAGGCGCTGGGGAGCAACTACGCATGGCACTAGCATGCCAAGCCCTGGATTGTGTATACCCATTCCGGGGGCAACCCTAGCCCCTGCCTGGCTGCCTACAGACCACCCAGAACCCCACCAACTACCGAGGCCTCTGACCTTGCGGCTGAAAGGGAATTGCTAATAGGGAATTGGCAATCGCGGTAATTGAGCACTTCACACAACCCAAAAGGATTCCCGTGGGTGGACGAGCCATGTAGCTTGTGGGAGTAATTGCCTAGCATCACAATCACACCTTGATGCCCGGACTATGTGCTTGAACACTGTGGGAGGCAACACCACACACGCAGCAGCCAACATCCGAACACCCAGGGGATGGGACCCAGCTCAGGTGACATGTCCACGTCCGAGAGTGGGTGAGTGCTACGGGGAGGGGAAGACGGTAGCGGCACGGTAACACAGTGGTTAGCACTGGTGCTTCATAGTTCCTGGGACCCGGATTTGATTCCGGGCTTGGGTCACTGTCTGTGCGGAGACTGCACGTCCTCCCCGTGTCTGCGTGGGTTTCCTCCGGGTGCTCCGGTTTCCTCCCACAACTCCCGAAAGACATGCTGTTAGGTGAATTGGACATTCTGAATTCTCCCCCAGTGTACCTGAACAGGTGCCAGAATGTGGGGACTAGGGGATTTTCACAGTAACTTCATTGCAGTGTTAATGTAAGCCGACTGTCATTTGCGGCGAAAAGCCCATGGGGCCTCGTTAAGTGGACCAATTAACATTGAATCGTGTTGGCGGCCTCACTGTATTGAGCGCCGGGAAACTCACGGCAGTTCCCCTCACTACCGCATTTAAAAATCTTCCCAGGGCAGCACAGTGGTGCAGTGGTTAACACTGCTGCCTCACGGCGCTGAGGTCCCAGGTTCGATCCTGGCTCTGAGTCACTGTCCGTGTCGAGTTTGCATATTCTCCCCGTGTTTGTGTGGGTTTTGCCCCCACAACCCAAAGATGTGTAGGGTTGCTGGATTGGCCACGTTAAATTGCCCCTTAATTGGAATAAAAGAAATTGGGTACTCTAAATTTATAAAAGGAAGAAAAGAAAAAAGAAATCTTTCCGCATTATCGCACCCATTATCTTTTCATAAACCCTGCGCTGTGTTTTCAAGAACTTAAAGTGTGGCACTTCAACTTATTTTTCTCTTTGCGGCAACAACATATATTTAACACTAACTCATTTGATGGAAGCCAGTGAAAGTAAATAATTATAATTACAATTTAAGGTAAAATAAATGCGAATGTTTGCTTCAGTCATTTGTCCCTTTTAGTTGATGTGCCTCTTTGTTTGATTTCTCTACATCAGTGGTTAGATGATTAAGGACTGAATTTTATGACAATACCCATCATGCTAAGAGCTGCTTGAGTGGCCTCACCCTCAAAATTGCCATTAATAATAATGTTCCTCTTCAGCCACAGAACACACATCAACCAATGGACCAATTTATTGGTTAACACAGTACAGAGTCTTGGCGCAGCTCCCACCAGAACATGTCACTGACCAGTCGGATAATTGTGTTTATAGAACCATAGGCCGGATTTTCTGGTGCCTTGGTTGCGGGAGCCGTCACGGATGGGACTGGAAAATGCGGCGAGCCAGCTAAAGAATCCATCAACAGCACTGATAAATCCCACCGGTGGGCCAGACCGGAAGATCTCACCAGTAGAATGGCTACACCACAGAAGGAGGCCATTCAGCCAATTGAGTCTGTACTAGCTCTCTGGATGAGCAGTTCAGCTACTCCCACTTCCCAACCCTTTCCACGTAGCCCTGCTTTTTTTTTCTTTTTAGGTAGTTTTACGCAGAGGTTTAATTTAATCTGAATTGCGATGCATCAAATCAAGAGCAGCAAGTTTGGGTTGAATTTGATTTACGCTTTGTCTTCTCCAATTCCCTCACCTCCCAGAAGGCTCCAACGTTTGGTTGAACACTTTTCCATCTATCTTGACCGCTCTCCGTGACCTTTACTGAGAACTCATTGGTCTTCTTTGAACCATGACTGTAAGTGTCGGAAGTATATATTCTTACAACTCACCCCTCAGGTGAGGTTCTCCTAAGTTGCGGATCTGGGCGAGAACCTTCGATTGGTCATTGTCCAGCTGGGATTCCCCAGAATTGTTACAAGCCTGGTTGAGGAGGGATGAACAGGCTCCCTGTCTTTATTCAACCCCCTGTGGTGGTTGCAACAAAATTTAATCTACAAAGGATCCTTTTTGTGGATAGTCTTTCCCAGGCCCAATAGTTATGTTTTAAAAAGAGCCAATTTAACCAGATAGAGTGAGTATATTAATTACTAAAGGCAAGAGAAATGATAAACTACATGCACATACATTCATACAGATTAGAAAGGAGAATTGAGTTCAAAGTACTTAAATATTTTTTTTTAAAGTGCATGGAACAGTCCTTGACCCGTGTGAATTAGATGATTGAATGTTGCGGTCGTTGCGATTCGGGATTGCAGCTGAGTTGACTTTGAGTTGACTTCAGCAGGCGAATATTTACTTTTCTGATTCCAGTGTTCTGTAGTTTGGTGGAGGAGCTTCCAGTTCTCATTTCAGCTGCAGTCCTTGCTGACTTGGCTGACTTCCACAGTCAGAGAGAGAGATTGAAAATATACCTACAAATAGATATTTTCAGGAATGCTGTGAGTGTGCATGTTGGCACACACCAACAGACAGCCTGGGGCAGCTTTTCAGCTGTTTTTAACTGTGTCTTTTTATATTTCAAATGCGAAGAGCAATCCATAAACAAATCTGTCTGTGCATTACACAGGGAATCTCTTGATGAGAGGGCCATTATGTCCCATTGCCTATAATGGAGATGGCAATTAGTTTCTGGATGCTTTTTAAGAAGTACCTTGTCTGGTAACATTGTCTCTCAGAGAATCACCCTGCAGCAATTCAGCCAAGGCCTTGTGCCCATTGAAAAATAATAAAACTCAGGTGTTATTTAAAGTTTAATATTTCTGGATATAATTTGGTGTCTTGTTCTTCATTATAATGCAATATAACCATGGAGAGCATGTCAATCGAGCTCAAAACTAGTCTCTCCTAAATCGCGTTGAGGAGCAGGGAATGAAATTGATAACGCTTGCACCTACATTCTCCAGAGTTGCTGAGTCCACTGGCTATTGTTTCCGCAGCTTCAAGCAGCTAACTCACCACAGACGAGGGATCAAACTTGGAGCCTATTAGTTTGTATGATGCAGTACGAGATCTTGCAGAGAAATTACCCATATAGGCAGATACCCACTGTTCTATTTCTTAGTTACTCTAATTACTTGGGCAGCATGGTAGCACAATGGTTAGCACAGTTGTTTCACAGCTCCAGGGTCCCAGGTGCGATTACCGGCTTGGGTCACTGTCTGTGCGGAGTCTGCACGTTCTCCCCATGTCCGCGTGGGTTTCCTCCGGGTGCTCCGGTTTCCTCCCACAGTCCAATGATCTGCGGGTTTGGTGGATTGGCCATGCTAAATTGCCCTTAGTGTCCAAAAAATGTAGGTGGGGGTTGCTAGGTTACGGGGATGGGGTAGATACGTGGGCTGCAGTAGGGTGCTCCTTGTAAGGGCCGGTACAGACTCGATGGGTCAAATGGCCTCCTTCTGCACTATAAATTGTATGATTCTATACTCTAATTACTTATAACGCTATTAAAGGATAAAAGAAAGCCCTGCATTTGTGTGGCACCTTTCATGACACCATGATAAATGGACCCCAAGTTGGACGGTGAAACTAGATGCAAATCTTTATCTTGGTAGTTGGTTACAGAATGTAATGCTACATTTGTCTGACCCTTACCCATCAACCCAGTGTCCCAGCAGTCTCCCTTTATACTCTTCTGAGCATAGCAAATGGGAAAATTAACAAATTAAAATGTATTTCTCTTTATAGGGGCACCGTAACAGAAACAAAACTTCAAAGGAAGGAGGTCAGTGAAGCACTCCAGCCCCCGTGGTGCCAAACGGCATGGACTTAAAACAAAGAAGTAAATTAACTAATCAAATTAAAGTGACAGTTTCCTAAAAGGGCACTGTAACAGGAACAAACTCCAAAGGGAACCTATTTCGTTAACTCAAAATGTGGTTCTGGGGCTGCTGATGCACTGCAGACACTGCAGGGCCCACTGTTATAAGTACTCCAAGATGTGGAGATGCCGGCGTTGGACTGGGGTGGGCACAGTAAGAAGTCTTACAACACCAGGTTAAAGTCCAACAGGTTTGTTTCAAACACTAGCTTTCGGAGCACTGCTCCTTCCTCAGGTGAATGAAGAGGTATTCCAGAAACATATATAGAGACAAATTCAAAGATACAAGACAATGCTTTGAATGCGAGCATTTGCAGTTAATTAAGAGTTTACAGATCCAGAGATCGGGGTAACCCCAGCTTAAATAGGTATGAATTGTCTCAAGCCAGGACAGTTGGTAGGATTTTGCAAGCCCAGGCCAGATTGCGGGGGATGAATGTAATGCGACATGAATCCCAGGTCCTGGTTGAGGCCGCACTCATGTGTGCGGAACTTGGCTATAAGCTTCTGCTCGGCGATTTTGCGTTGTCGCGCATCCTGAAGGCCGCCTTGGAGAAGGCCGCTTACCCGGAGATCAGAGGCTGAATGCCCTTGACTGCTGAAGTGTTCCCCGACTGGAAGGGAACATTCCTGCCTGGTGATTGCCGCACGATGTCCATTCATTCGTTGTCGCAGCGTCTGCATGGTCTCGCCAATGTATCGTGCTTCGGGACATCCTTTCCTGCAGCGTATGAGGTAGACAACGTTGGCCGAGTCGCACGAGTATGTACCGCATACCTGGTGGGTGGTGTTCTCACGTGTAATGGTTTTATCCATGTCGATGATCTGGCACGTCTTGCAGAGATTGCCATGGCAGGGTTGTGTGGTGTCGTGGTCGCTGTTCAATAAGTACTCCAAGTATTTAATTCAACCATACTCTTCAGATGCGTATCTTTACCTTTATTGTCATAAGTCGGCTTACATTAACACTTCAATGACATTACTGTGAAAAGCCCCTAGGCACCACTTTCTGGCGCCTGTTCGGGTACACAGAGGGAGAATTCCGAATGTCCAATTCACCTAACTGCACATCTTTCGGGATTTTGTGGGAGGAAACCGGAGCACCCGGAGGAAACCCATGCAGACACAGGGAGAGCATGCAGACTCCACACAGACAGTGACTCAGTGACCACTGTGCTACCGTGCTGCCCAAAGGATCACATTTCCGTCCTCAGGCACGGACGGGGTTCGAACCCGCGATCTTCGGTTTACGAGACCGACGCCTTACCACTTGGCCACCGTGCCTGTGCTACAATACAACAATACAACTAGCATTCCATTAATACACTGGACTTCTCAACATGCTATACATCCGATGAAGTACTGCAAAGCAGCAATTCAACTACTGCAACACAACACAACACAACTACGGCAACCATGCTCATATGATCTTAGCGCATGACTGATGTTAAACCTGTAAAATCAAACTTGGTGTTGTGATGATATGCATAAGGCAAGTTTGTACATAGTCTTATGCACGACCTCCGGCCACTAGGTGGCATTGTAAACCCATCACGTGACCCTGGGAGTTGGGAGTTGGTCGTGCTGGGAGATAGATATATTTGCAGTAGTTCCACAATAGTTGTTCAGTGTTGGTTGTTTATTATTTTTTATTTATCCCAGTTATCTTACCACACAGCTTTTAAATAATAAATTATTTTAAACTACATGTTCTGTAGTTTATCATTCACTTTGGCAAGTCTGCAGAATATGGCAGGTGTCACCCACACTAGGAAGGAAGGTGAGAAGAACCAATTAGTTTGAGAAGATAAACTCTCGTGTACAAACTTGAAAAAGAGCTTCTGGATAACCCTGCTACAATATATCAGTTTAAGTTGAGTATTTATAGATGTGCCCTTAAATATCAATGTTTAATTAAGCAATAGATCGAGCCTGAGTTTGTCAGTTTGCACATTGAAGTTTGTTAGCTCCAGGGAGTTGCTTCAGTTGAGTTATTTTAAGCAAAATAAATCCCATTGTTATTTTTTGACCATTTGCTTAATTGGAACCCGAGTGGCATCTGAACTCCCTCCTCCCACCATATAGAATATATTTTTTTAATATATATTTTTAGCCGGTTTCATGGAATTAAAGTGGATTAAAGTTTGTTACGGTTGCTGGCAAAGGATGAAAGGCCTAGCTGAGTTGGATTAGTGCTAAAGTACAGCTCAGACTGGCAAACAGTAAGTTATGCTCTCTTCTTAATATAAAATATTCTATCACATCTTCTGGGGAAATGCCCGCATCAGTAAAGTACTTTAATAATCAACCAACCAGTGTCCAGCGACCATCCCAGCTGAGAGAGGCCGAGCTTCATGTTTGAGTGAGTTTTCATTTCTCGTGCCCTGGGACAGCTGTGGGGCTCCTGCGCAGGATCTACTTTTGCTGCTGCGGCTGACTGTTCATACAAATTGCTGTCTTCCTTTTTAATTAAGACACAAGAGCACAACGCGTCACTTTCCAGGCTTCGGGCAGGCTGGGGAACCACTTTGTTTGAACTTGTCAGTGTTAATTGAAGGGCTCAGGCCATACCCTAGGGGCTACGTACACACACACAGGACACACCCAGATCCCTCTTAAGAATCACCTCGAGAACAGCTACTACCAAGGACACAAGAGGTCCCGATATCTGAGCCACAAGTGAAGCAGAGTGAAACAAAATACAAACTTATTGCTGAAATTTGGAAGTGCGAGGCCTTGTTAAGTGAGGCTTCATGGAGGGCAGATAACATTTAACTCTTGCCATCCTGGCATAGAAGATCCAGAGAGAGCAAAGACTAAATGGAGTTCTTCATCCAGTGTCCATGTACCCGATCGTGGTTTCTGTCCCCCCCCCCGCCACCCAGCTATTGATTCATTATTTTAAAGATCAGTAACTTCCCTCTATATTATCTATAGAACCATCAATCCTCCTCCTTAAACAATTTCAAGGAATTTGTTTTCAGAGTTCACAGAGTTTTCAGAGAATTTACAGTGCAGAAGGAGGCCATTCGGCCCATCGAGTCTGCACCAGCCCTTGGAAAGAGCACACCAACTAAGCCCACACCTCCACCCCATCCCCGTAACCCAGTTTTTCTGGACACAAAGAGCAACTTAGCGTAACCAATCCACCTAACCTGCACATCTTTGGTCTGTGGGAAGAAACCGGAGCACCTGGAGGAAACCCCCGCAGACAGGGGGAGAACGTGCAGGCTCCGCACAGACAGTGACCCAAGTTAGGTGGGAAAGGCAAGGTGCAGCTCGCTGCCAGCACTGCTGACTTTTCCCAGCATATTTTTTGACACATTGTCAAAAACAATTCTGGAGGCAGGTCCCACGATGTGAGGGTGCCCCGATCTGAAAATAATGAAACTTTTCAAAAGAACCAAATACCCCATGGAAACGCCCCCCCCCCCCCCCGACCATAGACCCTCACCCCCAGGGAACCCCACCCCACCTAAACCTCCCCAACAGAAGCCCCCCCCCACTTGCAGTGCCCCTGACAGTGCCTAGGCAGGGGGCAGTGCCAGAGGGATGTGCCAGGGCACTGCCTGGACATGGCCCTCTCCCCCCTGAGAGCTGTTTTTACCTGTCCGCCCCCAACGGGGACCGTTCGCTAGGCCGCTGTTCGTCAGGACCTGTCGGGAAACCCACTGGCAGGGAAACCCTAATGTGGGGGGGGGGTAAATTAACAGGAAAGCCCGCTAATGATATTTCAATGCATGGTCATGGGGTTCCCAACCTCGCAAAAGAACATGGGGAGAAATAGGGAATATTAAACTATGTGGAATCAGCTTTTGAGAGGGGGGCTAAATTCAGCACAGTTAGGCAAGACAGGCCCCTTCCGAAAATGAAATGAAATGAAAATCGCTTATTGTCACAAGTAGGCTTCAAATGAAGTTACTGTGAAAAAACCCTAGTTGCCACATTCCGGCGCCTGTTCGGGGAGGCTGATACGGGAATTGAACCGTGCTGCTGGCCTGCCTTGGTCTGCTTTAAAAGCCAGCTCTTTAGCCCTGTGCTAGACCAGCCCCGATAAACCATCCGACGATAAAATATGTATTTCTCCCTATCTCATCAATGTCACTGCCTGTGCGGAGTCTGCGTGTTCTCTCCGTGTCTGCGTGGGTTTCCTCTGGGTGCTCCGGTTTCCTCCCACAAGTCCCGAATGACGTGCTGTTAGGTGAATGGGACATTCTGAATACTCCCGCCGTGTACCCGAACAGGCGCCGGAATGTGGCGACTAGCGGATTTTCACAGTAACTTCATTGCAGTGTTAATGTCAGCCTACTTGTGACAATAAAAATTATTATATTATATTAAAATGTAACTTACTAGTGGAGAGATCTGCCCAATGGTTATAGGTACATCTCCAGAGCACTCATCCAACCCCACAACTTCACTATTGAACACTCACCATTGGTTCTTCTAATGATGCACTTTCACAGACTTCATCTGTGAATACAAACATGATTTATTAATATGAAAACAGCAGCCAGCTCCCTACATGTCTCCTGACTAAAAGCATACCCCCCCCTACTCTGGCCACAATTGGACACGCAGGATAGTTGCCCCCTTTCTGCTCAGTTGCCCTTAAAGGGACAGTCCCCACACTTTCCAAACAGGACGACTCACAAATATGAACATCAAAAGTAGGAGCTGGAATAGGCCCTATGGTCCTTCGAGCTTGCTTCACCATTGAAGAAGATCATGGCTGACCTCCACCTTCCTGCCTAATCCTTTTTCCGTTAATTTCCTTAAAATCCAAGAATATCTGGAGCTGCAGTAGGTGGGACCAAATTACAGGATGGTTATACTGTGGCCTGGCAGGGAAGTTGTTGCAACTTTGAGGCAATGTGTGGTGCCCATTATAATTACAGCTGAATGACCTGAGTGTGATTTTCACATCACAGTGTGTCCAACTGCCTTATTCTCTGGCATATGGAAGCGTCCAGTTTCTCTGACGTTCAGCTTCACAGAAAAGAGAAGCAACAGAAAAGTTACCAAAAAAGAACCCATTGCTACACGGTAGCACAGTTGCTTCACAGCTCCAGGGTCCCAGGTTCGATTCCTGGCTTGGGTTACTGTCTGTGTGGAGTCTGCACGTTCTCTCCGTGTCTGTGTGGGTTTCCTCCGGTTTCCTCACACAGTCCAGAGATGTGCAGGTTAGGTGGATTGGCCATGCTAAATTACCCTTAGTGTCCAAAGAGGGTCGGTGGGGTTACTGGGTTGTGGGGATAGGGGGGAGGTGTAGGCTTAGGTAGGGTGCTCTTTCCAAGGGCCGGTACAGACTCAGTGGGCCGAATGGCCTCCTTCTGCACTGATGATTCTATGATACACCTACGGCAGGGGCTGGTTTAGCACAGGGCTAAATCGCTGGCTTTGAAAGCAGACCAAGGAGGCCAGCAGCACGGTTCAATTCCCATACCAGCCTCCCCGACAGTAACTTCATTTGAAGTCTACTTGTGACAATAAGCGATTTTCATTTCATTTCATAGTGATGCAGAGGATTCACATTGTGAAGGTCGTGCTGTAAGATAGGAAGTTCCTATCTTTTTTATGGAAAGGAATAATTTGATTAGAGATAGTCAACACGGTTTTGTGAAGGGTAGGTCGTGCCTCACAAGCCTTATTGAGTTCTTTGGGAAGGTGACCAAACAGGTGGATGAGGGTAAAGCAGTTGATGTGGTGTATATGGATTTCAGTAAAGCGTTTGAAAAGGTTCCCCACGGTAGGCTACTGCAGAAAATACGGAGGCAAGGGATTCAGGGTGATTTAGCAGTTTGGATCAGAAATTGGCTAGCTGGAAGAAGTCAAAGAGTGGTGGTTGATGGGAAATATTCAGACTGGAGTCCAGTTATTAGTGGTGTACCACAAGGATCTGTTTTGGGGCCACAATGACCTGCAGGAGGGCGTAGAAGGATGGGTGAGTAAATTTGCAGATGACGCTAAAGTCGGTGGAGTTGTGGACAGTGCGGAAGGGTGTTACAAGTTACAGAGGGACATAGATAAGCTGCAGCGCTGGGCTGAGAGGTGGCAAATGAAGTTTAATGTAGAAAAGTGTGAGGTGATTCATTTTGGAAGGAATAACAGGAAGACAGAGTATTGGGCTAATGGTAGGATTCTTGGCAGTGTGGACGAGCAGAGAGATCTTGGTGTCCATGTACATAGATCCCTGAAAGTTGCCACCCAGTTGAGAGGGTTGTTCAGAAGGCGTACGGTGTGTTAGCTTTTATTGGTAGAGGGATTGAGTTTCGGAGCCATGAGGTCATGTTGCAGCTGTACAAAACTCTAGTGCGGCCGCATTTGGAGTATTGCGTGCAATTCAGGTCGCCGCATTATAGGAAGGATGTGGAAGCATTGGAAAGGGTGCAGAGGAGATTTACCAGAATGTTGCCTGGTATGGAGGGACGATCTTATGAGGAAAGGCTGAGGGACTTGAGGCTGTTTTCGTTAGAGAGAAGAAGGTTAAGAGGTGACTTAATTGAGGCATACAAGATGATCAGAGGATTGGATAGGATGGACAGTGAGAACCTTTTTCCTCGGATGGTAACGTCTAGCACAAGGGGACATAGCTTTACATTGAGGGGAGATAGATATAAGACAGATGTCAGAGGTAGGTTCTTTACTCAGAGAGTAGCATGCTGTTAAATTTGTCGAGCATTGCACCCAACCAAGCAAGTGGGGAGTATCCCATTGCATTCCTAACTTGTGCCTCATTGTAGGTGAGACTTTGGGAGTCAGGAGGTGAGTTCTTGCTGCAGAATACCCTCTCTGGCCTGCAATACTAGTCTCCGAATTTACGATTTAGAAACACAGGAGAATACAAACATCAGCTGGGCTATTGAGAGAAGCTTCAGAGAGTTAACACTTTCCTCAGGCCAATAGCCTATAAAAATCTTTTGGAATTAAACATTCAGGGGAGAGCGTAAAATACCTACTCTCTGTACCTGGGCAACTACCACCTACCCCACCTCAGTTTTGGCCGTGAGGATTAGAATCATCCAATTCCATAGCACAGAAGGAATCCTTTCAACCCATTGTGTTTGTGTTAACTCTTTAAAGAGCGATCCAATTAGTCTTACGCCTCTTCTCTTTCTCCACGTAATTTCTCCCCTCCTAGCTTCTCTTCGGCCTGGAGATCAGTAATGGCAGAAAATTTGCAACAGTGGAAATAGGAAAGGCAAAGGGCAGGTGCCATTAGTCATTTCAAACATGACAGCCAGATGCTCCATCTGCCTGACACTTGGCCAAAAATCAACATCAATTGGATCGGTGAAGAAACAAGGAGGAGTACGGTGATTGAAACGCACAGCAGGATACAGTCCCAGAATGAATGTGCAAAGCCACCATTATGTCTTGCCGAGTTTTCTTTTTCTTCTTCGGTCTCCTCTCTTTCTCTGGTGAAGGTTGCCTCTTGCCTGGTTACCCACAGTGCCGTATTTGCTGCAACGCTGCACCCTGGTGGCTAATGCCATCTGTGAGTCTGGACAGTGCGCAGTTGGCAGAACGCTTCATTGGTATTTAATTGTAGAGGACATTAAGCCCAGAACTCTCCTCACTTGCTGTCCTTGGTTGCGCACTTTACAACACTGGTTAATGACGAGCATGGCAATCCTGCCTGCATTTCTACCAAGCCCCTAGGGCACAGGTGCTAAAACCAATGGTAATAACCCTGTAATAACAACTGAACCAACCTTGATCAGATAACTTGGGGTCACAAAAAGAGATTTGTATAAACAATGGTAAGCAATTCCACCATGCTCCCTAGTGTCAATGGCTTATTTAACCATAGAATGGTCCGTTCTGCTGCTGTAAGGAATAAATGTTAAGAGCGCAGAAGGACATTATGAAACAGTGAACTTCATAAATTGATACAAGATGTCATCTGCTCAAATTGACAAACTTAGAAATCATGAAGATATTTTTCACAAAGAGTGATCAACAGTCCAAAGATGTGCAGGTTAGGTGGATTGGTCAGGCTAAATTACCCCTTAGAGGGCAGCACGGAGGCGCAGTGGTTATTTCCAAAGATGTGCAGGGTAGGTGGATTGGCCATGATAAATTGCCCTTAGTGTCCAAAATTGCCCTTGGTGTTCGGTGGAGGTGTTGAGTTTGGGTAGGGTGCTCTTTCCAAGAGCCGGAGCAGACTCAGGGGGCCGAATGGCCTCCTGCACTGTAAATTCAATGATAATCTATGATTAATCTAGGACAAAGGTTCGGCACAACATCGTGGGCCGAAGGGCCTGTTCTGTGCTGTATTTTCTATGTTCTATGTTCTATGTTAGCACTGCTGCCTCGCGGCACTAAGGTCCCAGGTTTGATCCCGGCCCTGGGTCACTGTCCGTGTAGAGTTTGCACATTCTCCCCGTGCTTGTGTGGGTTTCGCCCCCACATCCCAAAGATGTGCAGGGTGGGTGGATTGGCCACGCTAAATTGTCCCTTAATTGAGAAAAATTAATTGGGTGCTCTAAATTTGAAATAAACAAATAAATTGCCCCTTAGGGTGTGGTTGCAGTAATAGGATATGGGATTGGGCCTAGGTAGGATGGTCTTTCATAGGGTTGGTACAGACTTGATGGGCTGAATGGCCTCCTTCTGCACTGAAGGGATCCTATACTTCTATGAACATTTGCAAAGGACACCAAATCCTTGGAGATGGTTATGGTACAATACAATGGGGGAAATTGCCACCCTTTGCCAAATCGAAAGATTGGGGGCTGGATTCTCCATCAGCGGGATCCTCTGCTTCACCAGTAGCGCACTCACGCCTGCGGATTTCCCTACAGCGTGGGGATGCCCACAATGGGAAACCCCATTGGCCAGTGGCTGGGACGGAGGATCCCGTCCTGGGAGTTTGTTATTTGTTCTGAGGTAAACCTCCCATTGGTCTCGTATGATTGTCAGCACACAGCTGCTGAACTCTGGGAGGTTAGGGCCTGACCCAGACAGGAACATGGGGTCTGCACTCAAGTTGCTTAGACTTGCTCAAATGCGAACAAAATTAATTAAAATGTTAATAACGCCTAAACAATAAAATTAGTGACTCTTAAGCCCAGAGTCAATGGATTATGAACACATTTTTTAAAAAATTTAGTGTCCCCAATTCATTTTTTTTTCCAATTAAGGGGCAATTTAGCGTGGCCAATCCACCTAACCTGCACATCTTTTGGGCTGTGGGGGCGAAATCCACGCAAACACGGGGAGAATGTGCAAACTCCACACGGACAGTGACCCGGGATCGAACCTGGGACCTCGGCGCCGTGAAACCGCAGCGCTAACCCAGATTATGAACACATGGTCTCATCATCCATCACTCGGTCATGTTGCTCATCGGTGGCCCATTACAGACTTTGTTGCATACTTTGTAAAGTATCTATTCCGTATTGATCACAAAATCACTGGCAAAAGCCAAGGAAATGTGACAAGCCGGTTGAAGAAATTGATCATTTGCACGTCTGAACCTCTCACACCCAGACTTAAAATCATGTCGGTGACCTGGGTAAGCACTTCACCGTGCATCCACATGGGGGTGCTCCACATCCTATTACTGCAAGATGGCTGCAATTAAGTTTGAGGCGATCCATCCCAGAAAGAACAGCAACTTTGCAGTGAGTGAAAAAAAATGCCTCACAATTGGGAAAGTGTTTAATCTGAAGAAGGCCCATTGCCATTATAAAATAACTACAAAAGCACCGTGTCAATTCAACATCATAGAGACCAATGTTTTCTAGATTGACAAGACATCATTCAAACATAGTCTTTCTTCCACCTCCCCCCTCCCATTTTCTCCTGTCCTGCAGTGAATGGTCTCGAAAAATTAATTGGTATTGGCAGATCCAGGACCTGGCCAGGTAGCTTGCCTTCAATAGGACCTAAGCTTTGAAATTCCTTCGCAATACTACTCCGCATCTTTACTACTCTCCCCCTTTAAGAAGCTGCTTATAAAACTACGTGGTTAACCATCCTGACATTTACTTATGTCGCCTGGCATTAAATTCCGTTGTATAACACACCTGCGCAGTGCCTTGGGACATTTGATTACATTAAAGGTGCTATATAAATGCAAATTGTTGTTGTGAATTCTGATAGCGACCTTGTATTTGGGGTCTTCAGATGTTTGGCTATGAAAGGGCGACGCATGAAGTATTTTGTCCGTAATCTAATGGGGTTACCGAATGAAGAGTTTAAACATATAATTAAAGGAATGGGCAAAGGCGGTTTACTTCAACACCAGCTATGTACAGGTATTTAAAACTATCAGTTAAGTTTGAGTGCACAGTGTGTAACAGATACGTTTGATCATCAATTCAGCCGGAGTCCACACAATGGCTGGATTTTGCTACTAGAAGGCTGGTGCCTCAACAACACAGAGCGCTGGCCACTGCTGGGAATGCGCAGGGAGGAAGAAGGAGTAGAGTATGGACATGGCTCTCACAACGAGGTGGGTGGAATCTGGGACATCAGGGGCAAAGGCAGGCCTCAGCAAGGGCGAGGGAATGGTTGGTGAGGGCAGGTGGCGTCATTGCCATGGGAGCATTGCAAGTGACTCATTTGACCTCTGGGAGGACAGCGACCCATCACCCGCCCTGCCACTGGCGAGGTGGCATGGTGGCAGGAAGCAAGAGGCCCTGTATCTCCTTTTCTTGCCATTTTACGGACCCCCAGATGGGCTGGTACAATTTGGGTCACTCACATTTTGCAGCAGGAGTCACTGGTCAGTGATGAAAGAGAGTCCTGGCTTATTCAAGCAGAGTCCTGGTATGGGCGGCAGGGTGGCACAGTGGTTAGCACTTCTGCCTCACCCCGCCTAGAACCTGAGTTCATTTCCAGCCTCGGGTGTCTGTGTGCAGTTTGCACTTTCTCCCCGTGTCTGCGTGGGTTTCCTCCGGGTGCTCCGGTTTCCTCCCACAGTCCAAAGATTTTCAGGTTAGGTGAATTGGCCATGATAAATTGCCCCTTGGTGTCCAAAAAAGGTTGGGTTGGGTTGCGGGGATAGGGTGGGGGAGTGATCCTAGGTAGAGTGCTTTTTCGGAGGGTTGGTACACACTTGATGGGCAGAATGGGCTCTTTCTGCACTATAGGGAGTCTATAAGTCTATGATGCACTTCCCTCCCTCTCTCACCTAAGGACACTGGGCCCTCATCGATGCATCCAGTCTGACACCTCAGCTGAGCTCAGCTAACTCATCTAAACCAGAAATCCTGTAGTGTTTACGTTTAATTTACTCTGGACAATGTCTTCCTTATTGGTTCCTCAGATGGCTTCTTTGCTGTCTTCAGAAGTTACATTTCAAATTAATTCATCCAGGCATATCTTTGGTTATCCTGTGTAGCAGGATAAACCAGTCATCTACTGTTCCCTGAAGTGATGCAAAAGGAATTTACATTTATATTAGCACCGATCACAAGCTCAGATTGCCCTAAAGCACATTACAATCAATGAAGCATTCTTGAATTGGAATCACTGAGCAGAGTAAGATTGTTCAAACTGTGGTGATTGTCATTTCGGCAAATGGAACGACAATGTTAAGCACAGCAAGATTCCATAAAGAGCAACAAAATGGATGATCGGTTCTTTGGTTGAGAAACAGTTTCTCCAGCCACAGTGTCAAGGACGTAACGTTTTAATTTTTTTCCCCAGTAGGTCATGTTCCTTTGAGATTCAAGTTTGAGATTTTGCATAAAATCACCTTGACTGACAACTACAGCTTGTTGGCAAACTGCTCCTAAGGAAGGTGATATACCATCTCATAATGCCATGGGGAACCACCCTCAGTTCCTTTTAAACTCAATGAATTACTTTGCAGTTTGTTACAAATGTACCAGCTATGTTATGCACAGTAAAATAGCAACGGGATGAATCACCAATTAATTGGGACTGGTTGTCCGTACACATGGGAGGTTATAATCGTGAGTCAGTACCTCCCTACTTGCCCTAATCTCAGGAACTGTGAGTAACACTGGACCGTTTCAGGGGCTATGTATAGAAGGAAGAGACTGATTCACTGTTTAATAGCTGGCTTACTTCAAATAGCTCATTAAACAATCCCCCCAGTTTACTTCCATCTGCTTAGAAATTGCCAATCCATTTTATCATTATTACTCCGAGGTTCAATGGGACAACAGCTGTAACATTGCTTAACATTTTAACCCATGCAGTCTTCGTTTCTACATTACCCCCTTGTGTAATACGCCTTTTTTTCCAAAAGGCCTCTCACACATAATGTTCTGGTTAAGTCATACAGCTCCCATGTGTGATGTTCTTCCTATTTTAATAAAAGCCCTGTCTGTAATGTGCATACCTTTTGACTATAGTTATTCTCACAGTATCGCTGCATCCCCCTGTCTCTGGAATGATTTGTCGAACGACCTATCTGCCATTTAGTCGGTAGCACTCTTGCTTCTGGGTCAGGTTATGGGTTCAAACCTCAGTCCAGGGGGCTTGAGGGGGCTTCCCGTACCAGCCTCCCTGAACAGGCGCCGAAATGTGGCGACTAGGGGCTTTTCACAGTAACTTCATTGAAGCCTACTTGTGACAATAAGCGATTTTCATTCATTTTATTTTGAGCTTAGTACTGGGCGGCATGGTAGCACAGTGGTTAGCACAGTTGATTCGCAGCTCCAGGGTCCCAGGTTCGATTCCCGGCTTGGGTGACTGTCTGTGCGGAGTCTGCACATTCTCCCCGTGTCTGCGTGGGTTTCCTCCGGGTGCTCCGGGTTCCTCCCACAGTCCAAAGATGTGCAGGTTAGGTGGATTGGCCACGCTAAATTACCCTTAGGTTAGGTAGGGTTGCTGGGTTATGGGATGGGGTGGAGGTGTGGGCTTGGGTGGGGTGCTCTTTCCAAGAGCCGGTGCAGACCCGATGGGCCAAATGGCCTCCTTCTGCACCTTAAATTCTATGATTCTATACTGGGGAAGTGCTGCACTGTCAGAAGGTGCTGCCTTTTGGATGCAATCTTGAACTGGGGCCCCTTCTGCCCTCTCAGGTGAGCAAACAAGATCCCGTGGCATTATCCCAAAGTAAAACAGGGGAGATTAACCCCGGTGTCCCGGTCAGTATTGCCCCAACAATCAACCCACAAGACAAAAGCAGATTATCTGGTCATTGTGACATTGGTGTTTATGGAATCTTGCTGTGCATCGGTTGGCTGCCGCATTTCCTGCATTAAAGCAGCGAATAGTGTTTCATTGGCTGGGAATTGCATTGAGATGGCCCAAGGTCATGAAAATTACTCAATAAATACAAGCCGGAACTAACATGATGGGCCGCATGGTCTTCTGTGCTGTAACCATTCCATGATTCTACTCCATGATTCTATAAGGCTTCCTTCCCTCTATCTCACTTTCAAAAATCACCTGAAGACCCACGTGTTCAACTGTGTATTCACCATCCATCTAATTGCTTTCCTACTATCAGTTGAGGAAGTGCGTTCGGACTTTTTGGATGTGAAAGGCCCTATAATATAAATTGTTGTTGGCCTGTGGAATTTCTGGTTGAGACAGTGGAAAGTGGGTTTCCCTTTGGATTCACTGAAGCTCAGAATGCTCACTCTGAACCACATCAGCTTGCACTTAGGTAGTGTCTGAAGCGTAGAAGAACATTCTAAGTTGCTTCCGAGGGTATGAGGGGCCGAGGAAGGAGAGGGACTTGCAAGATTAAGTGGATTCCAAGAAGGGGAAGTTGGGCGGAAAGAGCTGAAGAGGTTTAGAGAGGTAATTCTAGAGAGTACATTAGATAGCCGTGATTGGAGTGAAGGTTGAGGAGTGTGGGGCGGGGGAGGGGGGCAACAAGAGACACAACATCAAGGGAACAGAAGGTGTTGTTTGGCTTGGGGGATGGGTGGAGGGACAGGTTAGCCTGAGGCCATGAAGGATGAGAATTTTGATGGTCTTCTTTAATTCAGCAGCAACACCATTCAGTTTAATGAGAATATAAACATTAAAATGAGTAATTTGCAAATTTTACAGCTTCACCACAAACTGATATTTTATTCTGTTTTTTGTCATAAACTGGGTAACTTGATCTGGTACCATTACATCACATGATATGTTTTTTTTAAATTCATTTTTCACGGGATGCGGGCTTCGCTGGCTAGGTCAGAATTTGTCGCCCATCCCCATCCCCTGTGTCTGCGTGCATTTCTTCCGGGTGCTCCGGTTTCCTCCCGCAAGTCCTGAAAGACGTGCTTGTTAGGCGAATTGGACATTGTGAATTCTCCCTCAGTGTACCCGAACAGGTGCCGGAGTGTGGCGACTAGGGGATTTTCACAGTAACTTCATTGCAGTGTTAATGTAAGCCTACTTGTGACAATAAAGATTGTTATTATTAATTGCCCTTGAGATGGCGGAGGTGAGCTGCCTTCTTGAACCACTGCAGTCCATGCCGTGTAGGTACACCCACTGTGCTGTTAGGGAGGGAATTCTAGAATATTTGTCCCAGCCACAGTGGAAGAACGGCGATATATTTCCAAGTCAAGATGCTGAGTGACTTTGTGGGGAACCTCCAGTGGTGTTGTTCCCAAGTGTCTGCTGCCCTTGTCCTTAGTAGTGATCGTGGGTTTGGAAGGTGCTGCCTAAGGAGCCTTGATGAGTTCCTGCCATGCATCTTGTAGATGGTACATATTGTTTCCACTGTGCGTCGGTGGTGTAGAGAGTGAATGTTTGTGAAGGGGTGCCAACAAGTTGGCTGCTTGTCGTGGATGGTGTTGAGCTTCTTGAATGCTCTTCGAGCTGCACTAATTGAGGCAAGTAGAAGTTATTCCATCACACTCCTGGCTTGTGCCTTGTAGGTGGTGGACAGGCTTTCGGGAGTCAGGAGGTGAGTTATTCGCAGCAGGATTCCATAAGACCATAAGACCATAAGACCATAAGACATAGGAGCGGAAGTAAGGCCATTCGGCCCATCGAGTCCACTCCACCATTCAATCATGGCTGATTTCAACTCCATTTACCCGCTCTCTCTCCATAGCCCTTAATTCCTCAACAAATCAAGAATTTATCAACTTCTGCCTTAAAGACACTCAACGTCCCGGCCTCCACCGCCCTCTGTGGCAATGAATTCCACAGACCCACCACTCTCTGGCTGAAGAAATTTCTCCTCATCTCTGTTCTAAAGTGACTCCCTTTTATTCTAAGGCTGTGCCCCCGGGTCCTAGTCTCCCCTGCTAATGGAAACAACTTCCCTACATCCACCCTATCTAAGCCATTCATTATCTTGTAAGTTTCTATTAGATCTCCCCTCAACCTCCTAAACTCCAATGAATATAATCCCAGGATCCTCAGACGTTCATCGTATGTTAGGCCTACCATTCCTGGGATCATCCTTGTGAATCTCCGCTGGACCCGCTCCAGTGCCCGTATGTCCTTCCTGAGGTGTGGGGCCCAAAATTGCTCACAGTATTCTAAATGGGGCCTAACTAATGCTTTATAAAGCTTCAGAAGTACATCCCTGCTTTTATATTCCAAGCCTCTTGAGATGAATGACAACAGTGCATTTGCTTTCTTAATTACGGACTCAACCTGCAAGTTTACCTTTAGAGAATCCTGGACTAGGACTCCCAAGTCCCGTTGCACTTCAGCATTATGAATTTTGTCACCGTTTAGAAAATAGTCCATGCCTCTATTCTTTTTTCCAAAGTGTAAGACCTCGCACTTGCCCACGTTGAATTTCATCAGCCATTTCTTGGATCACTCTCCTAAACTGTCTAAATCTTTCTGCAGCCTCCCCACCTCCTCCATACTACCTGCCCCTCCACCTATCTTTGTATCATCGGCAAACTTAGCCAGAATGCCCCCAGTCCCGTCATCTAGATCGTTAATATATAAAGAGAACAGCTGTGGCCCCAACACTGAACCCTGCGGGACACCACTCGTCACCGGTTGCCATTCCGAAAAAGAACCTTTTATCCCAACTCTCTGCCTTCTGCCTGACAGCCAATCGTCAATCCATGTTAGTACCTTACCTCGAATACCATGGGCCCTTATTTTACTCAGCAGTCTCCCGTGAGGCACCTTATCAAAGGCCTTTTGGAAGTCAAGATAGATAACATCCATTGGCTCTCCTTGATTCCTAGCCTTGGAGCTGCTCTTGTAGCCCCAGTATTAATATGGCTAGTCCAGTTCAGTTTCTGATCAATGGTAACCACCAGGATGTTGATACTGAGGGATTCAGTGATGGTAATGCCACTGAATATCAAGGGGCAATGGGTTGCTTTTCTCTTATTGGAGATGGTCATTGCCTGGTACTTGTGTGGCACAAATGTTGCTTGCCACTTGTCAGCCCAAGTCTGGATATTGCCCAGGCCTTGCTGCACTTGCACGTGGACTGCTTCTGTGTCTGAGGAGTGGTAAATATTATGCAATCATCAGCAAACATCCCCACCTCTGATGTTAAAAAGAAGGGAATTGACGAAGCAGCTGAAGATGGTTGGGCCGAGGACACTACCCTGAGGAATTCCTGCAGTGATGTCCTGGAACTGAGATGATTGACCTCCAACAACCACAACCATCTTCCTTTCTGCCAGGTATGACTCCAACCAGCGGAGAGATTTCCCCCTGATCCCCATTGACTCCTGTTTTGCTGGAGCCCCTTGATGCCGTACTCAGTCAAATGCTGCCTTGATGACAAGGGCAATTACTCTCACCTCACCTCTGGAGTTCAGCCCTTTTGTCCTTGCCTGAACCAAGGCTGTAATGAGGTCAGGAGCTGAGGGACCAAACTGTCAGTGAGCAGGTTTTGCTAAGTTAGTGCCGCTTGATAGCCCTGTCGATGATCCCTTCCATCGCTTTTACTGATGATTGAGAGTAGACTGATAGGGCGGTAATTGGCTGGGTTGGATTTGTCCTGTTTTGTGTGTACAGGACATACCTGGGCAATTTCCCACATGGCTGGGTAGATGCCAGTGTTGTATCTGTACTGGAACAGCTTGGCTAGGGGTGCGGCAAGTTCTGGAGCACATCTTCAGTGCCATTGCTGGGATATTGTCAGGGCCCATACATAGCCTTTGCAGTATCCAGGGCCTTCAGCCGTTTCTTGATGTCATGTGGAGTGAATCGAATTGGCTGAAGACTGGCATCTGTGATGCTGGGACCTCCGGAGCAGACCGAGATGGATCATCCACTCGGCACTTCTGGCTGAAGATTGTTGACAATGCCTCAGCCTTGTCTTTTGCACAGATGTGCTGGGCTCCTCCATCATTGGGGATCGGGATATTTGTGGAGTCTCCTCCTCCAGTGAGTTGTTTAGCTGTCCACCACCATTCATGACTGGATGTGGCAGGACTGCAGAGCTTAGATTTGATCTGTTAGTTGTGGGATCACTTAGCTCTATCACTTGGTACTTCTGTTATTTGGTATGGGTCATAGATTGAGCAGGTTGACACCTCGTTTTTCGGTATGCCTGGTGTTGCTCCTGGCATGGCCTCCTGCACTCTTCATTGAACCAGGGTTGATCGCCTGGCTTGGTGACAATGGTAGAGTGGGGGATATGCTGGGCCATTGTGATTGTGGCTGAGTATAAATCTGCTACTGCTGAAGGCCCACAGGGCCTCATGGATGCCCAGTCTTGAGTTGTTAGATCTGTTCTGAATCTATTCTATTTAGCATGATGGCAGATAGGGAGTATTCTCAATGTGAAGACAGCACTGTGCGGTGGTCACTTCTACCGATACCGTCATGGGCAGATGCATCTGCAGCAGGCAGGTTGGTGAGGATGAGGTCAAGTATGTTTTTCCCTCTTGTTGGTTCCCTCACCACCTGCTGCAGTCCCAGTCTAGCAGCTACGTCCTTGAGGACCCGGCCAGCTCGGTCTGTGGTGGCATTACTGAGGCACCCTTGGTAATGGACATTGAAGTCCCCCCACCCAGAGTATATTCTGTGCCCATGCCACCTCAGAGCTTCCTCCAAGTGGTGTTCAACATGGATCTGCAGTGCACATAGGGCAGACCAGGTGAGGACTGCAGATGTCCTTCCCGAAAGGGAGTACATTAACGAACCCGCTGGGGTTTTTTATAATCTGCTGTGGTGGGATTCGAACCCAGGTCCCCAGAGAATCAGCCTGGTCTCTGGATAACCAGTCCAGTGACAATACCACTACGCCACCATGATTGGAGGGTGGGCGTCGGAGAAAGCAACACCACCCAGTCATTTTGGATGAACTGTTCTTGACTGGTTCGATTAGTATCAGCATGTCTGTAGATTTGGATGCCGAGCTGGCTACATGAGCAGCGGTGCTGGGTGCAGTATTTGAAGAGACGGACAAGCACTGAAAATGGTACACTTTCTATTTTGGGCTCTTACAGTCCTATGAGGCATTCCTAGGTTGGTTTCAGTAGAGTGAAATGCCCAAGAATGTGACTCAGCTCCAACCCTAGTTGAATGTCCTGGATCCTTTTCCCACACTTCTCGCACCAGATGTCCTGTGTTCTCTCTGGGTGAGATTTGCAGTTGGTGCCAAATTAAACACTTCTGATTTTTTACTGTTGGCCCCCTTCACCAATGGTCCAGCCACAGACAGAGGAGCCTTTTCCATCATTGTTCTGGGCAGGAACCCAGGTTTCAGAGGTGGAGGGGCCAGCGTTCTTATCCCACAGTGAACCGCCATTAAGTGTTAACCTAACACTGCAAGTGTAGAGGGGAGGAGGTGGCGTAGTGGTATTGACCCTGGGCTGGTAATCCAGACACCCAGTGTGATGTCAGACATAGACATAGACAAAGAATTTACAGTGCAGAAGGAGGCCATTCAGCCCATCGTGCCTGCACCGGCCCTTGGAAAGAGCAACCCACTTCTGCTCACAATTCCGCCCCATACCAGTAACCCAGCAACCCCACCAACCCCTTTGGACACCGAGGGCGATTTAGCATGGCCAATCCAGCTAACCTGCACGTCTTTGGACTGTGGGAGGAAACTGGAGCACCCGGAAAGAAATCCACGCAGACACGAGGAGAACGTGCAGACTCCGCACAGCCAGTGACGCAAGCCAGAAATCGAACCTGGGACCCTGGAGGCTGTGAAGCTCCAATGCTAACCACTGTGTGCTACCATGCCGCCGCGGGTTTTGGGACCCGGGTTTAAATCCCACCAAGGCACGGGCAGCACGGTGGCGCAGTGATAGCACTGCTGCCTCATGGCGCCGAGGTCCCAGGTTCGATCCCGGCTCTGGGTCACTGTCTGTGTGGAGTTTGCACATTCTTCCCGTGTTTGTTTAATTGGAAAAATTAATTGGGCACTCTAAATTTATTTTAAAAAATAAAAAATCCCCCCAAGGCAGATGGTAATTTTTTTTTTTAATTTAAAGTGCCCAATTCTTTTTTTTCCAATTAAGGGGCAATTTAATGTGGCCAATCCATCTACCCTGCACATCTTTGGGTTGTGGGGGTGAGACCCACGCAGCGACGGGGAGAATATGCAAATTCCACATGGACAGTGACCTGGGGCCGGGATCGAACCCGGGTCCTCAGCACCGTGAGGTAGCAGTGCTAACCACTGTGCCACCGCACCACCCCAGATGGTGCAATTTCAGTTCAATAAAAATCTGGAATTAAGAGTCTAATGACAATAATCAAACCATTGTTGATTGTCGTAATAACAGATCTGGTTCACTAATGCCCTTTGAGGAAGGAAATTTGCCACCTTTACCTGGGCTAGCCTATATGTGTCTCCAGATGTTAACCGCCCTCTGTAGCCTAGCAACCCACTCAGTTCAAGGGCAATGAGAGATGGGCAATAAATGCTGGCTTTGCCAGCGAAGCCTGCATCCCTTGAATGAATTTAAAAAAGTATTTCATGCAATTTCCACATTGGCAACTTTACAAGCTCAGTCAGTCAATTTCAAATAGAACTGCCTGCCTCCTCCCCACAACCACTACCATCATGTCTTAATGCAATCCGTTAGTTATTATGGACTTCAACTAATTTTCACCAGCATCCTTTTGGATGTAATGCACAATTCCTCTCCTGTCATTTTAAGCTGGATATGGTTTTATTAAATTGGGCTGGTCCAAGGAATATATATTTTTATTTCTTACATGGGACGTGAGTGTCGTTGGCTGGGCCAGCAATTATTGCCCATCCCTAATTATCTAATTGCCTCAGCCCTTGGACTGAATGGCTTGCTGGGCCATTTAAGAGTCAACCACATTGCTGTGGGTCTGGAGTCATGTGTGGCCCAAGCCAGGTAAGGTCCGGGATTCTCCGATCCCGTGCCACGCCGCTCCCACGACCGGAGAATCGGCGCCAATCGCGCCCACGAAGTCACCGTCGCACCGGTCGGGGCCCATTGAAAGCAGCCTCCTCCCCCCCCCCTCGGCGATTCTCCGCGCTCGACGGGCCGAGTGCCCACCGGGTCCCGCCGCCGTGGTTTACATATGGTCCTACCCGGCGGGGCCTCAGAGTTCTGGCTGCGGGGGCCGTCCTGATGAGGGAGCGGAGGGATCCGACTATGGGGGGGGGCCTCCACGGTGGCTCGGCCCGCGATCGGGGCCTACTGATCGGCGGGTGGGCTAATTCCGGTGGGGGGTCTATGTTCCTCTGCGCCGGGCCCCTGTAGGGCTCCGCCATATTGCCCGGGGGCCGGCGCGGAGACGGCATCCCACGCACATGCGCGGACCCACGCCGGCCGTGGCGTGAATGCGCTGCATGGACCCATGCCGGCCGTGGCGCGAATGCGCGGACCCACGCCGGCAGTGGCGTGAATGCGCTGCGTGGACCCATGCCGGCCGTGGCGTGAATGCGCTGCGTGGACCCATGCCGGCCGTGGCGCGAATGCGCGGACCCATGCCGGCCGTGGCGCGAATGCGCGGACCCACGCTGGCCGTGGCGAGCATGTGCGGACCCGTGCCGGCCGTGTCAAGCCGGCTTTCGCACGCACAGCACTCCGGCGCCGTACTAGCCCCCTAGGAAGGGGTGAATGCCTGGGCCCGTTGACGCTGACGTCGCTCGTGCCGGTTTTGACGCCGGCGTCAACACTTGCCTGGGATTTTGGAGAATCCTGGCCATGGTCAGCAGATTTCCTTCCCTAAAGGACATTAGTGAACCAGATGGGTTTGTTTGACAATCGGCAATGGTTTCATGGTTGAAATTCCAGATTTTTATTGAATTCAAATTTCACCATCTGCCACGGTGGGATTCGAACCTGGGTCTCCAAAACATTACACTGGGTCTCTGGATTAGTAGTACCAATGACTACACCAATGCTTACCCCGCAATCATTGTTGTTCCTGTACTGTAGCAGCTGCATCTGTTGAGGGAAAGCTGACAAGAAGAGAAAGAAAGAGAGATGCAGGCAGAACAGAATGGAGAGAGTGAGTAGAGAGATCAGACAGCAGAAGGTGTGGATACAGATTGTTAGGACTTGGCACATTCTTGCAAAATTGTCTCACTGTGTCATTGCAACCCGACGCATAGAATGTCAGGAATAAGCAATACAACAGCTTCGCTGAAGTTCTGCTTTTGCTGCTCACCCCAAGTAATAAGGAGATCCTCACTCAAGATAAATGTTAGTGGCCTTTAAATCTTCTCCTAATTTTCTCTGCCTTACCTCCCTATGTCCCAGGATCTTCACTCCACTTATCTGATTCTCAGGTCTACTTCCACCATCAGTCCACCACTAGCACGAGCCCACACCCTGAGACTACCAAGTTAAGCGAGTGAATGTTGAAAGAGGACTGGATGAGGCTTGGTCATGGGGAGATGGTGGCATGGTGCCAATGGTCTATGGACATGGGTTCAAAACTCACCATGGCAGATGGTGGAATTTGAATACAATTAATAAAATCTGGAATTGAAAGTGAGTTTCAGAAATGGTGATTATGGGCAGAATCTTCACAGAATTTTAGCGGCACAGAAGGAGGCCGTTTGGCCCAAGGTGTCAGTACTGGCTCTCCAAACGAGCATCATGTTTTAGTGCCATTCCCTTGCCTTTTCCCTACACCCCTACACACTGGCTGAGGTATCGGGGATCTCAATGAGAAACCTGTGTTCAGGAAGGCTCACTGAATCACAAGCCAATCAGACATTGGCTTGGCCAACAACTCAAGACCCTGCGAGTAGCAGTCTCATCCACCTTGTGTTCAGCAGTGCCAAGGCCAGGCCACAGATGAGTGGCTCTCAGTGGACTCCTCCTTCCGATGTCCAGTGCCCTGCTCGGGCACTAAATGTCTTTGATTTAGGCACCCAACATCCAGGGGTGACATGCAGCCCACAAAGATGTATCTGTTGTGCATGCCACATGGTATCCGTTCCATCTGGGTTCATCTCAGCTGCGACAGAATTAAGCCCCCAAGTGATCATCAATTGCCACTTAAGGACCTCAAGAGGTGGTGAGGCAGGAAGGTCAACCATGAGCTTTTCCTCTCAGAACCTAATTAGGATGGAGGTGGTAAGGCAGCAGGGTTCTGGCATGTCACCGGCCCGCCTAAGTACATGCCCTCCCTGGATCCAAGATCACCACCAGGGAGAGCACAAGACTCCATCCCATGAAACTATCATTGATTGTCGTAAAAACCCAATTGATTCCCTTAATGCCCATGTGTGACTCCAGATCGAGAGCAATTTGGTTGATTCTTAACTACCCTCTGAAGTGGCTTAGCAACACTCAGTTTCTTGGCAATTAAGGTTGGGCAAGGACTTCTAGCTGTGCCAGCAGGAAAAACGAAATAAAATGAATAAATTAAATAAAAAATTTTTAAAAAGGAACTCAACCATTGCCACTTGGGCAAACTATCAGAAGATATCAGGAGCCTGTGTCTATAGTAGGGTTGGACATGGTCTTTGAGGATGTCATCACATGAACTCTTGCCTCCACTTAAGCACATTGCCTTCACAATGCCTTTATGGGCACCACGGTAGCACTGTTGCTTCATTCCCAGGTTCGATTCCCGGCTTGGGTCACTGTCTGTGTGAAGTCTGCACGCTCTCCCTGTGTCTGTGTGGGTTTCCTCCGGGTGCTCCAGTTTCCTCCCACAAACCCCGAAAAACATGCTTGTTAGGTGAATTGGATATTCTGAATTCTCCCTCTGTGTACCCGTACAGGCGCCGGAATTTGACGACTCTTTGCTGTGTTACTGTACATAGAACATACAGTGCAGAAGGAGGCCATTCAGCCCATCGAGTCTGCACCGACGCACTTAATCCCTCACTTCCACCCTATCCCCGTAACCCAATAACCCCTCCTAACCTTTTTTTTGGTCACCAAGGGCAATTTATCATGGCCAATCCACCTAACCTGCACGTCTTTAGACTGTGGGAGGAAACCGGAGCACGCGGAGGAAACCCACGCAGACACGGGGAGAACATGCAGACTCCGCACAGACAGTGACCCAGCGGGGAATCGAGCCTGGGACCCTGGCGCTGTGAAACCACAGTGCTATCCACTCGTGCTCCCATGCTGCCCTCCAAGTAGTATGCCTACTTGTGACAATAGAAGATTATTAATGCACCCCTTCCCATAGTCAGTCAGAAGACAAATAGACTCTTTGTTACCCAATTGTCTGATTCTTGACTGCCTGTCAAACAACCAATTCTCCCGATATGCTGATAACTGAAAATTGAATTTTTCAATAGCACAGGTTTTTAATACCGCTATGATTTTTCTGCAGAGTTTCTCGCAGAAATGCCTTGCAGAATAATCTTTCATTCCTGAAGACTCCGGGGCAATCCCGAAGGACCAGCAACCCGAGCCTCGGTGAGAGAATCAGGTCCTTTGCAGAAAGTGAGGGATAAAAGCAGAGTGAATTTAAGGCTTTCCATTCTAAGCCCCTGGGGGTGGGGGGGGCGGGTGGAGGCAGGAGTTTGTCTTGTTAACTAAAACATACTCAGGGGCTATGCTTGGCAATTGGTTTTCCCAGTCCTTTTGAGTGTTTGTTGCACTTAAAGGTTAAAGCTGTCATATTAAATGGTTGGGTACATGAATGTTCTTCTGGTACTTGAGAGGTCAGGCAGGAACTGCCAGGTCACTTGTCATTATATCAAAGGCCGTTTCTGTAAATCAGCTTGGTAATTACTGCTCAATGCTGCTTTTTCCTGCTAAACCCCGTTTGGAACTAAGTTCCTCTGTCGCTATCTCCTTCATATCTGCAATCTGTTTACGAAAAGCAATTGGAAAATCTAGATGACTATCAGAGTTGAATATTTGTGTGTGTATTACTGTTGACTGTAGGCCAACCAGGGAGACACAGGAAAGCAATCAGGTCTGTTCTGATAGCGCGTTCTATCTGATTGGCAGCCCTGATGATTTATACAGGCCTTCTCCACGGTGAGCATTAAACAGGGCGTTTTCATTCTGTGGAACGATTCCTACTGGAATTATTTTGTTAACTTCCCTTCCCCTCTCCCCCCCCCCCCCCCCCCCCCATCCTTGATGTTGACTTATGTTAAGGTATGAACATGAAACAACCTCTATTACCACAGACAATCAGCCCTTCAAAGAGTGAAGGCAGGGAGCTTCTTCTGATTCCCATCCATTCTTTGTCCGCTGCCGACGCACATGAGTATTCCAATGTAATACGCACCGCATAGTGACAAGGTCTACCTCCCCACCAAACCGCTCCGAGGCCCTTGACTACATGAGCCGGTCAGCTGGTAAGAGTTCTGCGGCGCGTATCCCATTTTCACGGTAGCACAGTGGTTAGCACTGTTGTTTCGCAGCGCCAGGGTCCTGACTTCGATTCCCGCCTTGGGTGACTGTGCGGAGTCTGCACGTCCGCTTATTGAACTCAGTGAGACTTTTCATTAATTTTGATTTTGGGATTCCTGATGAAAGAAAGACTTGAACTACAAACAGAAAACGCTGGATGAACTCAGCAGGTCTGGCAGCATCTGTTGGAGAGAAACCAGAGCTGGCTTTTCATAGATTATCATAGATTATCAGAGAATTTACAGTGCAGAAGGAGGCCATTTGGCCCATCGAGTCTGCACCAGCTCTTGGAAAGAGCGCCCTACCCAAGGTCAACACCTCCCCCCTATCCCCATAACCCAGTAACCCCACCCAACACTAAGGGCAATTTTGGACACTAAGGGCAATTTATCATGGCCAATCCACCTAACCTGCACATCTTTGGACTGGGAGAGGAAACCGGAGCACCCGGAGGAAACCCACGCACACACGGGGATGATGTGCAGACTCCGCACAGACAGTGACCCAAGCCGGAATCGAACCTGGGACCCTGGAGCTGAGAAGCAATTGTGCTATCCACAATGCTACCGTGCTGCCCTAAGAGTCTAAATGACTCTTCCACAGAACTCAGAAAGACTTGCCTTTCTATAGCACCTTTCACGACCACCGGATGGGCGGCACGGTAACAGTGGTTAGCACTGTTGCTTCACAGCAGCAGGGTCCCAGGTCCGATTCCCGCCTTGAGTCATTGTCTGTGCGGAGACTGCACATTCTCCCCGTGTCTGCGTGGGTTTCCTCCGGGTGCTCCGGTTTCCTCCCATAAATCCCGAAAGACGTGCTGTTAGGTAATTTGGACGTTCTGAATTCTCCCGCAGTATACCTGAACAGGAGCCGGAGTGTGGCGACTAGGGGCTTTTCATAGTAACTTCATTGCAGTGTTAATGTAAGCCTGCTTGTGACAATAAAGATTATTATTATTATTTCCTGCACCCCCTCAAAGCCTACCCAAGGCACATGTCAGGAGTGCGATGGAATACCCCCGACTTGCCTGGATGTGTCCAGTGCCAACAACACTCAAGAAGCTTGACACCACCAAGGACAAAGCAGCCAGCTTGATTGGCACATCATCCACTACCTTAAACTTTCACTCCCTCTACCACTGGCTCACAGTGGCAGTCGTGTGCACCATCTGCAATGTGCACTGCAGCGACTGACCAAGGCTCCTTCTGCAGCACCTTCCAAACCCACGACCTCTATCACCTAGAAGAACATACAAAACAGAAGCACAGGAACATCCCCACCTGCAAGTTCCCCTCCATCCTGACTTGGAATTATCTCGCTATCTGCTCGCTGTTGCTGGGTCAAAATCCTGGAACGCCCTTGCCGACCGCACAACAATGTACACACAACGTATGGACTTCGGGACTTCCGGTGGCGGCTATGAAGGAGTAAGTCGCACATTTGGTGGCTCCCGCTCTGGTTGGACTTTTGGACCTGTTCTCCCGATTTTCTACCGGACTTGAATTGTAAACCTGATGACAGAGGCAATTGTGTACTGAATTCCCACATCGGCGCATGGAGAGAAGGACTAGAAATGCTCGGAAAGGCAGAAACAGAAAGACAGAGAAGGCTTGGGCTGAAGCTGCAGCTGGAGACAGCATGGCGGAGGACCAGACCTCTGGCCTGTCGACCCAGCGGTCAATGGAGCAGCTGATGCAAGTTATTCAGGAAGGCTTCGCTAAGCAGAAACGGGACTGCTTGGACCCGATAAAAGAGTAAATTGAGCGGCTGGAGCTTAGATTGGACGGCCAAGATCGGGCGATCCAGAAGGTAGAGATGGCGCTGGCTGAGCAGGAGGAACATCAAACTGCGGTGGAGTTGGAGATGGGGATGCTGAGAGACCTGCAGAAGAAGCTCCTGGAGAAGGTGGAGGACCTAGAGAATAGGTCCCGCTGGCAGAACTTGAGAATTGTTGGGCTCCTGGAGGGGTCCGAAGGAGCGGACGCTGGGGCATACATCGCGGACATGTTTGAGAAGCTGCTGGGGGATGGGGCAGTCTCCTGGCCCTTGGAGGTGGACAGGGCTCACAGAGAACTCGCGAGGAAGCCGTGAATGGGAGACCCCCGAGGGCAATGGTGGTGAGATTCCACAGGAACTTGGATAAGGAGCGCATTCTACGGTCGGCCAAGCAGACATGGAGCTGTAAGTGGGACTACAGTATCCTGCGGGTTTACGAAGACCTGAGTGTGGAGGTGGCCAGGAGAAGAGCAGGCTTCAACCAGATTAGATCGATCCTTTTTAAGAAAAAGGTGAAGTTCGGACTGTTGTATCCGGCCCGTCTCTGGGTCACGCACGAGGAACAGCACTTTTATTTCGAGTCGCCTGAGGATGTGCTGGACTTCGCGAAAAGGAAAGGACTGGTGGTGGACTGAGAACTTTTGAATTTTGCTGCAATGTTCATGTTTTTTTTTTCTTTTAAAAAAAGTTTCACGTTTTTCGTTTTGTGGCAGCTGTTTGTAATGCCTTTTGCATTTATTTGGAACCAGCGGTAGAGCTGAGTAAGTTAAGGTTTTCATTTGCACTGTTGGGGGATGGAGGTGTGCTTGTTTAGATCTTGGTGTTTTTCTGTCAGGCAATTGTGTGGGGATTGTTTGATGTTGGAGTATGTTTGTATGAGCGGGGGGAGGGTGGGGAGGGAACAATAGATGGGAGACTATCCGGTGCCAGGGATGGGGGCCACCAAGCTAGCTGGGCAGGCTAGCTCACGGAAGCACAGTGGGGGTCTGTGCATATGTTCGGTATATTAAAGGGGTTTGGGTACAGAGTGTTGTCACAAGTGGGGTGGGGGTAAATGTTCTGCTGATGAGGGAGGGACTTAGGCTAACGACAGAGAGGAGGTTGGGGGCGGAGGCTGCCTGGGGGCGGACCTGTGGAGGCACGGAGCATGGGCTGGAGGCGGGCCCAAAAAAGGGGATGGCTGATCTGCGAAGGGGAGGGGGGTGCAATGATCCCCCCTCCAACTAGGCTGATCACCTGGAATGTTCGAGGGTTAAATGGGCCGGTCAAGAGGGCATGTGTGTTCACGCATCTGAGGGGACTGAAGGCGGACGTGGTAATATTGCAGGAGACGCACCTTAGAGTAACTGACCAGATTAGATTGAGGAAAGGCTGGGTCAGTCAGGTCTTTCACTCGGGACTAGACTCAAAGACTAGATGGGTTGCGATCCTGATCAATAAGTGAGTGGGGTTTGAGGCGGGTAGAATAGTCTCGGATGTGGAAGGTCGGTACATTATGGTCAGTGGGAAACAGGAGGGCGTGCAGGTGGTATTAGTAAATGTGTATGCGCCAAATTGGGATGATGTGGAGTTTATAAAGAGGATGCTGGGGAAGATACCAGACCTGGACTCGCACAGGTTGGTCATGGGAGGGGACTTCAACACAGTTATTGACCCTGGCTTGGACCGGTCAAGCTCGAAAACGGGCAGGGTGCCAGCAATGGCAAAGGAACTAAAAGGGTTCATGGAGCAGATGGGGGGGGGGTGGATCCATGGAGATTTGGGCAGCCGAGGGTGAAGGAGTTCTCCTTCTACTCACACATGCATAAAGTGTACTCCCGGATTGATTTCTTTATTTTGAGCAGGGCCTTACTGACGGGGGTGGTGGATACGGGGTACTCGGCGATTACAATCTCAGACCATGGACCGCACTGGGTTGACCTGCAGGTTAGTAAAGACAGTAACCAGCGCCCGCACTGGAGGTTAGATGTGGGACTTTTGGCTGACGAAGGGGTGTGCGAGCGGCTGAGGAAATGTATTCAGAACTACCTGCAGGTCAACGACACGGGGGAAATTTCAGCAGTGGTGGTGTGGGAAGCACTGAAGGCGGTGGTCAGGGGGGAGCTGATCTCGATCCGGGCCCATAGGGAGAAGGTGGACAGGGCGGAGACGTACCGACTGGTAAAGGAGATAGTACAGATCGATAGGAGGTATGCGGAGACCCCAGAGGCAGGGCTTTTAAGGGAACGGCGGAGGCTACAGGCGGTGCTCAGTTTGTTAACCACAGGGAGGGCGGTGGAGCAGCTGAGAAAGGTGAGGGGGGGTGATCTATGAGTATGGGGAGAAGGCCAGCTGAATGCTTGCACAGCAGCTTAGAAATAGGGAGGCAGCCAGGGAGATAGGGAAAGTAAATGATGGAGATGGGAACCTGGTTGGAGATTCAGCAGGGGTGAATAAGGCGTTTAGGGATTTCTACAGTAGGCTGTACAGGTCGGAACCCCCTACGGGGCCGGAGGAGATGAGGCACTTCTTGGAGCGGCTGAATTTCCCAAAGGTGGACGGGGAGCTGGTAGAAGAGCTGGGGACCCCGATCGGGTTGGAAGAGATAGTGGAGGGTCTGAAGGCCATGCAGTCGGGTAAAGCCCTGGGGCCGGACGGGTACCCAGTGGAGTTTTATAAAGAGTTCTCTAGGATATTGGGGCCGGTGTTGATGAGGATGTTCAATGAGGCAAGGGAAAGAGGGGTGCTGCCCCCGACGATGTCACAGACCACGATTTCGCTGATTCTGAAGCGGGACAAGAACCCGGAGCTGTGTGGGTCCTACAGGCCGATATTCCTGTTGAATGTGGATGCCAAATTGCTGGCCAAAAGGGTGGAGCACAGAATCTCGCTCTATGCAGACAACCTGCTTCTGTATGTATTGGACCCAATAGAGGGGATGGAAGAAATCAGGTGGATTCTGGGGGAATTTAGCTGGTTTTCGGGGTATAAGCTAAATATGGGGAAGAATGAGATGTTTGCGGTCCAGGTGAGGGGACAGGAGAGGCGACTGGGGGAGCTGCCGTTTAGATTAGTAGGGGGAAGCTTTAGGTACCAAGGCATTCAAGTGGTGCGGGAATGGGACCGGCTGCATAAATTAAATCTGGCCCGACTAGTAGACTAAATGAAGGACGGTTTTCGGAGGTGGGACGTGCTTCCGTTGTCACTGGCTGGGAGTGTGCAGACGGTGTAGATGACGGTCCTCCCGAGATTCCTGTTTGTATTTCAGTGTCTCCCCATCTTTATTCCGCGGTCCTTTTTTAAACGGGTCAACAAAGTGATCATTGGCTTTGTTCGGGCGGGCAAGACCCCGCGGGTAAGGAAGGTAATGCTTGAGCGGAGTCGGGGAGAGGGCGGGCTTGCACTGCCAAATTTTAGTAACTATTACTGAGCGGCAAATATAGCCATGATCAGGAAGTGGGTGGTGGGGGAGGGGTCGGCATGGGAGTGTAAGGAGGCGGCTTCATGCAAGGGCACCAGTCTGGGGGCGTTGGTAACTGCGCCTCTGCCGTTCCCGCCAGCACGGTACTCCACCAGCCCCGTGGTGGTGGCAGCCCTGAGAGTCTGGGGGCAATGGCGGAAACATGCGGGAGCAGAGGGAGCATCGGTCTGGTCCCCAATCTGTAATAATCACCGGTTTGCCCCGGGAAGTATGGATGGGGGGTTCCGGATATGGTGGAGAGCAGGGATTGAGAGGATGAGGGATATGTTTATAGAGGGCAGCTTTCCGAGTATGAGGGCGCTGGAGGAGAAGTTTGGGTTGACGAGGCGAAACAAATTCAGGTATCTGCAGGTATCACTTCCGGTGTAAACAGGTGTCAACCTTCCCGCTCCTACCACTAAGGGGGCTTCAGGACAGGGTAGTTTCCAGAGGGTGGGTAGAAGAAGGGAGCGTCTCGGACATTTACAAGGAATTTATGGGGTCAGAAGAGACGCCGACCGAGGAGCTGAAGCGCAAGTGGGAGGAGGAGCTAGGAGGAGAGATAGAGGATGGTCTATGGGCGGACGCGTTGAGTAGAGTCAACGCGTCTGCAACATGTGCCAGACTCAGCCTGATACAATTCAAGGTCGTTCATCGGGCTCACATGACAGTGGCCCGGATGAGCAGATTCTTTGGGGTGGAAGACAGGTGTAAAGTGTGCGGGAGGACCAGCGAACCATGTTCACATGTTCTGGACATGTCCAAAGCTTAGGGGATTGTGGCAGGGGTTTGCGGACGACATGTCCACGGTGTTAAAAACAAGGGTGGCGCTGAGTCCAGAGGTGGCGATTTTCGGGGTGTCGGAAGACGCGGGAATCCAGGAGGAGAAAGAGGCAGACGTTCTGGCCTTTGCTTCCCTGGTAGCCCGGAGACGGATACTATTAGCTTGGAGGGACTCAAAGCCTCCGAAGTCGGAGACCTGGCTATCGGACATGGCGAGCTTTCTCTGTTTGGAAAAAATCAAGTTTGCCTTGAGAGGGCCACTGTTAGGGTTCGCCCGGAGGTGGCAACCGTTCGTTGACTTCATATTAATCGTCAGCAGAAGTGGGGGGGGGGGATTAGTTAGCTTAGAGTAGGGGGTAAATAAAGGTGGGACCTGTAAGGAAGGGAGATGGCTTTTGCACTATGTTTATAATTTCATGTACATTGTTTATTTTGTTGTTACAATACCAAAAATACCTCAATAAAATGTTTATTAAAAAAAAACTTATGGACTTCGGAGGTGCGAGAAAGTGCTCAGCGCTTCCCAAGGACATTTAAGGATAAGCAATAAGTGCCGAGCCAGCAATGCTCACATCCTCAGTATAAGCTGAGGGTCAAATCTGCTCCATGGAACTTCACTGGGCAATACACTTATAAATAAATAACCTTTATTAGTGTAACAAGTAGGCTTACATTAATACTGCAATGAAGTTACTGTGAAAATCTCCCAGTCGCCACACTCCGGCGCCTGTTCGGGTACACAGAGGGAGAGTTCAGAATGTCCAACTCTCCTAACAGCACGTCTTTCGAACTTCTGGGAGGAAACCGGAGCACCCGGGGGAAACCCACGCAGACCCGGGGAGAACATGCAGACTCCGCACAGACAGTGACCCAAGCGGGAATCGAACCAGGGACCCTGGCGCTGTGAAGCAAAACAGTCATCAGATTCCGTTCCTTCAGGCCAGAAATAGAAATATTGAAAGGAAAGTTTAAGTTCCTGTTTGTCGCCCAAAAACAGACAAAAGGAGAACTGAGATCTTGTCCTCCTTCCAGGAGTAAAAACTAGAACAATGCCCTCTCGCGGAGGCCGCAGCTTCTGTTTACAAAATAACATTGCAAATTTCTACCTCCAGTATTCAATCTCATAGTGTCTCCAAGATATGGGCTATTTTCCACCTTAACACAATAGGAACACACAGGTTGCTTTCGAGAGGAAAAAACAACAGTCCCAGGTAATCATTAACTTTAATGCAAAACAGAACTGGCAACTTTTTCCTCACCATGCACCTGAAAGGCAAATTCATCGCTCAAGAGTTAAGATAAACAGCAGCTAATTCGGGAGGGACCCACGTGAAAATAACCTTCACTTCAAAAAAGAAAATAAGTTTGTATTTCTCCGGTCATTGTCATATTTTCTCAGGATGTTCCAATGCAATTTCTCTGCCAATGGGCTTTACTTCATTAAGTGCAGTCACTTTAAATGCAGCCGCCATTTTGGACACAAGCGGTAAATGAAAGGATTGACAGTGTGTCCGTTTGTGGTCGCGTGGGTTGTTTGAAAGCGTTGGCCAGGAAAATTGGAGATTGCCGAACTCTTCGAATAGCGCTACTGAATCATTTAAAGCCACCCGAGGAACTAGATTGGGCTTTGGTTTTGTAGAACCCAACAGAGTGAACATACGGGAATGAATGGTTGGGTACAAACAGACACAGGTTTATTCCCTTCACAACTCTACTCTCCACTTCCCGAAGGGTCTCCCTCTTTGATCTGTGCTCAGGTTGGGGATTTTATACTCCGAGTCTCCACCTGTTAAGGGGGAGTTCATATTCCATGGAGGGCACAGGAAACCAGATGGTGCACATCCCGTTACCTCCAAGGGGGTCGTAACAGGTTTAACCACTTGTCTGAAGACCTGGAACCTCACTACGATGCTGGAGTATCATGCTTAGATATGTGTTAGGTCCGAGAGTCTGGCTTCACCTCCAGTTGTTGGTTTTCAGCCTGGAGTGCCTTATGACGGGTGCCAATACTTCACACTGAGGACCTGAAAAAAAGGTTAATGTTTGAACTTACCTGAGTGTCTTGTGGACCTGCCCATGCCTGCTGACAGATTTTGTTACCAGGCCCAGCATTGTTTTGTGACTTGCATGATCCTCAATTAAAAATTGGATCCATCAGACCTTGGGACTTTTGAATATTAATATTAATGAGGTCCTCTCCCATCCAAAACCCCACAGTTAAAATGGCGGCTGTAGTGAATGCATTAGAGCTGCAGCATCTTCTGCCATCTTAACCAGCTCCCTCCATATTCCCACCAGGCAGGCTGGGGTAAAATCGACCATCAAAGCGTTGACAGATTAGGATTAATGGTTTAAAAGATGTGAACCATAGTTTAAAGTACACCATCGGCAGGGTAGCCTTGATTGAATGGGGATTGACAATCATTGATTGGGAATTCTTAAAATTTTCGCAACAGTTTTGACTAAAGTCACCCTTGAGTCAGCCACTTCAAAGTTCATCTAAAAAAAAATTGTATTTGGACGGTTCCATTTCCAACAATAAAACTTCCCGGCCTGGGCAGTGATTCCTTCAGTGTCTATTCACAGCCTTAGTTCTTGAGCAGATGCACGGCGGAGGCAGCAGTTAATCTCTGTTTGACATGGAATCAGTTCGGATATTAAATGCCGCTGTAGTTAAAACGATCAGATGCTTTGCAAAAGGTTTATTGATCCAAAACTGTACAGCGCGTGTTGTAATTTTTTTTCTTAAATATCTGCTTTAATTGCAAACACAGACGATGCGCGCAGTAGAGACTGTGTGGGGATAGTATACTGACTGGTAGTATTTTAGCTAATGCACAACACTTTGATTTTCGTGGTTCCTCGCAGTTTGATTAACTATTCAGCAGGTAATTTGAGAAGCTTTATTGATTGCTCCATGTTATTGCAAATGACAAGCAGGGCATCCTGCAATTTGAGATGATTGCTGAACAATTTTTTTTTGGTCTGTTACAAATTGCAACGGTTGAGTATGTTGGAGGTATTTAAGAGCTGGGATTAATATTTGGTCCCTATTTTTGTGTTGTGTCCGTGTGAGAGATGCCAGAACCAAGGAGTGGAGCGTGTTCCCACTTCCGTCTCCGAGTATTTCTCCCCAGCCACTGGGGAATCACCAAATGTCTCTTCACAAAGGGAGCTCTGTTGATTTTTATTAATTCCCAGACAGCTATCACCCGTGACCTTACTGATCCCCTCTAGCTTGCCCATCCTTATTGGTCCAATTTAAAAGACCTCATCGACATTTCAAATCCCTGCCTATTGCCTCACCGTGTCTCTGCAATCTCCTCAGCAGGAATGCTCTTTTAGCTCCTAGTCAACGTATTCCATTCCCCCACCACCCACCCTGGCAGTGGCTAAGCCTTCGGCTAGAACATCCCACACTCCCTCACAGAATCGCTGGATCTTGGTACCTCTCTCATCAACAACTTTTTCAAGATCTATCCCTACGACCACATCTTTGGTCACTATCTTATAATTCCACCTGCACATCGGTGCTGTACGTGGATCTTCTTGGCTTCTGGCTTATTCAGAGGTGCAATATAAATGTAATAATAATAATAATAATAACCTTTTATTGTCACAAGTATTGTTGCCGACTTGAGTTCACCTGTGAAGTGGTGGAATTTTGTCATGTAAATTAGATGTACCCTCTAGCTTATGTCTTTGTTGACTTGTTTTGGGTAGGACGCTGGGTCAAAATCCTGGAGCCCCCTCCCTAACAGCACCGTGGATGTACCTACACCTCAAGGACTGCAGCGGTTCAAGAAGGCAACTCACCAGCACCTTCTGAAGGGCAACTAGGGATGGGCAATAAATGCTGACCTAACCAGCGAAGCCCACATCCCGTAAATGAATTTTAAAAAGACTATTGTTTTCATGTTACACGCACTAGGTGATAGTGAATGTCCTGCAGCAGCTCCCAGGAGATAAACACAAGGAAGTGTTAACATGAAGAACAGAAATTACCCAACAGGAAGCACCTATGAAGAGCAAAGCAGAGCTCACTGGTTGGGATTTTCCTGGAAGTGGGTAAACCTGAAGTTGTGACCATATGTGGTTCCAGAGTGGATGGGTGGGCGATGCAAATCCTCTCGGAGACGGCAGCTGCCTGACTTGCCATCTTGACCCAACCCCACAAGGGAAAAAGATACTTCAGCTGGGATTCTCCATCCATTCACGCTGGCAGAACTCTCCTGCCCCGCTGATGTGAATGAAGTTTCGGCTGAGCGCCAAATTCTCCGTTCGCGCTGGCAACGGTGGTGGGGGGGCGAACCTGAATCGGAGAATCACGGCCTTAATTTCCCTGTCGGAGCACAAGTTGAAGAGCACACGGAGAACCCAGGGCCTGATTAAAATCTCGACCCATCTTCCAGGTTGATGAGTTTTTGTCAGAAGTGTGCATATTGTCTGGTGTCCCCTGCTCATCCATTCAGGCCTGTTAGAAATTATGCTCGATTGCCTTTGAGACTTGAAGAGGGAGTCCCAAATGTAGCTCTTCAACTGATCCAGCCTTTTCCCATTTTTGGTTGCCTCTTCTAAGAGATTGTGTTACTGGGGTCACTTGTGGCTCAGTCGTTAGCACTGCTGCTTAACACCGCCAGGATTCCAGGGTCAATTCCGGCCTTGGGTCACTGTCTGTGTGGAGTCTCCATGTTCTCGCCCTGTCTGGGCAGGTTTCGTCCGGGTGCTCGGGTTTCCTCCCACAGGTGTGCAGGTTAGGTGGATTGGCCGTGCTAATTTGCCCCTTAAGTGTCCAAAGAGTTCGGTGGGGTTACAGGGATAGGGCTGCTGATTGGGCCTAGGTAGGGTGCTCTTTCACAGGGTCGGTGAATGGCCTTCTTCTGCACTGTAGGGAATCTATGGGTTTGGAGGAGCGTGTATTGATCTTCCATGTGACATGCCAAATATCTGGATGGGCGTCCCAATCTCCCAGGCTGGAGATCTGGATACATTTGATGGTCTAATCAGTTTTTACCCGTTTTCCTTTCAATTGTCTTTTTAAAATAAATTTAGACGACCCAATTTATTTTTTCCAGTTAAGGGGCAATTTAGCGTGGCCAATCCACTGAGCCTGCACATCTTTGGGTTGTGGGGTGAAACCCACGTAGACACGGGGAGAATGTGCAAACTCCACATGGACAGTGACCCAGAGCCAGGATCGAACCTGGGGCCTCGGCGCCGTGAGGCAGCAGGGCTAACCCACAGCGCCACCGTGCTGCCCTTCCTTTCAATTGTTACTTGGGTCATCCTCCAATGAGTTTAGAGATGGATGGAGGCAATGGGAGTGGCACAAGGAACTTCCCTTCTATATCCACATAGTTTGAACATTCCTTACCTCCCTTCTGACTCCTTGGTTTCCTCAATAATTCCTGCTCTTTCTTCCTCTCGGCTGACACCTTTTATCCAAAGCTTTGAATTTTCTAATCACTCCTTGGTTTCCCTCATCTCCCTATTTCCTTCGCCTTGCTGGCGTCCCGCGTTGAGCTCTTATCACTTCACCTGGACTTCCCAAAAAATATAATGCGCAGTTTCAAAGAAGTGAAATATTCCATAAAGTAAGGGCTGTATATTATTGCAAGTAAAGACATTTAAGTCTCAGTAAATGATCCAAATCTAGGAGCCTTCTCTACTCACTGAAAATAGCCTTTCCGAGGAGAGAACGTCTGCTGGTGTCTGCCTCTTTCTTTTAAGCACAGTAAGAAGTCTGACAACACCAGGTTAAAGTCCAACAGGTTTGTTTCGAATCACTAGCTTTCGGAGCGCAGCCCCTTCCTCAGGTGAGTGAATTCTTATTGTGCCCACCCAAGTCCAACGCCAGCATCGCCACATCTTTCTTTTGACACAAGTATAACGCTTTGTGACAGATACCAAAATGCTGCAAAGGGAACATTTTGTCGAAATCAAAGGAATGTTTTCTGTTGGTCTTGTTTCGATTGAGCGACTGCTCAAATGGGCTGTGGGAGCGAGATTTACAGTTTACAGGAGTCACAATCCAACTAGAACCATCCTTGGCAAACAGGCTCTGTGTTCATCTAGATCAGAAGGTGTGAGTAGAACAGCTGAAAAAGGGCCAACTGTAACATGCAATGACCTGGGAATATTCTTATTGAAATAAAGATTGGGGCCTATCACACTGCTGCACCGAACAAATTGGCCAGTTTGTGTGGTGTTGCCACCCACTGCATGAAACCCATCTCTAAAGATCGACCACTGCTGATACAAAGATAGACTTGCATTTATTAGCACCCTTCATGACCTTAACTTACCCCAAAGTGCTTTCCAGCCAATGAAATACATTGAAACCTAGAGCGCGATCTTCCGGCCACCCTGCGGTGGAAAAGCAGCGTGGCGCAGCGTGGCTGATGAAAGCCGGGAGACCCCGCTCCCGGGATTCACCCAGCTCACAACGCCTTGCGAGATTCAACGCAATCTCGCGAGATGTTGCAAGGGGCATCCCGCCCACAATGGGCGGAATCAGTTTTTGGCAAATCTGCACATTAGCGAGGCAGTAAACCTTAATTTAATATGCAGATTCCCGAGGTACCTGCGGCTTTGGGGTACAATCCCTTTGTCTCGGCGACCTCGGGCGAGCGCCGTTTGATACAAGTCCCCACAAACGGGAACCGGATGGAACGGCACTCGCGGGAGTCTCCAAATTTGGGCAGGGTGGTGCCCTGGCACTGCTGTGCCACCTGGAAACCCTGGTACTGCCAGCCTGCCACCCTGGCAGTGCCACCTGGGTGCCGGCCTGGCACTGCCAAGGTGCGCGATTGTGCCAGGGATTCCCACCGTGCGTATTGGGGGGTGCGGGCGCGGGGGACCCTCCCATGTTGCATTCAGGCTGGGAGGAGGTTGGGGATTTTTCTTGTGGGCCTTGGAGATTGGGACGCCATTCTCTTGCTACAATGAAGAGCTCCGGCGAGCGGAGCTCCCCACTGTACAAACTGGGGTGATGTGCAGCCTCGGCCGTACGTTCCCTGTTCAGCCCCCTTATTCAAAGCGAGTCAAGTTGAATAGCCATTTCTTGGCACTGCGAGTGCCAGGAAACACGCGGCTAAACGACCACGCTCGGGGGTTTTGTTCCCTTTTAGGAAGATCGTGCCCCTAGTCACTGTTAAAATGTAGGAAATCCAGCAGCCAATCTGTTCACAGCAATCTCCCATAATCAGCAATGAGATTATAATCAGATAGTCTCTTTTAGTGATGTTAATTGAAGGATAAACATTGGTTCATACACCAAGATAAATGCCCCTGCTGTTCTTCAGATAATGTCATGGGACATATTTCCATCATTGCTGTTGACTCATTGTCTCCTCATTGAAAGGATGTGGATGGGGTGGGGGGTCATGGTTTATATTTCATCTAAAAGATAACACCTACAGAATTCCCTCAGTATTACACTGAGGTGTCAGCCTCTACCTCAATGCCATTTTCCTGCACTATCTCCACACCTCCTGATGTCTTCAATATCTCAAAATCTATCGATCTATCTTGAATATACTCAATAATTGAGACCCCAGCCCTCTGGGGTAGAGAGTTCCAAAGATTCACACCCTTTGAGTGAAGACATTCTTCCTCATTAAATCCTAATTGGCATAGCCTTTATTCAGAGACTGTGTCCCCTGATTCTAGAGCCCCCTCCCCCACCTAGCCAGGGGAAACATCCTTCCTGCATCGACCGTGTTGAGCTCTTAAAGAATTTTGGACGCTCTCATTCTTCTAAGCTCTAGAGAATATAGGCCCAGTCTCCTCATTATTTCGGCATCAGACAATCCCGCCATCCCAGGGTGCAGTCTGGAGAACGTTCCTTGCACTTCCTTCAACACAGGTATGCCCTTCGTTGGGTAAGGTGACCAAAGCAGTACGCAATCCTCAGGTTAAATCACCTTTCAGTCAGCTCTCCCCCTCAAAGGGGAAAGCAGCCTATGGTCATCTGTAACTATGGCAACTTCACTTTTACAGACTATTTCAGGTGCAGTCTCACCAGGGCACAATACAACTGCGGCAAACTTCCTTATTCCTGCCCTCAAATCCTCTGGCAATAAAAGTCAACATACAATATGCCTTCCTAAATGCTTTCTGCACCTGCATGTTCGCTTTCATTGACTCATAAACAAGATCACGCTATCCCCTTTGGACATCAACACGTCCCAATCTCTCAATATTTAGGAAATACTTTACCATTCTGTTTTTCCTACCAAAGCGAATAACTTCACATTTTTGCACATTATATTCCATCTGCCATGTTCTAGCCCACTCACCTAAACTGTCTAAACCCCATCAAAGTTTTTTTTATTTTTTTTTTAATAGAATTTACAGTGCAGAAGGAGGCCATTCGGCCCATCGAGTCTGCACCGGCTCTCGGAAAGAGCACCCCACCCAAGATCCACACCTCCACCCTATCCCCATAACCCAGTAACCCCACCCTACACTAAGGGCAAGTTTGGACACTATGGGCAATTTAGCATGGCCAATCCACCTAACCTGCACATCTTTGGACTGTGGGAGGAAACCGGAGCACCCGGAGGAAACCCACGCACACACGGGGAGGATGTGCAGACTCCGCACAGACAGTGACCCAAGCCGGAATCGAACATGGGACCCTGGAGCTGTGAAGCATTTGTGCTATCCACAATGCTACCGTGCTGCCCGTTTCTTTGCATCCTCCTCATAACTCACATTCCCACTTAGTTTTGTGCCATTGGCAAACTTGAAAATATTGCATGTGGCCCTCAGATCCAAATCATTGTTGTAAGTTGTGAATAAATGAGGCCCAAACACTAATCCTTGAGCTACTAGGCACAGCCCGCCAAAATGATAATGGCCCGTTTATTCCTACTCTGTTTTCTGTCCATTAACCAATTCTCAATCATGTCAGTATATTACCCCCAATCCCATGTGCTCTCATTTTGTTGCAAAGGACATTATTGAATGCCTTCTGAAAATTCAAATGTGCCACATCCACTGGTTCCTCCTTATCTATTCTGTTAGTTACATCCTCAAAAAACTTTTTGTCATCCCTAATTGCCCTTGTATAAATCCATGTTGCCTTTGCCTAATCCTACCATTATTTTCTAATTGTCTGATTATCACATCCTCTAGGATGGATTCCGAGCATTTTCCTTTCTGCTAATTTCAGGCTAACAGGTTTGTAGCTCCCTGTTTTCACTGTCCCTCTTTTCTGAAGGTGTTACATTTGCAACTTTTCAAACTGCAGGAACCATTCCAGAATCAATAGAGTTTTGAAAGGTGACCACCAATTATCCACTAATGTAGTGAACTGCAGGGAACCGCTACTCTGTCAACAATTGGCACTTTTTTTGTTGGTGAGATATACCACATTATTCAGGCAAAGTATCACTTCAAACAGTGTGGCCATCCTCCTTCCAAAGAGGAGATAGATATATCAGGAAGGGATCATGGATTAGTGATAAGGATGATTCCAGCCCTTAGGGAACCCGGATGTAAAGAAATACTTGTTTGGAAAAAGGACAACTGAGAGATGGCAGAAGTTGTCAAAACAATGAAATGGAGGGCGGCACGGTGGCAGTGGGTTAGCATTGTGGCCTCACAGCGCCAAGGTTCCAGGTTCGATCCTGGCTCTGGGTCACTGTCCCGTGTGGAGTTTGCACATTCTCCCCGTGTTTGCGTGGGTTTTGCCCCCACAACCTGTGGTAGTCTGTGTAGAGGTATTACGGTACCTGGTAATGATGGAACACCATTGGTAAATATTGTATGTTTCCTATTGGTCAAGCTGTATGGTAGCTCCGCCCTGCAAGGTGGGGTATAAGAGCCCGTGCCGCCCCAGTAGCCTTCATTCTGTACCTGAGCTGCTGGGGGAAACATCTAGCTTATTAAAGCCTTCAGTTAGACTACAACCTCGCTTTAGTGGTCATTGATCGTGCATCACAACCCAAAGATGCGCAGGGTAGGTGGATTGGCCATGCTAAATTGCCCCTTAATTGGAAAAAAATGAATTGGGTACTCTAAATTCATTTTAAAAAACCACAAAAAAACAATGAAATAATATAGCTAGGATGGGAGGTCTTGTGGCCCAGTGGGTAGTGTCCCCTGCCTCTGAGCCAAAAGCTCCAGGTTCAAGCCCCACCCCAGGAACCAAACAGGTTGGGTATGTGAACCAGCAATTCCAACCAAATGCGCCAATTGGCTAGCGGTAAGAGCGGGAGCAACTCCTGGTCAGCCATGTTGTGGAGTGGCGCCCCTCAAGCTATAAGCCCCTAGCGACAAACTAGCAACCCTTTCCAGAACTAATTAGGTATGGACACTAACAAAATTCGGCCTTACTGCAGCACTAGGTGCGGGAAGAGAATTGGAAAAGAATAGGATAGGGGCAGGCGATGCATTTAGCTTGGATTGTCTTCTTTGTCTCGCTAATCTTCAATAGCTGCTGAGTCAGCGCTTAGCGCCTGTGGAATCTTTCCCAAGTGGACATTTGTCACAAGCGAGATCCTAGACTGTTATCTACTGGTTGGGTTCACAGACATTCCAAATCCGGCACTTACTTGATGCCACCCACATGCTATTATCATTGGAGGTAACGGGACAGTGGGCGGGTTCTCCAGTTCCCCAACCGCGCGTTTCCTGGCGGCGCGCCGTTCGCCGATGGCGGGATTCTATCTACCCGCCGCTTGTTAATGGGATTTCCCAATGTAAACACCCCAGGCTGCCGGGAAAAAACGGTGGATATGGGTACGCTGCCAGCGGGGAAAGGTGAATGGCAAAGACTGGAGAATTTCGGCCAGTGTTTAACAGTGAGAAATTTCCTCGCCCCTCTCCCCTGTCAGCCACGGCAACACTGAGCCCAAATGCAGTTTGCTGTTGCAAGTTGCTGCCCAATGTCGAGGTTACGTAGAGCAGCACAGGCCTCGTTCTTGGGCAATGAAACTGAGTAATTGACAGGAAGCTGTATTTTTTCACTTGGAGTACAACCGAGGCCAGCACAGCTCATAGCGAACCGCCTTAAGGGCACCACGTTAAAAAAAAAGATTGAAATTTTTCTTACCTTATTTACAAACACACAACACAATGATGCAATCCATATTTGAAATGCCTAATCATGAGCTCATCTTTTGTTCCCCCGCAGCACTTCCTTCTAAAAAAAAAGCACTCTGGCAAATTATTTTTATACGAGGCCTTACTCCTTTAAAGATATTACACTGCGGGACGGTTCTGACCATAACGTACAAAAGCCAATCAAAACACATTAATTTAGCAGAAATATTTCTAGAGGCTGATTCAGAGTAGGTTTTTTCTGCCTTTTATTGAAGCTCATACATGCCCGGTACAGTTACTGAACCTCAGACAGCCTCAGGCGGCGTTGATATGAGTACTCGATTTGGTATTTTGGCAACACTTGTCGTTTCTTTCAGTTATTGAGCCAAAAATCTTCCCATCTCAAGTTGCTGCCCTGCAAAAGTACCTTTGAAAACAACCCCCCCTCCCCCCGCCTGTGTTTCAGTTACCTGGAAAACTGACAGAATGTATTCCTTGTCTATTAATTCTCCCCGTCCCCCATTATCCGAGAGCCCATGCCAGTCTGATAATCAGCAAGCATTGATGACCCACTGCCTTTGGCATTATACCTGGCACCTTGGTTTTCACACACTGCTCTCGCACCTGCAGGACGGGTATGTGGTGAGTGGCAAGGTGCCAATTCGACACCGGATGAAGCAGATTCAATAGAATTTCTGCTCATACTGCAAAGAAAATACAGCAGGCTTTGTATGCAGTTCTGAAATGCAGCCAGTGATCCACAGTGAGATTTACTTTCAATGTATTTATTCTTGTTGCAACCTATATTCTTTCCTTCCAGCCCTAAGCTGTGCTTTATCCAGACGCAGATGGCTACAGCGATGGCATGCTTTGTTTGACAGAGTTCGGGGTGGAACGCTCTGCTGACATTGAATGATACAACCACAGAAGGAGGCAACTTGGCCCATTGCGTCTGTGCTGACCCTTTCAGCTAACCAATCCGACTCAGTTCCACACTGCTTTCTCATTATTGCAGAAAAGAAAAAGGTCATGGTGTCGGGGTAACATATTAGCATGGATGAAAGATTGGCTGGCAGGCAGAAAACAATGAGTATTCATAAGTGAGTCTCCTTCTGATTGGCAGGATGTGCTGATTGGAGTCCCGCAGCGATCTGTGCTGGGGCCCCAATTTTTAAAATTAATATCAATGACGAGGGGAGCGAAGGCATGGTGGCTGAATCTGCAGATGACACAAAGATAGGTAGGAAAGTATGTTTTGAAGAGGACATAAGGAGGTTGCAGACGAACATACCTATGTTGAGTGAGTGGACATAAAACTGGCAGATGGAGTAGAATGTGGGAAAATGTGAAGTTGTTCACTTTGGCAGGAAGAATAAAAAAGCAGAATGTTACTTAAACAGAGAATGTCTGCAGAATTCCAAGGTGCAGAGGGATCTAGGTGTTCTAGTGCATGATGTTAATGTGCACGTACAGCAAATAATTAAGGAAGCTTATAGAATGCTACCATTTATTATATGAGAAGTCTTACAACACCAGGTTAAAGTCCAACAGGTTTGATTCGAATCACTAGCTTTCAGAGCACTGCTCCTTCCTCAGGTAATGAAGAGGTGGGTTCCAGAAACATATATATAGACAAAGTCAAAGATGCAAGACGATACGTTGAATGTGAGTCTTCGCAGGTAATTAAGTCTACAGGTCCAGACGGAGCAACTGGAGAGAGGGATAATCACAGGTTAAAGAGGTGTGAATTGTCTCAAGCCAGAACAGTTGGTAGGATTTCACAAGCCCAGGCCAGATGGTGGACGATGAATGTAATGTGACATGAATCCAAGGTTCCGGTTGAGGCCGTACTCAAGTGTGCGGAACTTGGCTATAAGTTTCTGCTCGGCGATTCTACTTTGTTGCGTGGAACGCTTACCCGAAGATCAGAGGCTGAATGCCATTGACTGCTGAAGTGTTCCCCAACTGGAAGGGAACATTCCTGCCTGGCGATTGGCGCGCAATGTCCGTTCATCGATTTGAATAAGGTGGGTTTGTTTAACAATCAACAATGTTTTTTATGGTCACCATTAGACTTTTAATTCCAGATTTTTATTAAATTCAAATTTTACTATCTGCCATATTGGGATTCGAACTCATGTCCCCAGACTATTACCCTGGATCCCTGGATTACTGATGACAATACCACTACACTACTTTCTCAGACAATGGGGGGGATTTTCCATTGGCTGATGCTGAAATCGGTAAATGTGACTGAGCGGAGAATAGGTTCAGACGGCAAAATCGCGGCTGCCGCCAATATGATGCCGAATCGCAATTCGCTGTCACCTCAACAGCGTTGTTAATGCAGTGCGGAACGCACGTACAGTAAACACCGTTGGTATATCATTAGCTGGCCCAACCCAGTATTCTCCGTGGCCTCGGAGATGCTCCGCCTCCAATGGGCAAAGTTCCTGACGGCGTGGTTCCCGTGTGCTTTTCAAAACCGTGAATGCTGAGGGAGAGAGAGGGGTTACGCAAAGTGTCCAACATCACCATAGTTTGCTGACAGTTGTGTCTTTGGTCGGGAGGCATCTGCCAGAGCTGGGGGGAGTAGCGGGGGTAGCCAGGAGGTGGGCTGTGGGGTCGGGCTGGACATGCATGGAACACCACTGCCGCAGCCAGTTTTGCTGTCGTGAAAGTCTACGAATCCTACCTGGCGTCAACACTTAGGCCTCTCTAAGCACAATAGGTGTGATTGGGATGCTAGACAATGACTCCGACATGCTACATGATCCGCCCACACACGGGAATCCACTTGGGTTAAAATCATAGAATCATAGAATTTACAGTGCAGAAGGAGGCCATTCAGCCCATCGAGTCTGCACCGGCTACTGGAAAGAGCACCCCACTTAAGCCCACACCTCCGCCCTATCTCAGTAAACCAGTAACCCCACCTAATCTAAGGGCAATTTAGCATGGCCAAGCCACTTAACCTGGACATCTTCGGACTGTGGGGGGAAACCGGAGCACCACCCACGCAGACACGTGGAGAACGGCAGACATGCACAGACAGTGAACCAAGAACAAAAGGACAAAGAAAAGTACAGCACAGGAACAGGCCCTTCGGTCCTCCATCCTACGTCGGCCATGCTGTCCGTCGAAACTAAAATCTTCTACACTTCCTGGGTCCGTATCCCTCTATTCCCATCCTATTCATGTATTTGTCAAGCTGCCCCTTAAATGTCACTATCGTCCCTGCTTCCACCACCTCCTCCGTCAGCGAGTTCCAGGCACCCACTACACTCCAAGTGTGGCCTAACTAAGGTTCTATACAGCTGCAACTTGACTTGCCAATTTTTATACTCAATGCCCCGGCCAATGAAGGCAAGCATGCCGTATGCCTTCTTGACTACCTTCTCCACCTGTGTTGCCCCTTTCAGTGACCTGTGGACCTGTTCACCTAGATGTCTCTGACTGTCAATATTCTTGAGGGTTCTACCATTCACTGTATATTCCCTACCTGCATTAGAGACCTTCCAAAGTGCATTACCTCACATTTGTCCGGATTAAACTCCATCTACCATCTCTCTGCCCAAGTCTCTAAACGATCTAAATCCTGTTGTATCCTCTGACAGTCCTCATCGCTATCCGCAATTCCACCAACCTTTGTGTCGTCTGCAAACTTACTAATCAGACCAGTTACATTTTCCTCCAAATCATTTATATATACTACGAACAGCAAAGGTCCCAGCACTGATCCCTGTGGAACACCACTAGTCACAGCCCTCCAAACAGAAAAACACCCTTCCATTGCTACTCTCTGCCTTCTATGACTGGAAAAGATATAGTTCGAGTACAATAGATGGGTCGTTTTTTGTACAGTGTGTGCAGGAGGGTTTCCTGAAACAATATGTTGACAGGCCAACAAGAGGCGAGGCCACGTTGGATTTGGTTTTGGGTAATGAACCAGGCCAGGTGTTGGATTTGGAGGTAGGAGAGCACTTTGGGGACAGTGACCACAATTCGGTGACGTTTACGTTAATGATGGAAAGGGATAAGTATATACCGCAGGGCAAGAGTTATAGCTGGGGGAAGGGCAATTATGATGCCATTAGACGTGACTTGGGGGGGATAAGGTGGAGAAGTAGGCTGCAAGTGTTGGGCACACTGGATAAGTGGGGCTTGTTCAAGGATCAGCTACTGCGTGTTCTTGATAAGTATGTACCGGTCAGACAGGGAGGAAGGCGTCGAGCGAGGGAACCGTGGTTAACCAAGGAAGTGGAATCTCTTGTTAAGAGGAAGAAGGAGGCCTATGTGAAGATGAAGTGTGAAGTTTCGGTTGGGGCGATGGATAGTTACAAGGTAGCGAGGAAGGATCTAAAGAGAGAGCTAAGACGAGCAAGGAGGGGACATGAGAAGTATTTGGCAGGAAGGATCAAGGAAAACCCAAAAGCTTTCTATAGGTATGTCAGGAATAAGCGAATGACTAGGGAAAGAGTAGGACCAGTCAAGGACAGGGATGGGAAATTGTGTGTGGAGTCTGAAGAGATAGGCGAGATACTAAATGAATATTTTTCGTCAGTATTCACTCAGGAAAAAGATAATGTTGTGGAGGAGAATGCTGAGCCCCAGGCTAATAGAATAGATGGCATTGAGGTACGTAGGGAAGAGGTGTTGGCAATTCTGGACAGGCTGAAAATAGATAAGTCCCCGGGACCTGATGGGATTTATCCTAGGATTCTATGGGAGGCCAGGGAAGAGATTGCTGGACCTTTGGCTTTGATTTTTATGTCATCATTGGCTACAGGAATAGTGCCAGAGGACTGGAGGACAGCAAATGTGGTCCCTTTGTTCAAAAAGGGGAGCAGAGACAACCCCGGCAACTATAGGCCGGTGAGCCTCACGTCTGTAGTGGGTAAAGTCTTGGAGGGGATTATAAGAGACAAGATTTATAATCATCTAGATAGGAATAATATGATCAGGGATAGTCAGCATGGCTTTGTGAAGGGTAGGTCATGCCTCACAAACCTTATTGAGTTCTTTGAGAAGGTGACTGAACAGGTAGACGAGGGTAGAGCAGTTGATGTGGTGTATATGGATTTCAGCAAAGCGTTTGATAAGGTTCCCCACGGTAGGCTATTGCAAAAAATACGGAGGCTGGGGATTGAGGGTGATTTAGAGATGTGGATCAGAAATTGGCTAGCTGAAAGAAGACAGAGGGTGGTGGTTGATGGGAAATGTTCAGAATGGAGTACAGTCACAAGTGGAGTACCACAAGGATCTGTTCTGGGGCCGTTGCTGTTTGTCATTTTTATCAATGACCTAGAGGAAGGCGCAGAAGGGCGGGTGAGTAAATTTGCAGACGATACTAAAGTCGGTGGTGTTGTCGATAGTGTGGAAGGATGTAGCAGATTACAGAGGGATATAGATAAGCTGCAGAGCTGGGCCGAGAGGTGGCAAATGGAGTTTAATGTAGAGAAGTGTGAGGTGATTCACTTTGGAAGGAATAACAGGAATGCGGAATATTTGGCTAATGGTAAAGTTCTTGAAAGTGTGGATGAGCAGAGGGATCTAGGTGTCCATGTACATAGATCCCTGAAAGTTGCCACCCAGGTTGATAGGGTTGTGAAGAAGGCCTATGGAGTGTTGGCCTTTATTGGTAGAGGGATTGAGTTCCGGAGTCGGGAGGTCATGTTGCAGCTGTACAGAACTCTGGTACGGCCGCATTTGGAGTATTGCGTACAGTTCTGGTCACCGCATTATAGGAAGGACGTGGAGGCTTTGGAGCGGGTGCAGAGGAGATTTACCAGGATGTTGCCTGGTATGGAGGGAAAATCTTATGAGGAAAGGCTGATGGACTTGAGGTTGTTTTCGTTGGAGAGAAGAAGGTTAAGAGGAGACTTAATAGAGGCATACAAAATGATCAGGGGGTTGGATAGGGTGGACAGTGAGAGCCTTCTCCCGCGGATGGATATGGCTGGCATGAGGGGACATAACTTTAAACTGAGGGGTAATAGATATAGGACAGAGGTCAGAGGTAGGTTCTTTACGCAAAGAGTAGTGAGGCCGTGGAATGCCCTACCTGCTACAGTGGTGAACTCGCCAACATTGAGGACATTTAAAAGTTTATTGGATAAACATATGGATGATAATGGCATAGTGTAGGTTGGATGGCTTTTGTTTCGGTGCAACATCGTGGGCCGAAGGGCCTGTACTGCGCTGTATTGTTCTATGTTCTATGTTCTATGACTTAGCCAGTTCTGTATCCATCTTGCCAGCTCACCCCTGATCCCGTGTGACTTCACCTTTTGTACCAGTCTGCCATGAGGGACCTTGTCAGAGGCCTTACTGAAGTCCAGATATACAACATCCACTGCCCTACCTGCATCAATTACCTTTGTGACCTCCTTGCAAAACTCTATCAAGTTAGTGAGATACGACCTCCCCTTCACAAAACCATGCTGCCTCTCGCTAATACGTCCATTTGCTTCCAAATGGGAGTAGATCCTGTCTCGAAGAATTCTCTCCAGTAATTTCCCTGCCCCTGATGTTGTTCCCTGGATTATCCTTGCTACCCTTCTTAAACAAAGGAACAACATTGGCTATTCTCCAGTCCCCCGGCCATCACCTGAAGACAGTGAGGATCCAAAGATTTCTGTCAAGGCCTCAGCAATTTCCTCTCTAGCCTCCTTCAGTATTCTGGGGCAGATTCCATCAGGCCCTGGGGACATATCTACCTTAATATTTTTCAAGACGACCAACACCTCATCTTTTTGGATCTCAATGTGACCCAGGCTATCTACACACCCTTCTCCAGACTCAACATCCACCAATTCCTTCTCTTTGGTGAATACTGATGCAAAGTATTCATTTAGTACCTCGCCCATTTCCTCCGGCTCCACACAGAGATTCCCTCACCTGTCCTTCAGTGGTCCAACCCTTTCCCTGGCCACCCTCTTGCTTTTTATGCACGTGTAAAAAACCTTGGGATTTTCCTTAATCCTATTTGGCAATGACTTTTTGTGACCCCTTCTAGCCATCCTGACTCCTTGCTTAAGTTTCTTCCTACTTTCCCGACATTCCACACAGGCTTCGTCTGTTCCCAGCCTTCTAGCCCTGACAAATGCCTCCTTTTTCTTTTTGACGAGGCCTACAATATCTCTCGTTATCCAACATACCTGAAATTTGCCGTGTTTATCTTCTTCCACACAGGAACATGCCGGTCCTGATTTCCTTTCAACTGACATTTAAAAGCCTCCCACGTGTCAGATGTTGATTTACCCTCAAACATCCGTCCCCAATCTAGTTTCTTCAGTTCCTGCCTAATATTGTTATAATTAGCCTTCCCCCAATTTAGCACATTCACCCTAGGACCACTCTTATCCTTGTCCACCAGCACTTCAAAATTTACTGAATTGTGGTCACTGTTCCCGAAATGCTCCTCTACTGAAACTTCGCCCACCTGGCCGGGCTCATTTCCCAATACCAGGTCCAGTATAGCCCCTTCCCTAGTTGGACTATTTACATATTGTTTTAAGAAGCCCTCCTGGATGCTCCTTACAAACTCTGCCCTGTCCAAGCCCCTAGCACAAGTGAGTCCCAGTCAATATTAGGGAAGTTAAAGTCTCCCATCACAACAACCCTGTTGCTTTTACTCCTTTCCAAAATCTGTCTACCTATTTGCTCCTCTATCTCCCGCTGGCTGTTGGGTGGCCTGTAGTAAACCCCCAACATTGTGACTACACCCTTCTTATTCCTGATCTCTACCCATATAGCCTCGCTGCCCTCTGAGGTGTCCTCCCGCAGTACAGCTGTGATATTCTCCCTAACCAGTAGCGCAACTCTGCCACCCCTTTTACATCCCCCTCTATCCCACCTGAAACATCTAAATCCTGGAACGTTTAGCTGCCAATCCTGTCCTTCCCTCAACCAGATCTCTGTAATGGCAACAACATCATAGTTCCAAGTGCTAATCCAAGCTCTAAGTTCATCTGCCTTACCTGTTATACTTCTTGCATTAAAACATATGCATTTCAGGCCACCAGTCCTGCTGTTTTCAGCAACATCTCCCTGTGTGCTCTTCCTCAGAGCCATACTGGCCCCATTGCCTAGTTCTCCCTCAATTTTTTCACCTTCTGACCTACTGCTCCGGTACCCGCGAGCGATTGCCCCCCGGTTGCCCCTCTAGCGCCTCCCCCCACCACCCCCCCATGGTGGCCTACCCCTGCCACGCCCCCCCCCCCCCCCCCCCCCATGCCCCATCGAGCACTGGGGCAGCAATCCCAGCATCCCCGAGCTCTTTGCCTGTGAGCAAAGATGTCTAATCACCTCCTCGGCTCCCCACAGAAGCCCTTCCACCAGCTTCACCTTTTTGAAAAAGATTACTAATCGGCGCCAGCGTGACCGCTGAATGATGGGCGGCCATTGGATAAGGAGTGGCTCTCGTTGATTGTATAGAAATGGGGCTTAAGTTGTGATAATTGGTTTCTCGCCACGCTACGGAGAGTTCCCGATTTTGCCTACGGGAGTGGGCCGGTTGCATCGCAAAATGTTTGGCACCCGGCGCAAATTTCGTTTTTGGCCTCTTCCGCTATTCACCGATCTCGTTACGCTTGAGCGAGGGCGCAACAAGGCTAGAGAATCATGCCCAGTGTTTCTCGCAAATTTGGAAGAGCAGTAATCAACAAGGTGAATAGAATGCTGAACTACACAAAAAAAAGATACGTTTATATGACACCTTTAATGTTAAAAATATCCCGAGTTGCACCACAGGTTAACTATCAAACAAAACTTGACACCTCGCTCCAGAGGGAGATATCAGGACAGGTGACTAAATGCTTGGTCAAAGAGGTAGGTGGGCCATGGGTGTCAGTAATGCACAGAAGGCCTGAATTAGAGGGGTGCAGAGATCTGGGAATGTTGTAGGACTGGAAGGGATTAAAGAGACAAGGAGAGAGTCAAATCAAGTGTACAGGCAGCACTTTGATCAGGCTCTCTTTGTAACTCAGAGAAATAGTCCCATGACTGGATTCAAACCAAGGCGATGGTGATGGAGCACTGAATCTACACCATCTTGTCTGAGACAAAAAGTCTGAGGTTACCCCTTTCACCAAAATATCAACGTGTTTTCAAATGCCGTAGATGCCAGATAAGGTATGTACACTGATGACAAGGTGAGAATTCCTCTGCTGTGCATAGCAACGTTGGCAACACATTCGTCAACGTTGCCTCTTCTTGGTATTTCTTGTGTTTTTCATAATTTGTTTAAAATTCCACCTTGCTTTCCAAACTCGAGAAACCATCATTTAAAGAAAAGGACTTGCATTTGTGTAGCATCTTTCACAGCCTTAGGAAGGTGCTTTATAGCCATTGAAGTGCTCTTGAAGCATCGTCACTATCAAAATTGAAGCCAAAGTGGTGGCCAATTTTTGCACAGCAAGATCCCACAATGAACATGGTGATAAGTCAAACTATCTATATTTTGTGATATTGGTTGAGGGATATATGTTGGCCAGGAACCTTGCTTCTTTTCAGAGTAATGCCCTATTTATGTCTGCCTTCGGGCCTTGATTTCGTAAGCACAATCGTCAAAGCTGCTGTGCACTGTAGCCGGTGGGGCTCCAACCCACTGTCTGGACCAGAAGTAGAGAAAATGGAGAGAGACTGCAGAAAGTGGCAGCTCAGAGGGATTTGGGGGGTCCTTCTGCATCAATCGCAAAAAGCTAACACGCAAGTTCAGCAGGTAATAAGGAAGACAAATGGAATATTGGCCCTGATTTCAAAGGGAATGGAGTATAGAAATAGGGAAGTCCTGCTTAAGGCACTAGTTTGACCGCACTGAAATACTGTGAACAGTTCTGGTCCCCTTTTCTAAGGAACGATCTACTGGCATTGGAAGCAGTCCAGAGAAGGTTCACTAGGTTGATCCCGGGTATGGAGGGATTCTCTTCTGAGGCGCGGTTGAGTAGGTTCGGCCTGTATGCATTGAAATTTAGAATAATGAGAGATAACCTTATTGAGGCATATAGGATTCTCCGGGGGCTTGACAGGGTGGTTGTTGAGAAGTTGTTTCCTCTGGTGGGAGAGTCTAGGACCAGAGGGTGTAATCTCAGAGTAAGGGATTGTCCATTTAAGGCATAGATGAGGGGAAATTTCTTCTCTCAGAGGGTAGTGAATCTGTAGAATTCTTTCCAACAGAGGACTGTAGAGGCTATTGAATGCTGAAATAGACAGATTTTTAATCAGTAAGGGCATCCAGGTTTACGGGGAGAAGGCAGGAAAGTAGAGTTGAGGATTATCACGTCAGATCAGTCATGATCTCATTGAGTGATGGAGCAGACTCGATGGGCCGAGTGGCCTACTTCTGCTCCTACATCTTGTGGTCTTACGGCTCTTTCAGGGTTGTCGTCTTTCCTCCAGTCTTAAAAGCAAAGAGAGAGCAGAATTGAGACTTGGGTTCCCAAGGCTTGCATTGTTGCTGATGAAGATTACGTTGAAAACCTCTAAATTGCCATATCATGAAACGCCAAAGGGAACGGTGACATAATTGATTCCATTTTGATAACCAGAGGTCAGAGGTTTATATTATGTAAATTTCCAGACATCTCCATTCAAAACACAGACTGCCTGGAAATCACAACTGGGTAGCTGGCATTGTGCAAGAGCAGTTCAGAAACAACCTGTCAGGGCGAGTGAAGCGCTACTTAAATAGTAACGTTTTGTTCCCATCTGGAATGTAATAGTTTGGATTGAAATCCAGAGCGGTGCTGCCCACTCAATCACGGCAGACTTTCAATAACACAGTGTACTATTCAAAGAGAAGCAGGGCGTTAACCCCGTGGCTTGACCAACATTTCTCCCTCGACCACCACCAAAAACAGCTCGGCCATTCACCCCACTGCTGTTTGTAGCACATTGGTGGGTGAGAATGAATGGCAGGTCTGCCCATGTACCAACAGCCACTGCATTCCAAAACGTAATTCACTTTGTTAACCACTTTGAGACACTCCGATTGTGTGCCAGGGCAATATATTTACTGATATTTCTGCTCATCACCTCTTGCCAATTTTCGATGGGCCTCCATATCTCAGTCAGAATCAGACGTGGTGCAAACACGAACATGCAAAGGTGATGGGCAGCTTGTCAACTGACCCTGCCACATGCCTCGATATTCCCAAACCTCCTCCCTCCCTCTCTCCCGCATCTCCCAATCCTAACCCTTGCAGTCACGTAACCGCCTGGGAGTAATAGGAAAAGTTGCTTAACGGCCTGGGAGTGACAGGACAAGGTGCAGGGAAGGAAACCCAAGGCCAATAAGGACTAGAAAGAATCTAGTTTAATCTGACCCAAGCAAGCCAGGAGGCAAGTTGCGGCTATCGCTACTATTCGCTAGTCGGATCAGGGGCGGCACGGTAGCACAGTGATTAGCACTGTGGCTTCACAGCGCCAGGGTCCCAGGTTCGATTCCCGGCTTGGGTCACTGTCTGTGTGGAGCCTGCATGTTCTCCCCGTGTCTGTGTGGGTTTCCTTCGGGACCTCCGGTTTCCTCCCACAGTCCAAACATACCCCAATGGCCGCCAAGACACAGTCTCACCAGGTTAGGTGGATTGGTGAAGCTAAATTGCCCCGTAGTGTCCAAAAATTAGGTGCGGTTGCTGGGTTACGGGGATAGGGTGGAGGTAAGGGCTTAGGTTGGGTGCTCTTTCAGGGTCCGGTGCAGACTCGATGGGCCGAATGGCCTCCTTCTGCGCTGTAAATTCTATGATCTATGAACTGTTCCAACAGCACCCGATACCCGGAGATGGTAAATTCTGTAAAATAACTGCACCATTAGAGACTGAACAACTTCCCCATTCAACAACATATAAATCTGCCATCTCCACACTAAAACCTCAGGCAGTTCTACAAAAGCCACTGGCCCAATTATTCACTGAGAGATCTTTCTTTTTAAAGGTGTTGCCTTAATTTTGTCCAGACTGGTTCTTTATTGACAGTTAGCAGACACTTGCCATGTTTCTGAACAGTGAAGAAAGAGCTGAGAGCTAACGAGCTTTTATTCCTGCTCTGTGCAGTCTTTAATTAAGTGGATTATTAATTAGTGAACTGACCTGTAGTTGGGATTTATGGTTTGCTCTGACCTGACTTGACCTTGGCCTGTTGAATGTACAAACCCAGAACCGCTCAGCGACGGCTCCAAAGTCAACAGCACAGGTGAAAGGTCGGCCCTGTGCCATGACTTTTATTGGAGATTGCCTTCATGGCAAGCGTTTTGATGTCATCTTGAGATTTTGGTTCCTGTTCAATTTGATGCACTATCAATTATGACGAGACGAGAGTAGAGAGTAATCGAGGCTTTATTACACAGAGATGTGTTGCCTCCTACAGCTGCTGCCGAAATGGCTGCAGTTCGGAGAGCGCACACATTTATACTCTGCCTACTGGGCGGAGCCAGCAGGCAGGGATCTACCCCCGTACCTGTAGTACAGGGGCCTTACCGTAATACCCATATATACAATATAAGACAACAGTGGTGACTACCACATTCACCCCCTGTTAAAAATGAGTCCAGCGGGGGTGGTGGAAAACTATTTACATACAGGTTGTCATTAAAATTTCAGAGAAGGTTACAAATTTAGACGGTCGGGCGCTTTGATCCGTCGTTGAGAGCGCCGCAGTGCTGGTGGCGAGTCAGGCGTCGGCTTGGTCTTCAGTGACTCCGGGAGCGCGTCGACATCCTCTTCATCCCCGGGTGGGACCAAGGGGAGGACGGATTGTCCTGGAGCGGGGGTTGTGGTGGGGTGCACTGGGGGAAGGGAGGGTGGCACCGGGGCAGAGGGGGGGGGGGGGGGGGGGGGACCCAGCTGGTGGCAGGTCCCTGAGGGAGACTGTGTCTTGGTGGCCATTGGGGTACGCTACGTAGGCGTACTGCGGATTTGCGTGGATTAGCTGTGCCCTCTCAACCAATGAGTCCGCCTTGTGGAGCCGCACGTGCTTGCGGACGAGAACGACTCCTGGAGCTGCCAGCCACGTTGGGAGCGAAACCCCGGAGGCGGACTTCCTGGGGAAGGCAAGGAGACGTTCATGGGGGGTTTCGTTAGTCGCCGTGCAAAGGAGCGACCGAATGGAGTGATTTGCGTCAGGCAGGACCTCCTGCCAGCGGGAGGCCGGGAGATTTCTGGACCGTAGGGCCAGCTGGACGGCCTTCCAGACCATCCCATTCTCCCGCTCCACCTGCCCGTTTCCCCAGGGGTTGGAGCTGGTTGGCCTGCTCGAGGCAATGACCCTGTTGAGCAGGTACTGGCGCAGCTCCTCGCTCATAAATGAGGATTCCCGGTCGCTGTGGATGTAGGCGGGGAAACCGAACAGAGCGAAGATGGTGCTGAGGTCTTTGATGACGGTGGCAGACGTCATATCGGGGCATGGGATGGCGATGGGGAATCTGGAATATTCGTCGACCACATTGAGAAAATACGTGTTGCGGTCGGTGGAGGGGAGGGGCTCTTTGAAGTCCACGCTGAGGCGTTCAAAGGGGCTGGAGGCCTTCACCAGGTGCGCACGGTCTGGCCGGTAGAAGTGCGGTTTACACTCCACGCAGACCTGGCAGTCTCTGGTGACAGCCCTGACTTCCTCGATGGAGTAGGGCAGATTGCGGGCCTTAATGAAGTGATAAAAGCAGGTTACAGAGATCGTCGTGCAGGGTCCGGAGTCGGTCCACTTGTGCGCTGGTACATGTACCTCGGGACAGGGCATCGGGGGGCTCATTGTGCTTACCGGGGCGATACAAAATCTCATAATTAAAGGTGGAGAGCTCGATCCTCCACCGAAAGATCTTATCATTTTAGATCTTACCCCGCTGTGTGTTGTTAAACATGAAGGCAACCAGGGCAGCACAGTGGCGCAGTGGGTTAGCCCTGCTGCCTCACGGCGCCGAGGTCCCAGGTTCGATCCCGGCTCTGGGTCACTGTCCGTGTGGAGTTTGCACATTCTCCCCGTGTTTGCGTGGGTTTCGCCCCACAACCCAAAGATGTGCAGGATAGGTGGATTGAACACGCTAAATTGCCCCTTGATTGGAAAAAAATGGATTGGGTACTCTAAATTTATTTTAAACAAAAAACAAAAAACGTGAAGGCAATGACCGTTGGTCAGTGAGGAGAGTGAATCTCCTGCCGGCCAGGTAATGCCTCCAGTGCCGCACAGCTTCAACGATAGCTTGGGCCTCCTTTTCGACGGAGGAGTGCCGATTTTCAGAGGCATGGAGGGTGCGGGAAAAGAATGCCACGGGCCTGCCTGCCTGGGGGTGGTGGCCAGAGTGACGTCTGATGCATCACTCTCGACTTGGAAGGGGAGTGTCTCGTCGACCGCGTGCATCGCGGCCTTGCCGATGTCGGCCTTGATACGGTTGAAGGCCTGGTGAGCCTCGGCTGTCAGTGGGAAACCGGTGGAGTGGATGAGTGGGCGGGCCTTGCCCGCATAATTAGGGACCCACTGGGCATAATACGAAAAGAACCCCAGGCATCGTTTGAGGTCCTTGGGGCAGTGGGGAAGGGGGAGATCCATGAGGGGGCACATGCGATCGGGGTCAGGCCCTAGAACTCCGTTCTGAACCACATAGCCGAGGATGGCTAATCGGTTTGTGCTGAACACACACTTCTCCTTGTTGTAGATAAGGTTGAGGAGTTTGGCGGTGTGGAGAAATTTGGAAAGGTTAGCGTTGTGGTCCTGCTGGTCGTGGCCGCAGATGGTGATGTTATCCAGCTACGGGAAAGTGGCCCGCAATCCATACTGGTCAATCATTCGGTCCATCTCCTGTTGGAAGACCGAGACCCCGTTAGTGACGTCGAAGGGAACCCTAAGGAAATGGTAACGGTGGCCGTCCGCTTCAAACGCGGTGTACGGGCGGTCCGCCTTGCGAATGGGGAGCTGGTGGTAGGCAGATTTCAGGTCCACTGTCGAGAAGACCCGGTACTGTGCAATCTGATTGACCATATCAGATATGCGTGGGAGGGGGTACGCGTCGAGCTGCGTGTACCGATTGATGGTCTGGCTGTAGTCAACGACCATCCTGTTTTTATCCCTCATTTTCACCACTACCACTTGGGCTCTCCAGGGGCTGTTGCTGGCATCGATGATACCTTCCCGCAGCAGCCGCTGGACCTCAGACCTGATGAAGGTCCTGGCCTGGGCGCTGTACCGTCTGCTCCTGGTGGCGACGGGTTTGCAATCCGGGGTGAGGTTTGCAAAAGAGAAGGCGGGTCGACCTTAAGGGTCGTGAGGCCACATACAATAAGGGAAGGTAGGGGCCCGCCAAATTTCAGGGTTAGGTGTCATAATATACACCATATATCATGGTGCAGACACACACTGAGGGACACACAGTGGGACCAATCAACATACACAACACCGCAGCCAATCACCAGTGAGTGCACACACACTATAAAGACAGGGGACATCAGAGTTCCCGTTCTTGGGGGTAGCAGCCAGCAAGGAGCACAGAGCTCGCAGCCTGCAACACAGACATTCACCATGTGCTGAGTGCACCAACTGGTTAGGACAAGGCAAAGGTCTTTAGTTAAAGCTGGTATCGTATTAACCCACAGTTCAAGTATGTTTAAATAGTTAACATTGTAATAAAATAGTGTTGCACCACTTCAAGTGTTGGTGACCTGTTTGTGATCCAGAACACCCACCACACCATGGTACCACGAGTAGTTGCGTACTAGCACTTCTTAGACCTACCTGCAAGTGATCTGCCTTCCGCCAGCATTCCGTCATCCTCCAACATGGACAACATCAGCCCGCCGCCGCCGCTCCGCATCGCCGGCAACCTCGGGGCCAACTGGAAGATTTTCAAACAGCGTTTCCAGCTCTTCCTCGAAGCCACGGACAGGGAGGGCGCCTCGGACACCAGAAAGATTGCTCTTCTCCCCTCCACGGCCGGGGACCATGCCATCCACATCTCCAACTCTCTCACCTTTGCAGATGACGAAGAAAAGACGAAGTTTAAGACGGTTCTCCTCAAATTTGACACTCACTGCAGCGTGAAGGTGAATGAAAGTTTCGAAAGCTACGTGCTCCAGCAGCGTTTGCAGGGTAAGGACGAGCCTTTCCAATCCTTTTTAACGCACCAACGCATCCTTGCGCAATCTTGCAGCTACGGGCCCACCTCCGACTTCATGAAACGCGACCAGATCGTTTTCGGTGTTCAATTGGACCCCCTACGTCAGCAGTTCCTCAAAGTTAAGCAACTCACCCTAGCGACCGCCATCGAGACCTGTGTCCTGCATGAAAATGCCACCAGTCGGTACTCCCATATACAAGCGGCTGAAACGGCGCGGCAAGGTCCCCATGAGGCGGAACGGTTCCAAGTAATTGAACACCTCCAGGGCCTCAGCCTGGATGAAGGCGGCCATTTCGCGCGCTTTTCGCGGACTCCCGCGCTTGGACGCACCAAACGAGGGGACGGCGACGTGGAGGAACGTAATGCGCAGGCGTGCACCACGCAGGACGTGACCTGTTTGTGATCCAGAACATCCAGCACATCATTAGGCTCTAGAGGTTGCACTGGAAGTCCAGGCCGAGTACATAGAACATAGAACATAGAACGATACAGCGCAGTACAGGCCCTTCGGCCCACGATGTTGCACCGAAACAAAAGCCATCTAACCTACACTATGCCATTATCATCCATATGTTTATCCAATAAACTTTTAAATGCCCGCAATGTTGGCGAGTTCACTACTGTAGCAGGTAGGGCATTCCACGGCCTCACTACTCTTTGCGTAAAGAACCTACCTCTGACCTCTGTCCTATATCTATTACCCCTCAGTTTAAAGTTATGTCCCCTCGTGCCAGCCATTTCCATCCGCGGGAGAAGGCTCTCACTGTCCACCCTATCCAACCCCCTGATCATTTTGTATGCCTCTATTAAGTCTCCTCTTAACCTTCTTCTCTCCAACGAAAACAACCTCAAGTCCATCAGCCTTTCCTCATAAGATTTTCCCTCCATACCAGGCAACATCCTGGTAAATCTCCTCTGCACCCGCTCCACGTCCTTCCTATAATGCGGTGACCAGAACTGTACGCAATACTCCAAATGCGGCCGTACCAGAGTTTTGTACAGCTGCAACATGACCTCCTGACTCCGGAACTCAATCCCTCTACCAATAAAGGCCAACACTCCATAGGCCTTCTTCACAACCCTATCAACCTGGGTGGCAACTTTCAGGGATCTATGTACATGGAAACTTAGATCCCGCTGCTCATCCACACTTCCAAGAACTTTACCATTCGCCAAATATTCCGCATTCCTGTTATTCCTTCAAAAGTGAATCACCTCACACTTCTCTACATTAAACTCCATTTGCCACCTCTCAGCCCAGCTTTGCAGCTTATCTATGTCCCTCTGTAACCTGCTACATCCTTCCGCACTGTCGACAACACCACCAACTTTAGTGTCGTCTGCAAATTTACTCACCCACCCTTCTGCACCCTCCTCTAGGTCATTGATAAAAATTACAAACAGCAACGGCTCCAGAACAGATCCTTGTGGTACGCCACTTGTAACTGAACTCCATTCTGAACATTTCCCATCAACCACCACCCTCTGTCTTCTTTCAGCCAGCCAATTTCTGATCCACATTTCTAAATCACCCTCAATCCCCATCCTCCGTATTTTCTGCAATAGCCTACCGTGGGGAACCTTATCAAACGCTTTACTGAAATCCATATACACCACATCAACTGCTCTACCCTCGTCTACCTGTTCAGTCACCTTCTCAAAGAACTCGATAAGGTTTGTGAGGCATGACCTACCCTTCACAAAGCCATGCTGACTATCCCTGATCATATTATTCCTATCTAGATGATTATAAATCTTGTCTCTTATAATCCCCGCCAAGACTTTACCCACAACAGACGTGAGGCTCACCGGTCTATAGTTGCCGGGGTTGTCTCTACTCCCCTTTTTGAACAAAGGGACCACATTTGCTATCCTCCAGTCCTCTGGCACTATTCCTGTAGCCAATGATGACATAAAAATCAAAGCCAAAGGCCCAGCAATCTCTTCTCTGGCTTCCCAGAGAATCCTAGGATAAATCCCATCAGGCCCCGGGGACTTATCTATTTTCAGCCTGTCCAGAATTGCCAACACCTCTTCCCTACGTACCTCAATGCCATCTATTCTAATAGCCTGGGTCTCAGCATTCTCCTCCACAACATTACCTTTTTCCTGAGTGAATACCGACGAAAAATATTCATTTAGTATCTCGCCTATCTCTTCAGACTCCACACACAACTTCCCATCTCTGTCCTTGACTGGCCCTACTCTTACCCTAGTCATTCTTTTATTCCTGACATACCTATAGAAAGCTTTTGGGTTTTCCTTGATCCTACCTGCCAAATACTTCTCATGTCCCCTCCTTGCTCGTCTTAGCTCTCTCTTTAGATCCTTCCTCGCTACCTTGTAACTATCAATCGCCCCAACTGAAACTTCACACCTCATCTTCACATAGGCCTCCTTCTTCCTCTTAACAAGAGATTCCACTTCTTTGGTAAACCACGGTTCGCTCGCTCGACGCCTTCCTCCCTGCCTGACCGGTACGTACTTATCAAGAACACGCAGTAGCTGATCCTTGAACAAGCTCCACTTATCCAGTGTGCCCAACACTTGCAGCCCACTTCTCCAACCTATCCCCCCAAGTCATGTCTAATGGCATCATAAGTGCCCTTCCCCCAGCTATAACTCTTGCCCTGCGGTGTATACTTATCGCTGTCCCCAAAGTGCTCTCAAGAAATGTCTTGTCTGTCCACAGAAGTAGCACTTGGGTCCCCCAGGGTTGTTTGGCTGCCGCGCGGCGCAGGCGTGGGGTTGGCTTTGGGTGGTCGCTGATGGGGTCCACGATGGGGTGGCTGCTGGCGGGGTCCACGATGCCCAGGAGGGGTGGGCCGTGCAGTCGGGGGCATACGCATTTATACTCCACCTACTGGGCGGAGCCAGCAGGCAGGGATCTACCCCCGTACCTGTAGTACAGGGGCCTTACCGTAATACCCTCGAATGCATGCCCCGGAGAGGCATAAATATCCTGGCCGCGAGGTTTGCTAGTGTCACACGGGAGGGTTTAAACTAGTATGGCAGGGGGGTGGGCACGGGAGCAATAGGTCAGAAGGTGAGAGCATTGAGGGAGAACTAGGGAATAGGGACAGTGTGGCTCTGAGGCAGAGCAGACGCGGAGAAGTTGCTGAACACAGCGGGTCTGGTGGCCTGAACAAAGAACAAAGAACAAAGAAATGTACAGCACAGGAACAGGCCCTTCGGCCCTCCAAGCCCGTGCCGACCATACTGCCCGACTAAACTACAATCTTCTACACTTCCTGGGTCCGTATCCTTCTATTCCCATCCTATTCATATATTTGTCAAGATGCCCCTTAAATGTCCCTATCGTCCCTGCTTCCACTACCTCCTCCGGTAGCGAGTTCCAGGCACCCACTACCCTCTGCGTAAAAAACTTGCCTCGTACATCTACTCTAAACCTTGCCCCTCTCACCTTAAACCTATGCCCCCTAGTAATTGACCCCTCTACCCTGGGGAAAAGCCTCTGACTATCCACTCTGTCTATGCCCCTCATAATTTTGTATACCTCTATCAGGTCGCCCCTCAACCTCCTTCGTTCCAGTGAGAACAAACCGAGTTTATTCAATCGCTCCTCATAGCTTATGCCCTCCATACCAGGCAATATTCTGGTAAATCTCTTCTGCACCCTCTCTAAAGCCTCCACATCCTTCTGGTAGTGTGGCGACCAGAATTGAACACTATACTCCAAGTGTGGCCTAACTAAGGTTCTATACAGCTGCAACATGACTTGCCAATTCTTATACTCAATGCCCCGGCCAATGAAGGCAAGCATGCCGTATGCCTTCTTGACTACCTTCTCCACCTGTGTTGCCCCTTTCAATGACCTGTGGACCTGTACTCCTAGATCTCTTTGACTTTCAATACTCTTGAGGGTTCTACCATTCACTGTATATTCCCTAACTGCATTAGACCTTCCAAAATGCATTACCTCACATTTGTCCGGATTAAACTCCATCTGCCATCTCTCCGCCCAAGTCTCCAGACAATCTAAATCCTGCTGTATCCTCAGACAGTCCTCATCGCTATCAGCAATTCCACCAACCTTTGTGTCGTCTGCAAACTTACTAATCAGACCAGTTACATTTTCCTCCAAATCATTTATATATACTACAAACAGCAAAGGTCCCAACACTGATCCCTGTGGAACACCACTGGTCACAGCCCTCCAATTAGAAAAGCATCCCTCCATTGCTACCCTCTGCCTTCTATGGCCTAGCCAGTTCTGTATCCACCTTGCCAGTTCACCCCTGATCCCGTGTGACTTCACCTTTTGTACGAGTCTACCATGAGGGACCTTGTCAAAGGCCTTACTGAAGTCCATATAGACAACATCTACTGCCCTACCTGCATCAATCATCTTAGTGACCTCCTCGAAAAACTCTATCAAGTTAGTGAGACACGACCTCCCCTTCACAAAACCGTGCTGCCTCTCACTAATACGTCCATTTGCTTCCAAATGGGAGTAGATCCTGTCTCGAAGAATTCTCTCCAGTAATTTCCCTACCACTGAAGTAAGACTCACCGGCCTGTAGTTCCCGGGATTATCCTTGCTACCCTTCTTAAACAGAGGAACAACATTGGCTATTCTCCAGTCCTCCGGGACATCCCCTGAAGACAGCGAGGATCCAAAGATTTCTGTCAAGGCCACAGCAATTTCCTCTCCAGCCTCCTTCAGTATTCTGGGGTAGATCCCATTAGGCCCTGGGGACTTATCTACCTTAATATTTTTTAAGACACCCAACACCTCGTCTTTTTGGATCACAATGTGACCCAGGCTATCTACACCCCCTTCTCCAGACTCAACATCTACCAATTCCTTCTCTTTGGTGAATACTGATGCAAAGTATTCATTTAGTACCTCGCCCATTTCCTCTGGCTCCGCACATAGATTCCCTTGCCTATCCTTCAGTGGGCCAACCCTTTCCCTGGCTACCCTCTTGCTTTTTATGTACGTGCATATGTTTTAATGCAAGGAGCATTACGGGTAAGGCAGATGAACTTAGAGCTTGTATTAGTACTTGGAACTATGATGTTGTGGCCATTACAGAGACCTGGTTGAGGGAAGGGCAGGATTGGCAGCTAAACGTTCCAGGATTTAGACGTTTCAGGCGGGATAGAGGGGGATGTAAAAGGGGAGGTGGAGTTGCGCTACTTGTTCGGGAGAATATCACAGCTGTACTACGGGAGGACACCTCAGAGGGCAGTGAGGCTATATGGGTAGAGATCAGGAATAAGAAGGGTGCAGTCACAATGTTGGGGGTATACTACAGGCCTCCCAACAGCCAGTGGGAGATAGAGGAGCAGATAGGTAGACAGATTTTGGAAAAGAGTAAAAACAACAGGGTTGTGGTGATGGGAGACTTCAACTTCCCCAATATTGACTGGGACTCACTTAGTGCCAGGGGCTTAGACGGGGCGGAGTTTGTAAGGAGCATCCAGGAGGGCTTCTTAAAACAATATGTAGACAGTCCAACTAGGGAAGGGGCGGTACTGGACCTGGTATTGGGGAATGAGCCCGGCCAGGTGGTAGATGTTTCAGTAGGGGAGCATTTCGGTAACAGTGACCACAATTCAGTAAGTTTTAAAGTACTGGTGGACAAGGATAAGAGTGGTCCTAGGATGAATGTGCTAAATTGGGGGAAGGCTAATTATAACAATATTAGGCGGGAACTGAAGAACATAGATTGGGGGCGGATGTTTGAGGGCAAATCAACATCTGACTTGTGGGAGGCTTTCAAGTGGCAGTTGAAAGGAATACAGGACCGGCATGTTCCTGTGAGGAAGAAAGATAAATACGGCAATTTTCGGGAACCTTGGATGACGAATGATATTGTATGCCTCGTCAAAAAGAAAAAGGAGGCATTTGTCAGGGCTAAAAGGCTGGGAACAGACGAAGCCTGCGTGGAATATAAGGAAAGTAGGAAGGAACTTAAGCAAGGAGTCAGGAGGGCTAGAAGGGGTCACGAAAAGTCATTGGCAAATAGGGTTAAGGAAAATCCCAAGGCTTTTTACACGTACATAAAAAGCAAGAGGGTAGCCAGGGAAAGGGTTGGCCCACTGAAGGATAGGCAAGGGAATCTATGTGTGGAGCCAGAGGAAATGGGCGAGGTACTAAATGAATACTTTGCATCAGTATTCACCAAAGAGAAGGAATTGGTAGATGTTGAGTCTGGAGAAGGGGGTGTAGATAGCCTGGGTCACATTGTGATCCAAAAAGACGAGGTGTTGGGTGTCTTAAAAAATATTAAGGTAGATAAGTCCCCAGGGCCTAATGGGATCTACCCCAGAATACTGAAGGAGGCTGGAGAGGAAATTGCTGAGGCCTTGACAGAAATCTTTGGATCCTCGCTGTCTTCAGGGGATGTCCCGGAGGACTGGAGAATAGCCAATGTTGTTCCTCTGTTTAAGAAGGGTAGCAAGGATAATCCCGGGAACTACAGGCCGGTGAGTCTTACTTCAGTGGTAGGGAAATTACTGGAGAGAATTCTTCGAGACAGGATCTACTCCCATTTGAAAGCAAATGGACGTATTAGTGAGAGGCAGCACGGTTTTGTGAAGGGGAGGTCGTGTCTCACTAACTTGATAGAGTTTTTCGAGGAGGTCACTAAGCTGATTGATGCAGGTAGGGCAGTAGATGTTGTCTATATGGACTTCAGTAAGGCCTTTGACAAGGTCCCTCATGGTAGACTAGTACAAAAGGTGAAGTCACACGGGATCAGGGGTGAGCTGGCAAGGTGGATACAGAACTGGCTAGGCCATAGAAGGCAGAGAGTAGCAATGGAGAGATGCTTTTCTAATTGGAGGGCTGTGACCAGTGGTGTTCCACAGGGATCAGTGCTGGGACCTTTGCTCTTTGTAGTATATATAAATGATTAGGAGGAAAATATAACTGGTCTGATTAGTAAGTTTGCAGACGACACAAAGGTTGGTGGAATTGCGGATAGCGATGAGGACTGTCGGAGCATACAGCAGGATATAGATTGTCTGGAGACTTGGGCGGAGAGATGGTAGATGGAGTTTAATCCGGACAAATGTGAGGTAATGCATTTTGGAAGGTCTAATGCAGGTAGGGAATATACAGTGAATGGTAGAACCCTCAAGAGTATTGAAAGTCAAAGAGATCTAGGAGTACAGGTCCACAGGTCATTGAAAGGGGCAACACAGGTGGAGTAGGTAGTCAAGAAGGCATACGGCATGCTTGCCTTCATTGGCCGGGGCATTGAGTATAAGAATTGGCAAGTCATGTTGCAGCTGTATAGAACCTTAGTTAGGCCACACTTGGAGTATAGTGTTCAATTCTGGTCGCCACACTACCAGAAGGATGTGGAGGCTGTAGAGAGGGTGCAGAAGAGATTTACCAGAATGTTGCCTGGTATGGAGGGCATTAGCTATGAGGAGCGATTGAATAAACTCGGTTTGTTCTCACTAGAACGAAGGAGGTTGAGGGGAGACCTGATAGAGGTATATAAAATTATGAGGGGCATAGACAGAGTGGATAGTCAGAGGCTTTTCCCCAGGGTACAGGGGTCAATTACTAGGGGGCATAGGTTTAAGGTGAGAGGGGCAAGGTTTAGAGTAGATGTACGAGGCAAGTTTTTTACGCAGAGGGTAGTGGGTGCCTGGAACTCGCTACCGGAGGAGGTAGTGGAAGCAGGGACGATAGGGACATTTAAGGGGCATCTTGACAAATATATGAATAGGATGGGAATAGAAGGATACGGACCCAGGAAGTGTAGAAGATTGTAGTTTAGTCGGGCAGCATGGTCGGCGCAAGCTTGGAGGGCCGAAGGGCCTGTTCCTGTGCTGTACATTTCTTTGTCTTTGTTGTTCTTTGCAGTGTAGTATATACAATATAATACAACAGTGGTGACTACCACCTCCTGGCCATACACTTGTACGTTGCGTTAGGCGATTGTGAGCGAGAGCGCTAGTTTCTTGGTCGCCGCGAGGTCAAGCATAGCCCTTTCTAAGAGGCGCTGGCAGATGTAGGCTGACCCTATGCCCATAATGAACGTGTCTCTCATTAGCAGGTTAGAATGTTCAGCGGCCGAAACAACCTGGCAATCACAGTCTCTCACCAGGGCGAGCAGCGCACGCCAGAAATCTTCCACAGACTCACCGGGAAGTTGGTGCCGCGTGGACAGGAGGTGCCTGCCGTAGATCTTGTTGGTCTGCTGAGCGTAGTTGTCCTTCAGTAGCGCCATGGTCTCTGCGTAGGTAAGCACGTCCTGGATGAGGGGAAAGACATCGGAGCTCAGCCGCGTGTACAGAATCTGGAGCTTCTGTGCTTCTGGGATTGGGTCTGTCGCAGATCCGATGTATGCTTCAAAGCAAGCTAGCCAATGTGCAAAGTCCTTTTTGGCGTTGTCTGCTTGAGGATTCAGCTGCAGGCGATCCGGTTTGATGCGGAGATCCATCTTTGTAAAATCTCTGTGTAATAAATTGACGCACTATCAATTACAATGAGACGAGAGTAGAGAGTAATCGAGGCTTTATTACACAGAGATGTGTGGCCTCCTACAGCTGCTGCCGAAATGGCTGCAGTTCGGAGAGCACAAACATTTATACTCCGCCTACTGGGCGGAGCCAGCAGGCAGGGATCTTCCCCCGTACCTGTCAAACAGGGGCCTTACCGTAATACCCTTGTATGCAGTGCAGTATATACAATATAATACAACAGTGGTGACTACCACATCCTGGCCATCACACTTGTGCAGTAACTGGTCCTTGTCACTGAATCTAAGACAGGCATGAGAAAGCTTGGGCTTGCCTATATTTCAGCTTCATGTTTCTGGCTGATGAGTGGTGTGGAATCAAACCTTTCATTTTACAGGCACCCACTCAGCTCCAGTTCAGATGTAATGTTGGATGCCGTGCACTGTCCCCTGTACTTTATCTCAGTAATGTTCCTTAACACTAACCTCAAAAGCAAGGCAGTGGTATTGTCACCGGATTAGTGATCCAGACACGCAGGTTCATGGTCTGCGGTCCCAGGTTCGAATCCCACCACAACAAATAGTGAAATTTGAATTCAATAAAAAGAATTCCGGAATTATAACATGGTAGCACAGTGGTTAACATTGTTGCTTTACATGACCAGGGTCTCAGGTTGGGTCACTGTCTGTGCGGAGTCTGCACGTTCTCCCCGTGTCTGCGGGGGTTTCCTCCGGGTGCTCCAGTTTCCTCCCGCAAGTCCCGAAAGACGTGCTTATTAGGTGAATTGGACATTCTGAATTCTCCCGCAGTGTACCTGAACAGGCGGCGGAATATGGTGACTAGGGGCTTTTCAACTTCATTGCAGTGTTAATGTAAGTCTACTTGTGCCAATAAAGATTATTATTATAAAAGTAATGATTGTTGTAAAAGCTCATCTGCCCTTTAGGGAAGGAAAGCTGCCGCCCTTACCTGGTCTGGCCTACATGTGACTCCAGACCCACAGCAATGTAGTTGACTCTTAAGTGCCCTCTGAAACAGCCTGGCAAGCCACTCAGTTCAAGGGCAATTAGGGGGGGTCAATAAATGTTGACCTAGTCAGCAATGTCCACATTCCCATGACTGAATTTTAAAAAGTGTATTGTCAACAGCAGACAGGTGCTGGAGTTACCATCGACAGGGCAGCACCACTTGAATGTTGGGCACTGGCATTGCTAGCATGTCAATTTAAGGTTGTGTCTGATTATTGGCACTCTTGCTTATTTTATTCCTCTCCTCTCCTGGACATACTGACTAAAATTTTGGTATTGCAGTTTATTAGTGGGCACCCTCCCCACCTCCTGCCCCCCACCCCCCCACAATCTACCCCCCCCCCCCCCCCCACCACCACCCTACTTTCTGTGTAAGCCTCAACATTGAACGTCAATGGGCCATTCCACCATGAGAGGCTTCCCCAGTGAATTTGATCCTGATCTCATTACCCAGCATTCATGCATCCAGATTTTCCGGAGTGTGCCAATCAGGAAAAGGAAGTCCGGGCTAACTTAACCCATTCTCTTCAGCACTTCGATAAGGTGTAACATTTATGGTGAAATAAATAAACCCAGCTGCAATGTCAGTGGCACCATCTTGTTGACAAGATGTTAAAGTCCTGGGTGACTCGATTGAAGCACACAAGATCCTGAGGGGTCTTGTCAGGGTGGATGTTGAGAGGGTGTTTCGGCTTGTGGGAGAATCTAGAACGAGGGGCCTCCGTTTTAAAAATATGGGGTCGATCATTTACGACAGAGGGGAGGAGAAATTCTTTCTCTCGGGGGGTTGTTAGCTTTTTGAATTTCCTTCCTCAGAAGGCAATGGAAGCAGAGTCTTTGAATATTTTTAAGACAGAGCGAGAGAGATTCTTGAGAAGCAAGGGGGTGAACGGTTATTGGGGGCAGGCAGGAATGTGGGGTTGAGGTTACAGATTATTGAATGGTGGGGTTTGGGGAGGTTGAGCAGCCAACTCCGGCTCCTAATTCGTATGTTGGTTTGTGTGTTCGTAATCACAGATGTGTGTCCATGCATGCACTACACCTTCAGGGGACTAACTTTTGTGGGGATACAATTGGCCTCTCTATTTAAATTGCTTTGTCCACCACCTCTGTTTAAACACACATTTGAACAACAGCCAAGCGGCCATGGTATCAGAAGGCCGTAGGACGAAACTGCAGAAGAAGGCGACACCTTTGGTTTCGAACTCCGAAGGTTAAACCAACATCACAAAAAAAAAAACACCTCTTAAACATTGAATATTTCTCCACGAGAGCACCCTCAGGGGAACTGTGGGAGAACATTTCTTTCAATCGTATCACTTAGCAGAAGTCCACGTTTATCATTTCACAATTCACACGCAGATGCTTCGGAATCAATCAGTTCTGCTTTCAATTAGTTGTAAATCTCAATCAATTCGTTCAGCTCTAGCAGGGATATTTGGGAAAGCAGCACAAACTGAAATAGCACCTGCCAGCCTGTTCCAGTCAGTGATAGGCCCCTCGAGCAGTACAGACACCTGAAAGTGATTGGGGAAATAGTGAGGCTGGTTGTTATGCCAAACGAAGAACTCTTCTCTATTGGTGTTGGCTGGTCTCGCTATGCAGCATGTATAATTCAATTTAAATACAGAAGCAAAGGCTTCCAGTCATCACGTTGAACGTTAAGGCGATTGCAATTCATGTTTAACTGTTTTATGAGATGCTGGAAGAATGTTCTGTCTTTGTAATTCTACATATACATCTAAAATGGACTGATAAAGGGTTGGCACCCAGATGCACTACCAAGGTGCCCAAGTGGCACCAGCAGTGTCAGAGTGCCACCCTGCCCAGAGGCCAACCACCTCTGGCCTCTGGTCCCCTGGGAGACTCCACCTCCCCAAGTGCCGTCCCGCCCGGTCCCTGTTTGTGGGTACCAGTACTGAACGGTGGTCACCTGAGGTCTCTGGGGGTCAAGGGGTTAGATCCCAAAGCGTCGTGTAGATCAGGCGAGCGCATATTAGAGTGAGTCGAGCTGTTTACTCTAATATGCAGATTTGCCAAATACTGATCCCGCCTACAATGTGCAGGATCTAGATCATGGCCTTTTGCGAGATCCGTTAGATCTCGTCAGACGTGGCGAGCCGGGTAAACCCTGGAAGAGACCTCCCCGGCAATACCGGTCGCGTTGCGCCACGTCCCGGTTTGGACGGCACGTGGCCGGTAGATCGCACCCGTGAACTCAGTAAAAATCTGGAATTAAAGGTCTGATGCTGACCCTGAAACCATTGTCAATCATTGTTAAAAACCCATCTGGTTCACTAATGTCTTTGAGGGAAGGAAATCTGCCACCCTTGCCTGATCTGGCCTACATGTGACTCCAGACCCACAGCAATGTGGTCGAGTCTTAACTGCCCCTGAAATGGCCGGGAAAGCCATTCAGTTGAAGGCCGCGAAAGCCATTCAGTTAAAGGGCAATTAGGGATGGGCAATCAGCCAGGCCCACATCCCATGAATGAATAAAAACAAAAGATATTTTGCTATCTGTTTTTTCCCCCTGTCAAGCATGTTTCTCTCCTGCTAGTGGGCTTTGAGGCAGGTAGTCTGTCAGCCGTCCTGCCAATCGCAAAGGCTGACATGACAGATGGGAGTGACGTGGCTCCGCCATCCCAAAAGCTACGCAGCAAAAATCTGGGATGAGGAAAGTCCATTGAATTGTCAATCTGAGCGTGCAGCTGGTCTGCAGATGAAAAACTGTTTTGTATAGAGACTGGATTCTCAGCCAATTTCATTAAAATGACTGAATCAAATATATTTACAAGCAGAAAAGCATTTTTCACAAGGGCTCGCTTCACTCACTTATCTTAAGGAGTTCTCACTGTGAAGCGCATGCAATAACAATCTGATTCAGGATATGATCTGAAGTTTGTATGAACTGGGCTTCTTTTTTTATTTGTTCTTGGCTGGTGGGTACAGTTAACATTTATTGCTTGTCCCCAATTGCCCTTGAGAAGGTAATGCCGATACTCCTTGATCCGCTGCAGACCACACGGTGTAGGTACACCCACAGTGCTGTTAGGGAGGGAGTTCCAGCGACCCAGCGACAATGAAGGGACAATGATATATTTCCAGGTCAGGGTGCAGTGTGACTTGGAGGGAAACGTGACGGTCGTGGTTTTCCAATATGCCTGTTAGCCTTGCCCTCTTTCTCCAGAAAGGTGAGTCCTCAGAGATCTTTGGAATCATTAAAGGGTTTCAACGGGAAAGACGTTGAGAATAAGTTTCTACCTGGTGGTGAAATCCCAAAGTGTAAATCATAAATATAAAGTAGTCACAAATAGGGAATACTGGAGAAACCCCTTTACCGAGAGAGTGGTGGGAATGTGGAACTTTATTACCACACTGTGTAGTTGAGATGAATAGCACAGATTTACTTAAGGGGAAGCTTGATAAGCACAAGAGGGAGAAAGAATTAGAAGATTCTGGTGATAGGATCAGGTGAAGTAAAGGGCAAAATGGTTCTGTGCAGTATAAACACCTGATTAGACCAGTTGGGCCAAATGGCTGTTTCTATGCTGGAAATTCTATGTATGATGTTTATATATATTTATCCTTGGGCGTCATGAAGTCTCATTTTTGCAAATCAAACAGCGACATAGATGTTTCATCTTACCATCTACTGTTGTGACATTGCAGTCTCCTCCATCTTTCCCAGGAGGCCGCGCTTCTGCTGTGAATCAATCATAATTATTGATGGAATTATTGAATTATTGAGTTATTGAATTGTCCACATTCCATCCTCACCCAATATCCACACCCATGCACTTACTAGGATCAGCAGAGGTAATTCTGATTGCCATTTCTACCATGGTAATCCACAAGGATGTTTATAGTCAAGGATTCAGCGATGGTAATGTCATTGAATGTCAAGGGGAAGTGGTTAGTTGCTCTCTTGTTGGAGACAGTCGCTGTCAGACACTTAGGTGGCGTGAATGTTACTTGCCACTTACCAGCTGAAGCCTGAATGTGTTCCAGGTTGTTGTGTATGGGCACACACTGCTTCAATATCTGAGGAGGTGCAAATGGTGCTGAACATTGTGCAATCATTAGCGAACAGCCCCACTTCTGACCTTTAGATGGAGGGAAGGTCATTGATGAAACAACAGAAGATGGTTGGGATACTATCCAGAACAACTGCCGTAGTGATGTCCTGTGACTGAGATGGATTGGCCTCCAACAACCACAACTATCTTCCTTTTGCACTAGGTATGACTCCAATCAGAATTTTCCTTCCTATTTCCACTGACTCCAATTGTGGGAGGTTCCCTTGATGCCATACTTGATGAAATGTAGCCGTGCGGTCAAGGATAGTCACTCTCACCTCACCTCCAGTTGACGTCTTTTGTCCATGCCTGAACCAAGATTGTATTGAGGTCAGGAACTGAGTGGCTCTAGTGGGGCCCACACTGAGCATCAATGAGCAGGTTATTAGACCATAAGACAGAGGAGCAGAATTAGGCCACTCGGCCCATTGAGTTTGCTCTGCCATTCAATCATGGCTGATGTTTTTCTCATCCCCATTCTCCTGCTTGCTCCCCATAACCCCTGATCCCCTTATTGATCAAAAGCCTATCTATCTCTGTCTTAAGACTCTCAGTGATTTGGCTTCCACAGCCTTCTGCGGCAAACAGTTCCACAGATTCACCACCCTCTGGTTGAGGAAATTCCTCCTCATCTCTGTTTTAAAGGATCGTCCCTTTAGTCTGAGATTGTGTCCTCTGCTTCTAGTTTTTCCTACAAGTGGAAATATCCTCTCCACGTCCACTCTATCCAGGCCTCGCAGTATCCTGTAAGTTTCAATAAGATCCCCCCTCATCCTTCTAAACTACAACAAGTACAGACCCAGAGTCCTCAACCGTTCCTCATACGACAAGTTCTTCATTCCAGGGATCATTCTTGTGAACCTCCTCTGGGCCCTTTCCAAGGTCAGCACATCCTTCCTTAGATACGAGGCCCAAAACTGCTCCCAATACTCCAAATTGCTAAATATGTGCAGCTTGATATCACTATTGGCATCACCTTCCATCACTTTACTGATGATTGTAGCTGTACTAGAACAGCTTGGCTAAGGGCATGGCTAGTGTTAGGGTCCCGGACGAGAGCCCGACTATTTGCAATTTTTTTAGTTGTGAGGAAATGTTACTACACCCCAGGAGTGATGACTCTGACCAATAGGTGTCTTTTATGTCAAAACAAACTTTATTTAAACTCGGAGTTAACCACATTAACAACAAAGAAATAGCTTTACAATTAACAGTTACAACAGTTCTTGAATAAAAGGAGAATCTTTAACTTACTTCTCAAATCTGCCACTATATTCCAATTAAGCAAACCAATATAGTCCAAATACCACTCATGAATAAAGTTAGCAACCAGGTTTCTCCTTACTTGCCTCTATGCAGAGCCTTTGGAGAGAGAATCTTTCAGGGCCAAAACACTTCTGTTCAGATTAAACTCTAGAAAGAACTAACTTTTTAGACAGGCCTAGATCCACCCTTTAATTGTTTTTTTTATTACATCGTCGGACGTGGGCATCGCTGGCTGTGTCAGCATTTATTGCCCATCCCTAATTGCCCTTGAAGGGGTAGTTAAGAGTCAACCACATTGTTGTGGGTCTGGAGGCACACGTAGGCCAGACCAGGTAAGGATGGCAGATTTCTTTCCCTCAAGGACATGAGTGAACCAGATGGGTTTTTACAACAATTGACAAAGGTTCAATGACCATTATTAGACTTTTAATTACAGATTTTTATTGAATTCAAATGTAACCATCTGCAGTGGTGGGATTTGAACCTGGGTCACCAGAGCATTACTCTGGGTCTCTGGCTTACTAGTCCAGTGACGATACCACTATCTCATTAACCAAATCATAAGTCATTCTTCTGCCTCCTCCCACGAGATGTCCAAAGACCTGTTTAGCCAAGACCCAAACACAATCCCCCTCAGAAATCATCTACACCCCAGTTGTCCTGTATAGGGACTGGTTTAGCACAGTGGGCTAAATAGCTGGCTTGTAATGCAGAACAATGCCAGAAGCGCGGATTCAATTCCAGTACCGGCCTCCCCGAACAGGTACCAGAATGTGGCAATTAGGGGCTTTTCACAGTAACTTCATTGAAGCCTACTTGTGACAATAAGCGATTATTATATTATTATTATTAATATTCCGTTAGCAGAGCACCACTTGCAAAATCAATGATTATCTCACTTTTATGACCCCTTAATCACAGCATTAGGAGACATACTGCCTGCATGCATCTTAACCCAGGTTTTTATAACATTACTGCAAAAAACATATAAAATATGACAATATCTTACATTCATGATGCTAGTGTTGGAGCACAGGTCTTCAGTAATATTGTTGGAATCTTGTCAGGGCCCTTTGTCATGAGAATGCCACTTTAAGAAATGTCTGTCTGCTCATGTTACTGCAGTGATGTCAGAGTGTGGGTGGAGCTGAACTCTGGCTCTGCTTTTTAGTTTCACTTTGAGAAAAGCTTGGGTGTGTCTGTGTTTTTTTTTTGGTTTCGTAGTTTCAGTGTTGGAGCTGAAGCGAGTCAAATCAGATGTACTGTTGATCTCTCTGCCATGAAAAGACTATCTCTTGATCATTTGGTGAATCCAGAGTTGTAAATGTTTTCAGTACTGAATGTAAACCTGATGTGCTTCTGTTAAAAGGTGTTTCTTTTGTCTTCTGGATGTTATTTGGGAAGTTATTAAGGATTACTTAGTGTTGTGTTCTTTGGGGGCTGTATTTGAATTAATGGTTGCTAAGATGTTCACTGTATGTTTTAAAAAGGTTAACTTGAGTTCATAGAATAAACATTGTTTTGCTTTAAAAAAAAATCCATTTTGCTTTTCCATTTCTGCTGTACCACACCTGTAGAGTGGGCTGTGTGCTCCCCATATCATAATCTATTAAAAGTTGTGGGTCAGGTGAACTCCATGATACACTTTCGGGTTCTCTAAACCCTGGCCCACAACGAATTGGGGGCTCGTCCGGGATAAAAGTCTATCTATTGGATTGACTTAGTGAACTTAAAGACAGTGAGGGGTGAGCATATTGTGGTTGCTTTTCAGGTGCGGTATTCCAGTTTAAGTGGGGAGTGTATTGTGGACAATGTCTCTCTCAGAGGCTCTGAAGTTTTTGGGGGTGAAGACGGACACACGCAGTACCTTACGGACAGAGACTAAAAGCAGATTGTTAGATTTGGCAAAAACATTGCAGTTAACATTACCTGACAAAATGCGAAAGATGAGGTAATTATGGCGGTGTCTAAGCACTTAAAGTTGCCTGAGATACAGTTTGACTCATTTGAAATGGCAAAATTTCAGTTACAACTTAAACAAATGGAACATGAGAAAGAATTAAAGCAGCTTGAATACGAAAGAGATCAAGAACAAAAAGAAAGAGAAAAGGAGATACAGATCAGGAAAAAAGATAAAGAGAGAGAGTTTGAACTTCAGAAAATGGCCATGAAACATGACAGTCAGTTAAAATTTGCGGACATAAAGGGAAACGTATAGTTGGATGATAGTGATGAGGATAATGTGAAAGAGCATCACATCGAAGGCTTGGTGGGGATCTATTTAAATATGTCCAAGCATTGCCAAGGTTTGACGAGAAGGAGGTGGAAGCCTTTTTCATTTCATTTGAGAAGGTAGCTAAACAAATGAAATGGCCACAGGAAATGTGGGTATTACTGATTCAAACAAAGTTGATAGGTAGGGCTAGTGAAGTGTTTGCATCACTAGCGGAGGAGGTATCTGGGACGTATGAGGAGGTGAAAAAATCCATCTTAGGTGCATATGAACTAGTGCCTGAAGCCTACAGACAAATGTTTAGAAATTTGAGGAAAGAATTTGGTCAAACATACGTGGTGTTTGAAAGGCTCAAACAGAGTAATTTTGATAGGTTAGCAGCAGAAATGTCAGACGATTATGAATTAGTTCATAAATCAAAGCTTGGTTTCCGACATCAGTTTCAGTCTGTGAGGGATAGAAACTGGGGACATGAGAAATACTCAAGTGGTAAAGGTAAAGATGATCTGATGGGAGATGATAAGGAGAGTGTACCTTAGACTAAAAAAGAAATCCAGGAGGGTGGAAAAGAAATGAAAAATATCAAATGTTTTCACTGTAATAAACTAGGCCATGTAAAGTCACAGTGTTGGTGGTTGAAGAAAAGCACTGGGAAGGCTGATGTGGTAAAACAGGATAAGACAGTGGGGTTTGTTAAAGTGGTAAAGGAAAGCCCAAGTGAAGTGAAGGAGGTGCAAAAGATTGTACAGCCTGATCAAAAGGTGATTGATAAGAAGGTGCCAGGTCTCTTTAAAGAATTTACTAGTGTGGGTAAAGTTTACTCATGTGTATCAGGAGGAGTAGGTAAAGAAGTCACAATTTTAACAGATACGGGAGCTAGTCAATCTTTAATGGTAAGAGATGAGGAATTATGTAGTTTGGGAAGAATGTTGCCAGAAAAGGTGGTAATATGTGGAATTCAGGGTGAGAGGAGTAGTGTTCAATTATATAAGGTAAGGTTGGAAAGTCCAGTGAAGAGTGGTGAAGTGGTAGTAGGAGTAATAGAGAAACTATCTTGTCCAGGAATACAGTTTATCTTGGGTAATGATATAGCTGGATCGCAGGTGGGTGTGATGCCTACTGTGGTTGATAAGCCAATGGAAAATCAGACAACTGAAGTGTTGAAGGACGAATATCCTGGGATTTTTCCGGATTGTGTAGTAACAAGGTCGCAAAGTCACAGGTTAAGAGAAGAGGAGAAATCAGAGAGTGAAGATAAAGGTGAAGTGCAATTATCAGAAACGATTTGTGATCAGATTGAACTAAAGTATCTGACTTTAAAGAGAAATGCCGAGGCGTAGAGAAATGGACGGATCGTGCAGAGACCTTCTTGTTCAAAGAGACTGGCAATCAAGAAGGATTTCAGTTGGAGGAAGAACAACAAAAAAAAGAGAACTATATTATTATACCTGTTTGCGTGTTTTGGTTTTTGAAACAAGAAAGTATATTTACTGTGTGCATTTCTTAAAGGATAGTGAGAAGGTGAAAAATGAAACCATCTTGAAGTTGATGAGGTTTTTTATTCTTGGGGGGAGGTGTCATGAGAATGTCACTCTAAGGAATGTCTGTCTGCTCATGTTACTGCAGTGATGTCAGAGTGTGGGTGGAGCTGAGCTCTGGCTCTGCTTTTTAGTTTCACTTTGAGAAAAGCTTGGGTGTGCCTGTGTTTTTTTTTGTTTCGTTTTTTCAGTGTTGGAGCTGAAGCCAGACAAAGCAGGTGTACTGTTGATCTCTCGGCCATGAAAAGACTATCTCTTGATCATTTGGTGAATTCAGAATTATAAATGTTTTCAGTACTGAATGTAAACCTGATGTGCTTCTGTTAAAAGGTGTTTCTTTTGTGTTCTGGATGTTGTTTGGGAAGTTATTAAGGATTACTTAGTGTTGTATTCTTTGGGGGTTATTCTTTATTTGAATTAATGGTTGCTAAGATGTTCACTGTATGTTTTAAAAAGGTTAACTTGAGTTCATAGAATAAACATTGTTTTGCTTTAAAAAATACTTTTCCATTTCTGCTGTACCACACCTGCAGAGTGGGCTGTGTGCTCCCCATACCACAATCTATTAAAAGTTGTGGGTCAGGTGAACTCCATGATACACTTTGGGGTTCTCTAAACCCTGGCCCATAACAACTTTGCCTTTGCCACATCCAGTGCCTTCAGCCGCATCTTGATATCACGTGTAGTGAATCAAATTGACTGAAGATTGGCATCTGTGATACCGGGGACCTCAGGAGGAGGCCGAGATGGATCGTCCATTCGGCAATTCTGGCTGAAGATGGCATTCAATTTCCAGGTTGCTTCCGGTAGCAGTGGGCAGCACGGTAGCATTGTGGATAGCACAATTGCTTCACAGCTCCAGGGTCCCAGGTTCGATTCTGGCTTGGGTCACTGACTGTGCGGAGTCTGCACATCCTCCCCGTGTGTGCGTGGGTTTCCTCCGGGTGCTCCAGTTTCCTCCCACAGTCCAAAGATGTACAGGTTAGGTGGATTGGCCATGATAAATTGCCCTTAGTGTCCAAAATTGCCCTGAGTGTTGGGTGGGGTTACTGGGTTATGGGGATAGGGTGGAGGTGTTGACCTTGAGTAGGGTGCTCTTTCCAAGAGCCGGTGCAGACTCGATGGGCTGAATGACCTCCTTCTGCAGTGTAAATTCTATGATGATGATGGAAGCACATTGATAATTGTAATGACTTAAACCATCAACTGGTAAACGAGGGAGCTATGTGGGGCCCTTGCTGTGAGTGCTTGATGCCAACAGTGGGTGCCTGAAGTGGAAAGCATTCCATTCCCTAAACAGACATCTCTCACATCAATTGCAACCCAGCAGCATTCAACTGAAGGAATGATCTGTAAATATCTTTCAGCTGTTAAAGAGAGAGGGAATGGAACCATTTCCTATGCCTATACTTTCAAGATGAAATATTGTTTTAATAAAAAACTACAATGTAAAAGGTCATTGTGTCAGACATGTGCAGTGCCATTCATCCTGATTCAGATCAGGGCTAAGTTTGGAGCATTTGTAAAGTTCCTGACATTTATGTGTGAAAAAGTAAAATGCCTCTCGTTCTAAACCACTGCTCTCCATTTGCCTCATTTAACTTGAGTGCTCAGCACAGGATTTGTGGCAGGCTGGGATACATTTATCTGCTTTAATGTCTAAGGTTAAAAGAATTGCTTTCATTTCTTGGGCTAGGGGAGAGGGCTTATGTTACATAATTTGTGTGAAATGATATTCTGTCAACATGCGACTGAACTGAGATGAAGTGAAATAGATTTATTGGAGTTAACTTTATTCCAATGGTGCTTACACCATTGGGGCTGGAGGAAGGGAAGTTAATGATTTGACAGCGGAATCTCACTGTCTCACTGTCAGGCCCCCTCTTAGTTTTTTTCATTCTTGCGCTCCCCCTCCCTCCATCGCCCCCCCCCCCCCCCTCTCCCCCCCCCCTCTCCCCCCCCCCCCCCCCCTCCCCTCCCCCCCTCCCCCCCCCCCCCCCCCCCCCCCCCCCCGCCCGCTCCCCTTCACTATTGAATCCTGCTGGACTAAAGTTTCATGAAGCCAGCTGCTCATTACAAGGCCGGCCGAGAAGTCAGTGTTAATGGGGAGTCTGGACTGTAAGGGTTTGCATGTCAGCTGACTCTGGTGGATCAGCACAGCACTTTGTCAGCTGATGTCTGTACTTTATAGCAGGGGTCACTCGATGGTAATCAGGTGTGCAAAGTCTGATTGCTTTATTCACGTGCCTAACCGAGGTGCCACGGCCAATGGTGGTGGTCAATACATCGGCTATGATTTAGTTGCACGACAGAACAGGTTAGAGCAGGCATTGTCAAACTCGGGGGCGCGACCCGCAGGTGGGTCGCGGGTGGGTGTCTGGAAGGTCGCGGAGCCGTCCGTCGTGGTGCGCCCGATCGCGCAAATCTGCGTGACACAGCCACACCAGCCGGCTGTTAAGAACGCCGGCTGCAAGCGGCCTTCAAAATGGCCACGAACATGTAGACAAAATGCTGCCGTACTGCGCATGTGTGCCAGATCATCAGCGCGCATGCGCAAAACGGTCGCAGCTTTTTGTTTTACAAGTTCGGGGGGGTTTTATTCATTTATTTTATTCATTTTATTTTTATTTTATTTTTACAAGTTCAGGGGGATTTTATTTGAAAAAATTTTACAGGAACAAAATGCAGAACTTTGGACAGTTGGAGACTCCATACTTTCCGGCACCGGAAGGCTTCACCTTCATCCAACAGGTTCCATTGGAGGAGCGTGTACGAGGTCCAAAGGGACCCAGAACCATTTCCTCCATTTTTGTCAGCAGCAAACAAGGTCAGAGAAAATGGTGGGTCGCGAAGGTCAGCCGGGTTGGGTCCCGAAGGTTGACCGGTTGGTAAAAATGGGTCCCCGGAAAAAAAGTTTGAAGAACACTGGATTAGAGATCTGAATAGCCTACTGTTCCGATGCCCAAGGCCAATTGTAGTCACCACTGGAGCTAATGGTCAGCATAGTCTAAGGGTTGAACATGAAATGGCCTCAATATATCCCAAAGCACTTTACAGCCCAATGAGGTGTAGTTGCAGTTGTATTGTTGGATATACAGCAGCCAACTTGCACACAGCAAGATGCTACAGACAGCAATATGATAATCTTTCATTGATGTTGATGGAGTGATGAGTATTGGCCAGGTCACCAAGGCAGGTCTCACCTGCTATTCTTTAAAATATCATCACGGGGTGGCACAATAGCACAGTGGTTAGCACTGTTGCTTCACAGCGCCAGGGGCCCAGGAACGATTCCCGGCTTGGATCACTGTCTTATAATAATGATAATAATCTTTATTGTCACCAGTAGGCTTACATTAACACTGCAATGAAGTTACTATGAAAAGCCCCCAGTCACCATATTCCGCCGCCTGTTCGGGTGCACAGAGGGAGAATTCAAAATGTCCAATTCACCTAACAGCACGTCTTTCAGGTCTTGTGGGAAGAAGCCGGAGGCCCCAGAGGAAACCGACGCAGACACGGGGAGAACGCGCAGACTCCGCACAGACAGTGACCTAAGCCGGGAATCGAACCTGGGACCCTGGCGCTGTGAAGCAACAGTGCTAACCACTGTGCTACCGTGCCACCCCATGTCTGCACGTTCTCCCCGTGTCTGAATGGGTTTCCTCCGGGTGCTCCGGTTTCCTCTCACAAATCCCAAAAGACGTGCTTGTCAGGTGAATTGGACATTCTGAATTCTCCCTCCGTGTACCCGAACAGGCGCCGGAGTGTGGCGTCTAGGGGCTTTTCACAGTAACTTCATTGCAGTGTTAATCTAGGGCTACTGGTGACACTAATGAAGATTATTATGTGCTCTTTTATGTTCGCCTAATAAGGTGGAAGGGATTTTAATTCAACATCCCATCTGAGAGGTATAACATCTGACAGCACAGCCCACGTCAGTACTGCACACGGTGGGCTGCCTAGAATTTGTGTTTGAATCTCTGGAGTGGGATTTAAACAGTTAACCTTTTAATTTAGAGACAAGAGAGCTGCCAACTGAGCCACAGCTGGCACTACCATAGCCCATTCTGTTTCAAAAAGGAGCTATCTCATGAAGATCTCATAAAGTCAAACAGTTACTAAGATTTTGATTAGTTTTGGCATTCAGTTTAATTTCAGTTCAGCTTGAGCCTATTTAGTTGAGTAGCAAACGCTGCTGAGGTTATTAACTAAACTTCAAAGCCCAACCAATCCTATTCAAATCCAGGGTCCAGTCTGAATGATTTCCAATGGACAGTACTTTGGAAGTCTAAATTCCCCTCGAGTGCAGGGATACGGAGACGGTAGTTGTGGCACCAGAATCTGAATATGATCAGCCAACACAGTTCAATTTTTCTGCGTTTGATTATCCGAGTCTGTTTTTAGAATTGATGCTCATGGTGCTCGATTGCTTAAGCCTGGGCGTGGACCCAGAGAAAAGTAGACAGGCAGTAGAAAGACTTAGAAGCATGGACATTTTAAAGCACTGAATCAAACCTGTTGCACACAAAGAAACTGGTGTTGTTTCTGCACATCTCCGATCTATAAAATATACAAAAAACATCGCAATGTTCGGTGTAGGATTTGACAACAGGGTAGTTTGGGATCACTGGATTTGATCTGATGACCCTTTTCTTCTTCCATTCTTCCTTATATCTGATCTTATTATTTCTGACTTGAAAACTGTTAACTCCTGATGATTGGGCCCATTTAAAAGTGGGGTGGGGGGGGGGGGGGGAAGAGGGAAACAGACAGAACACATGGAACATGTCTCTGAACCTAGAGTTCTACAAGTAAAATGGAAAACATTGTATTTTTAGACATGGTGCAGAAATTACCAGTGTGGTCCTCAGAGAGTTAAAGGATTCGGGCAGATGGATATTTGGCAGCCAAACCACTGCGTATTAATTGCAGGATGGAAGCTGCCTGTGGGACTTGAATAAATGTTTAAAGCTCCAATAGCCATCAAGCTGCTTATGTTTCTTGATATTCTCAAATCCCTGTCCAGCTGTGGCTTTTATGCTATTGAAATTACCTGTTAAACAAGACCCGCTGAATAAAAATTACATGTAAAAGAAATCTGCTACATGGAGGCGTTAAACAGGAAAATTACAAGCACAGCATGACATCAGTGTCTAATACTGTATTCAGTTGGGCACTGATTGTCAGCACCAACTCCAGGAGAGTTTATTTTTCCTCTTTGACCATCCCACAATGAAGCTAAAGGAGTGAAATGGTGACACGTCCCATGTTAAATGTTGTTTCTCATATCAACTCGCCTTTGTGGAAATCACATGCAGTCTCTTTACTTCTGTGCGGCATGGTAGCACATTGGTTAGCACTGTTGCTTCACTGTTCCAGGATCCTAGGTTCGATTCCTGGCTTGGGTGACTGCCTGTGCGGAGTCTGCACGTTCTCCCCGTGTGTGCGTGGGTTTCCTCCGGGTGCTCCGGTTTCCTCCCGCAGTCTAAAGATGCGCAGGTTAGGCGGATTGGCCATGATAAATTGTCCCTTCGTGTCCAAAAAAGGTTGGGTGGGGTCACTGGGTTACGGGGATAAAGTGGAGGTGTGGCCTTAAGTGGGATGCTCTTTCCAGGGGCGGGAGCAGGCTTGATGGGCTGAACGGCCGCCTTCTGCACTGTAAGGTTCTATGAATTCTATGATTACTGAGTCAAAGCAATATACATCCTGGCCTAGAGTCCACACGGAAGGGAAAGAAATTTCACTCAATTCTTGGGGAGCAGGAAAAGAAACAGAAATCAGATTCACGCAACCTCAGAATTGTTAAGGTGTATTAGGAGGCCGTTCGGCCCATCATATCCGCACCAGCTCCTCGAACGAGAATTTCATCTATTGCTATCCCTCCGTAACCCTGCACATCCTTCCTTTTCAGATGGCAATCCAATTCCCTCTTAAACGCCTCAATTGAACCTGCCACACTCTCAGGCAGCCCATTCCAGATCCTCCCCACTCGCTGCGCGAAAACGTTTCCTCGTTTGTCAAGCATCTGAAATTTGCACCCTCTCACTTTAGATCCTTCCACCAGTTTCTCTCTGTCAACTCTGTCCAGACCCCTCATGATTATCTCCTCTCAACCTTCTCTTTTCCCAACTTCCCCAATCTACCTACGTAACTGAAGTTCCTCATTCCTGGAATCATTCTCATGAATGCTTTCTCTACTCTCTAATGCCTTCGCATCTTTCCCATGGAGCAATACTCCAGATGAGGCTGAATGGGGGATGGGGGGTGGGGGGGGGGGGGGGGGGGGGTGGGGGGGGGGGGGGGGTGCGGTTGGTCGCGTTCGACGAGACCGGAAGTTTAATTCTGGCGGGTAGGAAGTGGCACTTTCTGCTTTTGTTTCAGATGCCAGCACCCGTAGTGTTTTGCTTTTATCGATCCGTAGTCTGCTTATTCGAGTATTGGGAACGATGATTTTGAATTTCTGGAGTGAACTGGGACAAACAGGAAGTGGCCCAGGGGTGACTCGTGTGCACTTGTGCTTGCCATTATGGAGCTGACCAGTTCCGGAGACGGGTTCAGAGAGAGAACGCGTTTCCATTGCACACAAGAATTGGGCAACCAGAGGACACAGAGTTAAGGTGTTTTTCAAAAGAAACAAAAGATGACATAAGAATGAAAACTTTTTTTTTACCCATCAAGTGGCTCGGATTTGGAAGTCACCACCTGCTCAGGAATAGCCTTCTAATGGGAATTTGATAAATACCGGAGTAAGAAAAATTGGAGGGAATCTTTGGAGCTTGGAGACTGAGCGGTGATCTTATAGAGGTGTATAAGATTGTGAGAGGTATGGATAGGGTGAATGCACTCAGTTTTTTTCCCAGGGTTGGAAAATCGAGAACTAGATGACGTTGGTTTAAGTTAAGAACATAGAACATAGAACAGTACAGCACAGAACAGGCCCTTCGGCCCTCGATGTTGTGCCAAGCTTTGTCCGAAACCAAGATCAAGCTATCCCACTCCCTGTCATTGTGGTGTGCTCCACGTGCCTATCCAATAACCGCTTGAAATTTCCTAAAGTGTCCGACTCCACTCTCACAGCAGGCAGTCCATTCCACACCCTAACCACTCTCTGAGTAAAGAACCTGCCTCGGACATCCCTCCTATATCTCCCACCCTGAACCTTGTAGTTATGCCCCCTTGTAACAGCTACATCCACCCGAGGAAATAGTCTCTGAACGTCCACTCTATCTATCCCCCTCATTATCTTATAAACCTCTATTAAGTCGCCTCTCATCCTCCTCCGCTCCAAAAAGAAAAGCCCTAGCTCCCTCAACCTTTCCTCATAAGACCTACCCTCCAAACCAGGCAGCATCCTGTTAAATCTCCTTTGCACCCTTTCCAATGCTTCCACATCCTTCCTATAGTTATGCTGCAACTGTACATGACCCTGGTGAGACCACATTTGGAATATTGTGTGCAGTTCTGGTCAGAGGGGAAAGAATTAATGGGAACCTGAGGAGCAACGTTTTTACACAGAGGATGGTACGTTTGTGGAATGCGTTGTCGGAGGAAGTGGTTGAGGCAGAGACATTGGCATCATTTAAAAGGCATTTGGACAGGTACATGGATAGGAAAAGTTTAGAGGGATATGGGCCAATGCAGGCAAATGGGGTTAGCTTAGGTGGGCTTTTTGGTTGGCATGGACCAGTTTGGGCCGAAGGGCATGTCTCCATGCCATAGATTCTATGATATTATGCAGGTAGGGGGGCACTGAAAGGGGCAACATGGACTCGGTCAACTGGCCTCCTTCTGTGCGATACTGTTCTATGGTTCTGTAATAATTAAGATTTTGCATTGTATTTGTGCACTGATTTCTTTCTGATTCTTTTTAGTACAATTGATACTTTCTCCCTTCCTCGCTCAAACACAGGAAGCACCTAAATGTGCTTTCATCAAGGCTGAGCCACCACTATAGGTATAAAATAAGCAAACTAATCTCTTCCGCAGTAGAAAAAGTGCAAATATTGAAGAATTTGCTTTTCCCAGAGTTGTGCTCCCACTTACCTACACACGATTCGCCAAAATAAAAGTCAATCAACCATTTCATCCACTCAGATCACACTGCAGAATAAACAGTATCAGTTCTATCTGCTACATACGGCCCATTCTTTCAAATAAATCCCAATTTCTGGAATAAAAGATCAAAGTGCAAACAGCACAATTCACAAATACTTTGCACATCTTCATCTCTGTAGGAAATTGCAGATGCAGAACATTACCCATCTTACCATTGATTTAAAATCATAATGTGTGGGATGATAAATGGGCATTTCCATTTCCCGTCGTAGCCTTGCTACATATACAAATTCAACTATTTCCATTTATGCGCGGCTTTTTCATTTTAATCCATTATTGATATGCTTAAATGCATTTCAGGATGCTTTACAGGATTGATCTGCTCAAATAATTCTCACATTTTGAACTGGATTTATGTCATTTTATCTGCCCGAGTCCTGGTCCGTCATAGATGCAGTGATCTAATAAGCACAGTACTAGGCAGGAAGGATTTACTTTCCTTGGCACTGCTCCCACTTCCCCGTCCTTCCATGTAGTAAATTTGATTTCTGCCTCACCTCTGGGAAAACTGTGTGTGGGGGGATGGGAGGGGGACGTGCAGTGGGAGGAGTGCCAAGACATTTCCCAATCAATATCCTCTTCATTTTTAAAACAACCCTCTGATCTTCCTTTCTAATCATGATCTATTCCTTTACCCACCTGATACACACACAGCTAACCTGGACGATCTGAATCAATTAGATAAAAAAGCTAGTTGGTGTCATGAAAACACCAGTTTAAATTCACTCAGAAGCGGTTTCATCAAGGTCAGGTCAACACGACAGATATCAATTCTGAATATTGCGGGAAAAAAGAGGCACGTTGCCTAAGCATTCCGCCCTACACTAATCAGGACAAATGCAAGAATGCCAAATTTCAAATGATCACAATTTATATTATAGGAGAACAGATACTGATTGGTACCTGGTGATGCCAGGTAAATAAGCTCTGTTCCCCAACAGTTCGCGATTCGAAGCAAACAACTTGTTTGTTCAGTTGTTCATAAGAGGCTGAGTGCAGACCGTACACAGCCAGTACACATTTGCAAAACCCTCCAAAAAGCTACAGTTTTTCTGTGACTCTGCGATTGGACAGTGATGTAATATATATATTACTCATTTGTCTTGCCAAGTTGTATCTAACTTGATGATAAACAGTCAAAGTCTTCCAGCTGATGACAAATTATTTATTGAGTAACAAAATAATATACTTGTGAGTTCTTTTACTTTAATACTTTGACAATAAAATTAATTAAGATCAGATTAAACTAACAATTAATATAATACACTACACTGTGAGCTGGTCACGTCTATCCTCTAGCTGCACTGCAGACACAGTGACACTAAGAAAGAGCGGGAAACTCCTTATATACGTCCTGTTAGTGTTGTCATCTAGTGGTCATCTGACTGTTCTGACTGCACATTAACTAATCATGTATTTTTAAAAATAAATTTAGAGTACCCAATTCACTTTTGCCAATTAAGGGGCAATTTAGCGTGGCCAATCCACCTAGCCTACACATCTTTGGGTCGTGGGGACGAAACTCACGCAAACACGGGGAGAATGTGTAAACTCCACACGGCCAGTGATCCAGAGCCAGGATCGAACCTGGGACCTCGGCGCGTGAGGCATCAGGGCTAACCCACAGCGCCACCGTGCTGCCTACTAATCATGTATTAACATATACAGAGATCACTACAGTGACTGACCCCTCCACCCTGGGACAGAATGCCTGCCCATCCATTCTATCCAATCTATCCATTTAGACCTCTCAACCTTCCTATATATAGTCTTCCATCTATGGTCAAGTTTATAAACATGTGTCTTCTGGGCTCTTGACGTTGCATTTTCTGTAGGCGTCGGCTTGGTGTAATTTGCAGCAGCCATGCCTCTGAATTAGAAGGTTCGAAGGTTCTGCATGCATCATCTTAAGCAACCCTGAGGGAGTGCAGGAGTGCATCAGCGGTGCAGGTGTCATCCCTCCAATGAGTTATTTTATAGATGAGAGCCCATTGCCTCTCTGGATAAATGTTCAAGCCCCCCCACCCCCGGAAGAGCAGAGAGTCTCCTGGTGCCTGGCCAATATTCCAATATCCGTCTCTCAAACAATATCATCCCGGAGCAAATTAATTGTTTATTCATCTGATTTGCTGTTTGTAAGATAATCTTGTGTGCAAATGAGATGCTATGTTTGCCTACATAAAAATAATGAAGGCACATCAGAAGTAATTAATGTTTCCGAAGCTCTTAAGCGCATCATTAGTTTCCATGGAAACAGAAATGAATTGCTGAATATAATCACAAAACACCAATAAAAATCAGTGTTAAGAAGTTGATTAAATAGGTCACCATAAACCAATAGCCCTGATTACAAGGCGTTGATTATATGTGTCCCACTATTGCTTATAGCATATAGGTCCAAAGAATCAAGCTTTGTAGTTTTCATTTATTTCCCATCTCTTTTAAAGATGCCAATGTATTTCTGAGGTGTAGTCCCATGAGCTCTTCAAATACTTTTCCCAAAGGCAATATGGCGAGTATGAACATTAGGTAGCAATTTTACATCGCTCATGCGGGCGTGTGCCTGAAGTCCATGGAATTGTGCGAAAAAACACCAGGCGCCCGTCCTACGTCATCACAAGCTTGTGCAATATTTTGGTCTGTGGAAGCACGCGTGAGTTGGAAGCTCGTCCGCTGACAATCAAGCGAGCAATTTAGCCCATTAAGATGCCAATTGAGTGCAATTTTACGTGACTTGTCTATAAGCCAATTGGCCAGGCGGCCTTTATGTTTTAGCTTCAACCTCGATCCAGGATGGGGTGAATTGGCCAGCCAGTGTGTAACCACTTTCCGGCGCCAACTAAGGCCGGAAACAAACTTTGCATCAGCTTCCAGGCCTGCTGAGCATGCACATCTGACGGATGATAAATCAAGGCCTAGATAGTGTTATCAAGCCACTTGATCTGGTGTAGTGGGATGAAGGGGAGTCATAGGAGCCAGGCTTGGTCCTGCCTTCATATCATGTCAGTGTAGTAGTATGTATAATATAGGGAGTGTAAAGGGTTAACAAGATGATGTTCATGTATCTCAACACAAGATGGCACCACAGAGTAGTCAAAGAAATATACTGTGACTCCTGGGATTCTGGGAGAAGGTGTTAGTGGCAGATTGAGATAGGTTGTTCATTGTATTAGAGAGAGATTAGACAGCATAGTTAGATATTATAGATTTCTATCGCATAGATTTAATACTGTTATTTTCTTAGCTATTATTTAGTAAGATGTGCGAATCATTTTTAAAGTAGTGTAAATAAACTAGCTTTGTTTGAAATACATTGCTTCATGTTTTAGCCTTTCTCTGCTCATTATTCAGATTGCAATAAGGTTTTCTGTCTCTGGCTCAGGCACACGGCCGGCTGTCAATTTCCTGGTGGCCACCATCTGCATATCAGTGTGGGCGTCCAGTTTGACGTGCGATTCAGGAGTCATTCACTATTCAGTTCCTCATCCTGCTACAACGGAACAACGTCAGATAGCCAAGAAATGAGAAATACATCCAGTTGAGACAGCGAGTCTAAATGCCAAGGAGACTGGATCTTCACGCTGCAACACTCTATTTGCAATGCAAGCTCCCTGCCACTTGTGGTTTTTCAGAATGTCCTGCACAAACCTTAGATCTTAAAGGCTTCAATTTGTGACCACGCACAATTGGATCATGTTAGTTTATATTTCACATTCCTAAATAAGGGATGCTACGAATTTCAAAGGAAGTATGTGGAATTTCAGCCGAAGTTTGTGTTGATGATTGAATGGGTATGTCCACCTCCTGGTGTGGCACTGAAGTGTCTAGACAAGGAAGGACTAATTTTGGGTGTTCAATCAACAAGGCTTTTCATTCTTCACCATTATCCGTACATGGGTGTCACATGAGGGCTCAGCTCTGTTGTACTCCCTATTTATTCTGTTAACACCCACAGGGCGGGATTCTCCGTTTCTGAGACTATGTGTTGACGGCAACGCAGAATTCATGGACGTTCATGACAACAAAATTGGTGCCACATCTAGACCGATTCCACTACTGTTAAGAGGCTAGCATCGGCGACATGTGGAACACAATCGATTCCAATGGAAAACGGTGTGGGATTCACTGGGTCTGTGATTGACACTCGGGAGGCTGCCAAGCTGCAGCCGCATATACACATTACAACCCCCACACACACCATCCCACCAATAAGATGCCATGGGTTGTGCTGGAACATGCCCATACAGTTGATGGCTATGGCCAGAGGGCACCCAGGGGGGTGGCCTGGGAGGATACCTATACGACCCGTGGCACTAAGTTCACAGTCAGCAGCATGTGCAGCTGCATGGCTGCCTTGCCGGCTGCGGCAATGATGTTCTGTGCCCGTCCACCCCGACCCCACAGCCCACCTCCTGACCACCCCCCGCTACTCCCCCCAGCCCTGGCAGAAGCCCCCCGGCCAGCGGCACAACTGTCAGCAAACTAGGGTGATGTTGGACACTTTCCGTACCCCTCTCTCTCCCTCAGCAGCCATCACAATCTTTCAAAGCACAAGGGAACCGTGCCATCGGGAACTTGACCATCGGAGGCAGAGCATCGCGAATGATATGCAAACGGTGTTTACTGTGCGTGCGTTCTGGCATGCATTGACGCCGCTGTCGAGGTGACAGCGAATCACGATTTGGCGTCAAATTGGCACCCGCTAAAACATTGGCGTCGGAATCTGTTCTCCGCCCAATCACGTTTCGCAATTCCGGCTTCGGCAAACGGAGAATCCAGAGCACTGTCTTTTTACAGTTGTTCTTTCACGGGCATCACTGATGATGCCAGCATTTTGTTGCCACCCCTAATTGTCCTTGAACTGAGTATTGCTAAGTCATTTGAGAGGGCAGTTAAGAGTTCACCACATTACGTTCACCGAGTAAGGATGGCAAATGTTCTTCTCTAAAGGGCATTAGCGAAACAGGTTTTTATGAGGATCATGGCCACCATTACTGAGAGGAGCTTTATATTCCAGATTGATTGAATGTAAATTGCCATGGTGGAAATTGAAACTATGACCCTAGAGCATTAGTGTTGGATCCCTGGGTCTTTGGATTACTAGTCCAGTGGCATTTCCACTACACCACTGTCTCCCCCTGAACGTCACATGTTACGATATGGCACTTGGATGAGGCACAGGAGGTTTCCCAGGACCCCAAAAGGACCATGCACCAGCTTCAGGGGTCAATGGTTTCAGGGGAGTGCTGTCACCTCCCACGTAATCCATGTCTCACACAGACTTATCACCATCAAATTCCTCCACTGCATTCACAGAACATACAGTGCAGAAGGAGGCCATTCGGCCCATCGAGTCTGCACCGACCCACTTAAGCACTCACTTCCACCCTATCCCCGTAACCCAATAACCCCTCCTAACCTTTTTGGTCACTAAGGGCAATTTAGCATGGCCAATCCACCTAACCTGCCCATCTTTGGACTGTGGGAGGAAACCAGAGCACCCGGAGGAAACCT